>NC_135809.1:30074788-30674788 GCF_964213995.1 Mustelus asterias | reverse complement strand
CTGGTGAGGAACAGTAGTGGAATATATTCAATATTGGAACAGCAGAATTAATAATGAATTTTCTGAATACGTTAGGGGGTGAGGACCTCACTTTATATTGTGATAAAAGTATTTTTTAAACTGGATGAAGGCTTTAAACTGACTGAAGCCATGACTGGCTGTGGCTTAAATAAAAGGAATTTTTGGCCTTCAGAACAGCAACAACCTTGTTATCTCTAAAAAGGCTCTCAAGCCCCTATGATTGCAGAGATCAAACGCGCAGGACTTGTACAAAGACCCTTTACACTTCTAAAGCCATGCCCCTGGCCAACGGAGATGCTCATCTGCAAGGACAAAAGGACTTGGAAATCTCTGATGAATGTATTACTGTCACAAGACACCCCCTCAAGCTGCTGGGACAGTGATGGGCAACCCAGGCTAGTGAGTGGGCCGTTTGAGTGACACTCCTTCATTTCACTGGCCACAAAATTGAAATCAGGCTTGATCACTAACCATGACTCCAAGATTAAGATCAGCAAATGTTCCATAACAAGTTATAAAAAATGCTTAATCATGTATTAATAGAATTATCAACCTTAAATGGTAAAAACAAAATAAATATTTACAATTTGGATGCAGAGGGAGCACACGGCTCTCATAATCAATGTTGTGTGCAATCAGCATGTACCTCACTTCACCTGCCCTTGCTTTACGTGTGCATCACTTCAGTCATACCGGGAGGGGGAAAAAAATTATATGGTTGGAAATCAGCGGAATGTGGCAACCCTGCGCATGGGCAACGGTCAACAAAATGTCTCATGGGCCACACTCAGAGCCCAGGTGGGCCTCATGTGCACCCCGGGCCGCAGGCTGCCCCCCACTGTGCCCGAACCTGTAATATTGCCTTGTGGAGCTGAAGAAAGACAAACTGCCATTTTCCATTTAGTAGGCAGCAGCAGAAAAAGGGCTCTGTCCAGGTATTTTGTTGATATCTGGGTGCCCACCTACACCGTTTTCTACTGGAATTACTGAACTCCTGCACCTAAAGGCTAACCATCTCCATGTGCCTCTTCCATCATGGAAGCAATCTCTATTGAAAAAGTGGATTACCCAGCATCAGCCTGCTAACCTCCGTGAAGGAGTTCACCTATGGATTACTGATTCTGGACAAGTAAAACAATTATTATTATTTTTGTCTGTGGATTTTGCCCTGAATCTTTTCCCTTTCCTTATCCCTAGTTTCTTGTATGCATGTAGTGGGGAGCTAAGTAGCAACATCACCTCCCCTCTGTGTTTTGAATGTGTGTAAAAATATCCTAGCTCTTTTATTTCACCATATCTCAAGTTTGCTGTGAGGTCATTAACAGACAATTCATAGAATCATAGAATTGGATCACACCAAAATTGAGGGGTTGGGGGAAATATGCCACCACTTTAAAAAGGGGAAATCGAAACACCTTTCTGCTCGCCAACGGGTGGTGAGAAGAGAAATCAGGGCTGTTTCCATTAAAACCCAATCAAGTCTATAACACACAGCACCACTGTGCATTCCAACCATTATTTTGTAAATTGAGTTTGTGTCTTTATATGCCCTGTTTGTGAACAGAACTCCCACTTACCTGACAAAGGAGCAGCGCTCCGAAAGCTAATGGCTTTTGCTACCAAATAAACCTGTTGGACTTTAACCTGGTGTTGTGAGACTTCTTACTGCATTTTTCTCTCTCACATTCACACTAAATTTACCCAGGAAATTATGTCGTCCCAAACTTAGAACACTCAAAACTGCGCGCATTTTGTTTATAAATTCATTGTTGTCTGGATGGTCTACTTATGTTGCAAATGTTTGTGTGGCAATTCCATTCCAAGCAACAGGAGTGTTTTAAATTCACTCTTTTGGCTTTGCATCAGCACAGGGATTCTGGGCTTCAAGTTCCCACCCACCTGCAGCTGGCTCTTTTCCCAAGTATGCAACAAACACCACCACCTTACTGATATGTGCACTGGTTCCTAATGACCTTGGTTCTACCAAATTGAAGGCATGCTGCTGCAAACTGTATGCTATTAACTTGCAACTTGAAAACCTACATTCATCTATCTCTGGAATTTTTATACCTTTCTGGTTTTGAATGCAATGCAGGTAATTCGCTATATATTGTGAAAACACATTCCTCAATATTTCTGCATTGTTAACTCTTTACACTACATCAAAAGAAAAGATTGAGTGCTAGTTGTTCCAGAATTTTAAACATTTTTAAAATTGAGAAACTTAAGCAAAGATCAATAGTGCAAGGATGAAAAGGTGATGGGGTGGCGGTGAGGGGAGAAGAGGGAGGAAGGACAACCACATCAGGAATCACTAATATGCAAAAGAAAAAAAGCCATGTGACCCACATAAGGCTGTCGTGCATAAGGACCGTTAAAAGGACATTGTTCCCATCAGTTGTCCTCCCTGGAAGATAATGGACCAAATTCAAGGCATGAGGATGATCAATTTGTTAAAAGAAAGAACTTGCTAAATCAAAACAATAGAAATTCTTCACTTACCTATCGTCTACACTCTTACCAACCTACATTGATGCAAAAATTAAAGGTGGATAATTCACAATTTGTGGTTTGCCTAAAGGCACCATTTTTTGGATTATTTTTCCCCAAATTTCTCTTGGAAAAGGTTTGGAAGTTCCTCTCTGTGGCTCTTATGCAGATCAATTATGCAATAACTCTTTTGACGTCGGCTCCTAAGGTTGGCATAAACTGGATGGATAGGGGTCCTTTCTCAATCTCTCAGTTCAAATGGCAATATAATGAGTGCCTTTCTACTATCAATTTAAAAATACGTTGCCTTGAGATGAGTTTTTAACTAAGGAGTTATTAGCGCAAGAAATTGAGCGTTTCCTAGAACTGGGGCAGTGAGGGGGACGTACCGGCAAGCAGCAAGGCATGGTAATGTGATGCATACGTCAGAGTCTAGTTACAGGGGTGGATGGAGGGAAATATTACAGCTTGATGGGGGAGTCAGAGCATGGCAATGGGGAGTGATAGATCCTGGATTGTGTGTTTTGGCTGAGTGCAGCCTCCCCTCATTGATACAATCTGAGGAAGGGAAAACAAAGCTTTCCTCATTGGGCAGACAGGAACACTCCAGCGCCTCCTGACCCACAAGATGCTTAGTGCTAGAAGTAGCTGTTCACTTCTACATTTAGCTGAGTATCCTGAGCCCTGGGAAACCCAGCTGGCAACTGTTAAATTTAAATCAAGCTCCCTGCTGCATTGTGGGAGTCTGATTTAAATGTCATAATGAAGACACCGCCATGTCACTTGTTGCTGTAAGAATGGTGGAAGGTTCAAATGCAATGGGTTAGGGACGCAGTTCCCAAATTTTAATGTTGACCTCCAAAGTGATTTGCAGAATTTCTGTAGGAATTATAAATATAGGAAGATAGTAAAGATTCCAAGGTTTAAAGCAACAAACTGAATTCATTCAATGGTTCAGTTCATAAAGCTAAATGTGTAACCAAAAGCTGCATACACAGAATGTCCCAGATTTAACTCTAAGTCTCCCTCACATTAGTTAAATTCAGTCATGGTGGCAGGCAGGTACTACGTTTAGCATCAGTGCCTCTGGGATGAGGAGGGGAACATCAATTACTTTGTAATTTCAAGTTGTTATCCAGTGATCCCTTCTTGAATGCACCAGAGGTGGACATTTGGGAATGCAGGTTCATCCACTGATGTGTCTCAAAGCCTTGGGCTGTTTGTAGGATCAGCAGAATGAGTTGGAACAATTTTTGCTCTGCTGAATAAGGACAGGAATAGGGAAGCAAGTCTACGGCAAGGTTGAGAGGCTGAATGAATGGAAAGGTCACATATTTATGTCTTGAGGATGTAGGACATGTTGCTTGGTCACTGTTTATAACAGTAAAATGATTGAAGAGCTTAAGTGGACTATATAACCATGGTAACAGAATCATTGAGAGAGAGATAGAGGATGGAAGTGGTGCCATCCTGGCTCATATATATCTGCAGTCAGCATTGTGCACTTTTTGAAATATTATGGATCAATGTTATTATGTATGGAATGTAGAGGTTAAAAGACAGAATTGCTAAATGTTTTGAGAAAAGCCCTGTGTGCTGCAGTCAAGCTGAATTGTGTAGGATGGTACCGACTTGGCAGTTAAATCTCAGTCATGATTAAGTGGTGCATTCTCCATGGCAACACCTCTACCAGCGTCTGACTGCCAATCAATAGCATTCTCTTCTCAGTGTAAAGTTGTGATTGTCCTGAAGAATCCAAGATGAAAAACTTTGACAAAATGTATTTTTTTCAGCAATACTGAGGTACCCGAGTTGTGAGGGTGAATTGTGAACTCAAAATAAAGAATCATATAATCGTACTGGAATCATGTCATGTGATTTGATTGAATACTCATGTTGGATAGTGTAACATGAGCTTGTTAAAGACAAATATCTGGTTCTGCTAATCTTCTGCCAATTACTTTACATATATGGCTGTTGGCATCCATGCAGCTATACCTTAACAATGGTGAATAAATACAGGACTGAGAGCAGAAAACTAAAGGGCAGCACGGTAGCACAGTGGTTAGCACTGCTGCTTCACAGCTCCAGGGTCCCGGGTTCGATTCCCGGCTCGGGTCACTGTCTGTGTGGAGTTTGCACATTCTCCTCGTGTCTGCGTGGGTTTCCTCCGGGTGCTCCGGTTTCCTCCCACAGTCCAAAGATGTGCGGGTTAGGTTGATTGGCCAGGTTAAAAATTGCCCCTTAGAGTCCTGGGATGCGTAGGTTAGAGGGATTAGCGGGTAAAATATGTGGGGGTAGGGCTTGGGTGGGATTGTGGTCGGTGCAGACTCGATGGGCCGAATGGCCTCCTTCTGCACTGTAGGGTTTCTATGATTTCTATGAATATAGAGCTAATCTGTTCAACTACTCACTGAAAACTGTAAGAATGAAAGACTGTGTTTGGGTTTGACTTCAGAGGGTAAGATCAGGGCTCCATCATAGTCCTTACACAAGTTACACCAAACAAAAGGTTTCAAAGCCAGAGTGGCAAACCTTTACCTTCAGCTGCGAAGAGGATTTGGTCTGGAAGGAAACCCCTGAAAAATGGTCGATGCCCAGTCACTGGGATCTTTCAGAGGTATACCATTCTCTGACCTCAACTACCAAAGTATCAGGATCCAAGAAACAAAGTTAATGCAAAAAAAAAACAGGTTTCTGCTGGAGTTCACACTTGATATCATTCAAATCAGTGGAAAGGATCAAGGAATTCCAAGTGCAAATCCAACACAAATCAAATTTCTGCAATCTTTTGCGCTAGTTTAAAAAACATTGTGTTTGTAGCTGGCCCCACTCACAAAACTGACCGCATCCCCTGATCAAATTAATCACCATGGTGATTTTCTAGATCTCTAGGGAGGTTCTTATAAGTTGAGCCTATTTTTCATGCAAGGATGCTAATAGGCATCTTTTAAGTTCTAAAACATTTTTAAAAAAGTTAATAGACTCAGAAACTGACGACTGTACACTGATGAAAAAATACTATATGACTCTGTATTAGAATCATAGAATCCTACAGTGCAGAAGGAGACCATTCGGCCCACTGACCACAGTCCCACCCAGGCCCTATCTTCATAACCCCATGCATTTACCCTAGCTAGTCCTCCTGATACTAAGGGGCAATTTAGCATGGCCAATCCACTTAACCTGCAAATCTTTGGACTGTGGGAGGAAACCGAAGCACCCGGAGGAAACCCACGCAGACGTGGGGAGAACGCTATTGTTTATTCGAGTTATTTTCAGTTGTGGCTTACATGGTGGTGATTAAAAATACTTTTATACTGTTACAAACCTATTTTCATCTGCATCAATAAATTTGTACCATGTTACCACCGCTCAAACATATACAAAAGTGACATTATAAAATGCTACCCAATTCTGCTAGTTCCTAGAAGATCCTGTGTTCAGCGCTGTGCAAATGAGCATGAGTGGAAACTTGGACAAAGAAAAAAAAATCACTTCAGAAAACAAGCACAATTTTTTGTGCAATTTGTGCCCAGATTGTTGATTACAATTAAAGTAGAAATTCATCCAAGGTAATTCTTTGGGGTACATACTTTACCTTTACATCTGTCGAATTCCTTTCAAATCCACTCCTCATTGACCTAGCTGTCATTTGGATGATTGCACATTGATCAAGTACCATAATTTGCCACTGCACCCAATTTGGTCTCGTCCACTAATTTAAACATCTTGCATAATACCCTATCCTCCAAGTATTTTCTGAAAGTCTGCAAATAACAATAGCCCCGATGCTAATCTCTGTGGAACTCTATTGTCAGCAGGTTTTCATTTTGAAAATTATCCACACACTATTACTCTTCGGTGTATACTTTCCAGCCATCAATCTAGCTTAATGCTTTACCATTATCCCCTGGACACACTCTTGTTGCAAATTAGCTGGTTATTTCGGGGCAAGGTCAAATATATTTCTGAAATGCAGCTAATTAACGTCCACTGCCTTATCCCCATCAATCAGATCTATAGACCCTTCAGAAAAATCCAGCCAGTTGGTTAAACACAATCCCTACCTTCTGAACGCATGCTAGCTCTCTCCTATCAGGTTCTGTTCTTCCAAATGGTTGTTTCTAAAATACTATATAAACGTATGATGATACAACATACCTCCACTGCAGGCACAATGTCTATGCCAACTGCTAGAAATTCATCAAACTTCAAAAATGGGTTAAAGCAGCTTCCAACATCCAGTAGTCTGATTTTCCCTGAAAAAGATATTAATCTGGAAAAAAAAAGTGGACAAAGTTAAATGATGAAAGCCATTAACTCTCCACATCATAATTTTGCAGCATACAAAACAACTGATGGATGGGTTATCACCTAGAAAGTATAAGTTTTGACGCAAGTTCCATTCATAAAATATTAAACAAATCCATTCCTTGTCCATAAAAGTAAAAATTCATGTTGGGCTGCAGTTCTACAAGCGTCAGAAGGTCTTGGATTTCGAAAGAAGTGTCTGTGCTATTTGTCTGTGCAGCTGGACACGGCCAGTTGGCTAACTAAAATGAAACAAAAAATGCTGCAAATATTCAGCAGAGAAAAACAGAGTTAACGTTTCAATTCCGTGACCTTCCATCAAAACTCAGGTCATCGACCTGAAATGTTAACTTTGCTTCTAACTCTGTAGATGCTGCCTGACCTGCTGATTATTTCCAGCAGTTTCTGTTTTCACTTCAGATTTCTAACATCCGTCATATTTTGTTTTTATACAATTCGTTAATTTTCTGACTGCATCACATTCAAGCCCAACTTTGTACAAAAACGGATGCGTCGTGAAGACAATCTCAAGCAAGGGACACTAGCTGCCAATCTGATATGAAAACCCTAGTTTCATTTTAGCCCTTACAAGCTAATAGGAATTGTAACCAAATACAGCACTTCCATTGTCACCTCACCTAACACAGCATTAAGGCAGGGATTGACTTGGTTTGTGTGGCTCAATATAAAAGTTTACAGTGACTGGGGCAGGCAAAGATGCACATAACAAAAGCTTTGCTGGAAAAAAAATTAAAATTTAACAAACTTTTTGTATTCACTGGGATAAACCAAGAGGCATAAAACTCAGGCTTGCAGAAAACACATCCTCCTGTTATTGAACTTGAGTATACTTGTAAACATAATCCCCTGTATGCAGCATACAGAGGAAAATCGAATGGGCATCCACCATATGAATTGTATATGTTTCAATGGCATCACCCATCCATTCTTCTCAATCTCTCCTCATAGGACAATCCGCTTATCCCAGGAATCAGTCTAGCAAATCCTTGTTGCACTCACTCCGGGACAGTCGTGTCCTTTAGTTAGGCAGACTGCACACAGTACTCCAGGCCCTATACAACTGCAATACTCCAAATAGATTTGTCAAACATGATTTTCCCTTCATATATCCATGTTGACACTGCTCAATTATATGACGATTCTGTGTGTTCTGTTACCACATCCCTAATAATAGGTACCAGAATTTTCCCTACTATTGATTTCGTCTAGTTGGCTTATAATACTGTTTTTTTCCCCTTCCTCCTTCAATAATGCTACTTTCCAATGGGGATTGTCCTAGAATCAAGGGAATTCTGGAAGATGAAAATCAATGCATCTTCTGTAGCTGCACCTCTTTAAAACACTAGGATGCACACCATCCGATCCAGGGCATTTGAACTCTTATTCCATTTCTTCATCAACAATAATATCCTCGAGTTCCTCATTTTCATGCGAGCCTTGGTTCGCCCTTAAGTCAAGAATGTTTTTGTGTCTTCCACCACAAAGACACATTGTTTAACATCTTGCCATTTCTTTATTTCCCCCTATTTTTTGTCTCAGCCTTTAAGGAATAGAAGTTTATTATGACTAATCGCTTCTTTTTATGTAAACGCAGAAGCTTTAAAACCTGTTTTTATAGCTATTAATGACATATAAAAGAAACCTTTAAAATCAGAACTGCCATTGAGAGAGGCTGAATTCATATCAACTGGAACCAATCTGTCTAAAATGTGCATTGACAAAATAGACAAAGAAAATAATGAAACCAAAATTGTGTGGAAAAGTTTCAACCATCAAACTTTTGAAACGTTAAAAAACACACAAAACTATTGCATAGCATAAAGACAGGGATCTTTTTTCTGTCTCCAAAGCCAAAATTGTCATTGTTACCAGTGGGAAAAATATTGGTTTTAGCGCTTTGTAATGAAAGAAAAACTTCTTTATAGAGCTCTATTTATGATTAATTATTGTAGTGAATGTAAAAATAATTCCAATCTGATCCTAAGATATGTAAATAAATACTAAACAGTTAGAATTACCATCATAAACACAATACTAATCAGATAAGCTGTCTGGGGCAGCACGGTGGCACAGTGGTTAGTACTGCTGCCTCACAGCGCCAGGGACCTGGGTTCGATTCCCGGCTTGGGCCACTGTCTGTGTGGAGTTTGCACGTTCTCCCCGTGTCTGCGTGCGTTTCCTTCGGGTGCTCCGGTTTCCTCCACAGTCTGAAAGATGTGTTGGTTAGGTGCATTGACCCGAACAGGTGCCAGAATGTGGCGGCGAGGGGAATTCCACAGTAACTTCATTGCAGTGTTAATACAAGCCTTACTTGTGGCTAATAAATAAACTTTACTTTACTTCAATTTGACAAAATGCAAATAAACATGATATAAATTAATTAATGTCAATGCTTAGGACTGTAAAAGGAGAAAATAAAAACATTTTTTTGAGCAACCTGTAAAATAAAGAAGCAATATCAATCTATTATAGAATTGATAAGAACTGTTTTGGCAGTTTCACAGCAAAAATAATTGTTGAGAGAATTACACTGTTCAAAAATTTTGGATCACTGCTCAAACTGTTTTGCTAATCTGGTAAATCAAATATTAATGCACAATGTGTGTGTTTTGGTTTTACGCTGCTTCATCCGTGCAGCAGAAGCTTTAGGTACATTTGTTTTCTACAAATGAAAAACTAAAATGCCTTCCTGCAATTCTTATTTTGTCCAAATGGTGACCAATGGCGGGCGGCACGATGGCATAATGTTTAGCACTGCTGCCTCACAGCACCAGGACCTAGGTTCGATTCCCGGCTTGGGTCACTGTCTGTGTGGAGTTTGCACGTTCTCCCCGTGTCTGCGTGGGTTTCCTCCGGGTGCTCCAGTTTCCTCCTACAGTCCAAAAGACGTGCTGGTTAGGTGGACTGGTCATGCTAAATTCTCCCTCAGTGTCTGTTACACTTCCCGCTGCCTCGGCAAAAGCAGGCAGCATAATTAAGGACCCCATGCACCCCAGACATTCTCTCTTCCGCCTTCTTCCATCAGGAAAAAGATACAAAAGTCTGAGCTCATGGACCAACCGGCTCAAGAATAGCTTCTTCCCTGCTGCCGTCACTTTTGAATGGACCTACCTTGCTTTAACTTGCTCTTTCTCTACACCCTAGCTAGGACTGTAACACTACATTCTGTACTCTCGTTTCCTTCTCTATGAACGCTATGCTTTGACTGTATAGCACGCAAGAAACAATAATTTTCATTGTATGCTAATACGTGTGATAATAATAAATCAAATCAAAATCTTAAATGAAAGATATAAGATCTTAAGGGGACTTGACAGGGTGGATATGAGGAGGATGTTTCCTTTTCTGGGAGAGACTAGAAGTAAGACAGAAATTAGATTTGTTTCTCTCTCAAAAGTCATTAGTCTGCGAGATTCTCTTTCCCACGAAGCAATGGAGGCTGGGTCATTGAATTTATTCAAGGCTAAGTTAGATGGATTTTTGATAGACCAGAGAGTCAGGGGTTATGAGGGGCAGGCAGAAAAGGAATTGAGACTACCATCAGATCAGATACAGTCTTATTGAAAGACATAGCAGGCATGAAGGGTTGAATGGCCTGCTCCGAAGTCTGATTATTTATTCATTTGTGGGACATGGGCATCACTGGCTGGCCAACATTTATTTCCCATCCCCAGTTGTCCTTGTTCAGCGGGAAGTTGAGAGTCAGCCGCATTGCTGTAGCTCTGGAGTCACATGTAGGCCAGACCAGGTAAGGACGGCAGATTTCCTTCCCTAAAGGACATTAGTGAACCAGATGGGTTTTTCCGACAATCAACAATGGTTTCATGGTCATCAGTAGATTCTTAATTTCAGATCTTTTTAATATATTGAATTCAAATTCCACCATCTGCCATGGCGGGATTCAGACCTGGGTTCCCAGAAAATTAGCTGAGTTTCTGGTTTAATAGTCTAGCGATAATACCACTAGGCCATCACCTCCCCTATGATGTTCCAGAGCCTTTCTTTTATACAGGCATGACTTTTCTAATGGGACACATTCTTTGCTTACAATAATATCATGTAGCTACGGTCCTTAACATCAAAAAGAACTGTGATAATCCTCATTTTGTCACAGCTACATGGAGGAAAGTACTACACTGCTTCTACTGCTGTTTCATTCCTTCTATAAATGGAGTATGCATTTCTGCTGCGCAATGTTTAAAGCCTTTTGGAAGATAGTTTACGTATCCAGTTACAAAGTTTTGTATTTTACTTTGTTAAAGTAATAATGATCTGAACCAAGAAATTACATTATGGAGAGCAATAAAAATTATACATTGAAGTTAAATCCAGTTTTATAAATTCTGAACAAACTAGCACATTTCCAACTTTGTAGAACAGGTTGACAGCAATAATGTACTGTGCAGTAAACGGATGGAAAATCAGTGCGAATTTTAAGCTACTCGTATCATCAATGAGCCAGAAAAACAAGATAATTACCTTTCTGTGAAATATGTTCGCAAGGGAACAAACCGATACAAAAAAATTGGATAATTATAGCCAGCTACATGCTACAGTATGTGACAAAGTTGTGGAAACAGCTGTCACTGAAGAGCAACACTACTTATTAGTCCTTTATTTGACATGCTAGATTAATTGAATAGTACATTTCAATCTTTCATATTTCAGCAGTAATTATAGCAAACAGGTGCATGTAAATTTTAATATATCACACATGTACTATACAGTACAATAGTCTAGAAAATTGTGTTTGAGACTAATTAACAGAATAAAGGGTAGAAGGAAAAACCTTAAGGAGCAAAATTAACTTATTGCTCCTACCATATTAATTATGCTTTTCAATGACAATCTGTATTTAGCAAAATGTCCTTTTGTTGATCAAGTATCAAGCTAGTAAAACACTACATTCAGTGCTATCTGAAGATAATGACAAAAATGTCGACATTTTAAAAAATGCCTGAATTTTTGGCAATGCTGTTATTAAGATGGATACTTCAGAAAGTTTTCAATTGAAATGAGAATATATATATTATATATTTTTTTGTTCTACCTCCTTTAGCAATGACAGCATTTTCATTAATCTTGCAATGCAGGTTCTGAACAGAAATGCAACACCACAGCCTAATTTATTTATTTTTTCATTTGCTTGGCAACTGTGATCCCTTTAAGGTTGTATTAAGTAACTGTAATACTTATATTAACCTTTCATCAGTTCAGTCTCAGTTTGGCTCATTGACAGCACTCACTGCTCTGGCTCAGAGGAAATTGCGCGTCGAGTCCCACACTAGGACATTAACACACAATTTAGGCTGATACTGCAGTGCAGTGCAGAGGAGGGGGATGAGATATTAAACCAAGGTCCTAGAGAAGCAAAAGGTCACCTAGCACTTTCTCATTGCAAGGAGCACGTAGAAACAAAAAGCTTAGTTGATTGAGAGGGACTAGAGAAAACCGAGGCCAGCAAATCATGTACCATCTTAGCTCACTGTCTTCCTCTGCAGAGATTACCATGCCAGAACAGGGCTCCTGAGCCAAACCAAAGAGTTGATCACCCCGGCACAAACCACAGTGTTAAAAGACAGAAGTCTGCCATTGCAACCTACAGAATCTGGTGTATTACTATAATAAGAAAAAAAATGTAACTGTTGGGATGAAAACAAAGTTTTAAATACATAATGAAAGCTGAAGGTAGACACAAAAATTATGTAGCTATCTTTTATTGGATCCACTGAGCAGATACTAACCATAGAATCACAGAAAGCTAATGGCACAGAAAGAGGCCACTTGGTCCATCACGTATATGTCGGCCGAAAAATGAGCCATCCAGCCTAATCCCATTTTCCAGCACTGGGTCCATAGCCCTGCAGGTTACAGCACTTTGAGGTGCACATCCAAGATATCTTTTAAAGTTTATTTATTAGTGTCACGAGTAAGCTTACATTAACACTGCAATGAAGTTACTGCGAAAATCCCCTAGTCGCCACACTCCAGCGCCTATTCAAGTACACCGAGGGAGAATTTAGCATGGCCAATGCACCTAACCAGCACGTCTTTCAGACTGTGGGAGGAAACCCATGCAGACACGGGGAGAATGTGCAGACTCCTCACAGACAGTAAGCCAAGCCGGGTATCACTGTGCTAATCACTGTGCCGTCTTTTAAATGAGTTGAGGATTTCTGCTCTTACTACCTTTTCAGGCAATGAGCTCCAGACTTCCACAACCCCCGAGTTAAAAAGATTTTCCTCATCTCCCCTCTAATCCTTCTACCAATCATTTTAAATCTATGCCCTCTGGTCACTGACACTCTGCTAAAGTATGTAAGCCATTCCCACCCACTCTATTCAGACCTCTCTCAATTTTATACATCTCAATCAAATCTCGTCTCGGCCTCCTCTGTTCCAAGGAGAATAAATCCATGCTGTCCGATCTTGCCTCATTGTTGCAATTTTCTGGTCCTGGCAACATCCTCGTAAATCTCCTCTGTATCCTCTCTGCAGTTTTGGTCACCTCATTACTGAAAGGATGTAATCGCATTATAGTATTCAAGTTGTAGCCTAACTGATGTTGTATACAGTTCAGCATAACCTTCTTGCACTTATATTCTTTGCCTCAGCTAATAAATTAAATGATTTCCATGTGCCTTCTTAACCACCTTATCAACCTGTTCTGTCACCTCTCCATATTCTCCCTTCTATTGTGTAATCCATTGCCTTGTTTGACCTCCCCAAATGCATCATCTCACACTTTGTTTAATTCCATTTGTCACTTTTCTGCCTACCTGGCCAGTACATTTATATCTTCCTGCTGTCCACAACAATCCTCCACACTATCAATTGTGCAGTGAATTTTTGTGTTGTCTGAAATCTCTTGATTATTCCCCCTACATTTATGTTTAAATCATTACATGTACCACAAAAACAAGTACTGAGCCCTGTGGAACCCCACTGGAAGCAGCCTTCCAGTAGCAAAAACACCCATCAACAATTAACCTTTGTTTCCTGCTGCTGAGCCAATTTTGCACCCAGCTTGCTAGATTCCCCTGGATCCCATGGGTTTTTATATTTTCAACCAGTCTGCCATGTGGAATCTTGTGAAAAGCCTTGCTAAAATCCATGTAGGTCACATCAATGGCACCATCCTGATGAATCCTCGTTATTTAATTTAAAAATTCAATCAAATTAGTCAGACACAACCTTCCCTTAACTTATCCATGCTGACTGCTCTTGATTAATCTGTGCCTCAGTGACAGTTTATCCCATCCCTCAGAATTGATCCAGTAATTTGCCCATCACTGAGGACAGACTCGCTGGCTAGTAATTAGTCGGTCTATCCCTCACTCCCTTTTTAAACGAAGATACGACAACAGCAGACCTCCAATCCACCACACCTGTATCCAGTGAAGATTGGAAGATGATGGTCAGACCCTCGCAATTGCCCCCCTAACTCCTTTTAACAGCCTGGGATACGTTTCATCTGTTCCTGGAGATTTATCCACTTTCAAGAATGCTGATCCCCTGAATACATCCTCTATGTTTATCACATCTAATACTTCACACTTCTCCATAACTATGATAGCTGCATCGTCTCCCTCTTTTGTGAAGAGGGATGCAAATTATTCATCAAGAACAATGCCCACATACTCCACCTCTACACACAGGTAACCTTTTTGGTCTTTAATGGGCCCAATCCTTCCTTACTTATCCTCTTACTCTTAATATATTGATAAAACTTCTTGATTTTGCTTGCCAATATTCTTTCTTGCCCTTTGTTTTCCTAATTTCCTTTTTGATTTCACTTTCTACCTCCTCTCGCCTTTCTGTAGTATTGA
Source organism: Mustelus asterias (assembly GCF_964213995.1). Taxonomy (NCBI): domain Eukaryota; kingdom Metazoa; phylum Chordata; class Chondrichthyes; order Carcharhiniformes; family Triakidae; genus Mustelus; species Mustelus asterias. Next base: position 30,660,113 of record NC_135809.1, on the reverse strand, counting down.
ACTCTCAGTGTCTGACACAGTTTTCCTTTTCTGCCTTAGCTTCCCGACATCCAGGGGCTCTAGATTTGGCCACCCACTATTTTTCTTTCCAGGAATACTTTTATTCTGAACCCCTTGAATCTCCCCATTGAACGTCTCCCATTGCTCTGACACTGATTTATCTCCAAGTAGCTGTTTCCAGTCCACTCTTGCTGAATCACTTTGTAAAATTGGCCTTGCCCCAATTTTGAACTTGAACTCCTGATCTAACTTTGTCCTTTTCCATTATTATATTAAAACTAACTGAATTATGATCACTTCCACCAAAATGCTGATATCTAATTATAACTACAGCTAATTATAAATGAAGTATCTAATTATAAATACTGCACAAACTCAATCCTTTCTGCATTGCGCTGATTCAATATTTCAAAGTTAATAGAGGGGCAAAATTTAACACTGGTCTGAGAAAATGGAGAGTCAGTATTAAAACCTCCTTCTAAAATTAACTGACTGCAAAGATTTGTGATCAACCCCAACCTACTTTCATTCAGCCAATCTCAATCTTTCTAGTTCCCATGAATATTTAAACAATCTCTGTTGGATACCTTAATCTGCATCAGAGTCCAGGTTTTACTGTGCTTGGAAAGTTTACTGAACCCTACACACATGGCAGATGCTGAATCACTGCACCCAGCTAAAATATCCCCACAGTTCTCTCTTATTGCACTCAATGACTTGATTGAATCATGTCTCTGTCAATATTGCCAGCATTCAGATTAAATAAAACGAGAAACTACAAACAGAACAATAGAATATTGGTGTTTTCATATTATTTGCAACTCTTTAAAAGAAAAACAGAGCTTTTTTTAAGAAAAAAAAAGGAAAAAAACAGTTGCTGGGGACACAATGGTCTGATTTTGGTGATTTTGATGGTGAGATGGTCAACATTCATAGTCTTTACTCTATGAAATGGACACAAACTTTTGATAGCCACACATTTGCTGGGAACTTGGAAATCTAGAGGCTGATGTTAGTGATTCCCCATTCCTCCATGTGGTGCATTGTTGAAGTCCTCACAAGCCACAAATGGAAACCTTAAAATATCACTTAATTTAATGTGAACTTCCATTTTTTACACCATCAGACTTGCTGCAAACTCTTGAGAAAGCTGTGCCTTGTTGAATGAGGTGTAAAAGGTTTTTAATAGTTTACTAAGTTATAATTAGTGCTCAACAGCCCCTCTGATCCTTAAAACCTAATGTTATTTTATTCTTTCATGTGATGTGAACGTTGCTGACTAAGCCAGCATTGATTGCCCATCCCTAATTGCTCTCGAGACGGTGATGGTGAGCCACCGCTTTGAATTGCTGCAGTCCATGTGGTGTTGGTATACCCACAGTGCTATTAAGGAGGGAATTCCAGGACTTTGACCCAGTGACACTGAAAGAATGGTGGTGATATTGTTCCAAGACTGGAAGGAGTATGGCTGCAGGAAATTAAAGGTGGTGGTGTTCCCATGCACCTGCTGCCCTTGCCCTTCTAGGTGGTAGAAGTCGTGGGTTGGAAGGCGCTGTTAAATGAGCATTGGTGATTACTGCAGTGCATCTTGTCCATCTTGTAGATGGCACACTGTGTCAGTGGTGGAGGGAGAGAGTATTGAAGGTGGTGGGTGGGATGCCAATCAAGCAGGTTGCTTTGTCCTGGATGGTACCAACTTTCTTGAGTGTTGTTGGAACTGCATTCATCCAGGTAAGGAGCATTCCACTTGTATTTGTGAAATGTCAAATTTTTCCATTATGATTTTTTTTAAAATCCAGACTAATAATATATATACTTTTTTGAGTTTGCTTACGATGTTTCCGCCGCTATCTCAATCCCATTTATATGTTCCTTAACTGTAATCTGTAAAATGATTATGTGCAGGATAATCACCTGGTTTGCTACCTGTGGGATTTCTTTCATGATTTTTGACATCATATTTTCTGGATGTTCGCTATCCCCTCTAGCTGACACAGGAATGAAATTACCAGAAAAGGTGACATCCATGCCACTAGATCTTTGTGGGCACTTCCTTCAAGGTCAACGCTTAGCACTTTGCAGGTAACCACAAAAGCTGGACCAATAAATAGCCTCACAATGGACTTAGGTTGATATGACTGATTGTCATAGTTTTATATACATGAACCATCTTGCATGCACACAAATTTGTCATCCCAAAGCATTTCACAGCTGATGAAGTTACATTTTTGGAGTGCAACCGTAGTTATTAACAGTGGTAATCTAGGTTTCCCGCTGGTGTGGGCACTTAGTCCCAATTCAAGAGAATCACCCCCCTATATCTATGTCAAACTGGCTACTTTATAAAAGTATTTTGATTTTAAAATGGGCAAAATTTACTCTGTCATGCTTGGCTAGACATGATTCATTCTAGAGGAATTGCTAGCCTTCAGAAAAGTAGCAGTATCTCATTTTCTTTAAAGAGGTGTTAGTGCCCCCCCATGACTGCAGAAAATTAAATTTTAAAGAAATGCACCAACACTTTTCACATTTCTAAGGCAGAGCTCTGGCTAACGGAGGAGGTCTGTCTGCAAGGACAAAAGGGACTCTCACTCCTCTATTAAACCTCTAAGATTTCAGGCCTGGAAAAATACATCCTTTGTCCAAAATCCAGAAAAGTGGTGGGAGATATGTCATATGACCTCTCCCAAGCTGCCAGAACCTGTATGGAACTGAACCCAAGAATCTACCATTTAACCACATCATAGGTAGCAGCAAAAAGAGCTCTGTCCAGGTAAATTGCCTAGCCCTCATCTCCACGGTGTACAACGGGAGCACCAGAACTCCTGTATCACTGCCTATCGGACTAATTAATCTCTTTGTGCTTTCTTTCATCATGGAAGTTCTTGCTTCTGGAAAGATGGATTAATCTGCAAACGTTTCAGCCTGCTATCCTCTGAAGGAATAAACCACTGGAATTTTTATTCACATGTGGACTCGCATGAAACCATAACTCTTATTTTTATTACTGTCTTGCCCTGTATCCCTTTCTTTCCCTTATCCCTCTTTTATTGTACGAATTCAAAAGGGGCAGACATCATGATATCCCTTCCTGCATTTCGTATATTGGTGTAAAATAAAGCAACCTACTTATTTTACCTCATCTCAGGTTTGCTGTGGGGGTTATCAATAAAGGATTGGAATTAAACTTGGAAATGATAGTTTATTTTAAATCAGAAGGAAATATAAAGAATAATTGCATCCATCACAATTAAAGTTTCACATGCACTACATATAACTGAAGCAATGCCAGATGCCTGTACAAAACAAAAATTTCAGTAACCTTCACATTGCTGGATAGCTGATGCATTACAGCAGTAATGATTGCCTGGCATCGTCAACAAATTTAAATAATACATTTCCTAATACAAGTCAGAGAGGAAGGTATCAACATAATTTGAACATACTGAATAGGCCGAGTTGTATTCGTTGAGAGCTCAAAACATAACTACTTGATAATTTATGCTTTATGTTTTCTCACCTAACCTTAGCTTTTCTTCCCCTCTCCTAACTTCACAGTACACTTAATTTAAAAATGCACATCAGTCATAATTTATTTTGGCAATTCAGATCAAAAGCAATGAACCTAGACTTGCACACAGCTGTCAGCACAGTACATGGGCTGACTTTATATCAATAGTGCCAGCCTCGTCCTTCAGAGCTGCACTGAACTGACTAACTCTGGGACTCACCAATAAAATATGAGTTGGCTACTGCTGGCTGTCCTTGCACTAATAGTAATCCATTTTAGATTGGAGATTGAACTATGTTGACAGTTTTGTTATCGCCAGTGCACACATTCTTGATTAAACAACTCAGTAAAAGAACATTTATAAAACAATGGCCCTAAAAAAATGATTCCACAAAGCAGTGTAAGGTCACTAAGTGTACAGGATGCATGTCATAATGATGTAAAATGCTGCTGCTTTGGTTTTCACACACAAATGAAACCAGAAATTTCCAACATTTATTTTAGCCACTAAATTATATAAACTATAACTTTATTACCTTGACCAAGAGATATCCAGAGACAAGTATCAATAGTTTTTATTAGCAAATATGAAGGTTTCAATATTGAGCAAGACTTTGCACTTGACGATTGCATTATTGGCCCAATATCAAGTGCTAATGAAGCAGATCTTAGGCAAATAATTTTTTTCTTAAGAAAGCTACATCAAAATAAATCATTTGCAATACCGAAACAAGTAGTTCCACTGCAACAGCTCTTTGGTATCAATAGTGCAACAGGTAATAAAAGAAAAAAAAATGTCACAGATTCAAAAGATTTCTGAACTGTAACATTGCCATTACTTCTAAATTTGCCTCGGCAATAAAATGTGAAATTATTAATGATAACATCCTTCATTTCTAGGTGCATGGTTTGGTTTCAAGGCAACAGAGGCAGTGACTGGTGACAAGGCAATGCTTTTAGGCGGATTATTAATGCTAGTCAGCTGATTCAAACACCACATCATTGCTAATAAGTTACATGCATTACATAAAAGACAAGGTTATTCCTCCTTAGCTAATAAAGCTAGTTTACTGACCATTCTATGAGTACTTAGGCATATTGACAGTGTATTCCATTGTGTGCTTCAGCAAACAGGAATGGATCTGAAATACACCCAAGACTTTGCTAGCACTAGTTCAGGCCTTAAAATTTGCCAATTACAGAAATGTACCATCATTTCAGCTGAATACTAAAAGACATATTTTCTTCTCCAATCAATTTGATGAAAATTTAGACATCTATTTTCATGTTGGTTGAATCAGGCTACTTATCCTTGTTTAGCACTTATTTGGGAGGGGTGGTGGAGGTGGAAAGAGAGAGAAACTACTGTTGAATTGTTGTAAAAAGCCAACAGGTTCACTAATGCTCTCCAGGTCTAACTTGCATATTGCTCCAGCCCCACATTACGTGATTGACTAACTGACCACTGATGTTTTTAGAGCAACTAAAGATGTGCAATGAATGCTGCCTTGTCAGTGTCATCCACATCCCAAGAGTAAATGTTTCAAAGATATTCTATGGTAACTCTTTTATCGAAGTAGGAATCAAATGACAGTGGCTTTAAGCTCATTTTATTCAAGCATCATGCCTGCTGAAACTGCTATACCATACATTACTTCACATCCACAGTGCAGTGAATCGTTTTGAATTGAATGAACCGAGCATACAGTTTGTTAGGATTTCATTTAAAAGGGGGGGTAAAATGTATTCACAGGAAAAAAAGCATCTTCAGCATTTATTTCACTCAAAGACTATTTAATTTAGCATTTCAATTCTTGCTGAGCAGCACACAATTTGATACCTGGTCATGTACTATTTCAACTCTGCTAATCCTTTTCATTAACTGTTATTATCGTCTTGGGATAACAGTTATCCCCTGGCAAGGCAACTTAATTTTATATCTCTTGGACAGGCAGATGCTGGATACTGAACAGAACAGAATGCACTTCATTGCTGTCCAACAACTGAGAAATTCTTAAGAATCTTGGATTTCTCATTTTTCCTCATTGATTCTATGATTTCTTTGGGGTGTGGGAGTGGGCAAGTTATTTGCTACCGAGTAGTTACTTTTACTTCAGGGAACTGGGTGGTCCAGGCTGCAGATTTATCTCAAACTGCTGTTAGTATTTCTGCTGGTTTGGCTGGTGGAGACATGCTGGCAGTCAGACTTTTCATTAACAGTACTCATTTATATAACAAGCCCACCTGCAAACAACTAAACTCTCTTAATGGACGATAAATTGAAGCATTCATCATAATCCTGTCAAGCTACTGTGAACAGAAATTGGCCATCTTTATAATAAAACTCTGTCATTTCAAATGTAGAATTAACCCATGACCTCTGAACCTTCCTTCTGCTTCTTGTCCACCGCCATTTTCTCCACTGGTGGTTAGTGGGGTAAAGGATAGAAAATACTCTGCTCTGGTTACAGATGTTGAATTGTGACATGACACTTTCATTGAGCACTTACAAGGTGATATACAAATGCTGTCAATTGCCAGTTTAACAGCGGGCACAATGCTTCAAAAGGATCAAGAATGAAGTGGTGTGGATATTTAATGGCACTGGGCTCAGTTTTCATTCATAAAACGGGTATCTAAGTGCCAATATAGTAGACAGAACATGACAAACATTATATGCCGGACATGTGCGTCCCACCATATTTGGTAAAGACATTAAAAAGCATTTGAAACAAGTTCATCAAATAGGCATTCCATCCTTTGCACATGCAAATAAGAGTCCCAACACCTATTTGAGGCACCCTTTGCAAACTGTGACAGGTGTTACTCTTAACACTACAATCAAATTGCTGGATTAGCACCATCTAAAGAGAGAGCTTCCTTATTTGCATTTGTGCTGTACAAAGAGTGTGAAGAAAATAGAAACAAAATTAAATTTTGTTTTTCTATAATTCTTAAGGAACTGGATTGTAGGAAAGTGGAGTTCTGGTTCCTCTCATTCCTGAAGGTACAGTGTACGTAAGACAAAGCTCAGCAGAGGAACCAGGAGAAAAGGAACGAGCAAATGAAAGTTCTGTTCCAATTGCTGAATTGCAAGATTATTAGTCAGTTAATATTAAGCATATGTTACATATGTATAGAAAATCATGTTTGGAGCCAAGTTTGGAAGTTAAGCAGAGGTTAACTGATGCTATCAATGTCTTCTTCATTATTGCACCTAAATAAAATTATTTTTGAGTCAGTGAGGAGATATGGAGAACTGGGTCTAGCCAAAAGGTTTTTAAATCATCATCTTATAGGAGTCAGGGCTCTCTCTTTGTCATGTAAGTACTGCAATCCTGGATTTATCTCTCCATGTCTGAACTGTTAAAATGTTTTCACAGCAAATTTTACATGATTAGTACAGGATACAGGGTTTTTTTTAAATCCACTTAGGCAAAGGTCAAATTCGTTAAATCTTGCTTTATAAAATTGAGAATGAGTGTTTGATCCAGATAGTATCACTGCACATGGGCAAAACTGAATTTTCAAAAAATTGTTTAATCTCTGTATAAAAGTTAAACCTGGTAGAGTTATTTCATTTCCATTCACTTTGATGTTGACCTGGTAACTGATATGGCAAGAAGGGATATCAATCATATTAAGCAGTAGCTAGGAAAAGTTGAAACAGAAGCCTACACCCAAGGCAGAATATATAAACTCGTAGAATTAGAATCTGGCAGCTCTACAAAAGAAAACACTATCAATCACTCAATGACAGAAGTTGGAGAGCAAATGACTGGCATCCCAATGAGAAACCCTTCCTGTAGACAGAACCAGTTTGATACAGAGGACTTGACACACATGACAGTATCAATTCTTGATCATAAAAAAAAATTGATCATTAGAAACAACGATTGTCACTGAACAGATACAGCTCTGTCAATCACAAGGCCAAGAATCTCAGTGGAACCAACTTTTAAATAGAACTAACAATGATGCTAACAGCACTCATGGTTATTAATGTGCAAATTGGACAGCAACGTCCAGAAACTACACACACCCCTACATTGTCGTTGCACCAGTTCACCAGATTCTCTATCACATTCCTGTACTCTGTCTCGTCATTGTTTGAGATCTGATCCACTACGGTGGTGTCATCAGCAAACTTGAAAATCGAGTTGGAGGGGATTTGGCCACACAGTCATAGGTGTATAAGGAGTATAAGAGGGGCTGAGAACATAGCCTTGTGGGGCACCGGTGTTGAGGATGATGGTGGAGGAGATGTTGTTGCCTATCCTTACCGATTGCGGTCTGTGTGTGGAATTGTACGAACTAAAGAATGGCATGATGGGAAAATTGGTACAATATGAAGTTATACGAACTAAGGAATAGCATGATGGGAAAATTGGTACAATATAAGAAAGACTGACTCCGCATAACTTAAAACATGACTGACCTCCGTGTAAACCTGATAAAGCTGACTTCGTATAACTTATGACGTAAATGAGATCAGAGAAGGTCAAGCTATTCCAATTTCCTGACCTCTAAGGCCCGATACGATTGATTCCTCATAGCCTAAGACTATAGGAGTAAAAACAAGATAAGGTCAGGGATGACGGAAATCACCGACCTTCGTCTGTTACATCAATGGGCAAGATAAGGGTATGAATGATGTGACAAAAGGTTCTAGGAGGTCAACAGGTTATAACATGATTAATGGTATTGCTTATACTTCTATTAATGATCGAATTCCTGAATAAGCTCTGGTCATGCTAACTGATAATGATTATGTATAAATACTGAACTGTTTCTTTCTGTAAGCGCGGACTTGGGGAGGAATTAGCATGTTGTAATAACTGCTCTCTGAACCCAAGTTGCAGCCAAAACTGCATGCAGTCTTTTCGTAAATAAAGGCTTGTTATTTTGTGAACTAACTTTGTTGAGTTTTTCTATCACAGTCAAGAAGCAGGAAAGTTCCCACTTCAACATGTGGGTTTGGAAGTTCAGGATCTAGTTGCAGAGGGAGGCCCAGGCCATGGAGTTTGGAGATGAGTTTCATAGGAATAATGGTGTTGAAGGCAGAGCTGTAGTCAATAAATGGGGGTCTGACATGGGTGTCTTTGTTATCTAGGTGTTCCAGGGTTGAGTGCAGGGCCAGGGAGATGGCGCCTGCTGTGGACCTGTTGTGGCAGTAGGCGAACTGTAATGGATCCAAGCAAACGGGAGGCTGGAGTTGATTAGTGCCACGACTAACCTTTCGAAGAACTTCATAATGATGGATGTCAGAGCCACCAGACAATAGTCATTCAGGCACGCTGCTTGGCTTTTCTTTGGTACTGGGATGATGATCGTCTTCTTGCAGCAGATAGGGACCTCAGATTGTTGTAAAGAGAGGTTGAAGATGTCTGCGAATACCCACGCCAGTTGATCCACGCAGGATCTGAGTGCTTGTCTAGGTACTCCATCCCCTGGGTTGACCTTCGAAAAGGCTGCTCTGACATCTGCAATGGTGACCTCAGATACAGGTTCATCCAGGGCTTCCAGGGTGGAAGGCATGCTCTTGTTGACTTCTTGCTCAAAACGGGCGTAGAGTGCATTGAACTCATCAGGGAGAGGTGCGTTGGAGCCGGTGATGTTACATGCCTTCATCTTGTAGCCTATTATGTCTTGCAGGCCTTGCCATAGTCAGCAGGGGTTTGTGTGGCTAGCCTGGGACTCCAGCTTGGTCCAGTATTGTCTTTTGGCATCTTTGATGTGACAATAATAAATTAAATTAAATCAAACACAGAAATCCAGAGGTTGCTGACTGTGATACCCTGTTCCTCCAAAAACTGTGATAACGGTTTCTCACCATGTGACTCACAATCAAATTCACTGAATGATGCGAAGCTGCTCAACCTACCTAATATATTTGGATTAAACTCACCAAATAAAGTTCGTCTTTTACTGGGTCAAATCTTGGAAGTCCCTTCCTTACAGCAATATAGGTGTAACTACACCTCAGGGACTGCAGCAGTTAAATAACGCAGCTCACCACCACCTTCTCAAGGGCAACTAGCGCTGGGCAATAAAAATACTGCTCAAGCCTGCGAAACCCACATCCTGTAAAATGATTTTTTAAAAAATCCCAATTCTGTCAGTTGTTATGGAAATAGGTTATGCAGGCAAGTTGCATTTTGTTTTGGGTTTAGCTGTATGAACTCACAGAAATGGTCAGCTTAGGAGCAACTTTGAAACAAGTGTCAGGAAACAAAGGTAGTTTTAAGTAATCTATATTTGTATTTGTGGACATTAGAAATAGGGTACAGCTTTAAGCAAGTTCAACTTCACGTTTGTGTAAGAAAGGGTTAAAACTTCAGTTAAAAAGCTTCATGTTAAAAAGGTGCCTGCATGTCAGTGGGTTTTAGTTTCATTTTAAACTGTGCCTGCATTGCAATGAAAGGATTTACGACTAAAAAACAGACTGGATTTAAAGAAAGACGAGGCTATTGCTCAGCAACCAGAGGCCCCCACACTGAAAAGCAAACACTTTTGGTTCATTTGGAACCAGTTATCTGTGAAGAAAGCAGTTCTCACAGAAACTGCCAGCAGAGAGACAGCATAATGGAGTAAGGGGCAGAAAGCAAGTCCCAGATACTGCAGAATAGATAGTTTTAGAAACCAGGGAATAAAAGAAAAGTCCCAGGGAGACGGAATTCAAAGGGACTGCAATCTGAACAAGGTATTATTCACTGAAGTTAAAGAATGGGGCAGAGAGAGTTAAAAACAGGGTTGATGGTGCAGAGCTGGAGAAGTTGGCTAGGGAGAAGCCAGATATCTGAAGTAACCCTAAAGCTGAAGAGAAAAAAGGAATCCAGTACCTGACTGTTTATTTTAATAACAGGCAATGCAGGAAACACAGTCTCTTAAGAACTAGATAAATCAGATGCCTGGAAAGGGTTAGAAAGAACGATACAGGGATAATGACCCAAATTCGCAAGTACCATATTTTCTCTGATGCTGACAGACCCCATTAGCAAAATGGAGGGTTGATCATCAGATTGCAGACCCAGTCCTTGTGATGGTAAATTTCATCATCAATAGGCCCACAACAGTAGTTAACACAAATACTGGTGAGAATATGCTATCGAGAATGTCGATTAATTGAAAAATTGTCAATGGCTTTCCTGTTAGGTCACTTCATTCATTCATCATATAAAATCATAACTGTCCTCATGCTGACAATGTGGCTGAATGCAATCCAACAATAAATGATGGGTGCTCACAGTGAGAAAGATGCTCAGCAGACAGCTTTCACTTGGACAGAAATCATACTGCAGAACCCCTTTGTTCTATTTGCTTCATAGTAGTCAGAGGATGTACAGTGTAAGATAGACGGGTAATTATCTGATATTACCCAGAGATGGTAAAGAACAGTTTGAATTAATTGTCGAAAAGGCCACTGGCAACGTGCCAAGAGAAAACGGATTTGTTGGAACTCCCCGTGTGAATTTCCATTCTGCTTTGTGACAAACTGAGATGGACTTATTATCATTGCACATTGTATTGACACAGGAGAGGTTGCTCTCATTTCCTTAACCCTTTATTACCGGTTAAAAAGACTTGTAGGCCAACACACTTGTTAGTAAACAATAATCTGGCATTAGATTAAGCTGTGATGACAGTTTCAAAGTAATCTGGCAAGGCTAGAACCAAAATCAATGACAAACGTAGATTATCTTTAAAAGCAAGCATTAGTGCTTTGGGTGAATGACCCTTTAGACATTTAAATAGAAGTCAAGGATATTAGCATACTGTATTTGGCTTCTAAATATTAACATGTGTTGTACATCAAAACAGCTGATCTAATGGCATTTCCCGCGAACAGAAAATTGTTCAAATTCAAAATGCTAACATTTGGGCTGTGCAATGTTGACACTAGGCTGGAGTTTGTGGTCAGCAGCAAAGCAACACTGTTCATCACTGACCTCAAAGGAAGCTGCTCAAGAGGATCTAGCGACCTCTGTGGCACAAACTTCCCCTTTTCCAATGCCAGGTTGAATCTGGTGCCAAGTCAAGGGAATCTCCAAGCATCCAGCAACAGTGACATCATAAAGCAGCATAAAGATTGTAAGCAGCCAATCACATTGAATCATTCCCACAGACATCAAATCAGAGAGTAAAAACAACTGAATCCTGTTAGCGGACAACAAATTTATGAAGTTACGTATATAATATGAAACAGGCCAAACTGCACTCAGAACCCCTCCATTAAAGATTAAAAGGGACAGATCCAGACAAGCAGGCAAAAGACATGTTTTTAAAATGCAAACAAGGTCTAACACACAAAAGGGAGCCAGACAGGGTGGCACCAAAGGAAACTAAATTAAAAGTACACCCTCATCTAATCAAATCAGCATCACTGACCTAATCAAGTGATATCAGGAAGCCTCCATAGAAACACCCAAGGAGAGTATTAACATAACTAAGGAAGCCTTCTTGGCCTCAAAAGACTTCCTGAGATCGGCCAAACGCCCATTGTTCAAGAAACCCCAGAGATTCTAGACCATTGATAAACCCATCGGACAGAAACGATTACCATACTTAAACATCGATACTGTACTTAAAACATCAAAACAGAATGGTCAGAGTCAAATACCGTAAACAAAACATTAACATTTGAATCATACAACGTGTCAAAGTTCGAGTACAACTGTAGCCCATTGCAGCGGGCTTTTAGAGTGCTTTTGGGACAGTGCTGTTTGTATGTCCTGATTGCACCTCCGTCGACGTTAATAAAGCTGTACCGCTGTTGAACCTGACTGAGTCCGAAGTGGTCGTGTTCGCCCACTCGCGCTAACAAATCCCTTCATTTTTCAGTTAATTTTTTTTTTACAGACAGCAAAGTAAATAATTGTAAGATACATGTGGTATTAAGATAGAAGGTAAAGTATCATTTTTTTTAAAAATGTGGACTTTAGCTTATTATGGAGAAATCTGGCCTCCACCAAATTTTGAACTGCTCTTTCAAGGCAATTGAGGCTGGTTATTAGTAATTATGGACTAGCTTCCTTGTTAAAAATGCAGTCGCACCTCAGTCAACAGGATGTGACATCTTCAAGGTCTTTTAAAAATGATAATAAGAGTATAGGAGTAGAGGATTTTGCCAGTTCATAAATTTTTAATTGATGACTACCGAGGGAGGGCGACTTCAACATCGCACCTTGTGAAAAAAGCATCACTCACGGTAACTTCTGGATTTCTGTGTTTAACTGCCCATGTCTGCACGCTTGTCAGTTTCGGAGTAGTAATGATGGTGAATGCTGACGGTTTCACCATCATTACTACCACAAAATCCAGCATGTTCTAATGCCTTCTGAATAATTTACTGGCTGGTCAGATTTAAAACTACTGTGTGGTTTACATGAATGACATTGGCATTTTTGATGAGGAAATAGTATTTCTGGGTCATATTATTTGTCCCAAAAGGCATTAAGTGGAATCTTAGGCAGGCAGTTGTTGCAAGTGTATTTTTTCTACCCAAGATAATGCCAAGTGCCAAATAATTTCGCAGTCTGGCAGGATTGCACAGTAAGCATATTTCATTCAATGCCATTCATCCAAAAATGAAACACCAAAAGGGTCTTTCACATATTGAACAGCCCATCTGTGTTCAACAGCTTATAATAAGCCGTCCTGATAACATGCCAAGTTGCATGCATAAGTTTTTATGCAACATACGACTCATTTTCTCATACCCAGCCAATATGTTTGCTGGCAGAGTCATAGCGATATTTTTGTAATACTCAAGTCCACTCAAGGGATAGTGATCAAAATCTCTCAGGTAAATAATTCATAACTTTACCAGCATAAATAGCTTTACATTTGCACTGGGTTCATACTTGGCACATTCTGCTCAGCGTGGTGATGCACAAGAATCTTGAGCATTAGGATGCAATACGCTGTTTAATTTATGGTAACATCCATTTTCCAGGAACAATGGAAACAGAAAATTAATACCTTTCTTGCAATCCTAGAACCACCTTGCTACTCCATAGGCAACCTTTCACCACTGGCCACAAACTCCTTGATTTTTTTTTGTACCTTTCAATTTTAAATCAGGGTCAAATGTGAAATCAGTGTTCACATGGTCAGTGCTGGTTTAGATCATCTCTTTTTCTTCCTTTGCTGAAAATATGGCATTATGTAACCCTTCCTTTACACTGTACCGTCAAAACTGAGAGACAACTTACATTTGTCATTCTTTAATTCAATCCCAAAACTGCTCTGCAATACTGCCCTGTCAACTGCCCACAAATCAACTTACTAACAAAATTAAAACACCTTTCACATGCCATACTACATACACTTTAACAGTATACCATTTTTTATTCCGCGAACAAACAAACCAAAAAAAGGTTTTCCGGGTATTGAACGTGTTCAACTAATTACAAATGTTAATGACGATATATATTTTTCCAATTCTAATCGAATTGCTGGTTACATGCTACTCAAAAATGCAAACACCCTCGTATTCGCTGCGACAGCTCTTCAGGTCAAACCATAATGACAACGCAAGTGCAAAAGACAACAGGCACACTGTTTTCCCAGCATAATGTCAGCCATTTACACAGCCACAGTTAATCAGAAGCCATCGACAATACATTTCTGTATTTCTAGATCACCCAAAATGGTGGAAAAATCAGACTGTTTTCTGCATAAAGCTAAAACAGTCACACTTTGAGATTTATATTTTCAAGTTTCAATTCTGTTATGAAAAGACACTTTAAATAGAAGCAGAGAAATCGAACCCGATTTGTCAGCTCTCTTGCGATCTTACAGGCTCGTCCTGCGGCACGGTAGCACAGTGGTTAGCACTGCTGCTTCACAGCTCCAGGGTCCCGGGTTCGATTCCCGGCTCGGGTCACTGTCTGTGTGGAGTTTGCACATTCTCCTCGTGTCTGCGTGGGTTTCCTCCGGGTGCTCCGGTTTCCTCCCACAGTCCAAAGATGTGCGGGTTAGGTTGATTGGCCAGGTTAAAAAAATTGCCCCTTAGAGTCCTGGGATGCGTAGGTTAGAGGGATTAGCGGGTAAAATATGTGGGGGTAGGGCCTGGGTGGGATTGTGGTCGGTGCAGACTCGATGGGCCGAATGGCCTCCTTCTGCACTGTAGGGTTTCTATGATTTCTATGATTTCTATGCCCATTGGCCGGCAAGGGTAATGGTGAGATCGCCCCTCCAAAGGTTTTCCCTATCCCCACCAGAAAAGCACAAAGGTATGACTGCTCGTTCTTTCAATCAGAGGGCATGGCAGGTTATTCAGGCAACCAATGCCAATGCTCAATCATCAACTTGTTGGAGCAATACAGATGATCAGTTCTTCCTACCTCTCCAAGTGGAATATTCCAGTTACATTGAAATTTTAGCCAGCACTGTAGCACAGCACTGGCAACATTCATTACAATTACAATTCCTGACAGCTTTAGGATTCCAAATGACAACAATCTGTTTATGAAGCTAACCCTCTTTAAGGCAAGGCTACCAGACAACTACTGCATCAGTGTTGTCATAATTTCGTATGGCTCCAAGCGTAGAACACTTTTCCAGGATCTAACCAAGGACACAGGCGAACTAAATGAGTCATTCAGGATAAAAATATTCATTTAATTAATCTTCTTGAAACCTGTCCATCATGAACCATGTGCATCTATATATTACCCTTATATGTCAACTAAACTGACCAAGTTTTTCCTCGATGTGATTATTAGTTCAGGGTATCTACTTAAATGATAATTTTCAGTCTAGTTATTTTAGTTTTAAGCCAGTTTACTTTCTTCTTTCAAACATTTTATGATCAGATATATTTTAAAAAAACAATTAATGACTTTGGCGGTTTCAATATCACAGCCCAAATTCATCACATACCAAAACTTACATTTGTATTGCTCATCTCACTCGCAGGAAGATGCAGAGAAAATGAAACTGGGCTCAGAGCCTAAGGAAAGGATTTTGAGGAGGATTTAGAAAAGGAGGAAACTAGGCAAAGAGCCCCATAGGGCAAGAAGCTACAGGTTGAAAAGCTGCTGCCAAGAAGATGTATGTGAGATGGAAATCAGGTGGAGAGCACTAAGACAAGTGTGTGAGGCTACGATGGAATTTAAAAGCAAGGATGACTTAGGACTCCCAATTGGGGCTCAAGGAGTCAATGGAGCTTGGAGAGAACAGAATTGACCCGGGTGCAAAAATTCAAATGGGTATGTACGCCAGCTGCGGCAATTTGAATGAGTTATGAGAAGCAGATTGAGGCAAGGAGGCCAGCTGTGAGAACATTTGAGAAGTTGAGCCTCAAAGTAAGCTGTGGACTTGATTTCAATGGAAGAGGCAGAGAGAAAAGTAACTCTGCAGAGGTATAAGTGCTCTTGGTAAAAGTGTGTTTGTGGGGTATATGTGAGCTCTGGATCACGAAATATCTCAAAGTTTTGCACGTTTTGACTCAGGGTGAGGCAACAACTGCAGAGGTTATTGGAATTAACTCATACATAGGTTCTGGCAAAAGCCAAAAGATAAGGGCTTTCATTTTGCTGGATTAAACTCTCTGACATTTTCCCTCATCTAGACCTTGATATTGTACACTATACACTTATTCATAAAACCCAGTTGTTATTGCTCATTTCTATGGATTCATCAACCTGCAACTTTGAGCCTCTTTGTTTATCCACACCTTCCAGTGTCTTTCAATTGAATATGTACTAACATTCCTTATTTATCTTACCAAATTGCATCACCTCCCACTTCTCTGAATTAAATTGCCTCCGGCATCTTCCTATTCTGCCAACTAACGTCATTCTGAATTATTTCACAGTGCATCTCAATGTTTGTCAAACCCCCTTCTGATTTTATGGTGGAGGGACACAAAATATTGGGGATATTCACTGATGATTGCACAACATTCTGTACTATTTGAAACTCTTCAAATACTGCTACAGTTTATGTCCATATGCAGCAAGATCTGGACAACATTCAGGCTTAGGCTGATAAGTGGCAAGTAACATTCACATCACATGTGCTGCATCAGAGGACTAAGATCTCACACTATATATGTTTTTAATAAATATATCTTCATCGCTAAGTTCTAAAATTTAAAATGGCTGATGCCATGCCTGTCTGTGACCTTGAACAAAAACAGCTACCATAGCAAAATTGCAGAAGCTTGTGCCACTTTATCTCTGAAGAGACATTAGTGACCCCCACTGTGGGTTGCAGAGGCCTAATTCAAAGAGAACTATACAAAGTCCACCTGCATTTCATAAACCAGGCCTGTCCTGGAGGACAAATGACTCTACAAACTTCCTTTCAAGTCTTAATGGGTGGAATATTTAAGCATCTCGGGAACCCAGATGAGGGGATACACAGCCTTTGTTGAGGACGCTGTGAAGAGGTGGAAGTCATGTGATATGGAATCCTCCAGCTTGTGTAACCAGTAATATTGCCTTGTTATACCAGAAAAAAAAACTCAGTCTGCCATTTTTCCCATCTATAAGCAGCAGCAAAGAGGTCTTGCCCATGTTGACTACTTGGTCCCATCTGCACTGTTTTTCTACTGGAAATTCTGTACCATCGCTACGAGATGGATTTATCTCTGCGTGCCTATTTCATCATGTGAAGTCAACTCCAATAGATAAGGGCTTTCATTTTGCTGGATTAAACTCATGGTCATTTTCCTTCATCTAGGCCTCGATGCCATACACTATACCCTTATTCATAAAACTCAATTGTTATTGCTCACTTTTATGGATTTATCAACCTGTAACTTTGAACCTCTCCAATAGAATGGTGAATTATACAGCATCAGTTCCCAGCCTGTCAACCTCTGTGAAGGACAACCTCATTGTACTTTGATTCTGGACTCACATGAAATAATAATTATTTTCTCTGTGGTCTTGACCGTGTAAATCTCTCTCTATATCCCTTTTTACTGTATGAGTGCACAGGGGGCTACATAGCAGCCCACCCTGTGTTTTGTGTGTGTGCAAATAAACTAACACTGAATTCAATCTATTTCGAGATTGCTGTAGGGATACTAATAGGAAATTGAATCACACCAAAACCGAGGGGGTGGAAAGCATGCCATTGCTCATTAAGAGGGAAGCAAATCAAAGTACCATTCTGTTTACGGATGGATGGAGAGAGGAGAAATCAAGGCTGTTTAAATTAATCTCCCCACCCCACCTCCCAATCTATAACATGTGCAATGACCATCTCAAACAAAAGAAAATCTAACCACCTCCCGTATTGTTTCAATGACATTACCAAATTCCCAAATATCAACATTTTGGAGGTTATCATTGACCAAAGATTGAACTGGATCAGTCATATAAGTGTACTGCGGCTACAAGAGAAGGACAGAGAATGGGAATTCTACAATTAGTAACTCCTGACTCTCCAAAGCTTGTCCACCATTACATGGCACAAATCAGCAGTGTGATGGAATACTTTCCACTTGCCTGGATGAGCACAGCTCAAGTACATCATCATCGGGGACAAAGCAGTCTGCTTGATTGGCACCCCATCCACCACCTTCAGCAGTGACTCCCCCCACCACTGATGCACTGGAGCAGCAGTATGTACCATCTACAAGATGCAACTCATCAAGCTTCCTTTGACAACATCATCCAAACCCGCAATCTCTACCACTTGGAAGGAGAAGGGTAGCAGAGACATGGGAACACCACCACCTGCAAGTTCCCCTCCAAACCGCACATCATCCTGACCTGGAATTATATTGCCTATGTTGGAACAGAAGTCACAGGTTAAAAAACTGGAACTTCCTTTCTAAAGCACTGTAGGTATATCTACACCACATAGGTTGCAGTAGTTCAAGGCGGCAACTCACCACCACCTTCAACAAATGCTGGCCTAGCCAGCGATGCCCGTATCTTGTGAAAGAATAAATAAATCAGCAAATTTTTATATTGCACTGCCCATGCCCAAATCAAAATCACATACGTACACACACTAGCTCATTAAGAAAAAATGAGTGGATGTAGTAGGTACGTCAATTCCAACCCGACTCCAAACTGAGCAGCACCCATTAGTTATAGCCCTTGGTTTCCTGAACACCAACCAGTTTTTGATCCACCCTGCCACATTTTCTCTCACCGTACTTTCGACTTTGGTTGCTAGCCTCCTGTGAGAGAGTTTACTGAACATCTTCTGAAAACTGAAACATCATTACATTATTTCCTTTATTTAAATAGTCATTTCCTTTCAAGACAGACTTGATTACATTTGCCAAATACAATTTGCCATTAAAAAGTCTCTGCTGAACATCTGACAACATGCCAAGCAATAATTTGATCTTGAGCTATGGGTTAGAAGGGTGGTTTGTTATCACTATCACACTGTCATATTTGATAGGATAATGGTAGAAAAGGAAACAAAATTCAACTGCAAGGTCATTTATGACCTCCTCCTGACTTAGGGTTTAGCTCTAAGCATTTTCCTGTAATGGTAATTAAGAAATCTAGCCTATAGTTTACAAATGTATTCTTTTCTGTCTTCTTGGACAAAGCTTTACACAGTTGCAATTCAATCTTCAAGCACAGATTGCATATCTGAAAGGGACTTAAAATTCTCTATTAGCTCCACTTTGAATTATTTCAAAACCCTAGAGTTCATCTAATCAGGACCCAGCAACATAACCACCTTGAATTCTGTTAACATTTTCACAACCAATTTCTTCTCTTTTGTTACCTTGTCCAAGGAAGCAGAAAAGAATAAACTGGTAAACTATAGTTAATGTGGGATCATTGAGAGAAAATAACCAACTTCCTCTCTATGTTATCTGCATCCATTTTTCCACTGCCTTCTGTTTTTCCCTTCCACCGTCCTTTGTAACAATTAACAGATAACATTTAATTAGCATCTCCATCATACCTTTATCCTCCACAATTTTCCTCCATCTTTGAAAAGTTTTCCTTCCAATTTGTCATTTAATTTGAATACATGTACAAAAACCCTCTCTCCATATTATTTGTTGGCTTTCTCCATATTTCCTCTGGCTTTTCTAAACTCTGTTTTCATCTCGCTTTCTATATTCCTTGCGATTTTCTTTCACATTGTTGACCCTAGTTATATGACTAGCCTTCCTTTCAAGTTTAATCTATTTACCTGGGAAACTTTACTTTTTACTAAATTTATCGATTGCACATTCGACCTAGCTAATATTGGAAGATTTGCCACTGTTGATCCATCTTTCTTTTTCACTAAGTTTTCTGCCCAGTTAATTTGGGCAGATCTCTTCTTTCTCACTGAACAATCTTCTCCACTCCTGCTCTCTCATCTTTGAATCCTAATTGTTCATATCTATTTTCACATTGAGTCTATGTTATAGTCACTTTTCCCAGTTACTCCTCAGCAAACAGTGACCCAAGGTGGCTGCACAATAGCTATCACTTTTAGGCTACTCAATGAAAATTAAACAGCTAGTTCTCAAATGCAGACTAATTTTTTTTAAATTTAGTAATAAGTGTCACATGTAGGCTTACATTAACACTGCAATTACGTTACTGTGAAATTCCCCCATTCGTCATACTCCGGCGCCTGTTCGGGTACACTGAGGGAGAATTTAGCATGGCCAATGCACCTAAGCAGGAAGTCTTTTGGACCGTGGGAGGAAACCGTAGCACCCGGAGGAAACTCACGCAGACTCTGCACAGACAGTGACCCAAGCCGGGAATGGAACCCAGGTCCCCGGTGCTGTGAGACAGCACTGCTAGCCACTGCGTCATCGTGCCACCCATAGTTATGTGTATACACACACAGACACCTGGGAGAGGGAGTGCAGATAACAGCAGAGTGTTCATGATTTCATAGAATGATACAATACAGAAGGTAGGTATTCTGCCTATCGTGTCCTGGCGCTATCCAATGAATCCCATTCCCTGATTCTTTCCCCATAGCTCTGTACTTTTTCCTTCAAGTATTTATCCAGTTCCCTTTTGAAAGGTACTATTGTATCTTCTTCCACTACCCTTTCATGCACTGCATTCCAAATCATTATGACATGCTGTGTAAAAAAAAATCCTCATGCTGTCTCAAGTTCTTTGCCAATCATATCTGCTTTGAACTGCAGTAGTTCAATCTTGGAATTTTTCTTTGTGGCTCAGCATGTGCTTTGAATTTCTGCCTGAAATTTAATTATGACTATGTTTGCAAGTTGTTCATCATTTTGAATAAGGCCAACTTTTGGATTGTTATAGAATCCTGCTTTGCAAAAACAGACAATGTTATATTCCTACTGAACAAAACTAACAGCCAAACAGTGTGGCGCACCATCGTATTTGTTAAATTAATGGATGTCCTGATAAATAGCATTCATATCCTGGCAGCTCCTTTCAGTGCATAGTATGCCTCATTAGAATGTCAGCTCTTTGCCTGTCAAGTTGAATCACCACTAAAGATTACGCATGGCAATGCTCAAGTGCCAACACAGCAAGCAGCATTGTAGCGAGACTTGTTTCTGTTAGACCACATACTGCATAGTGCAGAAAGATGGCACATAGTCAAAGCAGCGGTGCTTGGACTGACAATGCTAGCTGCGTACAAAGTTGGTCATTTAGTTAGCTGTGTTCTAATTATTACTGCTTTGGTATTTTTAAAAATCTGTTTTGATTTTCACAAGGGTAAAAGGCAAAGCTATTTTCGCCAGGTTGATGGGAAATCTGTTGGGACAAGGGAAGCTGTGTGTTCAGAGACGATTCCTAGGAAAACAATGCACGTATACAACAGATATCACAATATTAATTCTGTTCAGTAAAGCATTTAAAGCCTGCTTAGCAAATTATAAATCTTGAACTTAAATTTGAATAATAATATGTTTACGAGCTTGAAACAATCTTGGGCTGTGGGCCAAGTGCTGGCAGATGGGATTTGGTGGGAGTTCAGGAGTTTCTAATGTGTCAGTGCAGACTTGATGGGCTGAAGGGCCTCTTCTGCACTATATAATTCTGAGGCCTCCAAAACCTAAACTGCTCATAATATTTTAGTTAATTATGCTGGCAGTGGTAAGTCATGAAAAAAGTCTCTAGTCTTTCATACTTGTCTCTTTCTGTTTCACTTTTCACTTCCTTTTTAGTTTTGTTTAGCTCTTCTGCACTTGTGTTTCTCTTCTCAATTTCTGATTCTTTAACTCTGTCCTTCACTTCCATTTCTTGCTGTCTCCTTCATTCTCATGTGTCTGCTCCATTCTCTTTTCAGTTCTATCCCATTGTCTTTCTGCGTTTTGCCTCTTCAGCAGTTTTCTTTCCCTACATGGTGCAGCACTGCAGCTGCTGTATTGGGAGGAGCAAGAAGCAGATGAGGATGCAGGTAATCAAAAAAACAACATTAGAGCTCGAAATTGATCAAGTGCAATGGGATGAAAGTTAACACCAGTGAATTAATTTAGCATAAAAGTTCATCATAATGGGGTTCAGAAGTTCATAAAAGATATAGGAGCAGAATTAGGCCATTCGGCCCATCGAGTCTGCTCTGCCATTCAATCATGGCGGATATGCTCCTCATCCCCATTTTCCTGCCTTCTCCCAATAACCCTTCAGCCTATTACCAATTAAAAATCTGTCTAACTCCTCAAATTTACTCACTGTTCCAGCATCCACCGCACTTTATGTCACAAAGGTTGGTGGAATTGCAGATAACGATGGGGGCCGGAGGATACAGCAGGATTTAGAGACTTGGGCAGAGAGGTGGCAAATGGAGTTTAATCCAGACAAATGTGAGGTAATGCATTTTGGAAGGTCTAATACAAATGGGAAATATACAGTAAATGGCAGAACCTTTAAGAGTGTTGATAGGCAGAGGGATCTGGGTGTACAAGTACACAGGTCACTGAAAGTGGCAACGCAGGTGGAGAAGTTAGTCAAGACGACATACGGCATGCTTGCCTTCATTGGCCAGGGCACCGAGCTTAAAAATTGGCAAGTTATGTTGTAGCTTTATAGAACCTTCGTTAGGCCGCACTTGGAATATAGTGTTCAATTCTGGTCGCCACACTACCAGAAGAATGGGGAGGCTTTGGAGAGGGCACTGAAAAGATTTACCAGGATGTTGCCTGATATGGAGGGCATTAGCTATGAGAAGAGGTTGGAGAAACTTCGTTTGTTCTCACTGAAACGATGGAGGTTGAGGGTGACCTGATAGAAGTTCACAAGATTATG
The DNA here is from genome assembly GCF_964213995.1 of Mustelus asterias. NCBI lineage: Eukaryota > Metazoa > Chordata > Chondrichthyes > Carcharhiniformes > Triakidae > Mustelus > Mustelus asterias. Next base: position 30,637,424 of record NC_135809.1, on the reverse strand, counting down.
AGGGGCATGGACAGAGTGGATAGTCAGAAGCTTTTTCCCAGGGTGGAAGAGTCAATTAAAGGGGGGCATAGGTTTAAGGTGCAAGGGGCAAGGTTTAAAGGAGATGTACGAGGCATTTTTCTTTTATACAGAGGGTGGTGTGTGCCTGGAACTCATTGCTGGGGCAAGTCGTGGAAGCAACTATGACAATGGCTTTTAAAGGGTGTCTGGACAAATACCTGAACAGGGTGGGAATAGAGGGATATGGTCCCCGGGAGGGTAGGGGGTTTTAGTTCAGTTGGGCAGCATGGTCGGTGTAGGCTTGGAGGACCGAAGGGCCTGTTCCTGTGCTGTAATTTTCTTTGTTCTTAGCGAATTCCACAGATTCATAACCTTTTGGGAGAAGTAGTTGCTCCTCAACTCTGTTTTAAATTTACTATCCCTTATCCTAAGACTATGACCTCTCATCCTAGAATGCCCCACTCTACTTTATCCATACCTTTTACCATCTTACATGCCTCAATATGATCTCCCTTCATTCTTCTAAATTCCAGAGTATAGGCCTAAGCTAGGGTTACAGCTTTGTGATTCTGTATATGGAGTCAATATGAAATAAAAGTAAATTAAGACAATACATTACTAAGTGTAAATGCGAAGTGATGCAATAAATGCGAAGTGATGCATTTTGGTAGAACTATGTAGGGAGGAGCTATACGATAAATGGCAGAACCATAAAGAGTGTAGATACGCAGAGGGACCTGGGGGTGCAAGTCCACAGATCCTTGAAGGTGATGTCACAGGTGGAGAAGGTGGTGAAGAAGGCATATGGCATGCTTGCCTTTATAGGACGGGGCATAGAGTATAAAAGTTGGGGTCTGATGTTGCAGATGTATAGAACGTTGGTTCGGCCGCATTTGGAATACTGCGTCCAGTTCTGGTCGCCACACTACCAGAAGGACGTGGAAGCTTTGGAGAGAGTACAGAGGAGGTTTACCAGGATGTTGCCTGGTATGGAGGGGCTTAGTTATGAGGAGAGATTGGGTAAACTGGGGTTGTTCTCCCTGGAAAGACGGAGGATGAGGGGAGACTTAATAGAGGTGTATAAAATTATGAAAGGCATAGATAGGGTGAACGGTGGGAAGCTTTTCCCCAGGTCGGTGATGACGTTCACGAGGGGTCATAGGTTCAAGGTGAAGTGGGGGGAGGTTTAACACAGATATCAGAAGGACATATTTTACACAGACGGTGGTGGGGGCCTGGAATGCGCTGCCAGGCAAGGTGGTGGAGGCGGACACACTGGGAACGTTTAACACTTATCTAGATAGCCATATGAACGGAGTGGGAATGGAGGGATACAAAAGAATGGTCTAGTTTGGACCAGGGAGCGGCACGGGCTTGGAGGGCCGAAGGGTCTGTTTCTGTGCTGTATTGTTCTTTGTTAAGTGTTAGAGTTGGTGCCAGTCAAACCAAGAACATTTGGATATATTTTGTGTAGACATACATTATATAACATAATGCAGTAATTTATTTTCCTGTTAGTTGCAAGTGTCCCATATGCCTTTTTCACCACCCACTAATATGCCCACAGATCTCTGAAAGCAGAAGGGCATGTTAGTAGGGTGGTGAAAATGGCATGTGGGACACTTGCCTTCATCAATCGAAACATAGATTATAAAAGCAGGGAAGTCATGTATCAAACTTTGATGAGGCCACAGTTAGAGTAATGTGAGCAGTTCTGGTTGCCACATTATCAGAAGGATGTGATTGCACGGGAGGGGGTGCAAAGGAGATTTACTAGGATGCTGTATGGGATGGAACATTTAAGTTATGAAGAGAGGTTGGAGAGGCTTGGGTTGTTTTCATTGGAGCAGAGAAGACTTAGGGGCGACCTGATCAAGGTGTACAAGATTATGAGAGTCATGGGCAGAGTGGATAAGGAGCAGCTGTCCCCCTTAGTTGAAGGGTCAGTCACGAGGGGACATAGGTTCAAGGTGAGGGGCAGGAGGTTTTGGAGGGATGTGAGGAAAAACGTTTTTACCTGGTGGGTGGTGAAGGTCTGGAATGCACTGCTAGGAGGGGAGTCAAGGTGGATTTCCTCACATCCTTTAAAAAGTATCTGGATGGGCACTTGGCACGTCATAACATTCAGGGCTATGGGCCAAGTGCTAGCAGATGGGATTAGGTGGGAGTTCAGGTGTTTCTAATGTGTTGGTGTGGACTCAATGGGCCGAAGGGTCTCTTCTGTGCTGTATGATTCTATGATTCTATTTCCTCCAAAATCTCTATTCAAAGTCAGCTCTCTGGAAATGGTTAACATTAAACATTTACCCCGTATTTGTAATATATGGAATAGGATCAACTGTAAGACTGCAATCATGAGAAGGCACTATCTCAGGACTTACAATATAAGCAAATGATAGAATGTTAATATGATCTGCTTCCTTCTGAAAGTTCATATGTTTTCCACTCCAGGAGACATATATTTGAAGCATTTATAACAGTGGGAGTAAACAAATTGTGAGTGGCAAACAATCTGTATGGATATTGAATAAATCCATTATACAATAAATACAAGAATATTGGTTTAATCCCTTTAGTTATCAGTCTTCCTCACAAGCATAGCTTAAACTCAATATACAAAGCTCTCCACCTACATACTCATTGATTTTTTTTTGTTTTTGTGAACTCAATTCAAAAATAAGCCTGACCACACTTACGGTCTGTCATTTAATGTATAAACTGACGTAATTTCAGGATTGAAAATTCCAACTTCCTCCTGAAATATCCAAATACATTTGATGTATTGCACATATTATCTGGGGATTTTAAAACAGTAACTTGAAATGATCATAATTCATATTTATAAATGTTTCATATTAGGATACAAATGTTTGCTATGAATTGATTTAGCCAAACATGAGGGTTTATGATTGGCGTAATGAAAAAAATGCACTACTGCTGAAACCTGCAAGACTACATTTAACGGTTATTATTACAATAATGTATTCATTATTGGGGGTGGTGGTGGCATCATGGTATTGTTACTGGACTAATAAACAGGGTTAATGCTTAGGGGACCCAAGTTCAAATCCCATTCTGGTAGATGGTGGGATTTGAATTCAATAAAATCTGAAAATAAAAGTCTGATAACCATGAAAGCATTGTTGATTGTTGTAAAAACCCATCTGGTTCACTAATATCCTTTACGGAAGGAAATCTGCCACCCTTGCCTGGTCTGGCCTACATATGACTCCAGACCCACAGCAATGTGGTTGACTCTTAACTGACCTTTGAAATGGCCTAGCGTTCAATTCAAGGGCAATTAGGGATGGGCAATAAATGCAATAAATGTCCACATCCCCTGAACCAACAAAAAAAATGTTTTTGGTATTTTGGTTATTTCTACCACGTACATCACTGCATCAAAGTCAGTGAACTACCTTACACACTATTATACATTCCATCTGGCCATTGTCTCATTTTTTTCTTTTCAGAACAGATTGGAGCCAATTTGATTCAAATCAACCATCAATTTTGATTTACAGTATATTATGCATGCATATTTTATCAGATTATGTAGATTTTCACTTAAATACAATGGAGCCAAGGTTCCCAACTATGAGTTCTTATTGCGTATTGTTTCACTTTGCTTGTCAACCTTAGCAAAAGTGCCGATGATAGAATACATGGAACACCTCTTTGTTCTCAGTCCTACTTTGCCAGAAATAAAAGAGGAAAATACACTCCTAATCAGACTGCCCAAGATTAATAATTCTCACATTCTTCAACTATATTCTGAAGCAATTTTTAATTTTAACAAACCTTTAAGTGTGAGATTACATAATTATGACCCCATCTGTTTCACACCATCTTTAACACAGATTACATAAGCGAATGCCATTCCAATAGATGTTTAACCCATTTTATTTCAGCAATGTCTCAAATTATCAGAATCTTAGCAGAATACCATTGCATTTTGAACAAATGAAGTCTGCTGATGTCACCTACTTTGTAATGGAAGCATCCAGGCTTGTTAATATACCATTCGATGCAGAATGATCATCTTTCCTGTCAGATGTTTGTGCATTGAAGGTTGGAGTAGCCATGGCAATAGCAAGCCTGGCCCTTTTCTCATCTTTTTCAAGTACTCTCTTCATTCCACCATTCAGAAAATATTCTTGACAAACACTATAAAAGGAAGAACATCTGGTCAGCCGCAAGAAACAATATGCAAAATGTTTATACATAAAGCTATGTTCTCTGCATCTGCAAAAACAATCGTAGCATGCGTTATGAACTTTTATTGAGGCTTACTAATACGCTCCTGCATTTGGCAGTTGTCAAATACCTTCCAGGCAAAACAATGTGACCTCATGTCAATTTTGACTGCTGTTAATTCCAGGTATCTCTATTGCTTTCTTTCACTGGAGGGAGGGAGAAAAAAAAAACAAGAGAATGTCATCTTGGAATCCATAGTGGTAGTGAACGTTCCCAATTATTCACTGCTCATAGTATATCACTTATTTGATTTCCATCTCCTTCAGTGAGAGAAAGCAAGCTTGCAGATATAATACTGTGAAAATTAAAAGCGAAAAAGGAAAGGACAAAGAGAGACAGATAAACAAAGACAAGAGAGAAATGGACAAATAAAGAGAGCCAAAAGCATTTATTCATGCCACTTCAAACCTCTCAAATGTTTTTTCAAATGTATGGACTAATTTCCAATTTGTTCCAATGTCCCAAATTTTGAAATATCTCCTCCTTAAATAGCAAAGTTGCATTCTACCAGACACTAGTTCAATTATGTCAAGTATCAACATCTTTTATGTTCCTATATGTGGTCTGTGGTTGTTCCATTGCTGTTATTATGAACGCACAAATGTTAGAACCAGAAGTGAGGGACATGTGCCTTCAAACTTGAACCAGAACTGAACAATGCAGAAAGAGGGGCAGAATCCTAAAATGATAGTTAAGTGATTTTGAAGCAAAATCAGGAAGCATCCCATCCCCTGCACAAGGGGTAATGGGAATCTGTGACTCACATTCCCCAAAAGTCTGAGTATGTTGCATCAAAACCCAAGATCTCCTGTTTGAGAGCAATCTAAAACATGTGTATACAGATAATTGCAGCTGTTCACAAACTGCTCAGGTCCATCAGTAGGCTCCAAGTCAATGCTCTTAATCTCTTTTTAAAATATGATGGTTTTATATCTGTAACAGAATTACATGTGAAGCGTGACAATTAAACAGAAGACTTATATTGCTCATGATAAGCCATGAATATGGTGATTGTATAACAATTAAGTGATATGCGCTGCAAGGAACAATAATTAGGGTCCAGTGATTTACTTTACTACTCCAGTTGTAGTTATTCAATAACTAACAAAGAATTAATTAGTTAGAATATTCACATCCTAATAGCTTAGGCGATATAATTGGTTTCTCAAACACAAAACTTAAAATGCAGGTGACGTCATTAGCCAGCTCTGCTGAAAAGTTTTCATAATATAAGTACCTCATAAGTCAGCTTCTTAGGAAAATTAGAAGAAAATCATTTCACAATTATAACGTCTTGTATTTTGCTACCGGCAGTGAACAAATGGTGCTTGCTGTTCACTATACTTACAGTGGCCCACAGACTTTTAATGGGTTTTGTATGGCAACTTACAGAAGTTAGAAAACACTTCACGGAGGCACCTCCACAAAAGGATCTGGACCTGTAAGAACAGGTCAAGCAACAGTTCACCTGTTCAACTAGATTGAAAAATCCTAACAGAGACATGCTAGACAGAATTTAATGGGCCTGGCAAGGGTCTTGCTTACCAGTCAGAGATCCAGTTGGTTGTTTGGGGTGGGTGGGGGGGCATAGGAAGCCCTTCAATTCCATGAGGGAGGTATAATGGTACATCAGGCCTTCATTGGGATTTAGGATCCTGCTGGTGGAAATCCCACCTGTCTCTCAGTTATAGACAGTGACAGCTGCTGGCAATGCAGACCCCACAGGCCCAAGATTAGCCCAGGCCAAAGATAAGTGAGGGCAAGACAGGGTTTCGGGGTTGCAGGATGGGATTTGTGGGATGGGACTTGGGAAGGTTGGAGGCAAGGGCAAGGCGACTTTCAGTATGATCACCCGCCCCAAATCCAAATCCATATCCATCAATCAGGCACAGAGTAACTGATAAATCAGGAGATGTAGGAAAGCCATATTGCTCCCATTAAGTCTCCGAGCGATCACTACATTGAGGTGAACTGAGGGATGAGAGTGTCAATTGACTCATTAATGAATCTAATTGACACCCTACAGTCAGCAGCCAGAAATGCGGTATTGTGTGCGATGTTTTCTCCATTGGTCAATCCATGTGTGTTTTCACACAATCAGCTTCACATATAATTGTTGGTTACTTGGATTTGCTGTTTTATAGCAACTTGTTCAGTGATAAGGTTAGGTAAGAGAAGCACAGCATGCACAAGATACTGAAATATATTGGATTGACTAAGTATTTAGTAGACCTGAACTTAGAAATGTTATCACTTATTTTTGGATATATTGTCTATCACAGGATCTTAAAACTGAATTATTCTTCTCAAGAGAACAGGTCTTGCCAAACAAAAACAGAGAAATGCTGGAAAATCTCAGCAGGTCTGACAGCAATGGTGTAATTTTGCCACTTGTCCACGAAATACACAACTAGGTCTCAACTTGTCCTGTACCCAGTCCTAGGTGGAACAGGGAAGTACAATCAAGTCTTCAGTTTCATATCAAACTGAGGTAAATGCATTTATTGCCTTTTTTATACTGCAGCTCACTAAATACCAGCACCAAATCACAGCTGTGTATTTCCACAAGATACTCACCAATGCACTACCATTTATTATGAGAGTATATTTTGTAGATTTTTTTGCCATATGCTATTAAGAACATTGTTTCACATTTTCTACTTTATGATTAGCTATCACTCAAATATATGGAGGTGCATATTATTGGACTGAAACTGAACATAAATAATACTAAGAGGTTATGTTCAAGTTGCTAGCCTGGGAAGTTTATGCCTCCCAAGTATAGTCGTGCAAAATGAATTGCCTGAGAAGATGGTTATAAAATTTCATAAAACACAGATCAACATGACTAAAAACTGATTTGGGCATTATTACTCAGCTGTTTGTGGGATCCTGCTGTCACAAATTGGTTGCTTCAATTCCTACACTACAACAGTGACAAACTCTTCAAAAGTACTTAATTGTCTGTAAAACACTTTGGCACATATTGGGGTTCAGAAGGGGGCTATGTAAAAATGCAAGTCTTTCAAATTCCTGAACTAACAACTTAACGCAGCACAGTCTCGAGCCAACCAGGCAATAGACTGCTTCAGACCTGGTAGTTTTTTTTAAACAAATCATTCATGGGAAGTGGGCTTCACTTGCTCGGCTCATCCCTAATTGCTCCCGAGTGTGTGCAATGAAAGTGGTTAGCACTGCGCCAGGGACCCAGGTTCAACTCCAGCCTTGGGTGACTGTCTGTGTGGAATTTGCACATTCTCCCCATATCTGCGTGGGTTTCCTCTGGGTGCTCCAGTTTCCTCCCACACTCCAAAGATGTTAGGTGGCCTTGCATTAAAAAAAAATTGCCCCTTAGTGTCGGGGACTAGCTGGATAAATACGTGGGGTTCCAGGGATAGGGCCTGAATGGGATTATTGCCAGTGAAGGCTCAATGGGCCGAATGACCTCCTTCTGTACTGTAAGGATTCTATGATTGGATTAATTAATGACATTGCTGATGGGGCCTCTAAGTAGCAATAATCATAGCATGAACAAATTTTGCATTCAGTTCAAGGGTGAGAAGAACGAGGCTAAGACTAGAATTTTAAACTTAAAGGCTGTTACAAGGTTACGAGGACAGTGCTGGCTAAAGTGAACTAGGAAATGTTAAAGGCTAGGAGAGTAAGATGCAGCAGCAGACATTTAAGGAGATATTTCATAATGCTCACAAAGATACATTCTAGTGAGAGACTCAAGAAGGATGCACCACCCTTGGTTAACCAATGAAGTGAAAGATAGTGTCAAATTGAAAGAAAAAGCATACAATACTGTAAAGATCAGTGGCAAGTCAGAATTTCAAAATCAGCAAAAATAACTAAAAAATGAGGACGAAGAATTTTAGAACACGAGAAAGGTAGCCATAAATATAAAAACAAATAGTAAGAGTTTCTAGAAGTAATTAAAAAGGAATATAAGTAAAGGGAACGTTGGTCCTCTAAGGGAAGGAGTCTGGGGAATTAATAAAGGGAAATAAGGAAATGGTGGAAGTGGTGAACAGCTATTTTGTATGCCTTCACTGTAGAAGATAGAAGTAACATTGCAGAAATACTTGTAAATCAAGAGATGGGAGGGAGAAACTTATAACAATTACAATCACCACAGTACAGTCTCGAGCCAACCAGGCAATAGAATGCTTCTGGGTAGTGAAAAAGCTATTATACTTAAAGGCTGACAAGTCCCCAGGACCTGATGGTCTCCATCCTAAAGTGTTAAAATGAGATTGATGCATTGGTTGTAGCTTTCCAAAAATGAAGCTGGAAAGATCCCATCAGATTAGAAAAGAGCGAATATAACTCCTCAATTCAAAAATGTTGGGAGGCAGAAACCGCAGTTTAGTTAGCCTAACATCGAGAAAATGCTAGCATCCAATATTGAGGAGATAGTAGGGCACCTGAAGAATCCACATGCAACCAGGAAGAGTCAATACAACTTTATAAAAGGGAAGTCACATTTAACTGATTTAGAGTTCTTAGATGAAGTAAAAGCAGAGATATCGATTTCCTAAAGGCATTTGATAAGGTGTCACATCAAAAGTTAGCGCCCCCCCCCCCCCCCCCCCCTGTTTTGAGTTGGCAAACTGTGACTAGTGGAGTGCCACAGGGATCAGTGTCGGGGCCTCAATTATTTACAATCTATATCAATGGTTTGGATGAAGAGACCAAATGCATGGTTGCTAAACTTGCTGATGACAAAGATAGTTAGGAGTAGGTTGTGAAGAGGACAGAAGATGACTGCAAAGGGGTTATAGATGGGTTAAGTGATTGGGGAAGAAAATGGCAGATGGAATATAATGTGGGAAAAGTTACCTTGCCCACTTTGGCAGAAAGGATAGAAAAGCAGCATATTATTTAAATTGAGAGAGATGGCAGAACGCTGACAAAGGGATCTGAGAATCCTGGTACATGAATCTCAAAATTGTTTGTATGCAGGTACAACAAGTGATTAGGAAAGCAAATGGCATGTTGATGCTTATTGCATGGAGGTAGGAATGTTCTGCCACAATTGTACATGGGGTTGGTGAGACCACATCTGTAGGATGGTGTAGAGTTTTGATCTTCTTCCTTAAGAAAGGATACAAATCAGAGAAGGTTCGCCCGATTGATGCCTGGGATGAAAGAGTTACCTTCTGAGGAATGATTGGACATGTCAGGCCTGTACCCACTGGAGCTTATAAGAAAGAGAGGTAATCTAATTGAAATATACAAGATCCTGGGGGGAACTAGATAGCGTGGATGTGGAGAGGGTGTTTCCTCTTATGGGGGTAGAACTAGTGGGCACAGTTTAAAAATAAGGGGTCTCCCATTTAAGATGCAGAAGAGAATAATGTTTTTCTCCGAGGATCATTGTGGAGACCATCTGGAGTTTACACGTTCTCCCGTGTCTGTGTGGGTTTCCTCCCACAGTCAAAGATGTGCGGTTAGGTCGATTAGCCATGCCAAATTGCGCCTTAGTGTCCCAGGATGCCTAGGTTAGAGGGATTAGCGGGATAAATGTGTGGGGTTATAGGGACTGGGTGGGATTGTTGTCGGTGCAGACTCGATGGGCTGAATGGCCTCCTTCTGCACTGTAGAAATTTTATGATTCTATAATTCTATGATTTAGAATTCTCATCCCCAGAGAGCAATGGAGGCAAGGTCATTGAATATTTTTAAAGCTAAATTACGCAGATTATTAATTAACAAGGCAGCTGAAAATTATTGAAACATTGTGAGGCCACAGTCAGATCAGCGATGATCTTTTCAAATTTAGATTCAAGGGGCCAAACGGCCTACTCCTATTTCTAATTCGTATAATTGCATGCTCATATAGTTAAGTGTTCGTGGACAAGGTGCCTGACTACAATAACAAAAATTCAAACAATTTTAGTAGTGGTAGCAAATAAAAACCAATTCACAATTGTTAATAGTTTCAAAATCAAGTTTTAATATAAGCCAGCCATTTTCGTGTGAATTTAAGTTATATTCATTGTAGTGAAAAGTTAAAATGCCATTTTGTGCTAACTCAGATAAGAAGCCATTTTGATATTGTTAATCTTTACAACAAACTTACTCAAAACATTATTAAAAAGCAGTCACTGACTAGCAACAGATAATTTCACTAGAAGGAAGTACCTCATTTACTCTGGTAATTGAAGGATAGGTTATTAATAATCAGTAGTTAAACAGAAGTCACTGTGTTATTTCTATATTTCTCCATTAGTTTTTCTTAAGTGCTATAACAGCTTGGAAAGAAATGGGATAAGCCTTGGACTTCTACCCTATCAGAAACACAATTATTTACAATATATATTAATGACTTGGACAAGGAAAGTGAATGAACTATTGCCAAGTTTGTGGATGACACAAAAATAGGTGGGAAGGGATGTAGCGAGGTTAACACAACAGAGGGATATAGATGAGTTAGGCGAGTAAACAAAACCTCGATAGATGGAATATAATAAAGGAAAATGTGAAATTATGCACTTTGGTAGGAAGAATAAAGGAGCTGAACATTATTTATTTAGAGAATAATTTAGAAAAAGCTGCCGCAGAGGGACTGTGGGGTCCTTGTACATAAATCACAAAAAGCTAGAATGCAATTTTCAGCAGGTAATAAGGAAGGGAAATAGAATTTTGGCCTTTATTTCAAAGGGCACAAAGTTTAAAAAAGGGAAGTATTACTAAAACTATCTAAAGCACAAGTTAGACCACATCTGGAACACTGAACATTTCTGGTCCCCTTGCTTAAGAAAAGATATACTGGCATTGGAGGCAGTCCAGAAAAGGTTTACTAAGTTGATCTCGGGTATGGGGAGATTTTCTTATGAAGAGAGGTTGAGTTTGTTGGACCGTATTCATTGGAGTTTAGAAGAACGAGAGGCATTATTGAGGAATTATTGAAACATATAGGACTTTCAGGGGGCTCGACAGGGTAGATGCCGAGAGGTTGTTTCCCTTGTGGGAGAGTCCATAGCCAGAAGGCAGACCTTAGAGTCTGAGGTCATGTACCAACCGACTCAAGAACAGCTTCTTCCCTGCTGGTGTCAGACTTTTGAATGGACTTACCTTGCATTAAGTTGATCTTTCTCTACACCCTAGCTATGACTGTAACACTACATTCTGCAATCTCTCGTTTTCTTCTCTATGAACGGTATGCTTTGTATAGCGCACAAGAAACAATACTTCACATGTTAATACATGTGACAATAATAAATCAAATCAAAGAGTAAGGGGTCACCCATTTAAGACAGATGAGGGGGAATTTCTTCTGAGGGTAGTAAATCTGTGGAATTCTTTACCACAGAAGGCTGTAGGGGATGGGTCGTTAAGAATATTTAGGGCTGATATGGACAGATTTTTAATCAGTTAGGGGGATAAGGCAGGAAAGTGGAGTGAGGATCATCACATCAAATCAGTCATGACCTCATTCAATGGCAGAGCAGACTTGATGGACTGAATAGCCTACCTTCTGCTCGTGTCTTATGGTCTGTCCTTAATTGTTGAGTGTCTATTAACTTGCAGCATTATCTGGAGCTTAGTGGGCAAAGTTTCAGAGTCCAGACCAGTTCGCATCATTAGTACCCTTTCCATGCTTGTTCAGTTAGAATCACCCACCTACTGGGGACTGGTTTATAGGAATCCTAATCTCACGGCATCTCCACATCACGAATCCTAATCCCAGTGACCAGGCCATTAGCAAACTAGACTAATCAATTAACATTACTATTGAATTGCAGAATCTGTCACCGGAGACCAAACTGGTTTGGAACTGCAATTGTTAGCCAAGTCATTTTAGATCAGTGTACCTTTGGCACACAAGTAGCCTCAGCATTATTTTTCTTCTTTTTAACATCGGTCATGGCTGATTTGAAATTCCTAAGACAAGTCATTTTGTGCTGCCCTTATAACACAGTGGATATGGTTGAAGGCATTAATATAGTGTGCAAAATTAGGGAGTGTGATCTGGCAAAGCACTTCGACACCCTGCTGTACATGCAACCTAACAGATAGCAAGCAAGGATAACACCCTGAACTTTTCACCACTAGAAAGTTAGACTGCAAATACAAATAAAATGATAAAGACCCCGAGGTTAAGAACATATTCTTACACTAGCTCCAGCACATTCTATCATATGCTGCTCTGTTTAGTGGTCCACAGAGAACAAATAGCAAGGTTTGATTCCACATCAGCATCATCTTGGACCTCTCAACATAATACCATGTAGTAGGGCATGCTGTGTACCGTGTAAGAATGCCTGATCAACATCAAGGTCTTTACCTTTATGTCACAAAGAATAGAATAATACTGTATTCAAGATTCATAGTGACAGAACAGAGGCTGAAGTAAAAACATTTGATGTTTGAAGGATTGCGATAAAACTGGGCACTTTTACAGGGAGCCATTAGAAACAATACAAAAACATTCAAAGACAATCCTGTGGCAGAAGGACAAGTGAGCAACAGCACTGTTCTGTGGCAGCATGTCGAGGGTGAGTATCGAGTAATAGTCACTGGCAAGTTTGAAAAATTCTACTTGCCATTGTGGGAGTTTGAAGTCTACCGGTTGAATGCAGAAACAATATGAATGTTCGAATAAATTCAGTAGAATTTTCAGACTGAATACAGAAGTAGAACATGAAACTTAGTCTTTATCATAGTAAAAATGTTTTTGTTGTGGGCCACACCACAAAGTTGAATCGTTGCAACATAAAAACTGCTGTTCTACTTAAACATAGTAGGCATAGGACAGACAAGGAGTTCATACAGGAAATACGAGTTTCACTCTATTTGAAGCAAAATAGTTGAAGACATCAGTTGATGGTGATTGCCTGCTATTTTTCTAGGCATGCTATCCTATAGGAGGGTGGCCACTGTTACTGCGCCCTAACAACATACATTATAAACTGCTTTCATAAACATGGGTTTACAGCTCAATAATTTCTACTAGTAACAAAAACAATTTTAGAAAGGCATATCATGTTTAAAAACCTACTGACCAAAGTCCAAGAACGACAGCTTTGCGATCTTTTAAAACAAACTGGAATGGTGAAAGGATTATCAAGGGTGGATGTAAATGATTATTTTACTTTGCTAAGCTTGCAGCATATTAACTAAACGTGAAATAAAACAAGTCTGTTGTGTGTGCTCCTAAAAAGACCATGTACCACTTATGACACCATGAATATTGTCCAAACCGTGCGGCTCCCCAATAATCTAATCAACCACAGGTAATGTCTTTCAGCACAAAAAACAATCTTTCAAGGTTATCAAATACAGTTCCAAGATTAAAATCCAATGTTATAATTCATTCGTTGATTGAGCTATGAACAGCTGCAATCCACAGATGGCACATCTGCACTCCCAGTAACGTAGGAACCAATGAATTCCATAAAGTATCTTCGTGTCCATGTCCATCATAATAATCTTAGCCACATTCCAAAATATTCATTCTCATGAAGGAATTCACCAAAGCATTACCTTTTGTGCACAATAGATTCCACTGTCTTTACCAAGAAAAATACATTTCAATTGCTGAGAAAAATTTCTTGCTTCCCATTAACATTGTGCTCAATTTATCCACCACATCAATTAACTACAGACAGTAATAGAAATACTTTCTACTGTACAAAGAATTAAAATAGACATTCTCAACTGCTGATCGATCAATCAATCTGAAGTTACATTGCAATACTTGACCGGTCTTGTTTGGTTCAGCTTCAAAGTAATCCTCACTGGATTTTCAGTAAATAACTTAGATTTACATAGCACTTTTAATGTTGTAAATCATCCCAAAACACTTCACAGGAGCTTCAGACACTGAATCAAAGGAGACAGAGGTAGGTTTTAAGGAACATCTTAAAAGAGAAAGTGGAGCTGGGAAAGTGGAGATATTTAGGAGGGAACACCAGAGTTTAGATAGTTGAGAACGGGGCGATGGTATGCAGGATGCACAAGAAAACAGAGTCCTTAGAAGAACTGTAGGTTTGAAGAAGATTAGACAGCGGCGTAGTGGACTAGTAATCCAGAGGCCCAGGCTAATGCTCTGGGGACATGGGTTCAAATCTCACCACAGCATCTGGTGAAATTTGAATTCAATTAATAAATCAGGGCTTATAAACTATCAGATAGTTGCAAGCACCCATCTGGTTTATTGTTGTCCTTTAGGGAATGAAATTTGTCATCTTTACCAATCTAGCCGACATGCAACTCCAGACCCCACAGCAATGGTTTGAAATGGTCAGTTCAAGGGAAATAGGGGATGGGCAATGTGGACACCCACTTCTCATAAAATAATAAAGATGATAGTCAGGGGTCAAAGCTACGTTGGGTGGACGGGACTTGGTCCCACCAACTGAAGTGCTGGACAAGCTCAAATTTCTGGAAGTTTGTTGATAGGATGTGAATCTTGAACTAACATTCTTTTGCTGAAACCGTAATTAAAAGTGTCCAGCACTGACCTTTGACAATCAGCTACTTGTGCACTATTTCTAACATCAGTTGGAGAAAAAGTTGCTGCAAAGTACAGAGGGCTGTTGGGAATAAACAGGGCTGGATTTCTCAGTCTCTGAGCTAGGCATCTTGCAAAACAAATGCAGCTGAAGTACTGTGGTGTGAGTGCTTTGTTGATCTTTCTCTACAACCCAGCTATGACTGTAACACTGCGTTCTGCACTCTCACAATCTGCTCAGTCACAGTGACTATTCTCTTCCAAACTCATGTCTATTTCCTCTTTACCTTTTCCACATTTTAAACAAAATACCACAAGGCACAAATTGGACTATTGTATATTTATTAGCCCACAATTCTACACTACATGGGAATAGCTCTAACAATGAGAAATCTTTCTTCTGAAAACACACTGCACTCTTCAGATTGAAAAGTTGTATTTCTTTCAATATTCCTTGATCATAAAGTGCTATTAGAAGGGGGAAGCAAAACATAATCTAGAATGAGTTGATGGTTTAAAATACAGTGTGGAGCTAAAATGCTATTGGCTCTCATGGGGAAATTAGAGACATTCTTGCAGAAGCTTAAATTTCAAATCTATGTCAATTTTCAATAGAATAGCAAGTAACTGGAATTGTTCAATAGAATACTCCAATTCATTGTAATCAAAAATTGAATATTATGCTTCTTGCATTTTGATGGCAGCTGATGGAAAATGAAGTTCTTTAGTCAGCATCATTCAAAAGGTAAAAACATGACAGCTGAAACATCCCTATCGTGATGATTTAAAGTTTTGCAAATTATTTTTTGTTCATCTAATTTTAGCTTGAATATACCAAAATATCCCCCTGGATGACTATCGGAGAGCAACAGCAGTGAGTTTAGCACTAAACATCTGTGCTTTTGGCAATTTCCCCAAAGGTTTAAACAGACTTAGTGAAGATGGCATTGAGCTTTAAGCAACAAAGACCTTCAAAGATAGGAGGGGAAAATGAAAACATAGAACATAGAACAGTACAGCACAGAACAGGCCCTTCGGCCCACGATGTTGTGCCTAGCTTTATCTGAAACCAAGATCAAGCTATTCCACTCCCTATCATCCTGGTGTGCTCCATGTACCTATCCAATAACCGCTTAAATGTTCCTAAAGTGTCTGACTCCACTATCACTGCAGGCAGTCCATTCCACACCCCAACCACTCTCTGCGTAAAGAACCTACCTCTGATATCCTTCCTATATCTCCCACCACGAACCCTATAGTTATGCCCCCTTGTAATAGCTCCATCCACTCGAGAAAATAGTCTTTGAACGTTCACTCTATCTATCCCCTTCATCATTTTATAAACCTCTATTAAGTCTCCCCTCAACCTCCTCTGCTCCAGAGAGAACAGCCCCAGCTCCCTCAACCTTTCCTCATAACACCTACCCTCCAAACCAGGCAGCATCCTGGTAAATCTCCTCTGCACTCTTTCCAGCGCTTCCACATCCTTCTTATAGTGAGGTGACCAGAATTGCACACAATATTCCAAATGTGGTCTCACCAAGGTCCTGTACAGTTGCAGCATAACCCCACGGCTCTTAAACTCCAACCCCCTGTTAATAAAAGCTAACACACTATATGCCTTCTTCACAGCTCTATCCACTTGAGTGGCAACCTTCAGAGATCTGTGGATATGGACCCCAAGATCTCTCTGTTCCTCCACAGTCTTCAGAACCCTACCTTTGACCCTGTAATCCACATTTAAATTAGTCCTACCAAAATGAATCACCTCACATTTATCAGGGTTAAACTCCATTTGCCATTTTTCAGCCCAGCTTTGCATACTATCTATGTCTCTTTACAGTCTACAACAGCTCTCCACCTCATCCACTACTCCACCAATCTTGGTGTCATCAGCAAATTTACTGATTCACCCTTCAGCCCCCTCCTCTAAGTCATTAATAAAAATCACAAATAGCAGAGGACCAAGCACTGATCCCTGTGGCACTCCGCTAGCAATCTGCCTCCAGTCCGAAAATGTTCCATCCACCACCACCCTCTGTCTTCAATCAGATAGCCAGTTACCTATCCAATCGGCCAACTTTCCCTCTATCCCACACCTCCTTACTTTCATCACAAGCCGACCATGGGGGACCTTATCAAACGCCTTACTAAAATCCATGTATATGACATCCACTATCCTACCTTCATCAACACACTTAGTTACCTCCTCAAAAAATTCAATCAAATTTGTGAGGCACGACTTGCCCTTCACGAATCCGTGCTGACTATCCCGGATTAATCCGCACCTTTCTAAATGGTCATAAATCCCATCCCTAAGGACCTTTTCCATCAATTTACCAACCACCGAAGAAAGACTAACCGGCCTATAATTACCAGGGTCATTTCTATTCCCTTTCTTAAACAAAGGAACAACATTCGCCACTCTCCAGTCCTCTGGCACCATCCCCGTGGACAGTGAGGACCCAAAGATCAAAGCCAAAGGCTCTGCAATCTCATCCCTTGCCTCCCAAAGAATCCTAGGATATATTTCATCAGGCCCAGGGGACTTATCGACCTTCAGTTTATTCAAAACTGCTAGTACATCCTCCCTCCGAACATCTACTTCCTCCAGCCCATTAGCCTTCTCTTCCTCAAAAACATGGCCCCTCTCCTTAGTGAACACTGAAGAAAAGTATTCATTCATCACCTCGCCCATCTCTACTGACTCCATACACAAGTTCCCACTACTGTCCTTGACCGGCCCTAACCTCACCCTGGTCATTCTTTTATTCCTCACATAAGAGTAAAAAGCCTTGGGGTTTTCCTTGATCCGACCCGCCAAGGACTTCTCATTCCCCCCCCTAGGTCTCCTAAACCCCTTTTTCAGCTCATTCCTTGCTAACTTGTAACCCTCAATCGAGCCATCTGAACCTTGTTTCCTCATCCCGACATAAGCTTCCCTCTTCCTTTTTGCAAGACATTCCACCTCTTTTGTGAACCATGGTTCCCTCACTCGGCCATTTCCTCCCTGCCTGACAGGGACATACCTATCAAAGACACACAGTGAAAAGTGGGGCAAGACAGAATAAGAAAAGCAACGTGAGAAGTCAAAGAAAGGGAATGGAGAAGCAGGAATTGGAGAGAGTCAAAAAAGCATGTACACAACCACCATTTGAATTTGGAAGACATGCTAATAATGTCTGAAAGTCTATTTATTTTAATCTGAAGATATAGGTGGATACAGCTGGTAATAGGAAAAATAAGCTAACGAGAAATATTGCACCAACATTAATTATTCTTCTTATAACAATACATGTTAATTTACTCCAAAGCGGAGTGAAATAGGAAACCTGATGCCAATCTTTTTACTTAGTACCACATTTATTTGCAGAATGCAGCATTATATATGTCCGTCTCCTCCCTAACCAATCCCCGGTCTCCCAGCAGTCTTTTATACTTTGAGTATTCCAAGAAGAACAACTAGTTAACACATTAACAAGTTAGCAACCCCTCAAAGGGGAATCTTTATCTGTGCTCAAGGTAATCAATCAATGCCCTTCACCTGTGTATCCTTAACTTTGATACAACATTAACAATACAGGTATGTTTCACTCAAGTAGTACGTATTACAATTAAATTGACTGCTGTATTTACCAACATTGAGTAATAATTGCATTTTAAAATCAATTTCATTGGCTGTGCAACATTTTGACACATCCTGAATATGGGAAGGGCAGAGTGAATACAAGTTTTCCTTTTCCTTGATCTAATAATTCAGATTTGCCTAATGGAAATAATTCAGAATCAGTAACTATGTACAATGGAAGTAGTTCAGGAAGTAAAAGATTTTGTGACATTAGTGATTTCGATAGTTGAAAAAGCAATAGTGGAACATAGTTATAGAATCCTACAGTGCAGAAAGAGGCCATTTGGCCCATCGAGTCTGCACCAACCACAATCCCACCCAAGCCCTATCCCCATTACCCCATGCATTTACCATAGTGTCAGGGGGACTAGCTAAGGGGTAATTTAGCATGGCCAACCAACCTAACCCGCACATCTTTGGACTGTGGGAGGAAACCGGAGCACCCGGAGGAAACCCACGCATACACGGGGAGAACATGCAAACTCTATACAGACAGCGACCGGGAATTGAACCCGGGTCCCTGGCACTGTGAGGCAGCAGTGCTAACCACTGTGCCACCCTAGTTGATATAGCAGTACAATTTGTGGATATGTAATTTTGGGTGCCCTAGATTTTTGCCATTTATTGCAGGTCTTCTCAAACACCAAAGTGACATTACAGCCATGTGGAGGATACAGCAAGATTCACTAGAATGATAGCTGCATAGCTGTGAAGAAAGACTTGAATAATGGGGACATTTTGTTTTCGCAGAAGGGAATGGTTTTCTAAATTAGGAAAATTTTTGAAGAGGTAAACGGTGAAGACTGTTGCTGCTAGTTAGCAAATTAGTAACAAGCGTTTATAGACTGGGGATCACCGTAAAATCAGAGGGGAATGTATTTCCCCCCTCCCTCAGGAGGTCATTAGTAAATGTGATGATATTAAGGCATGGACTACATATTATATATAATGGAGCTAGATAAGCATTTGAAATAGAAAATGATACAAGGCAACAACTTGCATTTATATGGTAACTTGAAACTTTTTGCAGGGACATTACAAAACAAAAAAAGACACCAAGCCACATAAGGTGATATTAGAACAGATAATCGAAAGTTTGGTCAAGAGGTAGGTTTCAGGGAACATCTTAAAGGAAGAAAGCACGTTAGCAAGCAAGAGATGCTTAGGGAGAGAATTCCAGAGCTTCAGGCCCAGGAAGCTAAAGGCATGGCCAAAGTGTAACAGAGGAGCCCCGATATATTGCAAGGTTGCAGGCTTGCTTAGATTTCAGAGATAAGGATGGGTATGCCCAAGGAGAGATTTGAAAACAAGAATGAGAAATTTTAAATTGAGACATTGCTTAACAGTGAGCCAAATGTAGATCACCAAGCACAAGAGTGGTGGGTAAACAAGATTTGATGGATACTAAAGCAGCAGGGTTTTGGATGACTTCAAGTTTACAAAGGATAGAATGTGGGGAGACTTAGCAAGAGTGTGTTAGAATAATCAAGTATATTGGTAACACGGGCAGGGGTTCAAACGATGACCTGAGACAGGGGCAGAGTCAGGTAATGTTATGGAGGTGGAAATAGATGGTGGCGCACGTGATTGGAAGCTCATCTTGGGGTCAAATATGATATCAACATTGCAAACCATCTCATTCAGCTTCAAGCAAATGTTACTATTACAAGGTTTATAAAATTATTTCATTTTGAGACTTAAATTTAGGGTAAATAAACAGTTCTGAAATCTGCCTGACAGTAAGCCTCGATGGTTTGACAGTTAGCAATCAAAGGAAGGTTTAGATTGTTCTGTTGAAAAGAAGGTGCGAGATAATTACACTCGGAGACAATGGTTGGTGATGAGTAGTCTCCATGTCTCCCAAAGTCTCAAAGCGCCGAAGGTACAAAGTTGTAAAATGGTGCAGCGTAAACTTTCCATTTACTTCTAAGCTGAAAGGGAACAAGGATAGCTATTTAGCATTTCCATCTAAATACAAGGCTAATGTGTTTGACCTTACCATAGGGAAGAGGGCAGAGGAAACCATCTTTGAGTTCAAGCTTTCCTACAAATCACTGAATATTGCAGACAGACAGCAGTTAATTGGTCAGCAGAACAAAAAGGCTGCTCATCTTTGTGAGCTACCACAGCTAGATGTGGAAAGGAGATGGTGTCTCGATGAACAGTACATCCTGCAGCTTTCCACATATTCCAGGAGATTCATTTTGGCATGGTGGAGAGGAAGAATCATCAGAACATCATGGAGAATGCCTGAAGACAGTCACAGAAAGTTATTACTCAGTAAAGTGGGAATATGGGAACCCACTGAAGCTGGGAGCAACTCTGGGATATTTGCTATAAGGAATGTAACGCCAGGCAGAGTGCAACAAGTACAAAAGGTAAACTTTCCTTTCTGTAGTTTAAAGTATAAATTGCCTGCAAAAAAAATGATGTTCAGTCAATGGTGTTTTTAGACATTCATTGCAGTGAAAGTTTTAAACATGTAATCTTATTGTGTCAACTTCCAGCCATCAACTTGAAACTCAAATCTCTTTTTAAAATTTGTTGGTCTTTAAGGGGATCATAACAATTACAAAGGAGAGGGGTGGAATTAGTTGCCAAGGAATAGAGTTTACAGTGAAAATCACGGATAATGGCTTCGGTCTTCCCAATATTTAGTTGGAGAAAATTTCTGCTTGTTCAATCTTTAATGTTGGAAAAGTAGCCTGACAATTTAGAGACAGTGGAGGGATCAAGAGTGTGATGAGGTAGAAATGGGAATATGTGGGCAAACTTGTAGAACTTGCATTTCTGGATGATGTCATTGAGGATCCGCATATAGATGAGAAACAGGAGGGGACTAAGGATAGATCTGGGGGACATCAGTGGTAAATGTACAGAAGTGGAAAAAGAAGCCATTGTAGGCGATTCTCTGGCTACAATTTGAGAGGTAAGAATGGAAGCAGGCGAGCACAGTCCTCCCGGATGGGTAATGGGAGAGGCATTGGAGGAAGACCATGTGATTAACCAGGCCAAGGGCTGCAGATCGGTCGAGAAGAATGAGATAGGGGTAGTTTACCTTTATCACAGTCACATCAAAGTTACAAGTGATATCCCATAAGAAGATGGCTTGGAATATTTCAACTACGAGGAGGAACTGGATTGGTTGGGTTCTATGGAGCGGAGGAAGCTGAGGGGGGATATGATAGAGGTCATAGATAGGGTCGATCATAAGAATCATTTCCCTAAGGCAGAGGTGACTAAGACCAGAGGATGTAGGTTTAAGGTAAGTGGCTCAGAGGAAAATTTTTTTCACCCAGAGGGTGATGCAAATGTGGAACACGCTGCTTGAGGGGGTTCTGGAGGGAGGAGCTCTCGCAACATTTAAGAAGCATTTGGACAAGCACTTTAATCGTCAAGGCTATGGATCAAGTGCTGGTAAATGGGATTAGTATAGATAGGTATTTGATGGTCGGCATAGACATGGTGGGCCAAAGGGCCTGTTTCTGTGGTGTATGACTTTATGACAGTCATTTCAGTATTGTAATCAGACAGAAACTTAATTGGAGGGATTCAAACATGGGGTTGTGGAAAGATGAGTGGCCAGTAGTTTAGTGGGAATAGTGTCAAATAAAGCAGGAGGTAGGCAGCATGGAGAAAGCCAGCTCAAGAGAGGGTGTGGGAGGAGAGAGAAGAGAAACCACAGGAAGAAGCAAGGTAATCAGTTGAAAAACTCGCATTGGGCCAGATGGACTCTTTTAATGCTAGTTTTCTGTACTTTGATGTGGACATATTTCAATTCTCCACAAGAGTTGAAATTAGTAGCACCACAATAAAATGGCTAAATGGTAGCACCCATCGCTCATTCCTAGGACATCAGCATATAATCAAAATTTCTACTTTAGCACATCACAAGAGAACATTGCCAGAGAAGCTCAGTCAGTGAATATTTGAAGACAGAAATCTACAGATTTTTGAATAGGCTCCACCTACCTACTTAGATGGATGTACCCCACCCCCCCATTACTCTCAAGTAATTCCACTAAAGCAAATATGCTGGTCTTTAACCCATGTCAGTTTGGAGAACCGCACTGAACACAAATTGATTGGTTTGTTTTCCAACATAACAGCAGTGACTATTCAAGATGATAATTCATTGGCTGTGAAGCACTTTGAGATGTCCCAAGGCTGTGAAAGGTGCTAGATAAAAATATTTGGGTTCTTAATTTATTTTTTTAATCACTTAACCCAGACCTGCCTACCAATATAAGGAGCATAGTGGCTAGTGCAAATAAGCAATATTTAGGATCGATCTAAACTTCTGCTCAAAATTCAATAGGATTTGTTCCAAAAGATATCATTCTCAGGTTTTTGTCTCTAGTGCATCAAGTCAAATATTTTCTGAAGCAAGAACACTGGACCAATTTTTATGTTGTAAGAAATTTACAACTTGGCTCCATTATGTATTAAAGTTGGTGCATCTGGGGACAGTCTGGTCCCCCCATGCCAACACTATAGTTAAGAAAGCTCACCAACACCTCTACTTTCTCAGTAGACGAAGGAAATTTGGCATGTCAGCTACGACTCTCAGATGCACCATAGAAAGCATCCTTTCTGGTTGTATCACAGCTTGGTATGGCACCTGCTCTGCCCAAGACTGCAAGGAACTACAAAAGGTCATGAATGCAGCCCAATCCATCACGCAAACCAGCCTCCCATCCATTGATTCTGTCTACACTTTCTGATGCCTCGGCAAAGTAGCCAGCATAACTAAGGACCCCACGCATCCCGGACATTGTCTCTTCCACCTTCTTCCATCTGGAAAAAGATACAAAAGTCTGAGGTCATGTACCAACCGACTCAAGAACAGCTTCTTCCCTGCTGCCATCAGACTTTTGAATGGACCTACCTTGAATTAAGTTGATCTTTCTCCACACCCTAGCTATGACAATATCACTACATTCTGCACTCTCTCGTTTCCTTCTCTATGAACAGTATGATTTGTCTGCATAGCACAAGAAACAATACTTTTCACTATGTTAATACATGTGACAATAATAAATCAAATCAAGTGTCCCTTTAACAGGTGAGTCAGGTGACCACTGGCTAATTCATCAGTCAGGTGCAGGCCTTAGACCCAGTCTTATGGAATGCACAGCTACAAAATAAACCTCCTTGTTGAGTTGCAGCAATCCACGAGTTTGTACGTGCTTTGGTGCAGACTGCGACCTAGTACAGAATAGCGGTGGAGTCTGAATCATTAAATGGTTTCAAGGAGGAGATAGATATATTTCAGATATAAAGAAAAACAGGTTAAAGAGATATGGGAACAGGTAGGGAGGTGGATTTGAGACCAGGGAGAGGTCAGCAATGATCTGATGAATGGCGGAGCAGGCTCAAAGGGCTGAATTTGCCTACTTCTGCTGGGTGGTAGCTCAGTGGCACAGTGGTTAGCACTGCTGCCTCAAAGCACCAGGGACCTGGTTCAATTCTGGTCTCTGGTAACTGTCTGTGTGGCGTTTGCACATTCTCCCCATGTCTGCCTGTATTTCCTCCGAGTGCTCCGGTTTTCTCCCACAGTCCAAAGATGTGTGCTTTAGGTTGACTAGCCATGCTCAATTGCCCCTTGGTGTCAGAGAGATTAGCGGGGTTATGAGGGGATAGGGCCTGGGTGGGATTGTTGTCAGTGCAGGTTTGATTGGCCGTATGGCCTCTTTCTGCACTGTAGGGATTCTATGATAATCCCTATGTAACTGACGATGAGGAAGGTTCTCGGCAGCCAGCGAGAAGAACTTTTTAGAAAATTTTACTCACTGGTGCACCCCAACATTGGGCCAGCAGGAGAGGAACCACACTCAACTTCAGACCAAGAAAGAAAGAAAAAGGGGGGGGGAAGGACAGCAGATTCCTTTGCTCTTGTACAGCAAAAATGAACCCAAGCTGAGAAAATAAAGAATTGAAACAGAGGAAGTCTAGATGACCGGTGTGGAAATCAACGTGTGCTATGTATGCTAGGGGAGCAGTCTAAGGCACAGAGACAGAGAAAGGAGGGAAGTTCCATATTCAGAGCTACAAATTCAAGAAAAGCTGCTGGAATTTGGCTCGGGGTGAACTCCAGGAGAAAAGATAGATTTTAAAAGGGCTTTGAATGTAAAAAGGATCTGTTTGGGCACCCAAATTAGAAGAAAATAATAAAATGAAGGTCAATTTGGCACCATTGGACCTTTGGAAGGCTACACTGAAAGATTCAACTATATTATATTATGGCAAATAAAATTGCAGATGAATGGGTAATACCCGTGTTCCTCAGCATTATGTGTAGTAAAGCCTTTAATTTGTTTAGAAGCCTAGTCCAGCTGGACAAGCTGGAGACAAAACATAACAGGAATTCAATGGTATTTTGGAGGACCATAATGCCCCCCAAACCCTTACTAATTACAGAGAGATTCAAATTCCACAAGAGGAATCGACTGGAAGGCGAATCTGTGGTTCAATTCATTGCTACCCTGAAGCGTCTCGCAGAACACTGCGAGTTTGGAAATGTTTTAGACGATGTCTTAAGAAACAGGCTTGTATGTGGTCTACAAAATTAGGCCATTTGACAAAGGCGACTGACCGAGAGAATCTAAATTTTAAAACCGCATTGGACATTGCTGTATCCAGGGGATTAGCAGTCAAAGAAGCTGTACTGCTCGGGGCCAGCACCACAATACATAAAATGGTGGCCACACAAAAGAAACCCTTGCGGCAGCAGGAGTGCCACAGATGTGGCTGAACTGAACACACAAACTGACTGTTGGTGCAGGGGGGCCTAGTGCAAGAACTGTAAGGGAATAGGCCACATTGCTAGGGCCTGCTGGAGGAAACAAGAGCAGTGCAGAAAAATCTCCGTCAAAGAAAAATCAATTAAACCTGAGAAAGAAATTTCATGCCGAGGGCCAAGAGGAACATGTGGATGCAGCCAGTGAATCAAATACTCCCAATGAGGAATTTAAATTGAACATCCTGGCAGTCCAAGGTAAAATGCACAGATTTTGGGTTGTGCCTAAATTGGATGGGCAACTCATTAAAATGGAGGTAGACACTGGGGGCAGTTTTCCTTATTCCCAAAATAATTTACAACCAGAAGCCAAGATATCTGCTACTCAAGCACTCCAACATCACCCGCAGGACATACACAAGAGGTGGTGGTGCCCTTAAAAGGTTATGTAATGGTGAAAGTGCATATACGGAACCAAGCCATGGCGCTAAGCCTGCAAGTTGACAAATTACCGGCCTTATTTGGACACTCGTGGCTACAGAAACTTAAATTGAACTGGTCGGCTGTGAACAAATTCATTGTCTCAAAAACTATACTACAAGACATCCCAAATAAGTACCACAATGTTTTCGAAGACACCCTTGGAGAAGTGAAAGAAGTCCAGGTTAAAGTCAAATTGAAACGAGACAGTCAACCCAAACGTCTGAAGGCACACGCTGTTCCGTACACCATCTGCCCAAAAGTAGAAAACCAGCTGATGAGGCTGGTGGACACCAACGTACTTAAACCAATGACAAGTGATTGGACAACTCTGCACCCATTTTAAACACATCGGATCAATCCGAATCTGCGGTGAATTCAAACTTACTGTTAATCCAGCTTTACGTGCAGATAAATATTCACTGCCCTTGATTGAAGATCTGTCAGTGGCACGGCAGGTGGGCAAGAATTCAAAGATGGATCTGTCACAGACCCACCTGCAGTTGGGAGTGGCTGCTGAATTCCAACACCTCCGACCATAGTGGCTCATCAGGGTTTGTTTCGCTATGAAAGCCCCCCCCCCCCGCCCCCCCCCTTTGGGATCACGTCAGCCCCAGCATTATTTCAGAGGTCTATGGATCAAATCCTAAGTGGACTCAGAGGTACAATGCTACCTCAATAATATTTCGATCATCTGGTCCAAAGAGGAGCAGCACTTGAAGAGTCTTGCGGAGACCCTAAAATGTCTGCAAGCACACAGCTTATGACTATCACAGGAAAAGTGTGACTTCCTTCAGAATTCAATAAAATACTTGGGGCTTGGGCACATCATCAACAGTAAGGGGCTTCACAAGGCACTGAACAAAATGGAAGCAATCATAAGGCTCCTTGGCCCACTAATGTGTCCCAATTAAGGTCTTTCCTGGGTCTTGTGAATTATTATGGCAAATTTGGTGACCCTTTTGAAGCCATTACACAATTTTTTAATGTAAAGGTCAATCTTGGAATGGGAACCAGGACTGTGAGCAAGCATATCTCATTGTCAAACAGGCAGGTACCTCAGAGATTGGATGTCTTGGTTCACTTCAACCCTAAGTGGCCCTTGCAATTTGCATGTGATGCTTCACCCTACAGATTGGTGCAGTGCTGTCACACGCCCTACCCAATGGACAAGAGAGGCTGATTATCCACTTTGCGCTAACAATGCGGAGATAAGATATAAACAACTAGAGGACAAAACCCTCAGCGTAATTTTCAATGTGAAGAAATTTTACCACTGCTTATATGGCCACCACTTTGGTGTTGCTAACGGATCATCATCCACTCATGTCCATCTTTGATCCATTCTCCAAGATTTCCTCAAAAGTGGCCAGTCGGCTCCAAAGATGAGCCCTACTTCTCTCTGCAGACTCGTATGATACAATACAGGCAGAGCAACAGGGAGCGACATGCAATGTCCAGGCTGCCCATTCCTTCGAGCACTGAGTTGAAGATTCTCGATTCCCAATCTGAAAACGTAATGGCATCCCAAGTGAAGAATTATAGCAGGAATGACCCTGTTCTGAGCCAGGTGATGGACCTGATCTTCCAGAATTGAAGCCATATACGTCCCGGCGGTGGGAATTGTCAGATCAGAACGCTGCTCACCATGGGGAATACAGGTGCTCATTCCTCTAAACCCAAGATACAAGGCGCTGAAGCAATTGCACTCGGGCCATGCAGGGATGACGAGGATGAAGGAGCTTGCCAAGAGTTATTTTTGGTGGCTGAGTTTGGATGCTCAGATTGAGGAAAAGGCCAGTTTGTGCCAAGCTTGCGCCAAAATCAGGAACACACTGCCTTTGTCGCCGTTACACCCCTGGGAATGGCCCAAGATGTCAACATGTCCACACTGATTTTGCCAGTCCCTTTGAGGGTCAAATACTACTGGCAGTGGTTGATGCCCAAAGTGGCCGGAGGTGGCAGTAATTAAGTCCACTTCAACTGACTTGGTCATCGAGAAATTAGATGAAATGTTTGAGGGGTTTGGTAACCCTGAGAAGATTATCAGCGATGTAGTCCTCAGTTCCTTGCGCAGGATTTATGGACTACATGGAAAGGAATGAAAATCAGCACCTCATCATCCTTCGGCCAAAGGTCTTGTGGAATGACTTGTGCAAGCGTTGAAACACTCAATGAAAGCTTCAAAGGGATCACTAGTTTCGTGCATCAATAGCTTCCTGGCTATGTCCTGAAACACACCTCATGTCATTACCCAGGAATCACCAGCATACATGCTGATAAAAAGGAAGCTACGAACCATGTTTGACCCTTGCTACCTGAAGAAACTCATGAGATTGTCAAGAACCAATTAGCCCAGATATCCAGAAGGGAAACAAACTCCAAGGAGCACTCTGTTCATCAAGGAGAGCAAGTACTGGCCCAGAGTTACAACACAACTGACAAGTGGTTACCTGCCACAGTACTGGCCCAGACAGGTCCCATATCCTACACAGCCAGACCAGGGACAAGATCGTGTGGTGAAGGCATGCTGACCAGCTGTTAGCTGCCAACCCAAAGTGTTGGAACCACTTTTCACCACAGGTCCTCAGCCTCTGCATTACTACCTGAAGTCAGCACTCCGTCCCCGGAGCAAATCACCATAGTCATTGATACCGCTCTCTGTGGAAGAGACTATCTGTACGTGCCCTAGGGACGAATCCTCTTCACCCAAAGTTCCCAGTGTTCCTAAGGTGGAGAACAATCCTGTACCAGATAAAGAAGATAGCCCGTGCAAAACAGGCACCTACTGAATGGACTCTATTAAATGTGCATCGTATTTGTATCTAATGGAAACTATGTCTCTTGTCTATGTAAATAGTTTGCCGCTCGTACATACCTGTTGTTTTTGGAACTATGTAAATACTGGGGGTGCTTGCTTGGAGGAAATTTCAAAGTAAAGGCAGAGAGGCTGTTATGTATTATAATTGGTGTGTGTTACGTGGGGCAGTGTCCTTTTTAAGAGGTGAGTCATGTGAGCACAAGTGATGTCATCAGTTGTGTGTCAGTTAGGCCCAGTCTTGTATTAAGCCTAGAGTGCACAGCTACAAAATAAACATTCCTGTCGAGTTACAGCAATCCATGAGTATTTATATTCTTTGGTTCCGACTGCAGCCTACGGTTCAGTAGCCCAGTACAAAACAGGCTACTGATCAAGCAACATCTTGATTTTAAAATTCTCATCCTGGTTTTCAAATCCCGCCATAGCCTTACGCCTCCCTATCTGTGTGAACCTTCTAACCTACAACTCTTGTGATGTCTGTGCTCTTTAATTCTGGCCTCTTGTGCATTCCCAAATTATAACTGTTCCAGCAATGGTGGCGCCTTCAGTTGCTTCGGCCCCAAACTCTGGAATTTCCTCCCTGCACTTCTACCTCACTTGCTCCTTTATGGCATTTCTTAAAACCTACCTATTTGACCAAGCTTTTGCTCAATTGACTAGTATCTTACGTGGCTTGATGTCATATTTTGTTTTATAATGCTTCTGTGAAACACCTTAGGATGTTTCATTAAGTTAAAAATACTATACAAGGTTTTTGTTATGTTATATGTCACAATATAATTGATCCTGGAGGCCAACCACACTCTTGAACACTTGTAAAAACCCAAACATTAATACTGGAATTGGAGCTGAATCAGGTCTCCCTGAAAATTTGAAGACAAAAGGGACAATCAGCAAGTGTTTACTTGATTCTGTCATCAAGTTTAGGATGACATCATCCCTGAGGAACATGAGCAGTCAGTGTCACAAATCCAATCTGTCTAAAATTATTAACTCATCAACAATTGTGCCTGTTAACAATTTGGACTGTCAGTTAAGAACCTCCATGTAACTATAATAAGTTTCAATTGTTAACTTTGACAATATCAGTTGCGTTCCATTAACTGTTTTTAATAAAGTAATAGTGCATTCCTCAAGTTCAACTACATCTTTGAGTACGCTGAAAAGAATGCTTCAATTCGAATGAATTATTCCACTTAGGTTGGACAGTGATTCCATGTTGATTGGCTCAGGGCGCAACTGCTTTTTAAACTAAACATTGGACTGGATGATTAAGAGTTCTGAGGAAATTTAAATTGCTGAAGAGAGAGAGAGGCAGAGGCATGTTATAGTCTTGCATTTTTCTGCATAGGTGCAAGAATGCCAAATTTCAACCACAACAAATATGCTCCAGGAGGAAAGGGCACAAACTAGTTGGCAAGCCAACTCTGATTGGCAAAGACATTGCCATGCACAAAGAACCGGGGAACTACAGCTCCCCAAGCATTTGGATTAATCAAAAACGCACGAGCATTAAACGTATCCCTTTTGTTTGCAGAGAACGGGTCCCTGCGGATGAATGCATGCTATTTCTAGCTCGTACTACCCAAACGTGTTTTACATTGCTACAAAGCAGTGGCTACATGAATGGTATTTTCCACTAGCAGGATAGTGTTAGTCAGTCAAAAGAACATTCTGCTTACCAAACAAATGTGTATGAATTTCAGTGTCATTCCAATGCCCGTTACGTAGGCCATACATCCCAAAGGTTAGATGATGAAATCAAACATGTTTCTCTGGCTATTCGAAATAAGCAGAGACTGTATTCAACTAGACAATGCTTGCAAAGCTCAAAAAATGTATATTGTTAGCTGTGATTCCATGACTGAGCAGTACTTGCTGAACAATCCTGAGTATGCTAACAGCTACACTAAGAATAAATATAAGATAATTAGTTGAGCTAGGAACATGGCTCATTTAAGCTTGCTATAAACATAGAAAAAAGTTGATCATTCAGCCCTTTGTGCCTGCTCCACCATTCAATAGGATTATAGCTGATCCTCTATCCCAATGCCATACTCCTTCTCTCTCCCCATACCCCTTCATGCCCTTAGTGTTTAGAAATTGGTTAGGTGCATTGACCCGAACAGGCACCGGACTGTGGCAACGAGGGGAATTTCACAGTAACTTCATTGCAATGTTAATGTAAGCCTTACTTGTGACTAATAAATAAACTTTAAATTGATTTCCTTCTTAAATATATTCAGTGACTTGGCCTTCTGTAGAGTATTCCACATGTTCGCCACTTTGAATAAGTCTCTTCATCTCAGTCCTTAATGGTGTCCCCGTATCCTGAGACTGTGACCCCTTGTTCTAGAAACCCAAACCCCCAAGCCAGAGGAAACATCATCCCTGCATCCAGCCAGTCTAGCCCTGTCAGAACTTGATACATTTCAATGAAATCCCCACTCATTCTTGTAAACTCCAGCCACTACAGGCCAGGTCGACCCAATCTGTCCTCATATGACAATCCTTCCATCCGAGAATCAGTCTCATGAACCCTTGGTGCATCCCTCAGAACTGCGAATCTGACGAACGGTCATCCAGAAATCAATCATTGGCTCTATTCTTTCTCCACATATGCTGTCACATCTGAGATTTTCCAGCATTTTCTGCACTTGCTTGCAGTGACTAGTGTACAAGGACACTCAGGTCCATCAACATTTCCCAATCTATCACCATTTAAATAATACTTTTTCCTGCCAAAGTGGATAACTTCACACTGATAAACGTCATACTGCATCAGTCATGTATTGACCCACTCACTCAACCTGTCTAAATTGTCCTGAAGCCTCTTTACATCCTCCTCACCACTCAAATTCCCACCTAGATGTGTCATCAGCAAACTTGGAAATATTACATCTGGCTCTTTGTTTCCTGTCTAATAATCAAAGCAACGTATATTCAAAAAAATGTGATAGTTTGAAATTTGGTATTTCTGCTGAGTGAGTGCAAGACAAAAAGCTTTGGCAAAACGTTTCTCGTCTCAGCAGTGCTCAAGTTCTGTAATACCAAAAGACAGAGATACGACAAGGACCTACTGACATCTTACAATATCATGGTATCAAATCACATTTAGTTCATTCTCATTGTACAGAATATATATCCTTAAAAACTTGCCCAATTGTTTGGTCATGACAGTGGTAACAAGATAGAGATAATTGACAGTCATTTTCAGCAATTCTGATTTAAAAACAATTTCATGATAAAACAGTTGCATGTCAAGATTCAACTGCATCAGTACACTGGCTGATATAGATGACTCTGGTTGTCTTCGTTATTGGACTGAAGATTAACATTATATATTTCAACAGTATTTTCCATCACTAGAGGAGGAGCATTTTACATTAAAGACAGACTGGTTTTATTTTAGATTTTAATTAGAAGTGATACCACAAGAAACCAAAGCAACTGTTGCCATGATTAAGCATAACTGCATTTTGTCATTTTCACTTCTGATGTTTTCCAACATTATTTTTGGTTTTTATTTTTTAAACTTGTGTACTACCGGCAAAAGTCCAAATATGTTGCTTTGTCTTAATTTTCTGTTAACAGGTCATTTTCTTGCTGCACTTGCTTATTTAAAAAAATAATGCTTTCAAGTTTGTCAGTTTTCAAGTTGTCTGGCAGTTTTAGCAACAGGAGCACTGGACTACTAACCACAGTGTTTGTCACAAGCTCTCAAATTCCAGTTTTGAAGGACATTCAAACTCACTTGTCCTCACCGAGAGCTTCACCAGTTTTTGTCCAGTTCACCACATGAAGTGTTGTGCAGCAGTAAGGTGCTCCATCGGAGGGCGAAAGGGAAAACTAGCAGCACCAGTCCCACCCAGTAGAAGCGCATCTCCTGCCGGCTAATCAAAAAGCAGCAATTGACAGCAGCAACAGAGACATCCAGGATCTAGACCGTCGCTCACTCCCAGCTAGAGGAGATCATGTGGTGGCAGGTGACGGTAATGGGGGAACCTAAACAGGAAAGGGGCAAAAGTTGTAATTCTATTTTTTTTTATAAATGTGTTTGTGAACTGAAACAGACTTTTAAGTAGCTGCCAACATAGGAAGTCCCATTGTATCAGAAAGGGCAGAACAAACGTATACAAAACAACCAAACAAAAGGCCTCTCAACTTTTGTAACAAAAATTCAGTCAACAATCATTTTCTAGTAAGGTCTAAAAGGATTCATTATTGCAATTCCCCAGTACATGCAAACAAGACAGTCAACAGCTGCAATAACCAAACTTGGGGGAAATTTTGTAATGAACCCATCAACAGAGATATTATATTAAAATGCAGCATGCTGGAATTCCAAAAGAAGGAAATAGAGAAGTGATAGCTATAATTAAATTTCTCACCCTCTTCATGATATAGATTTGCATAAGTGGAAATGCAATGGAGACTTGCTGATACTGATTACTGATCTTCCCTGTAAAATATTTTTTTTGTTACTGTGCATCAGGACAAATGAGACACCAAAAATATAGGGAAAATAGGGAGAAAAAACACCAGCTTGTTCATGAAGAGGTGAGATTATAACTTTTTATAAGTATGAAGGGAGAAAGAATGAAGAATTGTCAGTTACTGCAAGACCGACTACGGCGTAAGACCCACCCAACTTGTCCTTCCATTAAAAATTAGTGTACTGTAGTGCTAAACTGTTTATTTTCCTCTTTAGGGTTGTACTATAGGCCCCCAAATAGTCGGCAGGAAATTGAGGAGCAAATATGTAAGGAGATTACAGATAACTCCAAGAAAAATAGGGTGGTAATAGTCGGAGATTTTAACTTTCCCAACATTGACTGGGACAGCCATAGTATTAGAGGGCTGGATGGAGAGAAATTTGTTGAGTGTATTCAGGAGGAATTTCTCATTCAGTATGTGGATGGCCTGACTAGAGAGGGGGCAAAACTTGACTTCCTCTTGGGAAATAAGGAAGGGCAGGTGACAGAAGTGTGAGTGAGGGATCACTTTGGGAAAAGTGACCATAATTCTATTGGTTTTAAGATAGCTGTGGAGAATGATAGGTCTGGCACAAAAGTTAAAATTCTAAATTGGGGCAAGGCCAATTTTGATGGTATCAGGCAGGAACTTTCAAAAGTTAATTGGGGGAGTCTGTGGGAAGGCAAAGGGACATCTGGTAAGTGGCACGCTTTCAAAAGTGTGTTAACCAGGGTTCAGGGTAAACACATTCCTCTGAGGGTGAAGGGCAAGGCTGGCAGAAGTAGGGAACCCTGGATGACTCGGGATATTGAGACCCTGGTCAAGAAGAAGAAAGAGGCACATGACATGCATAGGCAGCTGGGATCAAGTGAATCCCTTGAAGAGTATAGGGAGTGTAGGAGTAGAGTTGAGAGAGAAATCAGGAGGGCAAAAAGGGGACACGAGATTGTTTTGGCAGATAAGGCAAAGGAGAATCCAAAGAGCTTCTACAAACACAAAGGGCAAAAGAGTAACAAGGGAGAGAGTAGAGCCTCTTAAGGATCAACAAGGTCATCTATGTGCAGATCCACAAGAGATGGGTGAGATCCTAAATGAATTTCTCATCAGTATTTACTGTTGAGAAAAGCATGGATGTTAGGGAACTTGGGGAAATAAATAGTGATGTCTTGAGGAGTGTACATATTACAGAGAAGGAGGTGCTGGAAGTCTTGAAGCGCATCAAGGTAGATAAATCCCCAGGACCTGATGAAGTGTATCCCAGGACATTGTGGGAGGCTAGGGAGGAAATTGCGGGTCCCCTAGCCGAGATATTTGAATCATCGATTGTCACGGGTGAGGCACCGGAAGATTGGAGAGTGGCAAATGTTGTGCCTTTGTTTAAAAAGGGCTGCAGGGAAAAGCCTGGGAACGACAGGCCAGTGAGCCTCACATCTGTTGGAAGGTATTTTGATAGACAGGATCTACAGGCATTTAGAGACGCAAGTAATGATTAGGGACAGTCAGCATGGCTTTGTGAGTGGAAAATCATGTCTCAACAAATTTGATTTGAGTTTTTTGAAGGGGAAACCAAGAAGGTAGATGAGGGCAGTGCAGTTGATGTTGTCTACATGGACTTTAGCAAGGCCTTTGACAAGGTACCGCATGGTAGCTTGTTGCACAAGGTTAAATCTCACAGGATCCAGGGTGAGATATCTAAATGGATACAAAATTGGCTTCTTGACAGAAACCAGAGGGTGGTTGTAGAGAATTGTTTTTCAAACTGGAGGCCTGTGACCAGCGGTGTGCCTTAGGGGTCAGTGATAGGTCCACTGTTCTTTGTCATTTATATTAATGATTTGGATGAGAATATAGGAGGCCATGGTTCGTAAGTTTGCAGATGACACTAAGATTGGTGGCATAGTGGACAGTGAAGAAAGTTATCTCCAATTGCAACGGGAACTTGATCAATTGGGCCAGTGGGCTGACGAATAGCAGATGGAGTTTAATTTAGACAAATGCGAGGTGATGCATTTTGGTAGATTGAACCAGGGCAGGACTTACTCAGTTAATGGTAGGGCGTTGGGGAGAGTTACAGAACAAAGAGATCTGTGGGTACAGATTCATAGCTCCTTAAAAGTGGAGTCACAGGTGGACAGAGTGGTGAAGGCGGCATTCGGCATGCTTGGTTTCATCGGTCAGAACACTGAATACAGGAGTTGGAATGTCTTGTTGAACTTGTACAAGACATTGGTAAGGCCACACTTGGAATACTGTGTGCAATTCTGGTCACCCTATTATAGAAAGGATATTATTAAACTAGAAAGAGTGCAGAAAAGATTTACTAGGATGCTACCGGGACTTGACGATTGAGTTATAAGGAGAGGCTAGATAGACTGGGACTTTTTTTTCTGAAGCGTAGGAGACTGAGGGGTGATCTTATAGAAGTCTATAAAATAATTAGGGGCACAGATCAGCTAGATAGTCAATATCTTTTCCCAAAGGTAGGGGAGTCTAAAACTAGAGGGCATAAGTTTAAGGTGAGAGGGGAGAGATACAAAAGTGTCCAGAGGGGCAATTTTTCCACACAGAGGGTGGTGAGTGTCTGGAACAAGCTGCCAGAGGTAGTAGTGGAGGCAGGTACAATTTTGTCTTTTAAAAAGCATTTAGTTACATGGGTACGATGGGTATAGAGGGATATGGGCCAAATGCTGCTAATTGGGATTAGTTTAGGGGTTTTTAAAAAAGGGCGGCATGGACAAGTTAGGCTGAAGGGCCTGTTTCCATGCTGTCAACCTCTATGACTCTGAGTGATGTTTTCAATCCTTTGACATTCCATATCAAACTGAATTTACTATGAATCCAAAATGTCAGCATTCTAATTTCCA
The DNA here is from genome assembly GCF_964213995.1 of Mustelus asterias. NCBI lineage: Eukaryota > Metazoa > Chordata > Chondrichthyes > Carcharhiniformes > Triakidae > Mustelus > Mustelus asterias. Next base: position 30,601,694 of record NC_135809.1, on the reverse strand, counting down.
AGAGTTTAAAATTGTTTAAACATCTCATGAATTTTACAAACGTGCAGAAGTTGATTCCAAAATATGAATAAATTCATCTCTTTACAAGCACATTGTGAAAATATTATACTTTTTCCCTTTGGTTATTTGTGGTGCTGAATAATAGGAGACCAAATGGCTGATTGGTATTTGCCTAATGCATTAAATATTCTTCAAATATTTTGCATCATTTCCCCCCCAACCCACAAAACAAATCTCTCTCTACACCCATGAAAACTGAATTCGTGTTTGTGTTATATGCAATTATTATAGAGAAGTTTCTCCAAAAACCCAGTTATCAACCAAATGTATGGCACAGAACTGAGTCAGCCATGGAGATTTGACAGTTCATTCTTAGAAATTGCATTATAATTGGTCAAAGTATCCCATATTAAGAAGGAAATACAGGATTTCTTTTAAACAATCCGGCTTGTGGGAGGAGACATCCAACACACCATCTGCCTATATTGCCCTCCTTCCTTAGAAAGTGGCCATCGCTTTGATGCATTCAAAATGTTCACATTGAGGGAATTAAAAAAACAATGATAACTTAAATCCAAATTATTCAAGGTAGTCACAAGCTTCAGGTCCTTGACAACTTCATTTTTCACCCCCAGAAGACGGTCTAGAATAAAATCCCAAGATATCAATTTGATGGAACAAAACATTCATAAACAAAACATTAAGATGAGGTCTTTGAGGCTACCTCTTCCAATTTACTAGGTACGATCAGTATTGTTATATATATCGAGTTAGTTTTAAGCAGCTGGTGAATGACATCAGCTAAAACCTCCAAGAAAAGGAAGGTCTAAAATTCTAAGCTCTGAATATGACAACATTCACCCAAAAGAAACCTCAAGGGCTACATTATTCAATCCTAAATTGATGTATCATAGATCGCACTGTAAGAAAGGCAAAGCTGCAGTCACGATGTTCCAGTCAATCATTCATGTTCACAAATATAAAAGGGAATGAAGGTTACAGAAATCAGTCATGAAGTGCAAAGCTGCCTAATAAATTGCTTAAATATCGTGTTCATTTTTGTTGCAGGTTTATACCACATATTTACTATTATGTGAGAAAATGTTATGTTTTGCATGAAGCTTACATTCATGTTAATCCTGTAATTGGATGCAATGAAGTTCATTAACTTAAAATTTAAATTATCCATACATTTCAGCATTTTTATAAAACTGATGATTTCCAAAATTTGCATTTCTGTGGAAACAAGCTTAATTTTATGAGAATCTCATAATTAAGTCCCAGAATCATTGTTGACTCTGTTTTATTAATATACCTATATGACTTATGATGTGTGTAAATGTTATTTATTGCAGTAGTACTGCTGATATATTAAACTATATCTCTTTGATCTAATTAATAGCAGATACACATTCTCTCCTGGACTAGTGCAACAGTCAGTCTTTGAAACCCAAAATGATTAAGTTATTTTCAAAGACCAACAAATAATTTAGAGAATGCTAAATAAGGGGTACACGGTGGCACAGTGGTTAGCACTGTTGCCTCACAGCTCCAGGTTAAATTCCAGCCTTGGGTGACTGTGTGGAGTTTGCAGGTTCTCCCTGTGTCTGTATGGGTTTCCTCCAGGTGCTCCAGTTTCTTCCCACAATCCAAAGATGTGCAGCTTAGGTGGATTGGCTGTGCAAAATTGCCCCTTGGTGTCCCAAAATGTGTAGGTTAGGGGGATTAGTGAGGTAAATATGAGAGGTTATGGGGCCTGGGGGGGATGTTCTGTCAGAGAGTCGGTACAGATGCGATGAGCCAAATGGCCTCTTTCTGCACTGTCGGGATTCTATAATACATTCCCAAACGTCACAATTTGTCTTTTCTTCTTATAAATCTTGCATAACCTGTTCCATTTTTCTACAATTTCTATTTTCAGACAAGATTTTCCTTCCCACTTTGCGCAAACGGAGCGTCCCTCTTGGGAAATTGATTCCTTTCCCAGAATATGTCAACAAACAGCACACTATGTATTTTAAAGAGAGAAATATCATTTATAACTATGACCATGATGAAAAGGCAAAACAACAAAGTAGAACATACAAATATTTTTTGATTGTTGTGCGCTTTACTTCCTGTGTTAGTGCTTATTGGGTATTTGCTATAATAGTGTGCAATCAGAATAATTGCTCACATTCAGAATACAGCAAACTGTAACCAATTATGGCAAAGTTTAAGCATTGTTCAAAGCTCTCGATGTCGAGGGAAGATGAGTGTAGCACATCTGCTCTATGAGTCAACAATCTCAGCAATCACTTTGAAGAACTAACATTCGTAACAGCTGGACAAAAACCTGGACAATAATTTGTGTTTTATTCCTTATTATTAGATCAACAGCTTCTGTCACTGGGAATTTGGGGGCAAACTTTTTTTAAAAAGTTTTCTTTGAACTTTTATGTTTCAGTGACTATCGTCATTAGAGATCTACCAGTCAGCAGTTTCTTTAATCAAAGAAAAATACTGTGAATGCTGGAAATCTGAAATTAAAGACAGGAAAAGCTCATCAGGTCTGGCACCATCTTTGGAGAGAAACAGATTTAACATTTCAAGGCCATATGACTCTTCAGAAGAAGTCATTAGACACGTGAAACTGACCTGCTGAACATTTCTAGCATTTTCTGTTTTTATAGTAGCTTCTTTAGTTGCTTCCACTTTAAAATTATTTAAATTAAGTAGTTGGCATCAGAGGGGAACCAGTAGATGTGTTGTATTTGGACTTTCGGAAGGCGTTCGACAAGGTACCTCACGAAAGGTTGTTATAAGATAAGAGCCCATGGTGTTGGAGGTGGTATATTGGCATGGTTAGGGAATTGGCTAATGGGGGGGGAAATAGTGAATGGGGATAAGGGTTTTTTTCAACCAGTGGGGTTCCACAGCAATCAGTGCTGGGACTGCAACTGTTTACAATATATGTTCATGACTTGGAGGAAGGAAGCGAATGTACTGTAGCCAAATTTGCAGACAACACAAAAATAGGTGGAAAGGCAAGTTGTACGCGGGATACAAACAGTTTAAAGAGAGATGCTGGTAGGTTGATTAAGTGGGCAAAAAGTTGGCAAATGGAGTATAATGTGGGAAAATGTGAAGTTGCTCATTTTGGAAGGGAGAACAAAACAACTTATTTAAATGGAAAAAAACTGCAGAAACCTGCAACACAAAGGAACTTGGTGGTATTTGTGCACAAAACATAAAGCTGGCACACAGGTGCAGTAGGTAATCAGGAAGATGAATGGAATATTGGCCCTTATTTCAAGGGGATTGGAGTATAAGAGTGGGGAAGTCTTACTGCAACTGGACAGGGTACTGGTGAAACCACATCTGGAGTACCGTGAGCAGTTTTGGTCACCTTATTTAAGGAAATATATTATTTGATTGCAGGCAGTTAAAAAGGTTTACTAGGACGATCCCCAGTGTGAAGTGATTGTCTTGAGGAAAGGTTAAACTCATTGGAATTAAGAAGAATGAGAGGCGATCTCATTAAACAATATACGATTCTTAGGGGGTTGGCAGGATAAATGCTGAGAGGATGTTTCCCCTCATGCGAGAGTCCAGGACCAGAGAGCATAGTCTCAGAATAAAAGGGCACAAATTTAAGACTGAGATGAGGAAGAATTTCTTCTCTCAGAATTGAGAGTCTTTAGAAGTCCTTGCCACAGAGAGCTGTGGGGGCAGAGTCCTTGTGTAGATTTAAGGCTGAGATAGATACATTTTTGATCAGTAAGAGAATCAAGGGTTAAGGGATAGGGCAGGAAAGTGCACAAGGAATGTCAGATCAACCATGATCCTACTGAATGGCAGAACAGGCTCGAGGGACCAAATGGCCAACCCCGGTTCCTATTTCATCTGGTCTTATGGAAGATTTTTAGAACAATTCGAATTGATAAATAATTTGAAATATTTGACTGGGAGCGAACTTAAGTAGACTGCATATTGAAGTAAGGCAAACAAGTCACAGGAAACATGCATTGATGTTGCCTGGGATAGCAGGACTGACACATGAGGAGAGATTGAGTTGGTTAGGACTGTATTTACTAGAGTTCAGAAGAGAGAGGGGGATCTCTTTGAAACTTATAAAATTTTAACAGGACTAGATAGGGTGATGCAAGAAGGATGTTCTGATGGTGGGGGTGTCCAAAACCAGGGGTTATAGTCTGAGGATACAGGGTAGGCTGTTTAAGATAGAGATGAGGAGAAATTTCTTCACTCAGAGAGTGGTCAGCCTGTGGAATTCACTATCACAAAATAGTTGAGGCCAAAACATTGTATGTTTTCAAGAAGCAGTCAGATGTAGCACTTGAGGTGAAGGGGATCAAAGGATATGGGGGAGGGGGATGAGGGGGAGGAGAGGCGGGATCAGGTTACTGAATTGGATGATCAGCCATGGTCATAATGAATGGTAGAGCAGGTTCAAAGGGCCGAATGGCTTTCTCCTGCTCCTATTTTCTATGTTTCTCTCCATTGGCTACAGTATTCATTACAGCAGTTCATCCAGAGATAAAACTATGCCTTGGTAATTCAGCCCTTCAATTATAAGTTTAAAACTACACTCTGATGGCGAATGTTTGGAATTCAATTTGAACAAGTACAACACATAACTCAAATAGAATAAAATCAAATTGTCTGGCAAACATGGCACACCTTCTCATGCTCAATACTGTCACCACTTTAACACATATTGTTATGGATCAGGTCAGAAACTCCAAAGTGTTCTATGGAGCTCACCTGGATCATAACTTTTGCATCTTGAATTTGGCTAGGATAAGCATGAGATGTTTCACTTCAGGTATGATTCAAGTGGCCTACTAGGGAGCTTTTATCAAAGTTTATTTAAGAATATAGTTAACATGTATAGTAAGAAAATTAACAAGAACTTTTATCAATTACAAAATCATGATAATGTACAACCCTTAACAAAAATATCTACAATGTTCCAATCAAACCAATCCCAAAGACAAAAGACTCTTTTCACAGGTTTAACACAACTCAGACTAATGCTCAGATGATACTGAAAATTGAGTCCTTTGGTTGAACTCTGCAGTTCTCTGGATTCACTCCAAACAGTTTGAAGACAAGACAGCTTTCCAAAACACCAGACTCTGGTCCAGCCCCCAACAACAGCAGATTTTCACCCTTCTAAAACTCAACACCAACCAACCAAATTTTCAAAACAACAGGGAGAGAGGGAATACACTTCTTTTTAGCTTGCTGTCCCTTCTGAAACTAAAATCTGCAGCTCCAAACTGAAAATGAAAAAAAACTGTCCAAAAACACATGACTGTCCTCCTAACAATGCAGGACCATAAAACTAATCCCAGAGTAAACACAAGCAACCCCATTTAAGCTGCTTATGTAGCAATAAAAGGATATTTCCATTCAAGTCAGCAACAATGACATCACAAGCTATGAGCTGCAGAAATCATAATTTTAATTAAAAACTTTCTTAAAGGTACACTAACGTCACATGAATTTCCTAGGATAATTTGGAGAGAGAATAACACCAGGAAATTCATTTTTTGCACGATGGTGCTATGACAGTAACAGAAGTATGACCTAAGTTTATGATAATAAGCTTCAGCACAATGCATCAGCTTCATTATTTTTGAAAAGCATTTCCACTCAACTTCAGAAGGGACAGTTCTACTGCAGAGTGCTACCAGTATGACATTCAACCAATTAAAATAACTGCTTGAAGTCAGAATATAGCAAACCACAATCAATAATGGCAAAGTTCAGGAATTGTCCAAAGCCCTCGACAGGAGAGGGAGAATGGGTGTGGTGCACCGATGAACAATCTCAGGATTCTTAGTTTTTCTTTTGTTCAAGCTGCATTGCAAGTCCCTCTTGTTACTCCACACATTTATAAAATGGAAATACCTCCTTCACAGATGACCTACACAATTGCCCAGAATCTATCTGCAAAAGTGATTATTGCCATCAACTATCACTCCTCAAACATAGCTCTTAACATATACATCAACAATTTGTTTCCACTACCAGACCAAGACAGAGCAACATCACTTGGTGCTCTGGTGATGCTGGATTGTAGAATTGCTACTTTGGGAGAGGACCAAACAAAGGCTCGAGTGCCTGATCAGTGAAAAATAGGAAGTACAATAAAGAGAGTGCGATCCCCAAGCTGCTGTTGCAGATTTCCAAACAATTAATTAAAATTTGAAAAATCATCTAAACCACTGCTGGTGTTGAATTTGGGAACACAGTGGAAGAAGTAGCCAACTGTCTCTTTCATGCATCACAAAAAGAAGTTTGTTTGCAATTAATACACTCTAAAATAGATCAAGTTAGAGGTGACTTTCTTGAGTGCAAGTGGATTTTCTTGCTGTTAAGTACAGGAAAGTTTTCTTCAAGACCTCTACAGCTTTAAAAGAAACTCTTGTGCCTTTCTAAAGGATTGCCTACCGAGTTCCCCAAAATATATTTCTCTAGAAGGGGAGCTACATAACCCCACCCTCCCTTTAGTCGGAGCACCTACAACCAACTTATACCGCTTTGTATCTTCCTCCCCAAATCATTGATACCTTTAAAAATTCTCAGATTTCATCCCTTTGTTACTCCTCCTAATCTCCTGACTGAGCCTATTTTACTACTTGATTTCATAGCTGAACACAGGAGAAAATAAGATGCCGAATGTGTGTACAGGTCCTTAGAAGTCAGAGGAACTCCACTTTTTTTTTACTATTTATTCTTTCATGGGATGTGGACACCACTGCCAAGGCCAGCATTTGTTGCCCGTTCCTAATTTCCCTCAAGAAGGTGCTGGTGAGCTGCAGTCTATGTGGTGTAGGTACACCCACAGTGCTGATAGAAAGGGAGTCCCAGGATTTTGATCCAGCGACAGTGAAGGAATAGCAATATAGTTCCAAGTCAGAATGGTGCACTGGGAGGGAACTCGTATATTCTAATTTTGCAGATTGACTGGACTCATCTTATACAGTTTTGACAAAGATAGCAAAGGGTCAGTTGTTCTAATACTTTTCCTCACAGCGTAACACTTTTATATTTGCATGCCAAGCTAAATCTCAGAATTTCTACAGTGCAAAAGGCAGCCATTTGTTTTGTCATGTCTGCACCAGCTTTTCGAATGAGTAACACATCGAGTGCCAATCCCCCACCTTCTACCCACAACTCTGAAAGTTCTTCTTTTTCAGATAACAGTCTAACATGCTTTCAAATGCCTCGATTAAACCTGCCTTCATCACACACTCAGGTGGTGCATTCCAGTCCTTAACCACTCTCTGCGTGAAAAAGTTTTTCTCACTTTGCCATTGTTTCTTGTAATAATTATTTTAAATCTGCGCCCTTTCATTCTCAATCCTTTTATGAATGGGAATACTTTCTCCCCATCCACTCTGTCCCGATCCCTCATGATTTTGAATATCTCCATCAAATCTCCCAGACTTATTTTCCCCAAAGAAAACAGTCCCAACTTCCCCAACCTATCTTCATAACTGATGTTCCTCATCCCCAAGACTATTCTCATGAATCTTTTCTGCACCCTCTCCAATGCCTTCCGATCTTTCCGAATGTGTAGCACCCAGAACTAGATACAATACTCTAGCTGAGGTCAAACTAGTGTCTTATACAAGTTCAAAATAACCTCTTTATTCTTGTACTGTAACCCCTATTAATAAAGCCTAGGATACTGTATGAAAGCCTAGGAAGTTGTATGCTTTCTTAACCATGCTCTCCACCTGTCTTGCCACTTTTAATGACTTGTGTACATGTTCACCCAGGTCCCTTTGCTCCTTCACCCTCTTCAGTGTTGTATCCTTTCTTGAATATTGTCTCGCCATGTTCTTCCTACCAAAATGAATCACTTCACATTTCTCAGCATTGAACTTTATCTGCCACTTATCCTCCCATTCCACCAATTTGTCCATGTCCTTTTGAAGCTCTTCACTGAACGAGGAACAATGTAAAATGCATTTTGCTTTGCGAAAATACTGGCATGGAACTTATCCAATTTTATCAGCACTAAGAAAACAGATAATGCAAGTTTTTATTTTAAATCCATACCTGCGACACCACTCAATGCGTCCTTCACCCTCACAGCTTTTGGCCCAATGATTATCTGCCAAGTTCTTCATTGCAACTGCATATTCACTCAAAGTCTCTTCATCTTCACAATGCTCACGCCAGATCTTGTCAAAGTCTCCCACTGTGGGGGACAAAAAAAAAGTTATGTACCTTCTGGAGGTTAAAAGGTTTTCTGGGAAGAGCAAGTAGCATTTAATGAATTGATTGTCCAATAGGTATGTTCTTAAATCTCAAGATTGCTTAACAGTAATTTATGCATTTATATTTCACATTTTTGAGCTCACAATCTGAACCCCAAATTTGAAAATCTAATACATTTACTTTTAAAAACCGTAAGAGAAGGCATCTCATGCTTAGATATGCTGTAAAACTCCTTTATTCTGCTCCAATTATTATTCATGAAATTATAAGGTGTGGTAATCCTCAGGTTACATTGCCATCAGTCAGCTCTTCTCCTCAAAGGGTAATCTGGGATTATGGCGACTTTACCTTTTATTCTGCTCCACCTCAGCACAGCAACCCCATTGTACCATTTTCTATTTCCCATACAGATATCCTATCATCCTTCTGGGGATATTGTCAATTTGGTCCTTCATCGGCCCACAGCACATGACTGAAGCCAATGTCCATTAGAAATTAGGTCAGGACTGCTCAGGATAATTATACAGAGCCCCCTTGCAGCCAGCAGACTTTGGAGATTTTCATTCCAATAGAGGGTCTGATTCAGACTCAAGATGTGGAGATGCCGGCGTTGGACTGGGGTAAACACAGTAAGAAGTTTAACAACACCAGGTTAAAGTCCAACAGGTTTATTTGGTAGCAAAAGCCACACAAGCTTTCGAGGCTCTGAGCCCCTTCTTCAGGTGAGTGGGAATTCTGTTCACAAACAGAAGTTCTGTTTGTGAACAGAATTCCCACTCACCTGAAGAAGGGGCTCAGAGCCTCGAAAGCTTGTGTGGCTTTTGCTACCAAATAAACCTGTTGGACTTTAACCTGGTGTTGTTAAACTTCTTACTCAGACTCAAGATGCAGAGATGGAAGTTATTAAAGCTGAGAAATAGAAGTCCGACATCCAATGGCCTCTAGGTCAGCTTTTTGATGAAGTGATCACCTTAACCTGACTTTTTTTTGCTTTTAAAAAGGTCTGAAAACTAGAAGGAAATAAAGCACCACCATATCCAGAAAAGAAGAAATGTCAGCCAGTCCTAACAGCTGGATGATAATTGCTACCAGTATCTACCAGTGCATAAATGCAACTATGCCAATACCTAATTTGACATCACCTAAATCAAATTAAACTCATGAAGCCATAGTTACTCAACTTGTTTCTATCAGCCTATACTCAATTTCATTACTGTAATACATGGATATGACTGTGGTTTAAATCCTACACCTTCATTTCTTAAAGAGATAGCTGCGCTTCAGTTTGCTATGACAAAATACTATGAATCATCAATGAAATATTCAGTTCAAAATCACAGAAATGGATAACTAACAATTTGAAGTTACGTTTGGCCAAAATTCTAAAAATCTCCAAAATATAAAGAAATAAATGATCAGGAACAAAACCTTAAACTTGAAACTAAAAATGTGTGTAGAAAACTGGGGTGAAATAAAATTGAAATATTTTACAAGACTATTGCCTATATGTTTATTCCTTTCGCGGTACATCCTTACTTGTTGATTCTTCACATCAGTCAGGAACCAATCAAATGAATAACTCATGACCAGCAACATTCCTCACATTACTCCTAAAGACTTTTTAAACATTAGTGGTCCACTGGCGACTTGCTTCTTTGATTTGGTTTGATTTATTGTCACATGTATTAGCATACGGTGAAAAGTATTGTTTCTTGCGCACTATGTAGACGAAGCATACTGTTCATAGAGAAGGAAAGGAGAGAGTGCAGAATGTAGTGTTACAGTCATAGCTAAGGTATAGAGAAAGATCAACTTAATGCGAGGTAGGTCCATTCAAAAGTCTGATGGCAGCAGGGAAGAAGCTGTTCTTGAGTTGATTGGTACAGGTCTTCAGACTTTTGTATCTTTTTCTCAATGGAAGGAGGTAGAAGAGAGTATGTCCGGGGTGCATGGGGTCCTTAAATATGCTGGCTGCTTTTCCAAGGCAGTGGGACACTTGTCCCCTTGGGCAGTATCAGCCTGGCACCACCCAAGGTGCAAAGTGGCACTGCCCACCAGGCAGGGGGTCTGGAGGGCCAGCAATTCAGTTCTGCAAGATTCCTTGGGGATCAGCAGGAGGCCAGCGATGGGGGTCCAGTGCATGTGTGACAATCTCTGCACTGACAGATCGACACATGCGCAGTGGTTCGCTCAGCTCAATGCTACCAGCCTTTCGGACAGGAATAGGCCCTGCCCCCTACTTACCAGAGGAAATTCCACTGAGGCACTCTGCAATGCTCAGGGTGTTGGAGAGTACACCCAAAAAATGGGCGGTAAATACTCCCATATTTAATTTTGTTATGGGAGAATCCCGGCCTATATCCTGGAGTTATAATTACTAAAAACCTTGCTCTGCATAACTCACAATACAATTCAGAGCTCAAAGGAGCTGTGAAGTCAAAGTTTTGTACTTTATCCAATGTTGAAACTTATTTTGCAGCTTTAGAAATGGATGTTTCGTACCACAATAAACAGATCAATCTTAATTTTATCCTTTGCTACCTTTTCATTTTCAAACTAGCTCAGCTTATTTAAGTATCTCACATGGTCGTGGTGTGGGTGGGGAATAAATGCCAGCTTTGTCATTAACACCTACATCCCAAGCAGGAATAAAATAAAAATCTACTTCCCAGAGAAACATAGAGGATCTTTTCATAATTTTTTTCTGAAAAACTGCACTTGTACAATTTAACCAATATTTTGCTAATAATGTTGTGGACTAAGAATCAGCAAATGAACATATTTCTGTGGTATCAAAGCAGTCACAGTGACATGGCATAAATATTACTCACAATTCAGCAATACTTTGTTCTGTTGCATTAAGTGATGAATTAACCTTAAAAATTGAGTACTGTGTTAACATAAGAGATTCAATATTCAAATCCCTTATAGAACATAACCAGTTCAAGAACAAGGGGAAAAATAGTCAGGCAAACTCATATACTTCAGCAGACCACATCCTAACCCTTCCAAGTTAGGGGAATATTAAAGCAGACTGAAAAATGAGGAAAAGAAAAAAGTAACATACTTGACTTAACCATTTAACAATCTTGGCAGAGAAGTCAACAATCACAATCACTGTGGAGGACAATTCCATAGCCCGAGAGGATTGAGGATTCCTAGGATCTCTGGAATTAGGAAAGACTAATGTACTGAAGTGGACTAACACTTTGAGAGGAGGCTCACAATAGTTCCATTTAACAAAAAGTGATTCCGGGATTTTCACTTCAAAAAGAGCTGTTGTTCAAATGCTTGCTACAGCTGAATAAATAATTTTTACACAAGGCGAGTTCAGTGGCAGCAAAAAGGTGGTAATGAGGGCTAGGAGAGCACGAGCAAGTGAGAGAATGAGGCGACACATTGCTCTGAATGTCCCTCATTGTGAAATACGCGATATAAAAAAAGTTCTTTCTCGGTTTTAAAATTTTAAAATAACTTTGCAAGTTTTTAAAACTGTTCTCTGGTTAAAAGGCATCTTGCACAATCTCATGAAATTGCTTAAGCAAAAACAGACTTGAAATGGTATGCGGAAAACTGGTTTAGCCATCCATCACCACATCTGACTGGACAACATAAACAATATCGAGTCCTGCTCTCAACTGCTAAAACTGTTTTTTATTCCAGGACCATTCTGGAATGCAAACATAACTCATGGCTTCTTTTCTTTGTTGGAAACCATCTTCTTATAGATTCTCAAGATTCTGCCCATCACAGTCCCTTATCAGAGACAAATGACGTTCTACGCGACTGTGACAAAAGTAAAATACTCTTCCTCGCCCTTCACAATTTGTCTGCAGCCTTTGACAAGGTTGACCAGACCATTCCAACACAAAACAACAGCTAAAATAATAAATTAAAATTCCAGGTTAGCATCCAAGTGTCCAGGTAATGCATTGCCTTCCCATATTAAAAAATATAAGATTTCATTTTCCCAACCTGCTTACATAGACAAATATAATAGCCCACACTAAAAGGCAATTAATTGTCCGTCAAGCAATTTGGGAGATCCTGAGGACAAAGGTGCGAATCTTTCTCTGTGTTTGCACGTTATGTATAGATTCTTGGTTAGTGTTGATGATGTTTGGCAGTAATTTAATTTTGTTCTGTCCAAATATTCCTTGCTTGTATATGTTCTATGGTTTCAAAACTGTGTTTAGGAAATTGCCAATGAGTAACTTTTGAATTAACACACATCATGGAAATACCATCTTTAGGATCTTGATGAGAAATTTTCAATCTGTTGTGAATAACACTGCCCAAACATAGTTTAGGTACAACACTTGTAACCATGCTTTGCGGCAGATTTGAACCTAGGTCCTGGAAGAAATAGGTGAATACACACTCTGGTGAATATGCATTTTGCAACTCATTTCTCTGGCACTAGTACTTTTAAATTAAAATGTGCCTTGCTAATGCTTCTTTTTACTATAGATTGTCTTCAATTATGCTCAAAGCATTCTAAAGGAAGTTTATTATAGCTGTAATATTAAAATTCCTCTGAATTCCACTTCCTTTGTACGATAACTTTTCTTTCAAGTCCTTGAACACATAAATATTCCTTTTGAAATCACTAAAAATCAGATAGCTAATCATTTCCCCAGAAGCAAAACAGCCCTCATAAATCTCTCAAATCATTGTCTCTGGCTGAATAACTTTCATAACCTTAGAAACCTATTCAACACCAAGCCACACTCTGACCTTATAAAGAATGCCTGTTCCATATGCACAATATCATCCATTTTCTCCCTGACCTCAGTCCATCTTCCACTAATATCCTCATCCATGCCTTTGTCACCTCCTCTAACTGGTCTCACATCTTACACCATCACTCCTGTCCCCCACCCTACTGCAAAGATAATCTGCTGTCTTCATCCCAACTTGCACCAATTTCATATTCACCACCTCCCAAAAATCACTATCTCGCCTTACCCATACTTTAAAAAGGACATAGTGATCTGGTAAAGAATGCAATGTAGGTTTACCTGGATTACAAGGATTAAATTACAAGGAAAGATTACACAAACTAAGACTGTATACCTGACATTTTAAAGCTTAAAGGGGAGATTTGATTGAATTGTTCAGGATATTAAAGGGAACAGATAGAGTTGTTACGAATACAGCAGGTGTTATTACCAAGCAAGCCAGATTCCAGAGGGAAACCTGTCTTCCTGACCATAAACCTTTTCTTGTATTCTGAAAGTGAGGAGGAAGAGCTCCTGGCTCCAAAAGCACTCAACTCCACTAACAAGTTTCAGATTTTAAAAATCAAAAGATTTATTTTTTAAAAATTTAAGCACATAAGATTAAAGTTGCACAGTTAAAACAATGTTACAGAACAACCTCCCTGGCCTCTTCCCTCTCCCCACCAAGTAAACTACCTTCTTGACAACAAGACAACTCCCTTATAGATTTTACCTTGAAAAATCCAGTAATATTTCCAAAAGCAAGAATTTAGGTATATAATAATAAAAGTATATCACATGACTCCTCAAACACTTCCACTCAGATGTGGAAATACAAAAAGGTTCAGGATCAAACTGCTTTCTGAAAAACAAAGATTTTTCTGGCTTAAAACTGGATGATTGTTTCAAATTCAAAACATTCCCACCTTCCCAACACAGATCTAATCGTCAGGATGTTACTACCCCCCCCACACACACACAGCTACCACAACTCAGTTAAACATATTGTCTTCAATACCTTCTTTCTCTTTCACCTTAAGTTCCATTGTCCTCAAACAGTTCTTCAAACTCAACATTTCAAAATATAAGAATCTTTTATAATTTCCTATTGCCTCTACTTTTGGGTCAATAAAACTTAATATAGCTTCCCCTGTTTACCTATAAAATCTTTAAGTTGTAAAAGTGCCTTGTCACCTCTAGACTCCCATTTGAAATTCAACAGCCGAAAAGCCAAGTCTCCTCTTACCTTATAATTTGTATTTCAGATCCAACCTACTTTAATTCTAGTTCAAACACACAATACCCCTCATTACAAATGCATGAACTTAATACCTTTACCCTTGCATCTCTCGGTTCTCACAGTCAAACTGTTTCTATTAACCTCCCCCAGTTCAACACACACCTTTCTTTACAGATTACCACCATGATCCCAGATATATATTTAAAATCCATCATCACAGAGTAAAAAGAGGGAAGCTATTTTCTCGATCTGGGAGTCAAATACATTGTCAAGGTATTTTACTCCTGAAAGGTCCGTATTTTCAGGAGTAAAACTGGAAAGAACTTAAACTCACAAAGCTTGGAACTCTGTTCCGCAAATGGGTAATCAATACGGAATTGTTCATTTCAAATCTGAAATTCATAAGATTTGTTATCCAGGGGAATATGGACAAAGGTGGGTATATAAAGTTAGGTCACATGATCCCACTAAACGGTGGAATAGGCTTGAGGGATCCAATCCTGCTCCTATCCAGAGGATTGGAGGATAGCTGATGTGGTCCCGTTATTTAAGAAGGGTAGGAAGGATAACCCAGGAAATTATAGGCCGGTGAGCTTGACGTCCGTGGTAGGGAAGTTGTTGGAGAGGATTCTTAGAGATAGGATATATGCGCATTTAGAAAGGAATAAACTCATTAACGATAGTCAGCATGGTTTTGAGAGAGGGAGGTCATGCCTCACTAACCTGGTGGAGTTTTTTGAAGAAGTGACTAGAATGGTTGACGAGGGAAGGGCTGTGGATGTCGTCTATATGGACTTTAATAAAGCTGGTGCAAAAGGTTGGATCTTATGGGATAAAGGGGGAGGTGGCTAGATGGGTGGAGAACTGGCTTGGTCACAGAAGACAGAGGGTGGTAGTGGAAGGGTCTTTGTCCGGCTGGATACCTATGACTAGTGGTGTTCCGCAGGGCTCTGTATTGGGACCTCTGCTGTTTGTGATATATAAACGATCTGGAAGGTGTAACTGGGGTGATCAGTAAGTTTGCGGACGACACGAAAATGGCTGGACTTGCAGATAGTGAGGAACATTGTCAGAGGCTACAGAAGGATATAGATAGGCTGGAAATTTGGGCAAAGAAATGGCAGATGGAGTTCAATCCAGATAAATGCGAAGTGATGCATTTTGGTAGAACTAACATAGGGGGGAGCTGTACAATAAATGGCAGAACCATAAAGGGTGTAGATATGCAGAGGGACCTGGGTGTGCAAGTCCACAGATCCTTGAAGGTGACGTCACAGGTGGAGAAGGTAGTGAATAAGGCATATGGCATGCTTGCCTTTATAGGACGGGGCATAGAGTATAAAAGTTGGGGTCTGATGTTGCAGTTGTATAGAACGTTGGTTCGGCTGCATTTGGAATACTGCGCCCAGTTCTGGTCGCCACACTATCAGAAGGACGTGGAGGCTTTGAGAGTGCAGAGGAGGTTTACCAGGATGTTGCCTGGTATGGAAGGGCTTAGTTATGAGGAGAGATTGGGTAAACTGGGGTTGTTCTCACTGGAAAGACGGAGGATGAGGGGTGACCTAATAGAGGTGTACAAAATTATGAAAGGCATAGATAGGGTGAACGGTGGAAAGCTTTTTCCCAGGTCAGTGGTGACGTTCACGAGGGGTCATAGGTTCAGGGTGAGGGGGGTGGGGGTTAACACGGATATCTATTTTACACAGAGGGTGGTGGGGGCCTGAAATGCGCTGCCGGGCAAGGTGGTGGAGACGGACACACTGGGAACGTTTAAGACTTATCTAGATAGCCACATGAACGGAGTGGGAATGGAGGGATACAAAAGAATGGTCTAGTTTGGACCAGGGAGCGGCGCGGGCTTGGAGGGCCGAAAGGCCTGTTCCTGTGCTGTATTGTTCTTTGTTCTATGATCATTCAGATAAAGGAGATGGGGTATGGGTGCAACACTGGAATAAAATCCAAATATTTATTGTTCAAGTGATTACCTTTAAAGCTACAGAACCCAACTCCAAACTATATATGATATGCATAAGATGATTAATGCTTTAACAGTGAATTGAGAAAATGCATTAAAATAATGAGCTTGAGAAATTATGACAAAAATCGGGCTCTTTTAAATGAAATCCCCCACATTTGCTATATTTGCAGAAAACAGACATTTTATGATGCAATTTCTCTCTAATTTTGTCCCAAATACAAGGCTCAAGAAGGTCTGTCTCTAAGAAGATATATGTTTCTCTTACCCAGTACTGCAAATCAAATTGCTTTTGCTCATTTGTCTGTACTTCACCTGATAATTTCAACTTGAAAATTCTACATGCTGGAAGCTTTCTTCCCCTATATTTATAAACAAATTTTCAAAACTGGATTTCTGAATTACAATTATTTCTACATAAGTATTTGCATAAATAAACACCTAAATTTTAACTCCCAGTCCAATTAAAACATACTATTTAAGTTTCTTTGATTTTTGTGAGCCAGCATGAATACAGACCTCCAACCTTCAAACCTTTGTGATTGAAACCTTCCTTCCATAACTAATCTATTTAGCATTACATCAAAATCTCAAATTCAGTCCTTGAAACTGCAATGGAAATAAACCAAGTCATTGCTTTGAATTCAAAAATCCTTTCAAATTAAACCCCAATTATGTTCTACTGCTTTTCAGCTAGGTAAGCTACGAAATATAACGTGAAAGATCAACAAGGTTAATAATTGTCTTGCAAAACTCAGCAGGTCTGGCAGCATCTGTGTAGAGCGAAACAGAGTTTCGAGTCCAATATGACTTCTTCAGAACTGAGTTCCAAAATCTTTGATCAGCAATTAGTCAAGATAAAAAGTTTCTGTAACGGGAATGGCATGTTTTAAGGCTAATTTAATGTATTTGCAGGAAGGGTTCTGTAAATAGATTAGATTTTAGTAACTAGACTAGTAACATTTCTTTTTAATTCCTTCATGGGACACAGGCATCGCTGGCTGGTCAGCATTTATTGCACGGCCAGCGTTTATTGCCCATCCCTAGTTGCCCTTGTTCAGAGGGCAGTTGAGAAACAACCATATTGCTGTAGATCTGGAGCCACATGTGGTGTGGTTTTTGCTACCAAATAAACCTGTTGGACTTAAACCTGGTGTTGTTAAACTTCTTACTGTGTCACATGTAGGCCAGGCCAGGTAAGGACAGCAGATTTCCTTCCCTAAAAGACATTAGCGAACCAGATGGGTTTTTCCGACAATCGCCAATTGTTCCATGGTCATCATTAGATTCTTACTTCCAGATTTATTTTACTGAATTCAAATTCCACCAGCTGCCATGGCAGGATTCGAACCTAGGTCCCCAGAACATTAGCTGAGTTTCTGGATTGTCTCGCGATAATACCACTTGGCCATCACCTCCCCTCTAATGTTATAATGTTGGGTACCTAACAAAATACATGCCTAAGAATTAATTCATAATTGTGAACAAATACACATTTCCTTGACAAATAAAAGCTCCACTAGAAAAGTAGTACAGCAAAAGTTAACTGGAGAAACTAAGGATTGCAGATTAAAAGTTTTCAGTTGTCAAAAAGACACCAGAGGGTTAGGGGGACTTGTAAAAATAATCAGCATATGATCAAGAAAACGATAAAGAGGAAAGAAAATAAAATGAGTGTAAATAAGCAAGAAATATAAAAACAAATGACACCAGTTTTTACAAGCATGCAAAAAGGAGAGATTAGCAAAACTAGAGGCAGGGACAGGAGAAATTATATTGGCAAACAAGGAAATGGCAGTGATATTAAACAAGTACTGTGTGCGACAAAGAGCATACCAAAAATTGTGGGGAACCAAGGTTCTGACTAGAATGAGGAACTTAAAGTAATTAATATTACTTAACAAAAGTGCTTTAAATTAATGGGACTAAAAGTCAGCAAACCCCAAGGTCCTGATGGACTTCAGCTAGGGTTTTAGAAGAGTGGATGCATTAGTTTTGATTTTACAGAATTTCCTATATTCTGGCACATTCCTTGTGGATTGGAATGTAGCAAATTATCTTTAAGAAAGGAGGAAGGGCGAAAACAGGGAACTATACATCAGCCTGACATTAGTAGGACAAATGCTAGACACTATTAAGACCTGATAATCAAGCATTTGGAAAATTATAAAGGCCAGGATTTTGCAGTCGGTGACAAAGCAAGTGCGATTGTGCTGACCTCTAAGAAAGCAGTCCACAAAGATAAAGCAATTTCTTCCCCGGCGACAGTTTAAATCTGACACTAAATCATGGGGATATCTTAAGTGTGTAACAGCAGTGATGTCAGTAAGCACGTAAGAAACCAATTAGAATCTCAGAATTCCTACAGTGCAGAAGGAGGCCATTTGGCCCATCGAATCTGCACTGGCTCTCCAAAAGGGCATCTTTATCTAGACCCACTTGTACCCCGCCTCCTCCCTGTAACCCTGTGCATTTACCATGGCTAATCCACCAAACCTACACATCTTTGGACACTAAGAGGAACTTAGCATGGCCAATCCACCTAACTCCGCACATTTTTGGGCTGTGGGAGGAAACCAGAACACCTGGAAGAAACCTATGCTGAGACAGAGAGAATGCGCAAACTCCACACAGTCACCCAAGGCCGGAATGGAACCTGGGTCCCTGGCACTGAGAGGCAGCAGTGGTAACCACTGTGCAGCCCATTGAAGTATCCACACACAGTAAATCAGGAAGTTCAAAGCACTGATTAGACTTTGACAAAGGGTCATCCAGACTCGAAACATTAGCTCTGTTCTTTCTTCACAGATGTTAGACATGCTGAGATTTTCCAGCATTTTCAGTACTCAGAGGGGTTTGGAGTGCTTGCACACAAATCACAGCAAATTAATGTACAGGTACAACAAACAATTAAAAAGGCATGTTTAGTTTCATTGAAGGATATTGGAGTATAAGAATAAGGAAGTCTTGCACAATTTTATAAGGCTTTGCTGAGACCACATCTGAAGTACTGTACACAGTTTTGGCCTCCTAACTCAAGGGAGGGTATACTTGCCTTAAAAGGGGTAAAGCAAAGGTTCAGTTGATTAAATTCAGGGATGAGAGGGCTGTTCTTTGGAGGCAAGACAAGCAGAATATACCTTCTAAACCACAGAGAATATGGAATGAGAGCTTATCTCATTGATACATACGAGATTCTTGGAGGGCTTGACACAGTAGATGCAGAGAGGTTGTTTCCACTGGTTCAAGAGTCTAGGATACATAGGCCGAAATTCTCAGATATCACACGTTCTGCTACTGCTGCAAGTGAGAATGGAGAATTTGGCGCTCAGTCAAATCTCCGCTCACTGCAGAGGGACTGGAGAATACAGCCTATATTCTCAGGATGAGGACAGCCATTTGGGACTGAAATGAGAAGAGATTTATTTACTCAAAGAGCTGTGAATCTTTGGAATTCTCCACCCCAAAGGGATGTGGAGGTTCAGTTGATAAATATGTTCAAGATCAATAAATTTAAGGGCATTAAAGGAATTAAAGAATGAGAACAGAGTGAGAAAGTGATGCTGATATACTATTTCAGTCACAATCATACAGATTGGCCATGCATGCTCCTTGGGCCTTATGGCCCATTCTTGCTTCCATATCTTACGTTTCTAATGATGCAACTACCAGATTTTGCAAATAGATCTTGGCTTAGTAAGACAATTTCCTAATGTAGAATAGAGAAAACCCATGAAAATACAGGAGTAGAGGCAGACAGGCAAAGGTCAGTAGATTCATATAGTTGAACAATGATTAATTTGAAGAAGAAAGTGCTGTATGAAAGGTAACAGAAATAAGGAATTGCACTGCTCTGACTAGCACAACTGCAGAAAGAAATATGTCTCCTGTTAGTTAGGAACTCATCTCATTCAATCAACTACAAGCAGAAAACATGTTTGTTCATTAGTTAGGAATTATTCTTATGAACTGTGATATCAATATGGTTAGATTGGCTTATTAGTTTTTCTCTATATGAATTATTTTAACTCCCTTGATGTAAGGAGCAGATGTGCCATTTTCCAATGATAATACAACCTTGAAGAGGGCAATAAAGTCTCATCTTTCAAAGAAACTGCATGAGCTTCGAAGATGAAAATACAATTCTGACCCACTAATCTTCTGAGACACTTTTTGTTCACAGCTCATTATATATGAAAAGTAGATAGAGTCCTACTAAGTTGCAGCTTGCATATCTTCAGAGATTGGGTCTTTACAAGGGTTTAATAGAAAAGACTGGTCGAACTATTAACTAACTTTTAAACTGTCCAGCAATAAAACGTGCATGTTATCAATTACGCTCGAGTGTAGGAATCCGAAAACATAACTCACTGAGCATATGCCTAGGCAGTCTGGCCCTTTTAAGTTCATATACCTCAATTCTAGTGGTGCTTATATTTCTTACATGATATTTGTACTGTTGAGATTTTGTATGGCAGATTTGAAAGGACTGTTTTTTAGCAAGATTTCATTAATAGATGACTCTAAAACAGTGCATCAAGAGATAAATGCAAATGAAAAGAATATTGTATATGTAGTTCCCAAGGCTCATGGTATGCACTTCTATAGCCCACAAAGAAACAGCTTAAACACCTCTGCTGTACAGTATCTTCTCAATGATTTTGCTTCTGAATCATGTGAAAATAAATTGTCCAATTGTCTCGCTGTATGAATATTTTCAGTCTTCTAAATTGACAAGACGCACAGCGGGCATCCTGCATGTTATCCAGCAAGCAATTCATCAGGGTAGATTACTTGGCCTGGGTTATGCTAATACATAGAAACAGGGTGAGAGATACAGATCTTAGTTCATAAGAAACACCACCTGCTTACAAGAAAATATATTGGGAAAAGTCCATACCATAGCTATTACTGTAAATAATACAATGTCACTTTGGAAAATTAAGTTAATCAGAAACTGTCTCCATACTAATATAACATCACATGAAAAAAGGTTAGTTAATCCCAAACCAAAACAAGCAATTCCACACTAAATTAGACCTTGGAAACATTCACCTGCCCTTTTGTTGTCAAGATGTGGAGATGCCGGCGTTGGACTGGGGTAAGCACAGTAAGAAGTCTCACAACACCAGGTTAAAGTCCATCAGGTTTATTTGGTAGCAAATACCATAAGCCTCCCTGGGTGGAGGGAGCATTCAACACAGGTTAAAGAGATGTGTATTGTCTCCAGACAGAACAGCTTGTGAAATTCTGCAAGTCCAGGAGGCAAGCTGTGGGGGTTACTGATAATGTGACATAAATCCAACATCCCGGTTTAGGCCGTCCTCATGTGTGCGGAACTTGGCTATCAGTTTCTGCTCAGCGACTCTGCGCTGTCGTGTGTCGTGAAGGCCCTCCACCCACATTGTCTGTACATTTAAGACCTGGCTGGCTGTAGAGATTTGCATTCTAATCAGTATTCTGTAATTTGATTTCTGTGTCTGTGCCCTGTTTGAGAACAGATATCCACTCCATCTGACGAAGGAGCTCTGCTCCGAAAGCTTATGGTATTTGCTACCAAATAAATCTGTTGGACTTTAACCTGGTGTTGTGAGACTTCTTACTGTGCTTTTGTTGTCAATACAGACTGACCCATTTCCAACTGTGCCTGCTCAGATTTCCAGCATTTAGTTTCTTAATTCCTTAATTACATGAGTATCCTGAGTAATGGCAATGAACTGAAAGATCTAATTGAGTGGTCCCAAACAAAATCACTTTTTTAGACTTGTATTAAGTTTTTTGCTTAGCAAATTGTTACACTAGAATGCACTGCCTGAAAGGGTGGTGGGCGGAGATTCAGTAATAACTTTTCAAAAGAGAACTAGACAAATGGTTGAAGGGAAAAGAACTGCAATAGTTTGGGAAAAGAGCAAACAAGCAGGACTAATTCATAATTCTTCAAGAAATGGCAACAATCATGGTGGGCCAAATGACTCCATCTGTGCTGCATTATTCTATGATTGTAGTTTGATCCATTTATTTAGAAGGAAGGAATTCTGGCATTTATATATCTTTAATGCTTCCAGCATGTCTCGATTATGCCAATTATGTACCTTTGTAGCATAATCACTGTTGTAATGCTTAAAGCATGGCAGGTAATTTCAGTGCAGCGTTGTCCCACACAATGGCAATATGATAATGATTAGACAATCTATTGTCATGCTGTTGGTTGAGGGGTAAACATTTGTCAGGAAATTGGGGAGACTCCTCTGCTCATCTTCAAAATAATGTCATAGGATCTTTTACATCCACCTCAAAAGATAGCACTGGTTTAATGTTTTATCTAGAAGAAGACACTTCTTCTAGATTGCAGCACTTCCTCAGCACTCGGTGCTAATAATAGCCTAGATTTTGTCTGGAGGGGGACCTGCGACCTTCTGATCAGAGGGGAGAATGCTACCAGAATGCCATAGCTAAAGTTTTCTTTTTCCAAAGACCTTCCACTTTGAAAGTAAACATTTACAACAACCACGCTGGTTTATCCATAACTTTGTCTATTTCCACATATAAAAGGCAAGCTCCTTGACAATATGAGAGACCAAATCATTCCCCAAAACAGTAGCTGACCAAAGATACTTCAGCTGTCTATTCTAAACCATTTGCAAAATAAGACTATAGTACAATTCATGTAGTTATTACAATTGTAATATTCAATTTGACTAGGCATCAAAGTATATACCAAATCTCTCAAAACAGTGGTCATAGTAATAACAACATGGCTTTCGTTTCAATAAAATGCAAGTCTATTAATTACTTGTTCTGACCATGTAAAATTCTTTCCACGGGTACTGGGGGAATGGCGGCATTGCAGTAATGTCACTGGACTAGTAATAGGGCAATGCTGTCGGGATATGTGTTCAAAGTCCACCATGGCAAGCGGTGGAATTTAAATTCAATTTAAAAAACTTAAACTGAAAGGTAGTCTCAGTAATGGAGACCTTAAAATTGTCATATCATAAAAACCCACCTGGTTCACTAAAATCCTTTAGGTAAGGAAATCTTCTGTCCTCACCCGGTCTAGCCTTAATGTGACTCCAGACCCACAGCAATTTCGCTAACTCTTAACTGCTGTAGGGCAATTAGGAATGAACAAAACATTCTGGCCTTGCCAGCAACATTCACATCCTATGAATGAATATAAATACAATATAAATACAAGGGCGGCACGGTAGCACAGTGGTTAGCACTGCAGCTTCACAGCTCCAGGGTCCCGGGTTCGATGCTCGGGTCACTGTCTGTGTGGAGTTTGCACATTCTCCTCGTGTCTGCGTGGGTTTCCTCCGGGTGCTCCGGTTTCCTCCCACAGTCCAAAGATGCGCGGGTTAGGTTGATTGGCCAGGTTAAAAATTGCCCCTTAGAGTCCTGAGATGCGTAGGTTAGAGGGATTAGCGGGTAAAATATGTGGGGGTAGGGCCTGGGTGGGATTGTGGTCGGTGCAGACTCGATGGGCCGAATGGCCTCCTTCTGCACTGTAGGGATTCTATGATTCTATGATAAAATCATGCTGCTGGGTTACTGCTGCACCTCCTGATCCAACCCTCTCGTCAGCTGAGGCAATGTTGAGATTTCAAAGTGATCGCTAATGGAATTACCAACCGTGTAAAAAGTTTGAGAGCAAATAGAAGACTTCACATGCTACACCTTCTCAAGGATCACAACAACATATCTCAAACTGACCTATTCACTGTGTTTAATAGTTACAAAGATCCATTGTTGGATATGCAGTGCCTGTTTGGTATGTTGGACTTACCAAAGAGTATGTGAACAAGCTCGGAAGTCTTCAGAAACAAGCAGTGAAACTGATCCTAGGTAATGCATGCCAAAGCTACTCTCACACAATCAAACAACTTAATACGTGCTCCTTGCTAAATGGTGGAAAACACTGTTTGGACTTGAGAAATTTCTTGAAACCCATCTCCCATTGCCGTCATCGCTTGCTACAACCATACAAAAAAAGACACCATTCCCAACGATACAGAAAAAACACAGACTATGAGAAAACCCAATCCCTCCTTCACAAAACTCATAAATGGTATGTAAATGATTGAGAATTTAACAAACTTAACCTGACAAGTCTATGGATTTTTTAAAAATACAAAGCACAGTGGACCATTCAATTTTTATTCTGTAAATTAAGGAGACCTGCATTTTGCAATGTATTATAGAAACTAGAAGCAGGAGTAGGCCATTCGGCCCTTTGAGCCTGCTCCACCATTCATTTTGATCATGGCCGATCATCAAATTCAATATCCTGATCCCCCCCTTCCCTCCATATCCCTTGAGTCCTTAGAGCTACATCTAATTTCTTCTTGAAATCTGATAACATTTTGGCATCAACTACATTCTGTGGGGGTGGTGGTATAATACTTTGTATACTGAAATAATCATAATTGTGCAATCCTATTATTTTATACCTTTATTTTAATGATTGTCTATACCATGTTGTGAATTACTTATTTTATATGTATTGTCATTACAATTCAGCATCTGCCATCATGCTGAATTGCAATAAACCAATTATCTATTGACCTAGGGTAATGTTGCTGAGATATTGAGTTGCACTGAGGTTATAACAAGCAGGATAGTTAAAGGAGAACCATTGGATGTAGGGTATTTGAATTTCCAAAAGGCATTTGATATGGTGCCATAAAGAAAGCTACTACACAAGATAAGAGCTGCTAGAGTTAGGGATAATATATTAGAATCATAGAATCTTGACAGTGCAGAAGGCCATTGGTCGATCGAGCCTGCAAAGATAACAATCCCACCCAGGCCCCATCCCCTTAACTCTACGTATTACCCTGCTAATCCCACTGACACCGAGGGACAATTTAGCATGGCCAATCAACCTGACCCCCACATCTTTGGAGTGTGGGAGGAAAGCTGAGCACCCAGAGGAAACCTACGCAGATACGGGAGTGTGTGCAAACTCCACACAGACAGTGACCCAAGGCTGGAATTGAACCTGGGTCCCTGGTGCTGAGACAGCAGTGCTAACCACTGTGCCAGGGACCCAGCTAACCACCGTGCTGTGAGTGTTCACGTGACTAAATACCTTTTGGATTCTTCAATAAGCCCTAGATTCTTCCAAACGTTAGGTGGGGAAGTCCATCTAGTACAGATACGTTATGTTGTGCTATTTATCTATTAAATTCATTTCAAGATGGGGGGCAAGGGAGGTTGAGATTTTTTTTTCATATACATAAAGAAACAAATTAGGAACGGAATCTAGTGCATACATCTGATCCAGGTACTCTGACTAAATGCAGTAGGTCATATGTGCAAGCAGTGTTAATACAGCTGTGCCATAGAGATCAGAGGTAATCTACCAGCATGGGTTCAGGATTGGTTTACAGGCAGAAAACAATGAATAGGAATAAACAGGTCATTCACATGCTGGCAGCTATGACTAGTGGGGTACCACAGGGATCAGTACTTGGGTCCCAGCTGTTCACAATCTATATCAATGATTTGGATGTGGGGACCAAATGTCATATTTCCAAGGTTGCGGATGACACAAAGCTCGATGGGAATGTGTGTTGTAAGGAAGGTTCAAATCGGCTTCAATAGAATTTGGCCAGACATAGTGAGTGGGTAAGAACATGGCAGATGGAATACAATGTAGAAAAAAAACAAAGTTATCCATTTTGGTCGGAGGAACAGGCAAATAGAGTATTTCTTTAATGGTAAGAGATTAGAAAGTCTAGATGTACAAAAGGACCTTGGTAATCTCGCCAATAAGTCAATGAAGGCTAACATGCAGGTGCAACAGACATATTAGGAAGGTTGATGGTATTGTCACAAGAGGGTTTGAGTACAGGAGTAGTGAAGTCTTCCTTCAAATGTATAGAACCTTGGTTTGACTACACCTGGAGTACTGTTTGCAGTTTTGATCCCCTCATCTTAGGAAGGATATTATTGCCATAGACGGGAAAAAAAAAATCATCTCATCTTGGGCTTCCTTAATTGAAATTGTGTCCCCTTGTTCCAGACACCCCCATCTATTCCTTTAAGTATTTTGCAGGTTTCAATAAGATCACATCTCATTTTTTGAAACTCAGTACAGGCCCAGTTTCCCCTGTAACTTGTCCTAGTACAGTCCCGCCATCTCGGGAACAAATCTGGGGAATCTTGTCATAGGTTCAAGGTGAAGGGGGGGTGGTTTAACACAGATATCAGAAGGACATATTTTACACAGAGGGTGGTGGGGGCCTGGAATGCGCTGCCAGGCAAGGTGGTGGAGGCGGACACACTGGGAACGTTTAAGACTTATCTAGATAGCCATATGAACGGAGTGGGAATGGAGGGATACAAAAGAATGGTCTAGTTTGGACCAGGGAGCGGCACGGGCTTGGAGGGCCGAAGGGCCTGTTCCTGTGCTGTATTGTTCTTTGTTTGTTCTTGTTCTCACTCCGTCTATGGCAATAATTTAACTTTTTACAATTTGCATCAATGACTTGGATGAAGAGAAAATGGCATAGTAGCTAAATTTGCAGCATGGAGGTAATGTTGACTTATACTACAAGGGGGTTGGATTTTAAAACTAGGAAAGTCTTGTTACTACCATACAGGGCATTGGTGAAAGGGCACCTGGAGTACTGCATACGGTCTTGGTCACCTTAAAGGAGGGATGAACTTGTATTGGAAGCAATTTAGAGAAGGTTCACTAGGCTTATTCCTGGGATGAAGTACGTTAGGCCTATAAATGCTTTGGAGTTTAGGAGAATGCAAGGTGATATTATTGAAACATAATATTTTGAGGTGGGTTGAGAGTAGATGCTGAGCAGATTTTTCTCATTGTACGGAAATCTAGAACTAGGGGACACGATTTCAAAATGATGGGTCTCCCATTTTAAAGAGACATCAGGAGGAATTTCTTCTCTTGAGGGTTGTTAATCTTTGGAATCCACTACCCCCAAAAGCAGTGGAGACTGCATCATTGAATATATTCCAGGCTGAATATTGAATGGATTGAATATATTCCAGGCAGCACGGTGGCACAGTGGTTAGCACTGCTGCCTCACAGCACCGGGAACCAGGTTCAATTCCGGCCTCGGGTCTCCGTCTGTGTGGAGTTTGCACATTTTCCCCGTGTCTGCGTGGGTTTCTTCCGGGTGCTCCGGTTTCCTCCCACAGTCCAAGGGTGTGTGGGTTAGGTTGACTGGCCATGCTAAATTGATCCTGTCAGGGGGACGAGCAGAATAAATACGTGGGGTTACGAAAATACAGCCTGGGTGGGACTGTGGTCACTGCAGACTCGATGGGCCAAATGCCCTTTTGCTGCACTGTAAGGATTCTATGATTTAGATAGACTTTTGAAGGGGGTCAAGGGTTGTGGGGAACAGGCAAGAAAGTGGAATTAAGGCCACAATGAAATCAGGTATGATCTTATTGAATGGCAGAGCTGGCTCCAAGGGTCAAATGGGCTACTCGTAGGTCTTGTGTTCTCACATGAGAAACATTTTTTGTATAAAATAGTAATTTACTGGAGTTGAACATCTCAAAATACAAAGCGCTTTGATAGAACAATTATCTAGGGTGGATTTGCAGTTGTTGTTTACAAAAAGTGAATTAAATATAGTCCAAAGTGCAGATTAAGTGGTTTGGCTGTGCTTAATTGCCCCTTAGCGTCCAAATTTTTTAAAGTAATGGGTCTACACGTCCGTACATTTCAGATTTTACAGAAAGCTATCAATATGGCTACCAATCTCAAAGATTCAGCAGATTTGCCAGGTGCATGCAAACGCCATGACTTCCAAGTCCTTCTCGTAAGCTCTAGAGAGTCTGGTCTTACACACCTTCTAGGTGAAGTTACAGAGGATTCCCATTTGAAAGTTTCCAGAAACTTGCCAATATCCAATTGTGCACTACCCCCCAGGGTTGAGACACAAACGTTGCTTTCAGATTAAGATGCGTTTTCCTCTTCGCACTGAGAATGTGCATTCTGGTTATTACAGCACAATCAATCGCATTTCACAACTACAGTACACATGATATTTTCCCAATCTGACTTGTAGATGAGTAAGCAACAGGGGAGTTTTCTGGGTCTCTCTACCACTTAACAACAGCACAACCGACTCCTGTGACCTTCAGGCGTATTTCTCTCCTGAAGTAGATTTCAAATTTCGGGCATTTTTGAGAATCAACCTGTATCACAGCTTGCAATTTCTTGATTTTAATGCGAGTCAGAAAATCACACAGCATTTGACATTGCTTCAGCCAACGGGCAAAAGCTCCTAAATAGTTCGACCTCTTGGACCGTGCCACTCATTTCTCCACACACACACATGCCAAGATTGAGGGCAATCAGAAGGAAAATTACTTAACTGGCAACTTGCAAATGCTCATAAATTGCCCGCCTGTAAACAAAAGCCACATTTCAAGTATGTGGAAAAGCATTCAACAGGAAAGGGAACTGGAGGGGTTGACAAGAATCTGAAAGATCACAAAACGAATCCAAAAAAAAAATGGACAAAGGCTCTTCAAAAAAGTAAGAAGTCTGCCAGCAGTGTTGTTTACATCATAAAAATGGGACTTTTAATCCACTGAAAGATAAATGAATCACAGGGAGAGTGTAAACAAGATTAGAAAGCAGCGGTCAGAGGCTGCTGTGACCTCCCTGAAAGGAGCTGAGTGAGCAGAGGGGGGGGGGGGGGCTGCTGCCGCTCTCCAGTCAGTTCACCCCCCTGACTGTGTCTACTCCTCCTCAGGCTCACTTTGGGTCCGTGGGCCTCACTCACTCCCCCGCCCCCTTCCTCTTTATTTTTACCTTCTCGATATTTCTTGCGCAGCTTCCGATGGACATTCTTCACCACCCCGGAGAGTTTCTCCTGCTCCCTCTTCCTGTCGCCTTCCGAGGCGGCGACGGCAGCAACAACAACCGCCGCCTGGCTGCCGGTAAGCGCCGACTGTGCAACAGCAGCCCTGCCGACCAGCCGGACATTGTGCCAGCCGTCACCCTCCTCCATGCTGGTGGCGAGCGCTCGGCAATCTTCGGCAATGCTCGGCTCAGGCTCCGCCCACCGCCCGCGAGGCCAGCCCATTGGCTAGTGTGCCAGGCTGGCCCCTCCCCCCCCCTCCCCTCCTCCTGGCCCAGCTGAGCAGGGTTGAAGAGGGCAATGCAATGCAACACAATGCAATGGTGCTGCCCAGTTCTTGGGGGGGCGGGGGCATTTTAGCCCCACACTCAACTCCATTTTCAAGTTTGCTGATGACACCGCCGTAGCGGCTCAGATCTCAAACAACAATGAGATGGAGTCTACAGGAAAGAGATAAAGAATCTGGTGAAATGGTGCGACGACCATAAACGCTCCCTCAGTGCCAGTACAAAGCTAAAGTTTATTTATTAGTCACAAGTAGGCTTGCATTCACACTGCAACGAAGTTACGGTGAAAATCCCCCAGTCGCCACAGATTGGCACCTGTTCTGGAACACTGAGGGAGAATTTAGTGTGGCCAATTCACCCGACCTGCACATCTTTGGACTGTGGGAGGAAACCAGATCACCTGCAGGAAACCCATGCAGATACAGGGAGAACGTGCAAACTCCACACGGACAGTGACGCAAGCCGGGAATCGAATCCGGGTCCCTGGTGCTGTGAGGTATACCTGTGAGGTATACCTGAACAGGCACCGGAGTATGGCGACTTGGGGACTTTCACAGTAACTTCGTTGCAGTGTTAATGTAAGCCTACTTGTGACACTAATAAATAACCTTTAAAAACTACATCAACGGTGATGAAGTAGAAATGGTCGAGAGCTTCAGGTTTCCAGGTGTCCAGATCACCAAAATCTATCCTGGTCTCTCCACGCTGACACTATAGTTAAGAAAGCCCATCAACGCCTCGACTTTCTCCGGAGACTAAGGAAATTCAGCACATCCGCAACAACGCTCACCAATTTTTACAATTACACCAAAGAAAGCATCCTTGCTGGATGTATCACAGCTTGGTATGGCTCTTCCTCTGACCAAGACTGCAGTAAACTACAAAGGGTTCAAGCATAGTCCAGTTCATCATGCAAACCAGCATCCCATCCATTGACTCCGCCTACACTTCCCGCTGCCTCAGGAAAGCAGACAGCATAATCAAAGACCCCATGCACTCTGGACATACGCTCTTCCACCTTTTTCCATCGGGAAAAAGATACAAAAGTCTGAGAACACATACCAACAGACTCAAGAACAGCTTCTCCCTGCTGCCATCAGACTTTTGAATGGTCCTATCATATATTAAGCTGATCTTTATCTGCACCCTAGCTGTGACTGTAACACTTTATTCTGCATCCTCTCCTTTCCTTCTCCCCTATGTACTCAACGAATGGTATATTTTTTCTGCATAGCACGCAAGAAACAATACTTTTCACTGTATACCAATGCATGTGACAATATTAAATGAAATCAAATCAAAACCTCTGTCTCCATTGCAGTCCCAAGTTCCTGAACTTTGCCACCTAGGGCAGAGTGGGATGGTCAAGTTGGAGGACTGCTTCATTTGTCTGCTCTTGGGACTGGCCAAGTTGGTCATCCACAGGTGGCTAGCCGTGGGCCATCAGGAAGGTCACTGCACCTACCCACGAATAGGTGGCTCTGGAGCAGGAGTTTTTTAAAAATTCATTTGTGGCACATGGGCGTCGCTGGCTGGCCAGCATTTATTGCCCATCCCTAGTTGTCCTTGGAGGGCAGTTGAGAGTCAACCACATCGCTGTGGCTCTGGAGTGACATGTAGGCCAGCGTAGGGGGTAAGAACGGCAGATTTCCTTCCCTAAAGGACGTTAGTGAACCAGATGGAATTTT
Source organism: Mustelus asterias (assembly GCF_964213995.1). Taxonomy (NCBI): domain Eukaryota; kingdom Metazoa; phylum Chordata; class Chondrichthyes; order Carcharhiniformes; family Triakidae; genus Mustelus; species Mustelus asterias. The sequence continues at coordinate 30,570,688 of NC_135809.1, read as the reverse complement.
CCTGACAAACAACAATGGTTTCATGGTCATCAGTAGCCTTTTAATTCCAGATTTTTTTATTGAATTCAAATTCCACCTCTGCCATGGTGGGATTCAAAACCGGATCCCCAGAACATTAGCTGATTTTCTGGATTAATAGTCTAGTGATAATACCACTAGACCATCGTGGTAAAAGAAATCCCCATTCTTTTACTAAAGCAATTCAATGAGGAAAATGTGAAGGAACATTACACTGCACTACATAAGAAGCTGGTTATTTTATTCTTATTTATTACGTTCAAATTATGCAATGGACCATTGCCCTTTTGATACCTCAGATCAAGCTTTGTAATGATAGATCCTTCTAACCTCGCTAAAAGTTATCGACTTACTTTGGGTTTCAGACACGTACCTCAACAAAACCGCACATGAATGGAGGCAGCTGCTAATTATCAGAGCCCAGCCACCTCCCCACCTCCCTCCCCCCTCCCCCCCCTCCTCCTCCCCTACCCCCACCCTCACCTACCCCTATGAAAATGGCAGAGGCCAGTTCAGGAACGCACCTTCCGGATTCAGACTTCTTCTGCCAGTTTTACATAGATGGAGGGCCTCTGTACAACCTTCCGCCAGAAGTGTCGAGTGGATGATCTGTCTCGGTCTCCTCTGTAAATCCCCCGCATCACAGATGCCAATCTTCAGCCAATTCAATTCACCCCACATTATATCAATAAATGGCTGAAGGCACTGGATACTGCAGTAGCTATGAAGGCTGTGGGCCCTGACAATATTCCAACAATAGTACTGAATACCTGTGCTCCAGAACTTGCCAAACCCCTAACCAAGCTGTTTCAGTATAGCTACAACACTGACATCTATCCAACAATGTAGAAAATTTTCCAGGAATGTCCTGTGCACAAAAAGCAGGACAAATCCAACCAGAGCAATTACCGCCTCATCAGTCTGCTATTGATCATCAGAGTAGTGATGCAAGGGGTCACCAACAGTGCTATTAAGTGGCACTTGTTTTGCAATAACCTACTCATTGATGCTCAGTTTGGGTTCTACCAGGGTCACAGCTCCAGAGCTCATTACAGCCTTGGTTCAAACAAGGACTAAAGAGTTGAATTCCAGAAGTGAAGTGAGAGTGACTGCCCTTGACATTGAGGCTGCATTTGGCTCTGTGTGTTATCAAGAAGCCCAAGCAAAACTGGAGTCTATGAGAATCAGGAGGGAAATTCTCCATTCTTTGGAGTCATACCTAGCACAAAGGAAAATGACTGTGTTTGTTGGATGTCTACCATCTCAGTTCCAGGACATCACTGCAGGTGTTCCTCGGGGTAATGTCCTAGGCCCAACCTTCTTTAGCTGTTTCATCAATAACCTTCCTTCCATCATAAAGTCAGAGATGTGGATGTTTGCTGATTATTACACAATGTTCAGCACCATTCGCAGCTCCTCAGATACTGAAGCAGTCTGTGTCCAAATGCAGCAAGATCTGGACAATATCCAGGCCTGGGCTGACAAGTGTCAAGTAACATTTGCCAGGCAAAGACCATCTCCAACAAGAAGAATCTAACCATCACTCCTTGACATTTATTTGCATTTTTATTGCTGAATTCCCCACTCTCAACATCCTGGGGGCTACTATTGATCAGAAACTGAACTGGACTAGCCATATAAATACTTCGGACTGGCTACTAGAGCAGGTCCGAAGCTAGGAATCCTGTGGCAAGTAACTCACTTCCTGACTCCCTAAATCCTGTCCACCATCTACAAGGAACAAGGCAGGAGTGTGATGGAATGCTCTCCCTTTACCTGGATGAATGCAGCACCAATGACACTCATGTCATCCAGGACAAAGCAGCTGGCTTGATTTGCACCTTAGACTGCACCTTCCAAACCCAGAACCATTATCATCTAGAAGGGCAAGGACAGCAGATGCATGGAAACACCACCACCTGCAACTTCTCCTCCATACCACTCACCATCCAGACTTGGAAATATATTGCCATTCCCATACTGTCACTGGGTCAAAATCCTGGCATTCCCTCCCCAACAGCACTGTGGGTGTACCTACATCACAGGGACTGCAGTGGTTCAAGAAACCAGCTCACTATCATCTTCTCACAGTCAATTACCAATGGCCAATAAATGCTGGCCTAACCAATGATGCCCACATCCCGTGAATGAATAAAGGGTCACTTCCATAGTCTCAACCTTACCTATCTATGTAAATTCTTCCAGCCTCTGAGATCAATGTGCTCCTCCAATTCTAGCTTCTTCAACATTCCCGAGTCTCCATTCCACCATTGGCAGCTGTACCTTCAGCTTTGGCTGTCGAATTCTCTCCCGAAATCTCTACCGCTCTCTCCTCTTCTAAGATGCACCTTAAAGGCCACCTCTTTGACCAAGTTTTTAGACACCTTTTGTGGCTTGCTTTCAAATTTTGTCTGATAATCACTATAAAATGCCCTGGAACATTTTACTATGCTATTGGCACAATATAAATGCAAGTTGTTTTTGTTGAGAGCAAATCATAAATTTTGTCTGGCTGTGCTCAGTTTCACCAGTTCTGGTAGCATGGGGTGTTAACATAAAAACATAAGGACATAAGAACTAGGAACAGGAGTAGGCAGTTCAGCCTCTCGAGCCTGCTTTGCCATGCAGTATGATCATGGCTGATCTCACCTTGGTCTCGTCTCAACCTTCCTGCCCGCTTCCCATAACCCTTCATCCTGCCACTAATTAAAAACCTATCATCTCCTCCTTAAAATTGTTCATTGTTCCGGCGTCCATTGTACTCTGGGGTAGAGAATTCCACAGATTCGTAACCCTTTGAGTGAAGTAATTCCTCCTCATTTCAGTTTTAAATCTGCCAGCCCTAAGCCTAAAGCTATGGTTTCTTGTTCTAGAATGTCCAACAAAGGGAAACCTCTGCTCAATGTCTCCAGAGATGTGCGGGTCAGGTGGATTTGCCATGCTAAATTGCCCCTTAATGTCAGGGGGATTAGTCGGGTAAATACATGGGATACGTGGATAGGGCTTAGGTGGGATTGGTGCCAGTGCAGGCTCAATGGGCCAAATGGCCTCCTTCTGCATCGTAGGGATTCTACAATTCTATGACGTCTATCCTGAAAATCTCCTTTAGCATAGAACATAGAAAAGCTACAAAACAAACAGGCCCTTCAGCCCACAAGTTGCGCCGAACGTGTCCGTACCTACTAGGCTTACCTATAACCCTCTGTCTTACTAACTTCCATGAACTTATCCAAAAGTCTCTTAAAACACCCTATCGAATCCGCCTCTACCACCACTACCGGCAGCCGATTCCACGCACCCACCACCCTCTGAGTGAAAAACCTACCCCTAACATCTCCTCTGTACCTACTCCCCAGCACCCTAAACCTGTGACCTCTTGTGGCAACCATTTCAGCCCTGGGTAAAAGCCTCTGAGAATCCACTCTATCAATACCCCTCAACATCTTATACACTAAGCATCTTATATGTCTCAACCCAATCTCCTCTAATTCTTCTAAAGTACACTGAGTATAGGCCTAAACTGCTTAATTTCTCTTTATAAGACAGTGTGGAGGAACAACTGGTGCCTGTTCAGCTTCAATCAAGAAGCTTGGGTCAAGTATTTAAAATTAGCAACACTCAGCCTGAATCTGCCCTTGCTGCCTGGTGCTGCACATTTACATGATGCCCTGCCACATAAATAAGATGAGCGAATTAAAATATGCTGATAAAATTCTCATTTAATGTCTTGATAGACCATCACACAGCACGAGGTGTCAGGTGATTAGGTGAACACATTGTTTACGTCTGATATTTAACAAGGAGCTGTATGTGATGTCTTGAATTTCTATTCACATAAAAAACAAGTTTAATTTCAGGAAAAAAAATGGTGACTCAAGCCAGTTTTGTGATTCAAATACTCCTGGGTATAATTGCTAATGTAACACAGCATACAAATAGTGGAACACAGGGTCCTTTTGTACTCATCTCATGCTAAGCAGAACAGAAGTTTTATTTTGAAGTACATACAAAGTGAAGCTCAAGATTATGTTCATAAATCATATTAGTGAACCTAATTTACATTGATTAATGACGTACCTCCATGACAATACGATTGAGTAGCCCCAAGGAAATACTGCCATGGGTTAATTTTGTTCCAACGATTCGTGAGTTGGGATTTAACTTGGGACAGTTTGGCATGTCCGCAATGACTTGCACCAACTTTTACAGATGCACCATAGAAAGCATCCTTTCCCAATGTATCAGAGCTTGGTCTGGCTCCTGTTCTGACCAAGACCGCAAGAAACTACAAACAAAGCCTAGTCTATCACGCAAACCAGCCTCCCGTCCATTAACTCTGTCTCCAATTCCCACTGCCTCAGAAAAGCAGCCAGCATAAGACCATAAGACCATAAGACATAGGAGCAAAATTAGGCCATTCGGCCCATCGAGTCTGCTCCGCCATTTAATCATGGCTGATTTTTTTCTCATCCCCATTTTCCTGCCTTTTCCCCATTACCCCGATCCCCTTATTAATCAAGAACCTATCTATCTCTGTCTTAAAGACACTCAATGACCTGGCCTCCACAGCCTTATGCGGCAAAGAGTTCCACAGATTCATCACACTCTGGTTGAAGAAATTCCTCCTCATCTCTGTTTTAAAGGATCGTCCCTTTAGCCTGAAGTTTTGCCCTCTGGCTCTAGTTTTTCCTACTAGTGGAAACATCCTCTCCACGTCCACTTTATCCAGGCCTCGCAGTAGCCTATAAGTTTCAATAAAATCCCCCCCTTCATCCTTCTAAACTCCAACAAGTACAGACTCAGAGTCCTCAACCGTTCCTCATACGACAAGCTCTTCATTCCAGGGATCATTCTTGTGAACATCCTCTGGACCCTTTCCAAGCCAGCACATCCTTCCTTAGATACAGGACCCAAGATTGCTCACAGTACTCCAAATGGGGTTTGATCAGAGCTTTATACAGCCTCAGAAGTACATCCCTGTTCTTGTATTCTAGCCCTTTCGACGTGAATGCTAACATTGCATTTGCCTTCCTAACTGCCGACTGAACCTGCACGTTAACCTTAAGAGAATCTTGAACAATGACTCCCAAGTTTATTATTTCCCAAGCAGTTCCCCATTTAGAAAATAGTCTGTGCCTCCTTCCAAAGTCCATAACCTCACATTTTTCCACATTGTATTCCATCTGCCACTTCTTTTCCCACTCTCCTAACGTGTCCAACTCCTTCTGCAGCCCCCCTGCTTCCTCAATGCTACCTGTCCCTCTACATATCTTTGTATCATCTGCAAACTTAGCCACAGTGCCTTCAGTTCCTTCCTCCAAATCGTTAATGTATATTGTGAAAAGTTGTGGTCCCAGCACTGACCCCTGAGGCACACCACTAGTCACCGGTTGCCATCCTGAGAAAGACCCTTTTATCCCCACTCTCTGCCTTCTGCCAGTCAGCCAATCTTTTATCCATGCCAGGATCTTACCCTTAACACCATGGGCACTTAATTTATTTAACAGTCTCCTATGCAACACCTTGTCAAAGGCCTTCTGGAAATCTAAATAAATCACGTCCACTGGTTCTCCTTTATTTAACTTCCTTGATACCTCCTCAAAGAACTCTAACAGATTTGTCAGACATGATCTCCCCTTGACAAAGCCATGCTAACTCAGTCCTACATTATCATGCACCTCCGAGTATTCTGCGATCTCATCTTTAATAATGGAGTCTAAAATCTTGCCAATGACCGAAGTCAGGCTAATCGGCCTATAATTTCCCGTCTGCTGCCTCCCTCCCTTCTTAAACAGTGGCGTTTCATTCACTACTTTCCAGTCCTCTGGTACCCTCCCTGTCTCCAGTGATTCCTGAAAGATCACCACCAATGTCTCCACAATTTCCTCAGCTATCTCTTTTAAAATCCTGGGGTGTAGTCCATCTGGTCCAGGTGATTTATCCACCTTCAGACTTTTCAGTTTCCCCAGAACCTTCTCCTTAGTGATGGCCACTGCACTCACCTGTGCCCCCTGACTCTCCTGGAGCTCTAGCATCCCACTGGTGTATTCCACCATGAAGACTGATGCAAAGTAACTATTCAGTTCCTCTGCCATTGCTTTGTTTCCTATTATTACTTCTCTAGGCTCATTTTCCAGTGGTCCAATGGCTATTTTTGCCTTTCTCTTACCTTTTATATGTTGAAAAACACTCTTCCTATCTTCTTTTATATTACTAGCTAGTTTACAATCCTTTTTCATCTTCTCCCCCCTTATTGCTTTTTTAGTTGTCCTCTGCTCACTTTTAAAGGCTTTCCAATCCTCTGGCTTCCCACTAATCCTTGCCACTTTGTATGCTTTTTCTTTTGCTTTTATACTGTCTTTGACTTCCCTCGTCAGCTGGATGCCTCGTCCTCCCCTTAGCATGTTTCCTCCTCCTTGGGATGAATTTCTGTTGTGCCTCCCAAATAACTCTCAAAAACTCCTGCCATTGCTGTTCCACTGTCTTCCCTGCAAGGCTCCCTTTCCAATCAGTTCTGGCCAGTTCCTCCCTCATGTCTTTGTAGTTACCTTAGTTAATTGTAATACCGTTACCTCTGATTCCAGCTTCTCCCTCTCAAACTGCAGGGTAAATTCTATCATATTGTGGTCACAGTTCCCGAAGGGTTCCTTCACCTTAAGTTCCCTAATCAAGTCTGCCTCATTACACATCACTAAATCCAGAATTGCCTGTTCCCCAGTAGGCTCTGTCACAAACTGCTCCAAAAAACCATCTCTTAGACATTCCACAGATTCCTTTTCTTGGGATTCACTACCTACCTGATTTTCCCAGTCCACCTGCATATTGAAGCCTCCCATGATTATTGTAATGTTGCCTTTTTTATATGCCTTTTCTAACTCCTGATTTATTTTCTGCCCCACATTCTGACTACTGCTAGGGGGTCTGTACATAACTCCCATCAGGGTCTTTTTACCTTTGTGATAATCAAGGACCCCACACATCCCAGACATATTGTCTTCCATCTTCTTTCGTCGGGAAAAAGATTGAAAAATCTGAGGTCATGTGCCAGCCGACTCAAAAACAGCTTCTTCCCTGCTGCCATCAGACTTTTGAATGGACCTGCCTTCTATTAAGTTGATCTTTCTCTACACCTTAGCTATGAATATAACACTACTTTCTGCAATCTCTCCTTTCCTTCTCCCCAGTGTACTCAGTGAACGGTATGCTTTATCTATATAATGTGCGAGATACAATACTTTTCACTGTATACCAATATATGTGACAATAATAAATCAAATCAAAAAACAAATTGGAGTGTGCATATAATTAAAGGTCCCAAATGCATAAGCCATTTAGAATATTGTTGCCCACAGTATCAGAAATATTTATTCCCATGATACATAAAGATACCTATGGTTCCACATTTTATGGTTCCAGGAACAATTCTAGATACTCAAACATTGGGAAATGTTCATATTGTATATTGATTAAGACAGAGAGGGTCATGAAATGTTAAATAAAGACATAAAATGCTAGATAAATGCAGCAGGTTTGGCAGCATCTGTGGAGAGAGAAACAGAGTTAACGTTTCGAGTCCATATGATCCTCCTACAAATTGTTACTTGTGCACTTGAACATACACTTGGAAGGAGAAAGGTGTATCGTACCCAGAATTTACATGAATAGATTCCCTGTTTCAATGCATTATTGCATTATGTAAAAACTAATGGCCCAGATCTTCCTGTCAGCAGTGAAGATGTGGCTCATGCTGCATTTTAAATTACATTCTTATCTTTTTTTGTAGGTTCAGAGGGAACTTGCTCTCCCTGCTGCCATGTAGATCCACTGGTGGGGTAAAGAGGCCTAGTTACGAGGCACAATCCTGGTAAAGCCATGGTCTCTTTGGCGTCATGAATTGAAAATTAGTTAAGAACATAAGAACATAAGAAATAGGAGCAGGAGTAGGCCATATAGCCCCTCGAGCTTGCCCCGCCATTCAATAAGATCATGGCTGATCTGAAGTGGATCAGTTCCACTTACCCACCTGATCCCTATAACCCCTAATTCCCTTACCGATCAGGAATCCATCTATCCATGATTTAAACATATTCAACAAGGTAGCCTCCACCACTTCAGTGGATAGAGAATTCCAGAGATTCAACACCCTCTGAGAGAAGAAGTTCCTCCTCAACTCTGTCCTAAACTGACCCCCCTTTATTTTGAGGCTGTGCCCTCTAGTCCTAGCTTCCTTTCTAAGTGGAAAGAATGTCTCCACCTCTACCCTATCCAGCCCCTTCATTATCTTATAGGTCTCTATAAGATCCCCCCTCAGCCTTCTAAATTCCAACGAGTACAAACCCAATCTGCTCAGTCTCTCCTCATAATCAACACCCCTCATCTCTGGTATCAACCTGGTGAACCTTCTCTGCACTCCCTCCAAGGCCAATATATCCTTCCGCAAATAAGGGGACCAATACTGCACACAGTATTCCAGCTGCGGCCTCACCAATGCCCTGTACAGATGCAGCAAGACATCTCTGCTTTTATATTCTATCCCCCTCGCGATAAGTGCCAACATCCCATTTGCCTTCTTGATCACCTGTTGCACCTGCAGACTGGGTTTTTGCGTCTCATGCACAAGGACCCCTAGGTCCCTTTGCACAGTAGCATGTTGTAATTTTTTTCCATTGAGATAATAATCCAATTTGCTATTATTTCCTCCAAAGTGAATAACCTCGCATTTGTCAACGTTATACTCCATCTGCCAGATCCTCGCCCACTCACTCAGCCTGTCCAAATCTCTCTGCAGACCTTCTACGCCCTCCACACGATTCACTTTTCCACTTACCGATCCCTGCGGCATGCCACTAGTTACCATCTGCCAACCAGAAAAGCACTCATTTATTCCGACTCTCTGCTTCCTGTCGGATAGCCAATCCCCAATCCACGCTAACACCCTACCCCCAACTCCGTGTGACCCAATCTTCTTCAGCAACCTTTTGTGAGGCACCTTATCAAATGCCTTTTGGAAACCCAAAAACACCGCATCCACCCTGAAGTTCCCTGAAGTCGGCCTTCAATCCAATGATATTTAAGTGATTTAAGTTTAAAGTGTATTTATTTGTGTCATAAGTAGGCTTACATTAACACTGCAATGAAATTCCTGTGATTTGAAATTTCCATCATTCAACTTTTAATTTTAGCCCCTTTCCCAGCAATCCATGCTCCCTGTCTCCTGCCTGCTTCTGCCCAACATCACCGCACCGCCCCCCCCCCCTCCCACCCTTCCCACCTCACATTCTTATCCTCCACCCCCAGTTCTGTTCATTACCTCCACCAGTCACCTTTCCACCCTGGCCCTTCTCTGACTTTTGACATTGGCTGGACTGAGAAGCCCACAGATGCAGGATGGGGAGAGGAGTGGGGAGTGGGAGACGGGGGGGGGGGGGGGGGGGTCAGATACTGAGGATACTTTCAAGGGAGAGCAGAATCAAGACTGTTGGGAGGGAGGGGTAAGCTGACCAAGGTTATGGGGGGATGAGTAGGCAGAACCGGGGAGTGGGGAGTGGTGAAGGAGGGTGAGCAGAGTCAGGGGAATGGGGCAGGAAAGGTGTTGATAGTTTTGTTGAAAGAAAAATCAGGCATTGGGATTGAAGTAAGCAACTGTGTGATTCTTTAACCTAACAGACTGAAAGATTGAAATTAACAGTGCAAGAACTGAGGGAAGTATGAAGTAGAATAGGTGAATTCAGTATTAAATCAGGTACAAAAAAATCTAAAGAGAGGGAAAGAAGGACTGAAACATGAGAGAGAAAAAAGGCCAGAAAGGAAAAGTTAAAAAAAAACGGCCTGAAATTTCAGGATGGCGAGTGGTCAGTGGGGAGCGCATCCCTGCTGACTCTGATAGGCCAGCTGCCCTTTCACACTCAATTTAATATTGTGTGGCAGCAGGTGGAACTTCTGTCTGCACTTGAATGGAAGTCCTGCCTTGGAGAGCTTTTGTCCAATCAGATTGGCCAACCTCTCCAGCCCCTCCAGGCATAGTGCTGTGCCTGAGTCAAAGTCCCAGGACCACACTTCAGAAAACCACCAGGGGTCTGAGGAGAGGGGGAGGGAGGAGGTAAAGAGGGGGCAATGTTCTGGGGGTTTGGAAGGGAGGGACGATCTCGGTGTTGGGGGTAGGCTGGGGACTGGGGAGGGTGGGCTGGAACTCCCAAGTCCCTGAGGAGAGGGCGCCGCAAATCTGAAGGGGCCTTCATGTTGAGGCCCAATCCACATTTTCCAGCCAAGATTGTGATTTGTTAACTTTTTCCATTCGGCACCCTGATCCAACTGGTGCCCACCAGCCTCAAAATTGAGGCTGGGTAGGAAAAGGCCCTTAAGTGTCCATTCACAGGGGCATTGGTGGGCTTGTTGTCTGAAGCGGTCTCCATCCTACTGTGAAATTGCATCTGAGTCGTGATGGGTGGGATACCAGAGGGAATCCCATCCATGCAATTTTATTCTCCCCCACCCCTCCTTCACCTCAGAACTCACCTGGCCTACATTTTACATTTTAAAATCTCCAACAACAATTAAAACTTGAGGGAATGAGACTCCATGCCATTAATATTACATTTTTAGTGCCAGAGAGGTTGATTGGGTAGTAATTAACCACTTTTCTAATTGTTAAAAGGGTAGTTAGACTGGAATGAAGAAGGCTTGATTTTCTGTACTGATATCTATCAGGAAGCCCACAATGAATTTCAATGGTGAAGCAACAATAAGATGAAGTTAATGGTGGAATAGCATATCTTGGATAGGAAGGTTGCATTTCTGTGTTCAACCACACACCTGCCCATCATCTGAAGCTATACCAACTGCACATAAATAAAGGTGCATACCGTTAAATTCACCATTATTTTAACAACATAAAATGGCTCAGCATTTTTGTAATGTGGCACATAGTGCACACTGACTTTAGGTAGAATACAGTAGCGCTGCACTATCTTTGGTGGCTATCTATGTACTTAATTCTGTGGCTGGCCCATTTCTGTCAGCCACTTTATCTCGATTTAAAGCAGTTTTGCAATCCAGTGACAATACGCTGAATCTATGGAGTAATTTAGTTACTGTGCACGTAAACATGGGAAATGTTGCTCTTATAAACTGGATGCATATTCATTGAATGCTTGTACTTTCTAATACATTAATTATAAAATATAAGTGCAATGCACACAGCACCAATGTACTATGGTTTGAATTTGTCCAGGAGGTTGCCATAGTGATATGCATAGTGCTACTATTGTTAAGCTTGCACAGTTTACTGATTTTCATGCATTTCGTAGTTGCTTTTATGTTAAACTGGTATCATTCTTGCTGCGGTTTTACGTTTTAGCATCAAAAAGTGAACAGTAAGTACGATAACAAAGAGAAAATGCTGCCGGGAATCTGAAACAAAAACAGGAAATGCTGGAAAACTGCAGTGGGTTGGGCAGCAGCAGTGGAAAACAAAATAGAGGAAACATCTGAGAACTGGGAAGATGTTTGATATTTTAAGAAAAATCAGAGACTTGGAAAATAAGTTGCTGGGGATGGGGCAGGGGGTGGGGGCGGCATTGGGAAGGACGGGCTGGGAGGAATGGAAAGAACAGAAGGGGAAGATTGGTTAGGTTGATTGGCCATGGTAAATTGCCCCATAGTCTCAGGGGGAATAGCAGGGTAAATATGTGTGGTTCAGGGCATATGGCCTGAGTGGGATTGTGGTCAGTGCAGCTTGATGGGCCAAATGGCCTCCTTCTGCACTGTAGGGATTCTATGATTCTACCTGTGATATGGTGGAGGTTAAATGGCAAAAGGGTAATATGCAAGGCAAAAGTGGCTGAGACGAAAATCTCTTTAGGAGAAGCTGTGGAGTTGGCCCAGGTGACTGAATGTGCTGAACAGGATGTAAACAAGTTGCAAGGCATTCCAAACAAGATAAATCATTTGTGGCAGGAAATGGCTGTTGTGAAGAACAGCCCGAATGCGGGTGCAGAAGAGCCCAATAAAAGGAGGATTGATGAGCTTGCCTTTTGCACTGGTCCAACCTGATTCTTCATTCCCAGAAGAACCTAGCTCAGAGTTGAGATGTTTTACCAGGGTTCGGAAGTGGCTGGATTGATTTAACATCTGACAGGTTGCCCTGGGGTATTCCTGATGTTTTTCTGCAATTTGTTACCTATGTTAATGATGTTTATTTCCTGTTTCCTCCATATATGAACTCAGGGGGGAAGGACTGAGGTAGTGTGGCCCCGTTACAGGACATTCTCTGAGGGTCACATGATCAGGCCGGGCCCCATGGAGTGTTGAGGCTGGGACTGCTGCAAGTGGTGAGAAAACCAAAAAGAGGCAAAAACATACATGACCTCAGCCTCATCTGCCTGCCACAGATGCATCTGTCCATGACAGTACCGGCAGGAGTGGCCACGACACAGTCCTCGTGGAGACAAAGTCCTGTTCTTACATTGAGAATGCCCACCATTGTGAAATGTGACATTACCAGCATGCTAAATGGGACAGATTTCAAACAGATCTAGCAACTCAAGACTGGGCACCCATGAGGCACTGTAGGCCATCAGCAGCAACAGAATTGTCCTCAACCACAAGCTGTAACCTCATATTTCCCGCCCTACTATTACCACCAAGCTAGGGGAACAACCCTGATTCGATTAAGAGTGCAGGAGGGCTTGCCAGGAGCAACATATTTTGTCTTCACTGTCGCCGGGTCAAAATCCAGGAATTCCCTCCCTAACAGCACTGTGGATGTACCTGCACATCCCTGCTCCATTGGCCCTATTTACACTAAACTGTTGAACATCAAACTTCCCCTTCTGACCCCCAGGTTAGCTGATATTTTTAACAGCTCACCTTTCATAAGTATTGTCTCTCTCTCGCCTTCAAATTGGCTGTTATCACTCCTCTCAAACCCCCAATGTAAAACAACCCTTGACCACTGCCCCACACCATCACCTTGCAGCTTACAAGATTCCACTCCATCTCCAACATTCTTTTCTCTCCAAGGTTCTTGAATGGGTTTTGACTTACAAATTTTTGTAATATTTTTGTGAACTACATGTTTAAGCTCCTCTAATTAGATTTCCCTCCCTGCTACAGTACTTAAACAGTTCTTATCAAAGTCACAACTTATATCCCATCTGTGACAAAGGTAAATTTTCCTATCTTGTCCTTCTCGACCTGGTTGAAGTTTTTGATAAGGTTGATCACGGGAACCTCCTCCAATGTTTTTCCACCATCGCCTAGCTGATTGGGACTCACAGGGTGGGATTTTACGGCCTTGTTCGTCCCTAAACCGTAAAATCCTGACTGAGGTCAATAGACCTTCCCATGCTTCGATCCTCGCCCGCTCCGATTCCCTTGGTGGGTGTGATGGTAAAATTCTGGCCATAGAGTCATAGAATCTTAGAGCAATGCAGCATGGAAACAGCCTTTTGGCCCAACCAATCCATGCCGATCATGGTGCCCTCCCAGCTAGTCCCAATTGCCCACGTTTAACCCATATCCCTCTAATCCTTTCCCATCCATGTACTTATCCAAATGCTTTTTAAATGTTGCTATTGAACCTGCCTCAACCACTTTCTCTAGCAGCTCATTTCATATACGCACCCTCTGTGTGACGAAGTTGCCCCTCAGGTCCTTTTTAAATCTTTCCCCTCTCACTTTAAACATATGCCCTCTAGCTTTCTTAGACTCCTCTCATCTTGTTTCATTTTTAACCATCTAACCATTGTTATGATCCCAGCTGATGTTAATACTGGACAAGTCAGCTCCCAAACTGAAAGTGACTTGGTAGATCCTAACTTTCTTTTAAACTGTGGAGGAAAGTTACTGAACAAATTCACAATGTGTCTACTGATGAACTCTTAATACGAATAGTAAATTATTTACTGAAACAAGACAAATGAATTATATTATAACAGACAAGAAAGTTGGAAAAATCTCAATACAAACACAAGAAGATGATTCAAATTTACCCCTAAAATATCTTTACAGACACATAAACCAGTGAAGAGTTACCAGTAGATTGACACTAAGGTTTCTTGCTTGGGACTGGCACCATTGTAAATGGTTTTCTTCTGGTGAATTCCTGAGCATTCCCTTGATGCTCACCCAACTCATAACTCTCCCCAAGACACCCAAAAGCCACACTCTAGGCCCATTGTTTCTTCAACTGCAGAGCAAACAAAGGAGTTGCCCAAACTCAGTCTTCCAGTAGCACCTTTGCTAAACTGATTACTTTGCTGAATCCTGTAACTGATTATTCAATTAATTACTGTTCCAATAGCCTTTCTTATGGAAAATCCCTGTCTTCGCTCTCTGAAACACACTGAACAATCTCCCTCTCAACCTCTGTTTTTTTCTATCTTTGTGTCACTATCACTAGGCAACAATGCTTTTTTCTATTTTGTGTCTTCCCCCAAAAATCATTGAACTTTTAACTCATCTCTTTAACTTTGGGGATTGTAAAACTTGATTAAAAGTGTATAGATTCCAACAAAACCAAAAGACCGGAAATCATTTAGCCACAAGTCAACCAAAGACAAATATTGGGAAATATTTCGTGGGAAATATTCATCCTGGAGTTCAGTTACTAGTGGTGTACCACAAGGATCTGTTTTGGGGCCACTGCTGTTTGTCATTTTTATCAATGACTTGGATGAGGGCGTGGAAAGATGGATTAGTAAATTTGCGGATGACACTAAAGTCGGTGGAGTTGTAGACAGTGCGGAGGGAAGTGGCAGGTTACAGAGGGACATAGATAAGCTGCAGAGCTGGGCTGAGAGGTGGCAAATGGAGTTTAATGCGGAAAAGTGTGAGGTGATTCACTTTGGAAGGAGTAACAGGAATACAGAGTACTGGGCTAATGGTAAGATACTTGGTAGTGTGGATGAACAGAGGGATCTGGGTGTCCATGTGCATAGATCCCTGAAAGTTGGCACCCAGGTTGATAGGGTTGTTAAGAAGGCGTACGGTGTGTTAGCTTTTATTGGTAGAGGGATTGAGTTTCGGAGCCAGGAGGTCATTCTGCAACTGTACAAAACTCTGGTGCGGCCGCATTTGGAGTATTGCGTACAGTTCTGGTCGCCGTATTATAGGAAAGATGTGGAAGCATTGGAAAGGGTGCAGAGGAGATTTACCAGGATGTTGCCTGGTATGGTGGGAAAATCGTATGAGGAAAGGCTGAGGGGCTTGAGGTTGTTTTCATTAGAGAGAAGAAGGTTAAGAGGTGACTTAATAGAGGCATACAAGATGATCAGAGGATTAGATAGGGTGGATAGTGAGAGCCTTTTTCCTCGGATGGTGTTGGCTAGCATAAGGGGACATAGCTTTAAATTGAGGGGCGAGAGATATAGGACAGATGTTAGAGGTAGGTTCTTTACTCAGAGAGTAGTAAGGGCGTGGAATGCCCTGCCTGCAACAGTGGTGGACTCGTCAACGTTGAGAGCGTTCAAGTGGTTATTGGATAAACATATGGATGATATTGGAATAGTGTAGATTAGAGGGGCTTTAGATTGGTACCACTGGTCGGCGCAACATCGAGGACCGAAGGGCCTGTACTGCGCTGTAATGTTCTATGTTCTAACCAGACTCCCAGGCACCAAGGTTCATAAATTAAACTGAAACCATTTTGACCTTTCTCTACACACAAATATATATCTAATTTCAGAATCTACTCATGTCTGTATACAACAATGTGTCTTGTTTTGTCTTAGGCCTTGGCAAATACAAAAATATCTCCTATTTTTGTTTCTCTTGCTATTTGGCCTTCTCCCACAATATGGGCCAAATAAATTACCTTTGCTCTGGCAGTTCATTTTTTGCCAAGTTTATGACCAAGTTGGCTCTTTGTAACCGATCGAACAACTTGTTCAAGCGGTGTAAATGTTCCTCCCAGGTGTGGCTGAACACAACCAAATCATCAATACGTATCATGCAGTTGCATAATCCTTCAATGACCTTGTTGGTTAATCCTTGAAAAGTAGCACATTTTTCATTCCAAAAGGCATGATTTTGCATTGATAAAGTCCATCCAGGATTACAAAAGCTGATATTTCTTTGGCTGTAATGGATAATGGAAGTTGGCAATATCCCTTCAATAAATTAATTATTATAACAAACATTGCCTGGCTAATCTTCTCAAGATGTGGAGATACCGGCGTTGGACTGGGGTAATCATCATAGAAATCATCATAGAAACCCTACAGTGCAGAAGGAGGCCATTCGGCCCATCGAGTCGGCACCGACCACAATCCCACCCAGGACCTACCCCCACATATTTATCCGCTAATCCCTCTAACCTACACATCTCAGGATTCTAAGGGGCAATTTTTAACCTGGCCAATCAACCTAACCCGCACATCTTTGGACTGTGGGAGGAAACCGGAGCACCCGGAGAAAACCCACGCAGACACGAGGAGAATGTGCAAACTCCACACAGACAGTGAGATTCACAGACAGTGACCCGAGCCGGGAATCGAACCCGGGACCCTGGCGCTGTGAAGCAGCAGTGCTAAACACAGTAAGAAATTTAACAACACCAGGTTAAAGTCCAACAGGTTTAGTTGGTAGCAAATGCCCCACTAGCTTTCAGAACAGGCTGTCCCTTTGTCAGGTGGAGTGGAGAAATGCTCACAAACAGGGCATACAGAGACACAAACTCAATTTACAGAATAATGATTGGAATGCAGTCTTTACAGATAATCAAGTCTTAAAGGTACAAACAATGTGAATGGAGGGAGCATTAAGCACAGGTTAAAGAGATGTGTATTGTCTCCAGACAGGACAGCCAGTGAGATTCTGCAAATCCAGACAAGCTGTGGGGGTTACAGATAGTGTGACATGAACCCAAGATCCCGGTTTAGGCCGTCCTCATGTGTGCGGAACTTGGCTATTAGTTTCTGCTCAGCGACTCTGTGCTGTCGTGTGTCGTGAAGGCCGCCTTGGAGAACGCTTACGCGAAGATCAGAGGCCGAATGCCCGTGACCGCTGAAGTGCTCCCCAACAGGAAGAGAACAGTCTTGCCTGGTGATTGTCGAGCGGTGTTCATTCATCCGTGGGGCATTTGCTAGTGGGGCATTTGCTACCAAATAAACCTGTTGGACTTTAACCTGGTGTTGTTAAATTTCTTACTGTAATCTTCTCAATACAGTCTTCCGATCATGGAATTGGATATGAATTTGCCTTTGTTCCAACATTAATTTTGCGATAAGCTATATATAATCATTGTGACCTATTCGGATTTGGTACCATGCAGTAGATGAGCTCCATCGTGACTCAGTTCAATAATGTAATTTTCCACCATAAGAACATACATAAGAACATAAAAACTAGGAGCAGGAGTAGGCCATCTGGCCCCTCGAGCCTGCTCCGCCATTCAATAAGATAATGGCTGATCTTTTTGTGGACTCAGCTCCACTTACCCGCCCGCTCACCATAACCCTTAATTCCTTTACTGTTCAAAAATTTATCTATCCTTGCCTTAAAAACGTTCAATGAGGTAGCCTCAATTGCTTCACTGGGCAGGGAATTCCATAGATTCACAACCCTTTGTGTGAAGAAGTTCCTCCTCAACTCAGTCTTAAATCTGCTTCCCCTTATTTTGAGGCTATGCCCCCTAGTTCTAGTTTCACCTGCCAGTGGAAACAACTTCCCTGCTTCTATCTTATCTATTCCCTTCATAATCTTATATGTTTCTATAAAGCAACACTTACAATGTTGTTAAGAAGGGAGTTCCAAGATGTTGACCCACTAACAGTGAAAGCACGGTGATCTAGTTCCAAGAAAGGGAGCTTTGAAGCTTGGAAAGGAACTTGCTGGTGGTGGTATTCCCATGTGCAAGCCGCCCTCGTCCTTCTAGGTAGTAGAGGTCGCAGGTTTGAAAGATGCTGTCAAAGGAGTCTTGATGCGTTGCTGCAGTGCATGATGTATATGTACACTGCTGCCACTGTGTATTAGTGCAGGAGGGAGTGAATGTTTAAAGTGATGGATGGGGTGCCAATCAATCAAGCCACCTTGTTCTTGATTGTGTCGAGCTTCTTCAATGTTGTTGGAGCTGCACTCATCTAGGCAAGTGGGGAGTATTCCATCACACTCCTGACTTATGCATTGTAGACAGGTAGAGAGGCTTTGAAGAGTCAAGAGGTTAAATAACTTGCATCAGAATTCCCAGTCTCTGACGTGCACCTGAAGCCACAGTATGCAGCTAGCTGGTTCTGTTAAGTTTTTCATCAGTGATAGCCCCCAGACCGTTGATGATAGGGGGCTCAGTGACGGTAATGCCATTGAATGTCAAAGGGAGATGGTTAGATTCTCTCTTGCAGGAGATGGTCATTGCCTGGCACTAATGTGGTGCAAATGTTACATTAGCAGCACAAGCCTGAATGTTGCCCAGGTCATGCTGCATAAGGACACAAATTGTTTCAGTATCTGAGGAGTTGTTAATGGTACTGAACACTACACTCATCAGTGAACTGACCTTAATAAGGAGGAAAGGTCATTGACGAATCAGCTGAAGAAGGTTGGCCTAGGGTACTACCTTCAGAAACTCCTGCAGTAATGTCCTGAGGCTGAGATGATACCCCAGGGCCTTCAATAACCACAACCATTTTCCTTTATGCTCAGTATGATTCAAACCAGTGAAGAGTTTTCCTGTTATTTGTCCCATGAATTAATCCATGTTTTCATTTTCACCACCCAATCTGGAAGTTCCTTTTTCATTCTGCAGGATAATGTTCTGTAGTGTTGTATTTTGGTGGAAGGGATAGGGAGAGGTAATGCAGATTTAATGGCTCAGTTCATAAGAGTGTGCAGGGACAGAGGAACCTCAGGGTTCATGTGCATAGCTCTTTGAAAGTAGCAAGGTATATTGAGAGAATGATTAGAAGAGAAGACGGGATATTGGGCTTCATAAATAAAGATACTGAGTACAAAAACAAAGAACTTACACTGAACCTTAAAAAGCCCTGTTAGTCCACAATTAGAGTATTATATCCAGTTCTGTCCACAACACTTTAGAAAGGATGTGATGGTTCTTGAGAGGATGGAGAGGAGATTTACAGAATGGACCCAGGGATGTGAGATATTAACTACAAGATTAGACTGGAGAACCTGAGATTTTCTCCTCGGAGCAAAGGAGGTTGAGGGGAAAATCTGATGGATTATGACAGGTTTAGATAAGGGTGACAAAGTTCAGCTGTTTCCCTTAGCTGGTCATACAAGGACAAGAGAACACACATTTAAGGTTTTGGGCAAGTGATACATGGGGAATATGAGATTTTTTTTTTCTTGAGTGAGTGGTAATGATCTGGAACTTCCTGCCTACCTGGGTGGTGTGGCAGAGATGATGAATGATTTCAAAATGAAATTGGATGAGCACTTGAAGGAGAAAACTTGTAGAGCTATGGCAATAGTATGAGGGAATGAAACAGAGTGGACTATTTTACAGAGAGCTGGCATGGACTCAATGGGCCCAAAGACCATGTGACTTCTACTTTTTTGCATCAGTTTAAACATACATTTCTTGTTTTCATATTGTCACACCTTGAAGTTGTGTTTTGAATTAACTTTGTCTACACCTGTTGATGGTCCCAAATTTCCTGGGCTGCATTGAGGTAGACATTGTACCACATGTTATGCCTGTTTCTGCACCAATCATTCTGATGGAGAATGGCACTCAATATTTCTTTGACACTGGCTTATATGTTGGCATTATTTCTGCGGTATATGCAATGTAGACTATTCGTGCATATTGCATTAATTTTAATTAATTGATTGATGGTTTAAATAAACTTCTGTAACAGTTTTGTCGAATACCTTATTTAAGCAGACTTCATCCCGGATTTATTCAGTCAAAAGTGACCTCTATAATTTGCTCTAAGACAATTTATTCAGCCTTTCACTGATGTCAGCATACTGGTCACTGGAGACAGTGAGAAACCATAACATTGTCTGTTCAGCTGACATCACAAAGGACACTTGTAACAGAAAAAGTTCTGTTCCAGACCACTGACAGGATTTTGACAGGAAGTGCATTATTCACACTGTTTTTGAACTTCTCATTTGCATTCTTGTTCTGTTCAATTCTGCAAAGCACATACCATAATTCATGGCATAGAAGTTGAACCTGCCTATAATTTGACTCCCCTTTTCAGCCATGACATACTCTACTTGCAATACTAATTAACCTCAGTTTTGCACTCCACAAAATGCATCTTTTACTTACCGGTACCCTAGAACTGGATGCAAGGAATCAAGAAGGTGATGTGGAGTTTAAGACACATCCATTCTGTGCAGGTGCTGATTTCAAAACGGCGACCATCCATGCTGGCACCCCACTTTTTTACTCCACGTGTAAGCTGCCCCCTGTATTTGGAGGGATTTTTCGAGATTTCTAAGTTCAATTTGCACACCAACATCTATGGAGCCTTCACAGAATTAGGGTGTGAGCATTAATGATTCTTTTCAAATTTGTTTCTTATTTAATTGTTTAAAAGCATCATTTGACAAATGTGAAAATAATGGCAGATTAAATTAATTTTAACATTGAAAAAATGATATTGAAATATTTTTCAATTTTAATAACAAAGTGTTCCATTGGCTCTGAATTTATCAGTACGAATGCTTACTGCTTTCCCTAAAAACACAAGAATTCTTCAAGTTGATTTTCTCAGAATGGCTTTGACAATTAAAACATTTCAAATGTCCTTACATTAAAATATACGCTTAATGGACAAAAATTACAAAAGGAATCTGCTCCAATTTCAAATCATAAACTGATTTTGCTATTCTTTGCCAGATCCATTGTTAGTTTAAAGTTAAGTGTAAATTAAAAACCTTCTTGAATTGACACCAAAGTGAAACAGAGTGAATAAAGTTTGTGGAGTTGGAGAGTTCCTTTAATCAGAATGCCAAATGGGAGCTTCTCATGGTGCTAGCTCAGGCATTCACCTGTCAAAAAGACTGTAATTTGTGAACAGGATAGTGTCCATCTGGGAATGTCTTGGACCCCCCCTGGAAATAACTGTTTTTTACCGCCCCCCCCCCCTCCCCCAGCAGCAACTCTTGCAAAAGAGGGTTACATCACAATATTGAAATTTAACAATCTTACCTTTTTTTGTAGCGACCGTCACTGTTTAGATCTCAGGTGAGGTCCATTTCTAACATTTGGTGTCTTGAGAACCTTTTGAGAACCACAAATGTGCGAATCCACTGTATTGTAAGCTATTTTTATATGCTGGCTCTTGTAATGGGTGGACTTGCATCACCACTTACAAAGGCTGCAGAAATTGTGACATTTGGGGTGGCACTGCCGCCCCACAGTACCAGGGAATGTGTTCAATTCTGGACCTAGGGTGACTGTCCATATGGAGTTTGCACGTTCTCCCTGTGTCTGTGTGGGTTTCGTCCGGGTGCTCCAGTTTCCTCCCACTGTCTAAAGATGTGTGGGTTAGGTTGATTGGCCATGCTAAATTGCCCCTTAGTGTCGGGGAGGGGGGGGAGTGGGTGGTGGTTGGGTGGAGGCGGGCGGGGGCAGTGGTTAGCAGAATAAATACATGGGTTTACAGGATAGGGCCTGGATGGGATTGTTGTCAGCACTGGCTCGATGGGTCGAATGGCCTCCTTCTGCACTGTAGGGATTCTATGATTAGGCCGGGACACAAGTATCCAGGTCGCTTATTCTACTAATGCTCAACTTATAACAGTTGTGTGCCAAAGGGATGTGAATTTTCAGTCATGAGATTTTTAGCTTTGAACACACAATTGTTTAGTGCCAATTTTATTTTTTAAATGTGAAAGTAGATCATATCACTGTAAGGAAAAGAATACTCTTTATATTGCAGTCTTATTTTTGGAGGTGCCTTGGATAGATAGTGCTTAAAATCAGGAAAAATATAGGAGTTGATGACCATGGGTTGATGTCTACAGTTGCAGGGCATCTTGGTCCATAGGATGACTGCAATGAGGAGAGGTTCTGCAGAGAGAGGAGGAAGACAAAAGCTCCTTGCAGAAGGTTCTACACACCAAGGTTTTTTGGGAGTACTTCTGTTGCCTCTACCTAAGCCAACAATAATGCCTGAGATGACTCAGGTTCAACAAGGAGTTGGTCACTGAATTATGCCACTTCCTTCAACCTGACCTGGACCCTCACACCTGGGCAAGGATGATGCAGCAAGTAACCATCAAGAGCACAGTGGCAATAAGCTTCCCTTTAAGAGGGACAAACTGTCTTTTAGAGCACAAGAGGAGCTGGAAGACCTGCTAGCTTCACAAACTATTAAGCCCCTTGTTGAGAGTACAGCTAGTCAGTAGATCATGCTGGTCTGTATGCTGAAATCATTTTAAAGAGAAGACAACATGAAATTTGCAACAGCAATAAGTGTGACAGGTCACAAAATGAATCCTCTATCCTCCCCAAGATTAGTGCAGACCAATTTCTAGCCCACTGTCTTTAGAATTCAAAGTTTTGACCAACAAAGTACACTGAGGTCAAAATGGTAATGTCTTGAATGTCCCGACTAAAAATTCAACGGTTTTATCTTACTAGCTGCTGCTACGTGTAAGTGTATTTTATTGTCACTCATAGTTATTATTATGTGCTTCCTAAATCTGTCTGCCATGGGTGGCACAGTGGTTAGCACTGCTAGGGACCCGGGTTCGATCCCAGGCTTGTGTCACTGTCTGTGCAGAGTCTGCACATTCTCCCCATGTTGGCATGGGTTTCTTCTGAGTGCTCCGGTTTCCTCCCACAGTCCAAAGATGTGTGGGTTAGGTTGATTGGCCATGGCTAAATTGACCCTAATGTCAGGGGAATTGGCAGGGTGAATGCCTTGGGGTTACGGGAGTGGGGCCTAGGTGGGATTGTGGTCGGTGCAGACCTGATGGGCTGAATGGCCTCCTTCTGCACTGTAGCGGTTCTATGGAAAGTTATGAACACTATTGTTTTGAGGAATAACTCAAAAATAAGAAGACCCATCCTCAAGGACTACCAATTAAAAAAAAAAGTAGTTTCTTCACTAAAAACTCCCACAGCCATGTTTTCAAATGATTTTCAAGAAATAGAAGTAAATCTCACTTATTGCAACATGACACTGTTCACTACCCAAGTTGAAGGAGATTTATGTGCAATAAACAAACCTTGAAAATGTGTTCTTTCAATTTTTAACTTCAATTTTTAAAAATTCACAGCACAGTCAGATTAGATATATATGATGAGCTGTCTGTGTGTAGTTTGTTATTTTCCACACTTTGCGTTGTTTTTCAAACTGATTTAGAGATGTATCATGTTAATTGATACATCTCTAAATCAGTTTGAAAGACAACGCAAAGTTGAGTTGATCACATGAATGGTACAGGTGATCAATATTTGCATAATTTTCCCATTTTACCAGTATGCTCCCAATGAGAAAACCTAAAGTAAAGTAAAGTTTATTTATTAGTCACAAGTAAGGCTTACATTAACACTGCAATGAAGTTACTGTGAAATTCCCCTAGCACAATCCGGCGGCTATTCGGGTTAATGAACCTAACCAGACTGTGGGAGGATACCGGAGCACTCGGAGGAAACCCATGCAGACACGGGGAGAACGTGCAAACTCCACCCAGGCGGTGACCCATGCGGGGAATCAAACCCGGGTCCCTGGTGCTGTGAGGCAGCAGTGCTGTCGCCCAGGAACCCAGAAACCTGGGTTTCTATCCTAGAAATGAAGAAGAAAATTTAATGAAAAATAAAAATGCTTGCTCTCGAAATGCTGCTGGCCCACAAGCTAATGTAATTAGCCATTTCATATTTGTGCCATTTAATTCCTTTGTTCACTTAAGTTTCAGATGATGGGGCTGATAAAAGCCTTGTGGGAGCATTAGCTTTTGTAAAAAGAGACATACATAATGGGTGCGGTTCTTCGATTTCCAGCATGGAGCTGACGCTGCCAGAAATCTGGGGCAGGGAGAGGTGCTCGGGGCTGGACGCCCAGCCCGGATTGTGCTAATCCGGCCCCGCTGAAACTTCCCGGCCCATTGTGCTAATTTATTGGATGGGAGAATCGCCCCAACATCTTTTACATCCACGGGATATCCCCAAAGCTCTTAACAGCCAATGAAATTCTTTTGTTGAAGTCTAGTCAATGGTAGTCAAGTTGTGCAGAGCAAGCGTCCTCAAACAACAATGAGCAGTGTTTTGGTGCTGCTGATTGAGGTATAAATGCTTGCCAGCACATTGTGCTTTCTCTTTTCCTCATAAAGCAAAGGTGTTAGGCAGGATCTTGAGTCCACTCTTACCATCCGTTGATTGCCGGCGAGGGCTCAAGCTGCGGCGAGAACCCGAAATTATAAAATTAGCATAGATTCCCTTGCAGAAGGAGGCCATTTGGCCCATCGAGTCTGCACTGACCACACTCCCAGCCAGGCTCTACCTGTAACCCCATGTATTTACCCTGCTAATCCCCTTCACACTGAGGGGCAATTTAGCATGGCCAGTCAACCTAACCTGCACATCTCTGGGAGGAAACTGGAGCACCCGGAGGAAATGATGTTGCAGTTGTATCGAACGTTGGTTCGGCCGCATTTGGAATACTGTGCCCAGTTCTGGTCGTCACACTACCAGAAGGACGTGGAGGCTTTAGAGAGAGTGCAGAGGAGGTTTACCAGGATGTTGCCTGGTATGGAAGGGCTTAGTTATGAGGAGAGATTGGGTAAACTGGGGTTGTTCTCACTGGAAAAACGGAGGATGAGGGGTGACCTAATAGAGGTGTATAAAATTATGAAAGGCATAGATAGGGTGAACGGTGGGAAGCTTTTTCCCAGGTCGGTGGTGACGTTCACGAGGGGTCATAGGTTCAAGGTGAGGGGGGGGAGGTTTAACACGGATATCAGAAGGACGTATTTTACACAGAGGGTGGTGGGGGCCTGGAATGCACTGCCGGGCAAGGTGGTGGAGGCGGACACACTGGGAACGTTTAAGACTTATCTAGATAGCCACATGAACGGAGTGGGAATGGAGGGATACAAAAGAATGGTCTAGTTTGGACCAGGGAGCAGCGCGGGCTTGGAGGGCCGAAGGGTCTGTTCCTGTGCTGAATTGTTCTTTGTTCTTTGAAACACACACAGGCATGGGGAGAATGTGCAGACTCTACACAGACAGTCACCTGAGGCCGGAATTGAACCCAGGTCCCTGGCGCTGTGAGGCAGCAGTGCTAACCACTGTGCCACCTCGCTGGAGCGACTGCAACTTCTGATTTTCGCTGTTCCTCACTGGTGACATTATCAGGTCCACGCCCATACATTTCCATGGGTTCCAATAGTGATTAACCTGCCGCCCTACTGCATAGTGACCCAGCCCTCACTATATATTCACATCATGTTGACGTCACATGACATTGGCACAGTTTACAACGGGTTCAACTAGATGTGAACCTGTTGTGGGGATCCCTCTCGGGGCGGAAAGGTGAGTATAGCCCCCAGGAGAGAGAGACATGGCCAGGCAGTAGCCTGGCAATGTCCTGGCACTGCCAGGTTGGCACCATGCCACCCTGGCAGTGCCAACCTGGCAGTACCAATCTGTGTTAGGATAGTGCCAAGGGTGGACCCCAGTGGGAACTTCATGGGGGAGAGGAGGGAATTCATTTGTATGTGATGGTAGCCAGGGATGGAGCTGGGGATGCCAGCAATGGCCACTTGGGGGTAGGGGAGGGGTGGGGTGCTGGCACTGACTGTTGGGGGGATGGGAAAGGGGTCCGATGCCCAACCTACTTCATCCCAGGAATCAGCCCAGCGAACCTTCTTTGAATTCCCTCCAGTACAAGTTCATCCCACCTTTAAGGAGACCAAAACCATACACTGTAATATTGCTGTTAAAAACTCCTGAAAATGTTAGGTCCAGTTAATGGGTTTCTAATGGTGTACTGAGGCATAAATACTGCGGAAGAATCTCTCTGGCCCTGGAAATTGACTTACATATGTCCAATGTCATTTTTTTTCTTCATCTCCCCAGGTACGTGTTTTACAATGTTTCATGGCTCTCCAACTTTTACAGTCCCTGATAGCAGCCAACAATCTGACTGTCTGGTGATACTTACTGTACATACCAGTTCCTACTGAGTGAAATACCTTAGACCATAAGCTATAGGATCAGAATTAGGCCATTCAGCCCATTGAGCCTGCTCCACCATTCACTCATGGCTGATACGATTCTCATCCCCATTCTCACCTTCTGCATTGTGATTGGCATCCTTCACACTGTTATTGGTTTGTTGACTTTGCCATGATATTTCTAGGACAGTACAAAGTGAGGGCCCTAATGCCCTTCTCGAGTGATTTGCTGAATCATTTTCTCTCTTCTGAAGGGTACCTTCACCAGATTTGCTGAAAATCAGCCACTCACCAATGAGGTTGCTTCATCCAGCTTCCTTCCCATTGTTTTCTAATGGGCTCATCCTCCAAGAGCAGTTGTTAACTTTCTCATAGCCCTGGGATCAGGGACTCAGCAGGTATTACATCTTACCAAGTGTGACCCGCAAGTTAGGGTGGCAGAGGAATCTCATCTTCACATGACTCAGTCACCCCCTCTCAATTTTTTCCACCATGATAAAAAATTAATAGTTTTCTAATATAATAAAAATGAATATGATATTTCTGCTTCTATTGTGTATCTATCAATTTT
Source organism: Mustelus asterias (assembly GCF_964213995.1). Lineage (NCBI taxonomy): Eukaryota > Metazoa > Chordata > Chondrichthyes > Carcharhiniformes > Triakidae > Mustelus > Mustelus asterias. Next base: position 30,543,999 of record NC_135809.1, on the reverse strand, counting down.
TATTTCAATATCTGTAAAATGTATAAAAAGTGAAGGATAATCAATGCAGTTTATTTCCTTATTTGCTGTCTGTGAGAATCTTGCCATGTGATTGGGTGCTTATCCCGCTTGATGACATAATTGTTGCTGGATGCCTGGCGATCCCCTTGACTTGGTAACAGATCAAAATTCAAGTTCGGAGAGGGGAAAACTATACCGCAGAAATCACGAGAACTTTGTGGACAGCTTTCGTTGAGGTCAGCAGTGAGCTCCACCAGTTCACCGCCGATCACACAATTTGGAAGATTGGTGATATTTTCATTTCAGCATCACTTTTTCAATCAAACATATCCGAGTGAAAAAGAATGTGATGTTTATTTTTGTTAAAACAATTAAAAGAACAAAACATTTTCAATGGTGAAACTTTGCAATCCCATTGTTTTTGAAATACCGCACTAAAGTGCCAAAGAATGGACATAAAATTAGGACGGGCTCCTTACAGGGCGACACGGTGGCACAGTGGTTAGCACTGCTGCCTCACAGTACCAGGGACCCAGGACCCTTGGGTCACTGTCTGTGCAGAGTTTGCACGTTCTCCCCATGCCTGCGCGAGTTTCCTCCAGATGCTCTGGTTTTCTCCCACAGTCCAAAGATGTGCAGGTTAGGCGAATTGGTCATGCTAAATTTATTTTGTTTAAAAACTTTAAACTACAAACGGGAAGTAGCCGCGGGGTATTGTGGGAAGGGTGTAGGTTTTTTTTTCCTTATAAAAATTACTCACCCGGGGGGATCGTCCTCATTGTTCATCCATAGCGAGGCAAAGAGGAGTGATTTCTTGCAGGAGTCTGGGGTAAGAGATCGACTTTTTAACATTACTTTATTTGCGGACTTTATTTTTTTAAAACTTTAAACTACAAACGGGAAGTAGCCACGAGGTATTGTGGGAAGGGTGTAGGGTTTTTTTTCAGCGCGTGAGGTTTAAAAAGCAGGCCGCACTACCCAGCAGGCAGCGTCGTTAGCGGGCAGCGGAGTGAGCAGGTAGTAGAGTGAGGGCTGAAGGGCTTTGGCTCAACGGGCTTAGTCGGAAACGGGCGAGGCATGTTAGGTTCATCTCGTAGTTTTATCAGTGTACTTGAAGGAAGGGGAATTGTGAGTGAAAGTCCAGTTTGTTGTTCTCGGTGTCAGATGTGGGAGTTCCTGGAGTCAGCTAGCCTCCCGGACGTCCATATCTGCGCCGGTTGCATCGATCTGCAGCTCCTAAGGGACTGCATTACGGTACTGGAGCTGCGGCTCGATGACCTTCGTCTGGTCAGGGAAAATGAGGAGCTGATAGATAGGAGTTACAGGCAGGTGGTCACACTGGGGCCACGGGAGGAAGACACGTGGGTCACAGTTAGGAAGGGGAAGGGTCAGGTACTAGAGAGTACCCCAGTGGCTGTGCCCCTTAAAAATAAGTACTCCTGTTTGAGTGCTGTTGGGGAGAGCAGCCTACTTGGGGAAAGCAACAGTGGCCGTGCCTCCGGCACAGAGTCCAGCCTGTAGCTCAGAAGGGTAGGGAAAGGGAGGATGAGCAAACTGACCACAGCACCAGGGTACAGGGAGCCGTTCAAGTGGGGGGAGAAAAAAGAAATGTAGTAGAAATTGGGGATAGTGCACTTTTGGATGCTATTGGGGGGGACGACTTTGCAGGGGTAAGCCATGGGGTACAGGTCACTGACTCAGAGTCTGTCCTTGTTGCTCAGAAGGGAAGCGGGGAGAGGAGTAGAGGCTTAGTCATTGGGGACTCCATTGTTAAAGGGACGGATAGGAGATTCTGCGGGAATGAGAGAGACTCGCGGTTGGTGTGTTGCCTCCCAGGAGCCAGAGTCCATGATGTCTCGGATCGTGTTTTTGAAATCCTTAAGGGGGAGGGGGACCAGCCCCAAGTTGTGGTTCACATAGGCACTCAAGACATAGGTAAGAAAAGGGATGGGGATGTAAGGCAGAAATTCAGGGAGTTAGGGTGGAAGCTTAGGGCTAGAACAAACAGAGTTGTTCTCTCTGGTTTGTTAGCCGTGCCACGTGATAGTGAGGAGAGGAATAGGGAGAGAGAGCAGTTGAACACGTGGTTACAGGGATGGTGCAGGAGGGAGGGTTTCAGATACCTGGACAATTGGGGCTCTTTCTGGGGTAGGTGGGACCTCTACAAACAGGATGGTCTGCACCTGAACCAGAGGGGTACCAATATCTTGGGGGGGAAATTTGCTAATGCTCTTCGGGAGGGTTTAAACTAATTCAGCAGGGGGGTGGGTATCTGAATTGTAGCTCCGGTGTACAGGAAGTTGAGAGTAGTGAGGTCATGGATGAGGTTTCAGGGTCGCAGGAGTGTACTGGCAGGCAGGAAGGTGGTTTGAAGTGTGTATACTTCAACGCCAGGAGCATCCGGAATAAGGTGGGTGAGCTTGCAGCATGGGTTGGTACCTGGGATTTCGATGTTGTGGCCATCTCGAAGACATGGATAGAGCAGGGACAGGAATGGTTGTTGCAGGTTCCAGGGTTTAGATGTTTCAGTAAGTGCAAGGGAGGTGGTAAAAGAGGGGGAGGTGTGGCATTGTTAGTCAAGGACAGTATTACGGTGGCAGAAAGGACATTTGATGAGGACTCGTCTACTGAGGTAGTTTGGGCTGAGGTTAGAAACAGGAAAGGAGAGGTCACCCTGTTGGGAGTTTTTTATAGACCTCCGAAAAGTTTCAGAGATGTAGAGGAAAGGATTGCAAAGATGATTCTGGATAGGAGCGAAAGTAACAGGGTAGTTGTTATGGGGGACTTTAACTTTACAAATATTGACTGGAAAAGCTATAGTTCGAGTACTTTAGAGGGGTCAGTTTTTGTCCAATGTGTGCAGGAGGGCTTCCTGACACAGTATGTAGATAGACCAACAAGTGGCGAGGCCACATTGGATTTGGTACTGGGAAATGAACCAGGCCAGGTGTTAGATTTGGAGGTAGGTGAGCACTTTGGTGATAGTGAACACAATTCGATTACGTTTACCTTAGCAATGGAAAGGGATAGGTATATCCCAAAGGGCAAGAGTTATAGCTGGGGGAAAGGAAATTATGATGCGATTAGGCGAGAATTAGGTGGCATAGGTTGGGGAAGGAAACTGCAGGGGATGGGCACAATTGTAATGTGGAGCTTGTTCAAGGAACAGCAACTACGCGTCCTCAATAAGTATGTACCTGTCAGGCAGGGAGGAAGCAGTCGTGTGAGGGAACCGTGGTTTACTAAAGAGGTTGAATCTCTTGTGAAGAGGAAGAAGGAGATTTATGTTAAGATGAGATGTGAAGGCTCAGTTTGGGCGCTTGAGAGTTACAAGTTAGCCAAGAAGGACCTGAAGAAAGAGTTAAGAAGAGCCAGGAGGGGACATGAGAAATCTTTGGCAGGTAGGATCAAGGAAAACCCTAAAGCTTTCTATAGGTATGTCAGGAGTAAAAGAATGACTAGGGTAAGATTAGGGCCAGTCAAGGACAGGAGTGGGAAGTTGTGCGTGGAGTCTGAAGAGATAGGAGAGGCGCTAAATGAATATTTTTTGTCGGTATTCACACAGGAGAGGGACACTGTTGTCGAGGGGAATACTGAGATGCAGGCTGTTGGACTGGACGGGATTGAGGTTCATAAGGAGGAGGTGTTAGCAATTCTGGAAAGGGTAAAAATAGCTAAGTCCCCGGGCCGGATGGGATTTATCCTAGGATTCTCTGGGAGGCTAGAGAGGAGATTGCAGAGCCTTTGGCTTTGATCTTTGTGTCATCATTGTCTACAGGAATAGTGCCAGAAGACTGGAGGATAGCAAATGTTGTCCCCTTGTTCAAGAAGGGGAGTAGAGACAACCCTGGTAATTATAGACCGGTGAGCCTTACTTCTGTTGTGGGCAAGGTTTTGGAAAAGATTATAAGAGATAGGATTTATAATAATCTAGAAAGGAATAATTTGATTAGGGATAGTCAGCACGGTTTTGTGAAGGGTAGGTCGTGCCTCACAAACCTTATTGAGTTCTTTGAGAAGGTGACCAAAGAGGTGGATGAGGGTAAAGCGGTTGATGTGGTGTATATGGATTTCAGCAAAGCATTTGATAAGGTTCCCCATGGTAAGCTATTGCAGAAAATACGGACACATGGGATTGAGGGTGATTTAGTGGTTTGGATCAGGAATTGGCTAGCTGTAAGAAAACAGAGGGTGGTAGTTGATGGGAAATATTCATCCTGGAGTTCAGTTACTAATGGTGTACTGCAAGGATCTGTTTTGGGGCCACTGCTGTTTGTCATTTTTATTAATGACCTGGATGAGGGTGTAGAAGGATGGATTAGTAAATTTGCGGATGACACTAAAGTCGGTGGAGTTGTAGACAGTGCGGAGGGAAGTGGCAGATTACAGAGTGACATAGATAAGCTGCAGAGCTGGGCTGAGAGGTGGCAAATGGAGTTTAATGCGGAAAAGTGTGAGGTGATTCACTTTTGAAGGAGTAACAGGAATACAGAGTACTGGGCTAATGGAAAGATACTTGGTAGTGTGGATGAACAGAGCGATCTGGGTGTCCATGTGCATAGATCCCTGAAAGTTGGCACCCAGGTTGATAGGGTTGTTAAGAAGGCATATGGTGTGTTAGCTTTTATTGGTAGAGGGATTGAGTTTCGGAGCCATTAGGTCATGCTATAACTGTACAAAACTCTGGTGCGGCCGCACTTGGAGTATTGCGTACAGTTCTGGTCGCCGCATTATAGGAAAGATGGGAAGCGTTGGAAAGGGTGCAGAGGAGATTTACCAGGATGTTGCCTGGTATGGTGGGAAAATCGTATGAGGAAAGGCTGAGGGGCTTGAGGTTGTTTTCGTTAGAGAGAAGAAGGTTAAGAGGTGACTTAATAGAGGCATACAAGATGATCAGAGGATTAGATAGGGTGGATAGTGAGAGCCTTTTTCCTCGGATGGTGATGGCTAACACGAGGGGACATAGCTTTAAATTGAGGGGTGAGAGATATAGGACAGATGTTAGAGGTAGGTTCTTTACTCAGAGAGTAGTAAGGTAGTGGAATGCCCTGCCTGCAGCAGTAGTGGACTCGTCAACATTTAAGAGCATTCAAATGGTTATTGGATAAACATATGGATGATATTGGAATAGTGTAGATTAGAGGGGCTTTAGATTGGTTTCACTGGTCGGCGCAACATCGAGGGCCGAAGGGCCTGTACTGCGCTGTAATGTTCTAATGTTCTAAATTCTCCCTCCGTGCACCTAAACAGGCACTGGAGTGTGGCGACTAGGGAATTTCCACAGTAATTTCATTGCAGTGTGAATCTAAACCGACTTGTGGCTAATAAATAAATTACTTGATTAACTGCATTATTTCTTTTTAAATGAGATTGAAACACTTACATTTTTGCTGTTGCCAATGGGTTCAATCTGACAATGAATTAAGTGAATTATTTTGCTGCCATATGTTTTGGAAAGCTGGGATCTCCTGAAAACATGAATGGGGATAGATTTGTGCTACTTCACATAGATCAGAATCACCAGTATTTCTTGAAAATAAGGCATTATCCAATGGTTTCTTAAGAATAAGAGGGAAGAGGATAACAGACAAGCCAAGTGACTCAACAACTCACAAGCACGGATGAATTCTAATTGGTACACTACATTAGACCCTGATTTTATTTTAAACTTGGTCTATTTTAATAGCCAAAGGGCAGAAATAGCAGGTAGTTTGGAGAGTAGAACATAAGATACATGTCAGCAGAAACATGAAAAAGCAAGTTCCCACTCCTGTGAATTAACAAACCAGTTAATGAGTTTGCACTCAGAGGGCTGAATAATATGGTTGCTCGCCAACAGCGGGTACCACACTTGAAAGACGATGGCATTCTGACTTCTGGGCCGACGGTCTGTGCACACCCCATAATTCAGTACTTGCCATGAATTAGTGGCAAGGGCAAGTTACAGATCGTCTTCCTGCCCAATAAGTACTGAAGGGTGGGATGTCCAGGCTCTATCCATATGATTCTGGCCAACCTGCAGAAAGTAGAGGTAATCCCCAGCCCTTTGGAACATCGCATGTGTGAATGGTGGTGCAATGGTGTGCAGTAGGCTGCATTAGCCCACTGGGGTTCCAAAGGCTACCCGGAATGACCCAGTTGCAAGGAAGTATTGAACCACTGCCAGTTTCAGCGTGACAGGCATTAGGTGGCCCCCAAGGCAGCTGAATGAGGTCTCCCATAGTGATGTTACAGTGTCTCTTGAAAGCTTGTCTTTCTCTGCACTGAGTCTCACTCAGTTGCAGGGTAGATTAATTGCTGCCCATTAACTCTTGGAGCTGGACTACACTGCCCGTGAGGGTTCCTGGACTCCTCCTGACCATCAGGGTCTGGCACTGTTCTGTCTCCTTCCTGGGGAACAATAGCATGCTGAACCTCTCTGTGTTCCTTTTTTCCTCTCATCCTTCTCCTCCTCCTCCTTGTAATAACTGTCTCCTCCTCACTGGAGGTTGCGTCTCCAACTGAGACAACAATCCCCTCCTGTCTCAGCCACTTTTCACTCCTCATCCCTTGGTAATCGACAGGAAAATATTCCATCAACAAACTCCCTCTGAGTTCTCCTCATGAAAAATGTCCAAACAATTTCTCCATCCACTCGGATGAGCAATCCCTGGAGTTTGAACTGCAAAGCTGAGGCTCTGGTCTCAGCTGCAGTTTTAAAAACCGCCCAAAAAAGTTGCCCTTATAAAAACAAATGCCCCATCTGTGGTAAGTCTTACCTGAAGGAGTACCATTGCCTCCTGACCAAGTTATTGCAGCGAGATGGGTGGTTCATTCGCTGATTTGCTTTTGATTAACATTTAAGTAATACGGGTGGGTTCCTGATTTTTTGACCCGATCGCATACCACCTTATTGGAAGCTAACGTGATGACATTGTAAATGGCAACCAACATCAACGCGCCCCTTAATATGTTCCTCAAAACAGGAAATGTTTCCGATCTTGCAGTGTAAAATTTAGTCCTAAATGTGTTCGAACAATAGGCCTAAACTTTTCTTCCTTCGGCCTGGTGGTGGCCATCATAGAAACATAGAGGGCAGGATTTTCTGGCTGTGCTCACCCCAAGACCGCAAAATCCCACCTGAGGTCAATGGACCCTTGCATGGTCCGCCCCCCGCCTGCTATGATTCCCGTGGCGGACGGGACGGGAAAATTCATAGAAAATAGGAGCAGGAATAGGCCATTCAGCCCTTCGATCCTGCTCCACCATGATTGGGGCTGATTGTCTATCTCAGCGCCATACTCAAACTCTCTCCCAATACCCTGTGACACCTCCGGCCGCGGTCAACCCTGGATGGTGATTTCACACTGGCTTGCCAATTAACGGGTAGCAGGGGAGGGCAAGACGAGGGTGGACGCTGAGAAAAGGGAGGATGCGGGCTGGCGCTTCTAATGTGTTCCCTCAGGTGGACAGCCACTAGAGGAGCTGTCTCAGGGAGCTGCAGACCTGTAAAAAAAAATATTAAATTGCGATGGAAAAAACTGTGCAAAGAGTGTCCAGGTAGTACATTCAAATGCAAACCTCAGTCTCCGGACAGCTTTTGAAATTTTATTTCAGTCCAGACAGTTTATCCTGCCCTGGACTGAGGTTATAGCTAAAACGTAGAGGCCGGTTGGGCAATTGGATAGCCCGCCAACAGTAAAAGTAGATGGGCCATGTAAAATGGGCTAAATTATCTGATTGATTGTCAGCAGGCCGTCTTTAGTGCATGGCGGCCTATTAAAACATTGCATGATTGCACGATGATGTTGGGATGCGCGCCTGACGTCTTTTCGAGCAATTTCCCGTGCCTCAGTGTCGGGCGCACATCTGCCAGAGCAACGTAAAATTCTGCCCATTGACTTTTAGAAAATACAAGCAAAATCTCTTTAAGGCTAATTTACCAATGGCTGATATATATATATCATATATATTTTTAAATAAGCAAGGTGTCACGGGGTATGACGAGAGCGCCTGAGTATGGCACTGAGATAGATGATCAGATGTACTCACGTTGAATGGCGGAGCAAGCTCGAAGGGCTGAATGGCCTCCTCCTGCTCCTATTTTCTATAAGTAAATAAGCAAAATGATTGCTTGCCAAAAGCTGTTATATTGAGGGGGAGTGTTTGAATGAAACCCTTGCCCAGGCTTTTGTGGAAGAGGTTTCTTGAAGCAATGTAGCTGAAACAAAAGCTTATGATGCTGAACTGTGAGTCATGCTTTTAGTGCAACACTACACTCACTATCTTTGCTGATTATCAGCAACATTTTCATTTCCTTTCTTCACTGCTTGATGCCGAGCTTCGGGAATATTAACGAAAGAAGGAACCAGATATGTACCATTATCAGCATTGAGCGAACCAGGGCTGCAATTGTCCCATCCCATTGTGCTGGGAGGGTTGGCACTGTGGGGGTGGGATTACAGTCGGGTGGGTGGCTGGAGATTGCAGCGGGCCCTTTGGTGGGGGGAGGGGATTGGGACTGGGCCCAGGAATGGTCAAGGGGCCAGCGATCGGGCCTTGGGGTGGGTGGCGCGGAGAGCCAGTATTGCGGGGGTCGAGCAGGGGTCAAGCTGGCCAGTAATTGGGAGGCCGGCAGTGCGGGGCATGCGCTGATCTCGGCACCGACGTGCGCAGTGGCCCGCTCAGCGCGCTGATTTCAGCCTCTCCAGCAGGAATAGGCCCCACCCCTGAAATTTAATGATATTCGCACTGGTGACCTCTGCAGTACGTAGAGTGTGAGAGATTCTCCTCTGAACTCCCACGGAATAAAACAACGTGAATTACTCACAAATTTGACACTTATAATATTTTTGGGAGAATTCCTCCCCAGACCGCTCCCCACTGTGATGGAGATCAGCTGAATTTTTCACAGTAGCCGATTGAAAAACTGTATTTACAGCATGCTTTGAAAATTAGATTCATTAAAATGATCATAAAATCTGAAATTGGAGCTGTTCTGAATGAATGAGCAACACTTCAGTAGTGTTTGTCGAATGTCACTTTCTCAACGATGATAAAATCTTCAGATTTTGAACATAATAACACAAGGTTTTTTAATGATCTTTCAGCTTCTACCTTAAACCCATATGTACATCCCAGTCTTTATAGCTCTCTGTAAAACGATTTCAAAGTGAATGATGACCAATGCGTTTCACTTCCTCATCACAAACTCAAAATAGAGTAGATGATGGAAAGTTGAAATACTCAGCAGATTTGGCAGTGTCTGCAAAAAGAGAGACAAAGTTAATGTTTCACTTCAATGATCTTCACCAGACCTCAGCTGAAGAAAGAAAGTTGATTTTTTAATACCTGGTTTACTGTCTGTGATGGGGGGGTGGCGGAGATAATGAACATGGATGGTGAGGGGGGAGAAAATTATTGTACACCAACAACGCAAAACAGGTTTGTAGTGCACCAGTAGCTGTTTTCACCATGCCAGTTCTTATTTTTAGTAGAAGGCCATTCGACCCATCAAGCCTGCACCAAGAACAACAAAGCTAATGGTATTTGCTACCAAATAAACCTGTTGGACTTTAGACTGGTTTTGTTAAAACTCTTACCAAGAACAACAAGCCCATCCAATTCCCTATCCCCCTAACCCCACATATTTACCCTGCTAATTCCCCCAGGCACTAACGGGCAATGTATGATGGCCAATCAACATAACCCGCACATCTTTGGAGTGTGGGAGGAAGCCGGAGCACCCGGAGGAAACCCACGTAGACAGGGGGAGAATGTACAAGCTCCACACAGACAGTCACCCGAGGCCGGGAATTGAATCCGGGACCCTGGCACTGTAAGGCAGCACTGCTAACCATTATGTCAGCGTGCCATCCATTTTCATTGAATTGGAAAATATTGATAAGCATTTTAATTTCAAATGAAGCAGAAACAACAGTGAAAGTCAGAAACAAGACTTCAAAAAGCATAGAACCATCGTCCCGTGACCATCAGTGGAAAGAAGATCAAGGACAGTAAATAATCAGATGCCAATTCACGATGAACCCATTTTATGCTGCTGGTGTAGACCAATTCCCCCGATCCCCAACCCTATCCCTCAATCCCCTCCATCCTTGTGGGCACCGTTCCCTAACCAAAAAATGTGGGCCAAGTTTTATTATTCTCCTCAGCATCATTCAGCTACTTCTCAGTGTAAGCGCACCGATATATAAATAATACTCAGAATCAGAAGTAAATGTTTATGGGGGAAGAGCATTCCTCCAATCCTCCTCCTTTGTTTTGTTATATTACAATCAGCCTTTTAAGATTCATTTTATTACTGCTGCGATCTTGGATTTCTGCAATATGACATCAATATACTACAATGTGTAGGCAAGATTGTGCTCGGAACAGAAATAAGGAAGTGATCACATTTAATTCGGGGCACTTGAATAATAGCAGGAACTCTGCAGATGTGGTGATTGGGGGGGCTGGAGAACCCTACAAAGGGGCTGATTGGGGGAGGTGGGAGAAACTCCGAAAAGGGAGCAATCAGCGGGGTGGGGGCAACTCTGCAAAGGGAGTGATCAGGGGCTGGGGAAACTCTGCAAAGAGGGCGTCGAGGGGTGAGGGAAACTCTGCAAAGTGGGAGTTTGGGGGCGATGGGTCCTGATGTCTGTTGGGAGGAGGTTGGGGGGAGACCGGCACAGGGAGCAATCAGTGGGGGCTGGGGGGCGTGGGTGGTGCCGATGTCCGTGGGGGCAGGTGGGGTGTTGGTGCGTACACTAGGTGATTGGGGCGCCTGTGCAATGGCGCCCCAAGAGCTCAGCAGCCAGCTTCCCTGGCGAGATTAGGCTCCGCCCCTTCCCTACTGGTGAGAATCACACCCTGGCTCTTTTATGTACTAAGTGCCATCAGATTGCGACTCACAGCTTGCCCAAAAAACCGGCGTGATTCTCTCCCATTTTCTTGCTCATTCTCTGTTGAGAACTTTATCGTAAAATTCCACACAATCAGTTTCAACCAAGCTACTTCTGGTAAATTTGTGAAATGCACAGCAACATTCAACAAAGTGATGATGAAAAGTGAGCTATTTGGTGCAGTTTCGCATGGAGAAAGGAAACTTGGCTTTGTGATAATGTAATAATCTGATTTATGATATGCAATTCAATTAGTCTTACTCCTGAGCAAAAATAAAACTATTCTCTAATCTTCTAGAGTGATTTCACTGATGCTAGGTAGCATGCTCGGAAACCTTGCCATTTTGTCATGGTGTGTTGTTAATTTAATATTTAAAATTTGGCTTTGATTATCAATGCTCTGAAGCAGATGGTAGCATTGGCATTGGTCCAAAGTCTCACCCTGAGCTATTTCAGTTCAAAATAACATTCTAAGTGTATGTGCCAGTTGAAAATTAAGGATTAATATGAAGTTTTGACATTGTCATGAAAGCACACTGGCGGAATTTTACGACCTCATCACGCCCATTTTGCGGGGAAAATGTCGTAAAATCGGGTGTGATGCGACAAGCAGGAATGACGTCCGTTCTTGTGCCCATTCCCATTTTACCGAGAAAAAAATCAGCGTGATCAGGAGCCCGCCCAAAATGGGCGAAATGTCAATTTGCATTTTTTTTGTATTCATCACAATGTAATGAGTGAGCTTCACTCCCAATCGTCCCAGCTCACCGGCCTTAATGAAATTATTCATTGCAGCCGGATCGGTCAGGAAAACACCTCATGTATAAAAGTCGGATTCAGGCGCTTGAGCAGTGAGGGTAAGTGAGGAGGTGAGTTCATACTGCTCTGTGCTGCTTCCAACCATCCGTCCACAAGTGTGTCAAGGAGGTCACGAATGCCCTGTATGCCCGGGCTGGCCAGTATATTAAATTTGACCTGGACAAGGCCCAGCAGGAAGCCCGGGCTGCAGGAGTCTCAACCATGGTAGGAATGCCAAATGTGCAGGCAGCTATAGACTGCACCCACGTCACCCTCAAGACCCCGGTGAAGACTTTGGGATGATTCATGAACAGAAAGGGCTTCCATTCAATAAATGTGCAGTTGGTGTGTGACCATCAGCTGAATATCATGCATGTCTGCGCCAGACACCCCAGCAGCGTGCATGACAGCTTCATATTGAGGAGTTCTGATGTCCGGAGGTCTTTGAGGAGGATCCCAGGGTGCAGGGATGGCTCGTGGGGAACATGCTTTGGACTTGGCTGATGAAGCCTGTGCAGAGGCCTGAGACTGATGCAGAGACGTGATATAATGACGTCCATGTTGCCACCTGTTCAATCGTGGAGCGGTGCTTAGGGCTCCTCAAAATATGGTCCAGGTGCCTGGACTGTTTTGGCAGGGTCCTCCAATATAGCCCCTTGATATCGTCCCGCATTGTGGTGGTGTGCTGTGCCCTACAAAACATGGAGGCCAACCAACCGGGCATCGCTGGGGAAGAGGCTGCCCAGCAGGAGGAGGAAAAGGAGGGGAGGACAATGATGAGGAGGAGGATGGTCACCGATGTCCTTGGGTGGGAGGGGGAGGCTGTATCTGGCCAGGGGGTGTTCTGTCAGCGGAGCTGTTTTTTTAAGCTTTTTCTGTGAATGCCCAGTTTATGGCTCTGATCTGAGCTGCTGGCTGTCTGGTGAATTAGGCCCCACCCACTGCCTCTAGCAGCTAGAAATGATCTAGCCCATATTTTCCAAGACTGAGTGCATAAGATTGGGTGTGAAAACTCACCCGAAAAATGGATCAGTAACTCTCCCATTTACACACTAGCTGGAAACTTAGAAAAAATCTCGTAAAATTCCGCCCATTGCTACGACACAGTAAAGGATTTTTAAAAAATGTTGGCTCAGCAGTCGCAATCTTGCCAAAGCCAGATGCTTAAAAGGTTCAAGCTCCACTTTAGGTTCTCAGCATGTAATCTCAGGCTGACACTTTGATGTAATTCCTCAGTACCAAGGGAGTGCTTGTCTTTCAGATTAAACATTAAACAAAGATCGTGCCCTGACTGTGGTATAATTTGAAGAAGGGCAAAGAGTTCTCCTGGCCAATGTTACTTCATCAACTGACGTAAACAGAATAACAGGTCATTTATCTCATTTGCTGTTTTTGTGGGACCTTGCTGTATGGAAAACAACTTTTGCAGTTTCCAGTTCCTGATGTCCTGAGAAAGTGAAAGGTGTTGTATAAGTAAGTGCAAGTTGCTTATAACCAGTGTTTATATTATAAACATTATATACATTGATCATACTTCATCTGGGGGTCTAAAAAAAGCAAGTGCCTAATTTCCCAACATTAACATTCTTTACCTTAATAAAGACAAAAGGGATCATCCTAAATATAAATTTGAGAGGGAGAGTCCTCATTTTTTTCCCTCAGTTATTTTCTCCCTCTATTATTTGGACCCCCAAATTGTATGTTGCATGTCTGAGAGGACCGGGAACTGATTCGCTTTGGAGCACTCTTCTTGTTGTCACTAAGAAGTTTGCGTGTGGCTTTGGAACTCAATAGGGGCACAATGGACGTTCAGTCCCAACCTCAATTACTCTGTAGTGTGGGATATTGAGGTTGCCTCACTGTGGTTGCAATTATCGAACGAAACACTAATATTTTAATTTATGCTCAGAATATTGCAAATTAAGTACAAAGCTTCAATTTTGAAAAGTCTTCTCAATGTACATTATTATAACATTTAATCATAAACATTTATAAAAATATACTTTTACAGAAGTTATACGAAAGTGAATATTTTAAAAGATGATCAATTAGCAAACTTAAGACTAAAATCAGCAATCACATGTCAATGTTTTGTCACTGAAAATACATTTTTGGTTGGACTAGGATCGGAGTGATCAAATCTATACATCAAATGCATTTTGGCCATACCAGGTGGATCCATAAGATAATTATGCATATATGATTACTTAATTTTCTGTTGATGAAGGTTGAAATTAATATGTTACATTATTCCATTATCCATTTCATAATTGATAGATTTCTCTATCCAAGCTCAAATCATGCACGAATCGATGCACCACAATGGTCTGCTTATTTATGTGATCACAGAATCCTACAGTGCAGAAGGAGGCCATTCGGCCCATCAAGTCTGCACCGACCACAATTCCCACCCAGGCCCTATTCCCCATAACCCCATGCATTTACCCTAGCTAGTCCCCTGACACTAAGGGGCAATTTAGCATGGCCAATCCACTTAACCTGCACATCTTTGGACTGAGAGAGGAAACCAGAGCACCCAGAGGAAACCCACGCACACGGGGAGAACGTGCAAACTGCATACAGACAGTGACCCAAGCCGGGAATCGAACTTGGGTCCCTGGCGCTGTGAGGCAGCAATGCTAATCACTGTGCCACCGTGCCACCCCTGTGATAGCCATTTCATAAATTACTGGGTGACTTAGGCTGAAAGCTTCCAGTCACTTTAATTTCTTGGTTATTGTTATTTCTGCTAAAGTAATTTGGTAGCTTAGGGAGGTGGGTTGAGAGTGTAACTACTGACCTACATGAAGACCAGTTATCTACATTTAAATAAATATGGAATGAATATTTGATCCATCAAGTTGCAATTTATTTCAGTTTATTAATATTGGTTGCATTCAACAAAAACACAAGCTAGGGCATGTAATTATTAACAGAACAACCCTACCAAAACTACAAAGTGAACTGATGGCAATAGTTAAATTCTCCTGTTCACATAGTGATCACAGATCCAAAATCACCAAATCACCCAATTTCTGAAATAAATGGACACTTTCTCTATTTTGTTGCAAGTCAGGTGCACTGCTGGATATAATAAAGAAGCTACAGCAGAAGGTACCAGGTTAGAAAGTATGATGAATTGTGAAGAAAGCAGAAAAAGTATGCAATTAGTTGACTGGCAGAGCAAAGACAGGTGCAGTTTAACGTAACGTGTAAGATAGAACAATATGGATGTAAGAATGGTAGATAAGAGTAAAATGCAAATTGAGAATCATTGTGATAGCTCAACATGTTTTCAAGGTGTAGAAGTCATTAAAATCTTGTTTGCCTGTACCGAAAGTACAAAATGGAAACAGGAATTGACCACACAATGGAATAAGCAAATGCTTCCGTTATTGTTAAATATTTTAGTCATACTTCATTTGGAATATCATATTCATTTTTGACTGTCCCACTTTAGGGCTTTGGAGAAAGCATTGCTATGAATCATTAAGACGATATCTGCAATTAAGGGACTGAACTGTGATGAAAGACCTGAGAAACTCAGGTTATTTCTCTCAAGATAAGGAAGCATAGAAACATAGGAACTAAAGTAGGTCATTCAGCTCTTTGAGCTTGTTCCACCATTCAATTAGATCATGGCTGACCTGTATCCTAACTACCCAACTTAGTTTCATAACACTTAATACCTTTGCCTAGAACTTATAGCTATTCGAAAAAAAAATTTTAAGTTCATCCTTGAAGTTACAAAGCCGATGCTCAGAATGGACCGGGCAAACCCAAATCCATTCCTTGCTTGCTCCAAATACCAAATTCAAATTCCAATTGAATCCAATTCAAGGTCCCCACAAGCTAGACAAACAAGATCCAAGCTGACAAGATGAGACATTGCCCCCAATCCTGGGCTTGATCTGACATTTGATCTTAGCCAAAAGCGATTTAAGACAACAAAGTTTGCATTTGTATAGTGTCTTTAATATATTAATAGACTCAAGGCATTTTACATATAAGAGTACAAACTGTTAGAGTGAAAGTTGGAGAATTATGATAGATACATGAATGTGGTTGAAAAGATTGGTTTGAGAAGGCATTTAAAGATGGAACATGAAATTGCAAGGCAAAGAGATTGGGAAAGAGAATTCCAGAGTGTTAGATCTCAATAATTAAACCTAGTGGCTTTGGGGAATTGTGGCGCAGGGCAAGGAGTGGGAGGGGGATGACGTGAATTGGGGGGAAGAAGGGAATTGTGCACAGTAGGCTGAAGTCGGAAGAGTGTAGGTTGCGACAGGTTGTAGGACTAGGATTGTAGAGCTATGGCATGACATAAGAATCACAGAATCATATAGTTATAATGGCGCAGAAGGAGGCCATTTGGCCTATCGACCCAGGCTGACTCTCTGTAGAGCAACTCAGTCAGTCCCATTTCTTTGCTCTATTCCCATAGCCCTCTCAGTTTATTTCTCTCAAATGCCCATGCAATCTTGTTTTGAAATCATTGGTTGCCTCTGCTTTACTACTAAGGACAAAGCTCTTCCTCACATCCTCCCTGCATCTCCTGCCCAAATCCATAAATCTGTACCCCCTAGTCTTTGTAGCATCAGCCAATGGGAACAGCTATCTTATCCAAGCCTGGCATGATCTTGTACACCTCCAATGAATCTCCCCTCAATCTCTTGTGCTCCAAGGAGAACAAACAGCTTCTCAAACCTAACCTTATAGCTAGAATCCCTCATCCTGGAACCATTCTGGTAAATCTCCTCTGCATCCTCTCAGGGACCCTCAAATCCTTCATAAAGTATGGTGTTCAGAACTGAATGCTAATCATGACCACATTAGGGCTATGGAAGGATTTTGAATTTTGTGTTTTTGAAAGAAGTCAATGGAAACCAAGAAGAAAAAAGGAAGAAGGAAATAAATAAATTGCCATTATATAGCAGCCTTCACATCCTCAAAATATTCCACAGCACCTCACATAAATTAAACTGTTATCATAGAAGCCCTACATGCAGAAGAGGCCATTCGGCCCATCAAGTCTCCACCGACTCTCTGACAGAGTATCTTACCTAAACCCTCTCCCCCGCCCGATCCTTGTAACCCTACACATTTCCCATGACTAATCCATTTAACTTGTACATCTTGGGACACCAAGGGGCAATTTAGCATGGCCAATCCACCTAACCTGCACATTTTGGATTGTGGGAGGAAACCAGAGCACCCGGAGGAAACTCGTGCAGACAGAGGGAGAATGTGCAAACTCCACACAGTCACCCAAGGTCGGAATTGAACCCTGGTCTCTGAAGCTGTGAGACAGCAGTGCTAGCCACTGTCCCACTTAAAAGTACTCACTTGGTGATGAGTACATGGGACCTAGTGAAGGACAGGATGCAAGCAGTTGGAGTTTTAATAAACTTAATTTAGTGCAGGGAATATTCTAGAGGTCAATAAGCTGAGTTTTCAAGAAATGAAGTCTTAAAGTAACAAAAACAAGAGAAAGGTTTTTAGCAGTGGTAGCGACAAAGCTGGATAATGTTGGGCAAGTGAATGTTTGTGGTATGAGGACAAATTAGTTATGGTTTGATGCTCAGTTCTTCGTTAGACAGCACACTTATGCTGCACATCCATCCACTTAATCTGGCAAGAAACTTGGTTGGGAATGAAGGTGGAGAAAAGGATTGGAGTTTTCTGTGGGAGCTGAATAAGATTGCTTGGGAAAACAAGATGGTTAACTTATTCTCCCAGCTGAAAGAGAATGAAAGGAAAATGTTGATGAGTAACCTACTGTCATTTAGAAATATATATATATTGATTGTTTGGCAGTAGATTTATAGGCTGCTGTACTTCAGATATAAGGTGTTGAAACCCCAAAGGATAGAGAGCTTGAACCCCATTGACATTCAAACTTGTTTTTCTTTTATTGAGTGACCTAGCTGTCTCTAGTGATGGATAAACTTTGCATCTTATTGGAGTTGCTTTTGCATATAATTCCCTAAATATTCTCATGTGACTCAAGTAGCTCACCAAGAAAGTTGCATAGGCTCAAAGTTTACAATATTAAAAAATGCCTCCAAACCCATGAAGAGAACATTTCCTCGAGGAATGTATATATTACTGGAGTAAATTGAAATGTTAAAACACCCTTTTACAGCTCTTGTGTAGCATATATATCAGTGGTACCGTATTATGATGGACAAAAGATTTCAACAAATATTCACATGCTCTTTGTTGAGCAGTCTTTACAGTATAACAAGGTTGCATTGTTTAATCAGTAATTTGCAAATATAGATAATTGCCTGATGGTACTGGTATACAACAGATGATCTAACAGCAGCAGTTTTCAGTGCAATGTCTTGTGGTGAAAGAAAAGTGCATTCTCCTGCTAAACAGCCAAAAATGAAACAATGCAATTTGTTAAATAATGATGATTGAAATGTATCAAACAGCAAATTACACTGATGAAATGTTTTCACAAAGGAATAGTGCAAACCATCTGTTGGGAGTTAATTGAAATTACAACATATCATAAAACCAGTAAAATATACGTCAATCACAATAGAAATAGTAAAAAGAATGTACGGTCAGCCCCCCGCCCCCCCCCCCTCCCCCGTACAGCTTCTCGTGATATTTCATAGACTTATCAGTGAAATCTTAAAAGTCTTTTGTGTGCTGCACTCCCAAACAAGAACAGCAGTTGTGGGGCAATCAAACACCAATATTGTTCTGTATCAAGCATGTTATATACTTAACTATAAACAGAATGAGAAACTACTAAGGCTGTGGCTTTGGATATGAAAGTGATTCAAATTGCAAATGGGTGAAACCAGAAACAAAACACAAATGAACACATTTTGTTGTGTTACAATTTTAGATTCTCAGGGCCTTTTTTTAACCTCAGGCCACTACCTGTGTGGAGTTTGCACGTTCTCTTCGTGTCTGTGTGGGTTTCCTCCGGGTATTCCTGTTTCCTCCTACAGTCCAAAGGTGTGTGGGTTAGATTGATTGGCCATGCGAAATTGCCCCTTAGTGTCAGGGGGACTAGCAGGTAGATGTGTGGGGTTATGGGGATTGGGCCTGGGTAGGATTGTTGTCGATGCAGGTTCAATGGGCCAAATGGCCTCCTTCTGCACCGTAGGGATTCTATGACTCTATGATTCTACAGAATCAAAATCAGGCTCTCAGTGTGGGTTAAATTAACAGTGGATTTATTTTATGCTAGGCATTTGTAGCAAGATTATGAAATCAATAAAATATGTATCAAAGGAAGATAAAAAATGCTTTCTTCAACTTTATTTTGTTACTCCATCATACTTTTGTAATGCTATCTATCTACCAACACTCATATATCTAACTTAACCAAATTACACAGAGATCACTGATTTGGTTGGATGCTTAAATTATGAAAATGATACTAAAGGAAAAACAAACCTAATTCAGAGCCTTTGACCCTCAAATGAATTTTACTCACGAAACAGAAAATTATCGAGAGGTCTTCGCTGCATATCCTCTACACTAGCGCTGCTTCCTGAGTTAAATCTTCGTGAATGTGACTTATAATCTTTATAATTAGTTTTTGACCATGAACAGAAAGAATGGCAGTGTTGTCACTCCTGTTAGGCCAATGCTTTCGCTTGTTTGCGGCTGTGATAACCTACCTGAGATAAGCAACTCACAACCCCAGCAAGAAGCAAGTTGGACGCAGCCGAAGCTGGGACTTGAAATTCCACTCTTCCATTAGCTCATCTTAATCATGCTAATGACATCTACTGTGTGACTTCACCTAGACCATTCTGTTATATTGAAAATAAAGAATTGCTGTGAAGGCAACAGTTTAAATTACAGCCAGGAAAGTACTGTTAATTTTGAGTTACTTCCTTGCTATTGATCGGTGACTTTAGTCACTGTGAAAGATTGCTGCTTCCTGAAAACTAATCTCGTAAATGATATTAAAAATTAAGGTACTTGGCTTCTTACTTTAATTTCATAGTGCTACAGAAAAGTCTTGAAAATAACACAGTGAAGGCCAACAGTGATAATAGGAAATATGAAATTAAAATAATTGTGAAGGAAATCAAACAAGTTTGAACTGGAAAATGCAACAAAGGAGGAACATAATATGGGTGAGGAAAGAATTAACATAATGAATAAAAGAGTCACAAAGAGGAGAAATATAAAAGGGAAAGTAACATAAGGAAACAAAAACTCAATGATATGAAGAAATAAATATAAAAATGGGAATGGAGATTGACTAACTTGTATTTATATGAAAGGACTAACAAAAACAAAAATCTGAAAAGCACAAGAAGGACAAATGGAAACTGAATTAAGATTAAAATAAAGAGATGGATGAACAAAGGAAGAAAAACAACGTAAAATGGGAACAGAATTATTTAAAATTCTCTTATAAAAGGTCAAAGGTCATGAATTATATGGCTCTGTAATTAATACATTTTAGGTTCAATTAGTTTCACTGTTATGTCATTACACACACAATACCCACAAGCAACTTTACATTTTTTGTTTCTGATTTTGCAATGATAAAATTATTTTATATTAACACACAAGACACATACAAAGAATGTTACTTAATTTAAACATTAATGACGATAAAGTACACAGGGGGTTCTTTGGTATTATGCCTTCAATTAATCTTATGGTTCCCAGTCATTCATTTAATCCATCAGATGTCTCTTTTAGACAAATGACAAAGAATCATAAATGTTGCAATTTTGTGCATACTCATAAAACTTCCAAAAATGATTATTTTCAATTTCAAGAAAGAGCGGTTGGGTTAATTTCAATTGATAATTGTATAATATAATACACATTTTATTCCCAAAACGTTGATGAGATTCCACACAATTATTTTGCCAGATGTAGTTGTATTTCATTTTTACACACACCTCAGCCTCCCTAATGAGAAGGAAATTGCTGAAATCATTTCGCCTTTTTCAGAGACCAGAGAAAATGGTTACGTAATCAAGAAACTCACATGAAAGACAGAATTAAACCAAAAATCTTGAAAACAATATGCATCCATAGAATAAATATTTCACAAACTGTGCAAGGTTTGACACTAACTTGTTCTGATCTGGACATGGCAGCTGTCTAATAACATGGAAGCAGACAACCGTTGTGTGTTGTTCTGCAGGAGTGTGACTATGGCAGTAGAAATAAATACTTATTCAGGGTGAAAACAAAATACTGTACACAGACCAAGTTTGAATAAACCAGGATCCAATGTGGGATTCAAGGGAAAGTTGAAAGGACTGACTTGTACATGTCCAAACATGCATGCCCCATCACTTAATTGACATAATGCATTCTGCCACTTTCGATTAAGTCAAAAACAAAATGTAAACATGTTTTGTCTGGTGTTAATCAATGGATTCAAAAAATTTCTATTTGTTTTTATAAGTACAAAAGGAGTCTAATGCTCTCAATATATATTCTAAGGTTGCAGTCTATGATTCCTGCATGGGTTACTTGGAAAACAAAAGGCAGATGTAAAACAATATGGTAATAGTATTATTTCCCTTAGGTAAATTGTATTGAAAATACCTTTGACGTTAAAACAAGAGGAGCAGAGATAAATTAAGGACCATTCTGCGGAGGGTCGATCCATCCTTTCTCCTGCAGACCATGGCAATTTACTGTTGTGTCTGTTGCCTGATTAATTTCCAGTCCATTGAATCTCCAAAAAAAACCACACACACGCACACACACACACACAGCAAGAGATGTTCATATAACACAGTAAGGTTCCCTGGGTAGCCTAGATTTCCGACAGTAAAGGATGTTGGTGCTGAAACAGCGTCTTAGCTCCCGGTTGGAGAAGATGCAGAGGAACGGGTTGACACCAGCCTGGGCAAAAGTCATCCAGACAGCGGCGGTCAGGTAGCCGCGGGGGACAGCGGGACCCTTGACAAAGACACGCCAGTAACAAGCCACCAGGTACGGGCACCACAGAGCCACGAAGAAGAAGGTGATCAGGTAGAACATCCTGCCGATCCTCTTCTCCGTCTTGAACTCGTCCATGACCAGCAGCCGCCGGCGGATGCCCTGCCCCGGCGGGTTCTGGCGGATGCCCAGCAGGGTGGGCGGCGTGGGCCCGCGGCCGAAGCCGGCGATCCAGTTGGCGGCCGCTTGGCCGGTGGCTCCCGGCCCGTGGAAGGTCCAGTTCTGGCTGACGGCCGGCACCAGCTGCACCGGCTTCATCTTGCGGCGGTCGTAGACGAAGAAGAGGAGCTTCAGGTAGACCAGGTGGGTGGCGAGCACGATCACGGCGAACATCAGCATGAAGCCCAGCGAGTCGTTGACTTTGAAGTAGCGGTGCTCGAAGATGCACTGCTCCTCCTCCCGGATGAAGGTGTAGGTGCCCACGTCGAAGACGGGCGGGAAGGCCATGGCCACCGAGAGCGTCCACACCATGCAGATGACCGCCAGGCACGTCCAGAAAGTCAGCCGCTTGGAGTAGAAGCGGTGGTGGGCGATTGCGATGTAGCGGGTCACGCTGACACAGAAGAGCATGAAGACGGCGTGGAAGCAGGACAGCACCCCCACGAAGGCCACCACCTTGCAGCTCAGCGAGCCGTACGGCCACGACGAGCCGTTCTTCACCGACAGGAAGACGAAGGGGAAGCAGGCGGCCGAGCGGATGATGTCCGAGGAGCACAGGTCCAGCAAGAAGTAGTAAGGGGCCCGGTGCAGCGTCTTGTCTTTGACCAGCAGGAAGGAGATGAGCAGGTTGCCCAGCACGCCCACCCCGATGATGAAGCCCAGCGAGGTCAGCTTGAAGAAGGTGGCCAGCGGGGAGACGCTTTGCAAGAGGTTGTCGCTGCTGCCGCTGGCTGCATGGCTGTAATTCGCCATAGATACAGTCAATGGGGAAGGGGGAGTTGGGGGGGGGGGGGGGTTATCCAGGAACAAGCCTCACTCAGCCACGGTGGCGAAGTATCATGATGGAGGGAGTTACAATCACATCAATTAATCCACACTCTCTTCCTCCCCCCCCCCCCCCCTCTCCCACCGCCCCCCCTCCCTCCAGAGATGTAGCTGGATGCTGGAGACAATAAAAGCATCCAGAGTGGGGAGGAGGAGGGAGGGGGTCTGATCCAGCCCTATCCGGGCACCATTCTCATTCCAGACATCCACCCCATCGTCTGAACCATTTACCAGCGAGGAGCCTGTGGAAAATAAAATACAATCATCACATATTCCAATAACATTGCTCTCTGATTCCTAAAACAAAAAATCCCCCCAAACAGCAGATTAACCAAATATCCACTGCTGCTACAAAAAAAATAAAAGACACGTATCGACAGGGATGGGTTTACCTGTGTGTGGTTGGGGGAGGGAGGTTTAATTTTCTCTCTCTCTCTGTAGGGCTGTGGTGTTAGCAAGGAGTTGCTGCTGCTGTCTCTGCTGCCGGCTGCCTTGCTGGGAGTGAATGGATTGCAAAGGGGGCTGAAGGCGAGACTGCGCAGCGAGCCTATTTGTAATCCTTGCCGCGTCTCCCCCTGTCGCATCCCTCCCTCTCCCACAGACACGCACACACACACACACAGCAAAGGCAAAGGACGCTTATATGCAACACGTCCACTCCAATCGGAGACACGATTAACGCTCATTTATCTTACTTCAAGCCAGCCAGGCATTGCAAAGCTTCACAGCCGGCTAGCCCTTCCACCCTCCCCCCCCATCCCCCCCAGCACACAAAATATAACCTTTAAGTGGCATGGTTAAATATTTTCCCTTCATCACTTCTCCCCTGCTGCATCTTCTATTGGAAAACTTCCACACAGCCATTTAACAAATTAGCCTTCTACCGTGTATTTTCCGTGACATGTATTAGTATGCACATTATGTGTGGATGCATAATGATCACATGCGTCTTCACACACCCAGTTATCATTGCACATACCCAGATCCGAACACACATGAGCAACTCTGCGGGTCAAAGTGCACCTTGTGTCTCGAGCTTGGCTATTTCACAACCAAAGTTTTTCTCCCCCCCCCCCCCCCCCCCCTACACACAAAGCCTTTTGAGGATGTTAATATTTTTGAAGTTCTTCAGTATAGTTTTTAATTAGGTATATCGCCTCACAGCAAAAAAAAGTTGGCTGTCACATTTCCCACTATTGCTCATGTGATCAAGCTTCAAGAATTTTTTTTAGAGGGTGTCAAATGCTTTGCGGGGACCAACATTTGTGAAGGACGCCCTATCGAGACAATTGTTTTTAATATTATGGATGTCTTCTTCACTTTAAGTTGGCAGTCATCACCAACGTGGATTTTTTTTTCATGGATTTGACCATGTAACACATGCACAAGAATACGTTGGCTCAGGGTGTAATTAGATTCCTTTCATTCAATCCCACCACCATCAACACCCTGGTGGTTATCATTGACCAAAAACTTAACTGCACCAGCTGCATAATTATTGTGGCTACAAGAGCAGACCAGGGGCTGGGAATTCTGCACTGCGTAACTCACCTCCTGATTCCCCAAATCCTGTCCACCATCCACAAAGCACAAGTCAGCAGTATGATGGAATACTTGCCTGGATGAGTGCAGTTCCAACAGCACTCAAGAAACTCCACACCATTTAGGGCAAAGCAGCCCACTTGATAGACACCCCATTCACCACAATAAACATTCACTTCCTCCACCACTGATGCACCACGGCAGCAATGTGTACCATCTACAAGATGCATTGCAGCAACTCACCAAACATTTTCCAAAACCGTGACCGTTGCAGCCTAGAAGGACAAGGATAGCAGGTGCACGAGAGCAATAACATCTGCAAGTCCCAACCTCACCCCCCACCCAAAGCCACATACCATCCTTATTAGGATATGGGTAGCAGTTCCCTCACTCTGGAATTCCATCCCCAGTGGTACTGCAGCTATATTTACACCACAAGGACTGCATTGGTTTAAGAAGAAAGCTCACCATCACCTTCTTAAAAACAATTAGGGATGGATAATAATTTTGCTGGTCTTGCCAGTAATGTCAACCTCCCATAGAGGAATAAGAAAAATTCACCAACCAAATCCCCACTATGTTCAATCAGTATTCACCTATCCACCAATACGACAGTTTCTTCCAGCTGGGAAACAAAGCAGTCACTTTCCACTCCCTTTTCCAAGTTTGCTTCCTCATACACATATGCAGGTCAAGGAATATCGTCACTTTCAATTCCCAATACCCGTCCAACCCTGTGAACTGTCAACCAGCTCAGCATAGCATTGCTAATAATAGCTGTCATATCAACTACATTAACATTTGCACAGTTACAAATGTAAAAATGTGAACAGGATTCAATGTATAGTGGGAGCTTGGACAGCAAACCTCAGGCAATCATCAATGAATTATGATCTACAAGCTCATGACATAGCAGATTACTGATGCACTTTGAAGAATTCATCCCCAGATTTGGGCATTGCTGTCAAGAGTGGCACTCATTGCCCATCCTTAGCGACTCTTGAGAGGGTAATAGTAGACTTTCTCTTGAATCACTGCAGTCTGTATCATGACAATGCTTCCAAAATGCTGTTAGGTGGGAAGTTCCAGGAATTTGGCTTGGTCACAATGGAGGGATCCCAATATATGCCAAGGTCAGGATGGTGTGTGGCTTGGAGGGGAATTGGAGGTGATGATGTTTCCATGCATTGGCTGGCCTTGTCCTTCTGAGTGGTTGAGGTTGCAGATTTTGGGGTGGGGTATTACATTTTGGTAGTCATATAAAGGAGAAGGAATATAAATGAAACATGGCAATTTTAAGTGGTGTGCAGGAATAGAGAAGCCTGAGGGTACATGCTCTTCTGTAGACAAATAACATAAACTAGTTAATAAATAAACTAGAATCCTACAATGCAGAAGAAGGCCATTCAGCCCATTGAGTCTGCACCGATCACAATCCCACCCAAGCCCTATCCCCATAACCCTGTGCATTTACGCTAGCTAATCCCCCTGACACTAAGGGGAAATTTACCAAGGCCAATCCACCTAACCCGCACATCTTTGGACTGTGGAAGGAAACCGGAGCATCCGGAGTAAACCCACACAGACACAGGGAGAATGTGCTAACTCCACATAGACAGTGACCTAAGCTGAGAATCGAACCTAGGTCCCTGGCGCTGTGAGATAGCAGTGCTAACTACTGTGCCACTGTGCCACCCCAACGAACAAACAAATTATCAGCCCCTTAATGGGGCACTATCCTCTATATATATGTTTTTTTGAAACTTATATCCATTCATTCTGTGTCTGTGTGCTATGTAAGCTTGTAGTCTGTGGAGTAATAAGTGTGCCACAGGGATCAGTGAGTGGGCAAAGGTCTGGCAAATGGAGTATAATGTGGGCAAATGTGAAATTGTCCATTTTGGCAGGAAGAATAAAAAAGAAGCATATTATCCAAATGACAAGAGATTGTAGAGCTCTGGGATACAGAGGGAGATGGGTGTCCTAGTGCATGAATCACAAAAGGTTATTATGCAAGTACAGCAAATAATTAGGAAAGCTAATAGACTGTTATCATTTATTGTGAGGGGAATTTAATATAAAGTATGGAGGTGATGTTTCAGTTATACAGAGCATTGGTGAAATCATATCAGGAGTACTGTGCACAGTATTGGTCTTCTTATTTAAGGAAAGATGTAAATGCATTGGAAGCAGTTCACAGAAGACTAATACCGAGAATGGGCGAGCTATCTAATGAGGAAAACTTGGACAGGCTAGGCTTGCATCTGCTGGAGTTTAGAAGAGTAAGAAATGATTTAATTGGAACATATAAAATCCTGAGGGGTCTTGCCAGAGTGGAATCTAGAAATGGGGGTCACCATTTTAAAAAAGCGGTCACCCATTTAAGATAGCTGAGGAGAATTTATTTTCTCTCAGAGGGTTGAGTCTTTGGAGCTATCTTCCTCTTCCCATTGACCAGAAACTGAACTGGACCAGCCTACAAGAACAGATCAGAGACTAGGAATCCTGCAGCAAGTAACTCACCTTGTGAGTCCCCAAAGTCTGTTCACCATCTACAAGGCACAAATCAGAAATGCGATGGAATAGCTTTCAATTGCTTGGATGTGTGCAGCTCCGAATACATTCAAGAGGGTCAATAGCATCCAGACATAAAAACCCATTTGATTGGCACCCCATCCACAAACATTCATGCCCTCCACCAACGACAAACAGTGTCAGTAGTGTGTAGATCTGCAGGACCTCACCAAAGTTCCTTAGGCAGTACCTTCCAAACCCACGACCATCCAGAAAGACAAGGGCAGCAGACACATGGGAACACCACCACCTGGAAGTTCCCCTCCAAGCCATTCACCACCCTGGAACTCCCCGCCTAACAGCACTGTGGGCATACCTATGCCACAGGAAGTGCAGCAATTCAAGAAGGCAGCTCAACACCACCTTCTCAAGGGCAATTAAGGATGGGAAATAAATGCTGGTCAGCCAGCAGCTCCCACATTCCATAAATGATTGAAAAAAGTGATGGAAGCAGAGTCTTTCAAATTTTTTAAGGCTGAGGTAGATAGATTGTTGACAAGTGAGGGGATGAAAAGTTATCGGGGGGTAGGCAGGATTATTGAATTGAGGTTACAATCAGATTATCCATGATCTTATTGAATGGCAGAGAAGGTTTGAGGGGCTGAGTGGCCTACTTCTGCACCTAGTTCATATGCTTGTATGTTCTTATGCTCATATGTAGATTGTAACATTTAAGGTATTGGGTGTTCCACTGTTTGTTACATTTGTTCCTGCCTAATGACAAGGGTGGGACTCCATTAGAGTATTCCAATAGGTCAGCACATCACTTCAAGGGCCAGTGAACAGCAGTTCTTGGGAGTCAGTTTTTAGTCATTATGATTTGATTTGATTTATTATTGTCACATGTATTAGTATACTGTGAAAAGTATTGTTTCCTGTGCGCTAAAGCATACCATATACATATAGAAGGAAAGGAGAGGGTGCAGAATGTCGTGTTAAAGTCATAGCTAGGGTGTAGAGAAAGATCAACTTAATTTCAGGTAGATACATTCAAAAGTTTGGTGGCAGCTGGGAAGAAGCTGTTCTTGAGTCGATTGGTACGTGACCTCAGACTTTTGTATCTATTTTCCAATGGAAGAAGGTGGAAGAGAGTGTGTCCAGGGTGTGTGGGGTCCTTGAATATGCTGGCTACTTTCTCGAGGCTGTGGGATGTGTAGACAGAGTCAATGGATGGGAGGCTGGTTTGAACTGGGCTTTGTTCATGACCCTTTGTACTTTCTTGTGGTTTTGGATAGAGCAGAAGTCATACCAACCAGTGATACAACCAGAAATAATGCTTTCAATGGTATATTTGTAAAAGTTGGTGAGAGTTGTAGCAGACATGCAAACTTTCCTTAGCCTTCTGAGAAAGTAGAGGCGTTGGAGGGGTTTCTTAACTATAGCGTCAGCATGGAGGGACCAGGACAGGTGATCTTGCCACTTAGAAACTTGAAATTCTTGATCATTTCCATTTTATTCCGATTGATATAGACAGGGTGTGTTCCCCACTATGCTTCCCGAAGTTGATGGCTATCTTCTTTGTTTTGCTGATATGGAGGGAGAGATTATTGTCGTTGCACCAGTTCTCCAGATCCTCTATCTCATTCCTGTACTCCGTCTCATTGGTGTTTGAGATCTGACCCCACTACAGTGGTGTCGTCAGCAAACTAGAAAATCGAGTTAGAGGGGAATTTGGCCACACAGTCATAGGTGTATAAGGAGTATAGTAAGGGGCTGAGGACACAGCTTTGTGGGTACCGGTGTTGAGGATTATTGTGGAGGAGGTGTTGTTGCCTTTCTTTACTGATTGCAGTCTGTGGGTTAGGAAGTCTTGGATCCAGTCACAGAGGGAAGGGCAAAGCCCCACGTCATGGAGTTTGGAGATGAGTTTTGTAGGAATAATGGTGTTGAAGGCTGAGCTGTAGTCAATAATTAGGAGTCTAACATAAGTGTCTTTGTTATCCAGGTGTTGCAGGGTTAAGCGTAGGGCCAGAGAGATGGCGTCTGCTGTGGACCTGTTGCAAACTGTAGTGGATCCAGGCATTCTGGGAGGCCAGAATTGATTTGTGCCATGACTAACCTTTCAAAGCATCAAAGAAGTGTCTGAGGAGTGGGGATCTCAAAAGAAGGTTCCAGGTAAGGGGTAAAGACAAGCAACAGAAACAGTCTCCAGTTAAATTAAGTAAAAGAAAGGAGCAGAGAAACAGGCCCAATGTTAATGTGGGTTTTTTTTCCAGAGGCAAGGCAAAGACTTGTGATTACGGTATCCTGGTGAAAGAAGTTCCTTTATTGACCAATGCACGCTGGGAGAGAAGGGCTGGGCAATCCAACTCTTCTCTGAAGTTACAGCACAGTGGCAATGCAATTATACAACTTCCAAAAGACACTTTACCCACCTTCTGGCTCATCATGAGCCAAGCATCATTAGTAAATGTCATATACCTTGGCCAATTACAGATACTCTCTGACAGCATGGAAACGGTTTCTGCCTGACTTTCCCATGGCCACCTGTTCAGAACTCTTATCTGGTTTAATACTCTGCCTATTTATTAAGTTGTCGGGAACCACTAGCATGTCCTTGCTCAATGATGTCTCCTTCATTGAGCTGTCTAATATCCATGCTGATAAGAGCTATGTTTCTATGGGTGTATTGTTATAAAGAATGTGGTTTACTTTACTAGCCTGTTTCCCATGATGCCTTAGAATCCTGTGCCATTAGCCAAGATGTATGCCTGTTCAATAATACACTTTCAAAAATACTTGCTTAAATTCTCTAACTGTGGTTGTGTGTGTTTCTGTGCAGACAGTACCTCTATAAAATACATATAAGGCAGTCTATGATTCTTGTCCTAAGCTAATCTGCTCTGTTCTAATAGTCTTTATAAGTGTTTTAAATCCCAGGGTATTTTGAAGTCCTCTAACATATTGCCCCCCTTGGCTAGCCCAAGATTAGGCCACTAAATGGATGTTTTTAAGTAAATATTCTCGGATCCCAAATGGTAGTTTGGCACCCTATATGGAGCTGACTACTTGTGCACAGCAGTATTTGAGCAGGTGCACAATTACTACTAATGCTAGGACCACAATAAAAAAGAACACAATCCCTTACATGATTGATGTTCCCAGGGAGCCTAGCCAGTCTGAAGCCCCCAAGAGTAAAGGGTTGGGCCTGCTTGAGTTTTTCCACCCCTTTTTTAATATGACCAGCTAGATCGGTTATGGATTCTGAATTATCAGGTATGTATGGGCAACACTCTGATGCAATTATGGCAAGTGTTCCACCCTTGGCTGCCAAGATAAAGTCCAATGCCATTCGATGCTGAAGTGTCACGGTGCGCATGGCAACCATCTCATCACTGACAAAGGCATTGGCTGTATCATTGGCAATTTGTTCCAAAATCAAGATTATATAAAGACTTTCTTGTGTCAACCTCCTGATTCCAAACCAGGGAACCATCATGACATAATAGTGTTCTATTAATTATGCTGAGGGACAAGTGGGACAAGTGGGTTGGGTGTACCTCTGCTGTGTTAATTCAGTTTCAAGATCTACTTGATTTTATTTTACTTTTTCTTTCGAGCACATACAGTGAAAAGTATTGTTTCTTGCACGCTATACCAAGCATACCATTCATAGAGAAGGAAAGGAGAGTGCAGAATGTGGTGTTGCAATCATAGCTAGGGTGTAGAGAAAGATCAACTTAATGCGAGGTAAGTCCATTGAAAAGTCTGACAGCAGCAAAGAAAAAGCTGTTCTTGAGTCGGTTGGTACGTGACCTCAGACTTTTGTATCTTTTTCCTGACGGAAGAAGTGGAAGAGAGAATGACCAGGGTGTGTGGAGTCCTTGATTATGCTGGCTGCTTTGCCAAGGCAGCGGGAAGTGTAGACAGAGTCAATGGATGGGAGACTGGTTTACGTGATGGATTGGGCTACATTCACAACCTTTTCTAGTTTCTTGTGGTCTTGGGCAGAGCATGAGCCATACCAAGCTGTGATACAACCAGAAAGAATGCTTTCTATGGTGCAAATTTCCTTAGTCTTCTGAGAAAATAGAGGCGTTGGAGGGCTTTCTTTACTATAGTGTCGGCATGGGGAGGGACCAGGTGATCTGGACAACTAAAAACTTGAAGCACTCGACCTTTCTACTTCATCCCCGTTGATGTAGGCAGGGGCATGTTCTCCTTTACGCTTCCTGAGGTAATGATGACTTAGTGATGTTCAGCCAGAGTTGGAAAGAGGATCTGCACCACCTAAAGGAACTGTTTGACCACATAGAAGAAGCCAATCTCGTGATGAATTTAGCAAAAAGCAAATCCGCTAAGGCCCAAATTTCGTATATAGGACACATAGTGGGACATGGTCAGTGGTCCCACAAGGTGTAAAAGTACAGGCCATTTGGTACTTCCAGGAACCTACCGTCAGAAAAAGAGATTTCAAGATTTCTGGGCACGAGTGGATTCTACCTTAAGTTTGTGCCAAACTTCAGCAGTGTGGTAGCACCACTTAGAGAGCTCTTAAAGAAGAACAAGCATTTCAACTGGACGGAGGACTGTCAAACCTCATTCAACCATTTAAAAACTGCATTGACAACAAACCCCATGTTAGAAGTACTCAGTTATGACAAGCAGTTTAACCCGGTGGTGGATGCTAGTGACATTGGGGTAGGAGCCGTGGTATTTCAAGATGAACCAAGTCTTGAGAAGCCATTGGGATATTTCTGGAGGAAATTAAACCATCCCCAGAAGTATTCAACCATTGAGAAAGAAACTGTAAGCCTGGAACTGGCATTACAACACTTTGAGGTTGATGTTGCCAGCAATCCAGCTGAGACAATCATTTACACGGACCCCATCCCTTTAAAAGCTCTGGAGAAATTTTGAGATTGGAACACCAGACTATTCTGATGCTACTGCAACCATTCAACTTAAAAATCTTTCATGTGGTTGGGAGAGAAAACATCCTTGAGAACTCTTTGTTCTGGGTGTAGACTTTCGGGAACCTTGGATGTAAATTCTCTGGAGTAGCTTCTGTGTTAATACATGCTTTTGAATTGTTATGTTTAAAGTTTATTATTGTCACAAGTGGAATTACAATAACACTGCAATGAAGTTACTGTGAAAATCCCTTAGTCGCCACACTCCGGCGCCTATTCGGGTACACTGAGGGAGAATTTAGCATGGCCAACCACATGTCTTTCGGACTGTGGGAGGAAACCGGAGTACCCGGAGGAAACCCATACAGACATGGGGAGAATATGCAAACTCCACAGAGACAGTCACCCGAGGCTGGAATCGAACCCGGGTCCCTGGCGCTGTGAGGCAGCAGTGCTAACCACTGTGCCACCCAATTTTGTAAAGTTTACTGCAATAGAATTAGCAGGCAAAGGTTTGAGAAATTAAACAACTTTCAAGTTGACATTTCATTTTTAAAAAGGGAGGGATGCGTCATGGATCTGTCTAGCGACAGCAGTAGCCAACATTCAAAGGGAATGATGAGAATCAACCTTTCCCATTAGAAAATTCCAAGGTATATTCTGAAGCCAGACTAAGCCCAACAATTTCTTATTTTTGCATTAGTGTGAGGATAAGATGTTTCACTCCAGGCTCGATTCTACTGACAAACTAGGAAACTTTCAACTAAACAAACTTTATTTAATAACACAATTTAATTATAACATGAATAAGCTTGGCTTTTAACAAATGAACAATATTTAAACATAAGATACAATTCTGGACTGCTAACCTATCACTATGAATTCCAATCAAGCAATATTCTCTCATAGACTGAAATCTCTCTTTATGATTAGTGAGCAAAACACAGGCATACTTTCTTTAACTTAGCTCCAAATCTGGTAACCTTTCAGAAAGCCATTGGAGAAAGGGACAGCAAGACAGTGCTTTCTTCTGGCAGCCCAGGCAGCAACAACTTGTATTTTAAAATGAAAATTAAACTAATCTGTACCTGTAAGCTTAGCTCCTCCCATTAACCAGACTACTGTCTGTCACTCAACCTAATCAAAACTACACTGAAACCCTAGAGGGAACCTAAGTAAACAAAAATCCATTAGCCCTGCTTAAACAAATAATCAAGTTCTAAAAAGAGTACTTACCTTGTTCTCCCAACTACTAATTTAAAGGTTTGTCCTAGACAAATTGGCACCCTGAAAAACAGCTGAATTTTAAACATACCCCTTAACAAGAAACATGATACAAATACATTTCTTAAAGGCACAGTATCACCACATGACATTAGCAGGCAAAGTCAGGTATAAATAACCATCATCAGGAATCAGCTTACCTTGACAACTAAGTCAATGGAGGTATACAGATGCTAATTTTGAAAATCACGGAATGTGAGAGATGCCAACAGTCCAAATTTACAGAGGGGAAAATCACAGAGGAACCAGGGTATAATTGCCAGCACCTGCAGAAGCAGGCAGGTCAGTTCAACATCTCACAGCTGAGAGGCTAGTTTAACATTTCACAACCAAGAAGGCAATGTAACATTTAAGAGCTGGAGAGGCCATTTTAACATCTAAGAAGTCTTAGAGTTAAGATAATGCAGAAACCTTCATAAAGTCACATTAAATACCTACACTGGAAAAGGCATTTCCCAGATTCGATCGTCTGCTTGTATTGCGTGGTAACTAAAAACTGGATTTGACGGATACATTTAATTAATTTGGATATTGTTTGGGAACATGATAGTCTGAAAGAGTTTAGGGATCACATATAAATATTTTGGAACAAGGGGTAATTTCTCTATAAACTGTGTGTTTAGTAGTTTATATATTTTATGTCTTGTGTGATAGTCCTCATGGTGTATATTTGTCTTTTCCTTTGTTTATTAAACTATCTTTGGTAACTTTTTCACGACGACTGGGTTGGTTATTCTCACTGAGGGTTTCATGAGACTCCTCACACTATTCCAAAACAAAACTCTAACCACCATGAACCAGTGTTTCAATTTGAGATGCCCTCAGATAACATTCACATATTTTGAGACAAAATCTGGGGTGCAGGAACAGAGCAACCTGGGTGTATAAATCATCGAGTTGGTAGAGTAGTTAATACAGCGTTTGATATCCTCGGCTTTACCAATAACAGTACAACAACGAGATCGTATTGAATTTGGGGCGGCACAGTGGATAGCACTGCTGCCTCACAGCGCCAGGACCGGATTCGGTTCCTGACTTGGGACACTGTCCGTGTGGAGAACGTGCACATTCTCCCCATCTGCATGGGTTTCTTCCGGTTGCTGGGGTTCCCTTCCACTGTCCGAAAGACGTGCTGGTTAAGTGCATTGGCTATGCTAAATTCTCCCTCAGCGTACTTGAACAGGCACCGGAGTGTGGCAACAAGGGGATTTTCACCTTAACACCACAATGAAGTTAACGTAAACATACTTGTGACTAATAAATAAACTTTACTCCATTGAATTCGTATAAGCCACTAATTTGGCCTCAACTGGAGTATTATATCCAGTTCTGGGACCTATGCTTTGGGAAAGATGTGAAGGCATTAGAGAGGATGCAGATAAGATTCACGGGGATAGTGCCAGCAATGAGGAACTTAAATTAAAAAGATTGGAGAGGTTGGAACTGTTTTTCTTAGAGCAAAAGGAGGTTGGGAAGAGATTTGATAGGGGTCTCAACAAAGATGATAGGGAAAAACTGTTCTCACTTGTGAAAGGATTGAGAACAAGAGTGCATAGATTGAAAGTAAAGAGAAGCAAAAGTGATATGAAGAGAAGCTTTTTTTAAAAAAATGTAGTGAGGTAAGGTGTGGAGTGCACTGCCTGAGTGTGGTGGAGGCAGGTTCCATTGAAACATTCAAAAGGGAATTAGATGAAAAGGAAGAATGTGCAGGGTTACCGAGAGAAGATGAGGGTAAAGATATTGTAAAAGATTATTCAATAAAAGACTATAAAAAGTACATTATGAACAGATCTCAAACTTCCAGACAGCTGCTGGTGCTTGAAGAGTTGCTCAGAACGTTGGCGCAGGCACAACGAGCCAAATGGCCTCCTTTTGCACCACAGAATCAGAGGATTGTTATGGGCCATGATATTAATGCAGTGGAAAACAGATAAGATGTCGAAAGCAGGGCTAACAACCTCTAAAGGTCCACTTAAATTAAGCACCAAATTGAAAGAGGCCAAATGAACTGATGGAAGAGAAAACAATAAAAAGGCGGACAAAAATATACAAAGCAGAAGCTACTAGAGATCATGTTCAAATATCAGCAAAAGTTAAAAATCGTAACACCACAATCAGATTATGAAAATGAAATAACAAACTTCTTTCTGTATAATGCATCAATATGAAAGTTTGTAAAAAAAAGTTCAATCCTCTTGCACACAATAATTTTGTTTATGTAAAAAAAAAACATGCTGGTGATTTGCTCATGATCAGCTGTATGACCATTATCGTGTAAGATTATTTAAGGCGACTAAGTTATAATCTAACAATTGATGCAAGAAAATGAATTTGCACGTCAGTGGTAGTTTCAGCATTTTATTTCACCTTTCTGACAAGGAAATAGGTCCAAAATAAACCTCCTGCTCATACAGACACATTTAATCATTATTGCTTATCCGTCACCTCATTTATGAAAACAAACTGCAAAACTTGGCTGCTAAAATTAAAAATAAAACGGTTGGATGTTGGAACTTTTTCAAATGGAGAGAATGTGGAAAGCAATGTGTTCATAAAATGCATTTTAATCTTATGCACACACCTGCACTCATTATTTATCTGTCACTAAAAATGCAAAGAAATCTGTCTGCTAAATTCTAAATACTTGTTACATTTAGTCTCAAGGGTTACAGTCACAAATTTGGAAGTGCTGGAGGCACTTCTTAAGCCCCATGGTACTCGCTGCTTTCACAAGACTTGATTTTAATGGGACTTGACTCTGCCCTTTATCTACCCAGGAACACTATCATCTTATTCCCTACTGACCTGAACTAGATATTTGTATCTTTCTCCTCGGTCTTCAGAGGGCAAACTAAGCAAACAATTGGTTGGATAAGCTGGATACAAGTCATTGAGCTACTTTATTTCAGTGAGCGAACGTGTGGGGCAGGGGTTATGGTTGGATTTGCTTATGTCAATTCATACAACTTGTTAGTGTTTAACAATACAAAATTAATGAAATGCTTTGCTTCCCCATATTAATGGGCCGCTGCACTGGACTTAAAACAAGTTTGAAATATTCTTTCCTGCACTTAAATATCCTTTCACTGTTGGGATTTATTTGGAGCATTCAGTTTCAGAAACCTCTGCTTGTCAATACCACTTTCATCACCACTCATAGCTAAAAAGGACAGGGCTGTCAGGCTACCAGTCAAGCACTGGGCCCAAAACATATTCAGCACAAATGAGTGAGTGTGAGCTGATAATTAAATGAGAAACTGGGAAGTTGCATATTATTTACAACACTGAGGAAACAGGAGAACAGATATTGTAGGCCTTTAGCCTCTCTCAAGCGTTTACAATCAACTAGGTCATGGCTGGTCTCTACTTCAACTTCATACTCCTAGATCAACATTAAAAACTAGCTTATTAACATCTTAACTACTTCTAATCTCAGAACACCTTCTGCACTTTTTATGAATACATTGTGTTTTAAAGCACAACACTTTTCCCTTAACCTTTTCTGTGGGGGAAAAAAAACCCCAAAAGATGGCAAGACATAATTACAATGCTTGGCCACATTCATTTCTATTTAGATCCTGGAAGAAACGGCCATAAGATAATGCATTTTATCTTGAATAATAAAAATAATTCAGTGAGAGCTGTAATAGAGAATTAGGTTGCATAAAGAGTACAGTGTGGATTTGAGAAACTGCAAAAGGTCCACGAATACCAAAAAGAATTACTGCAAAGTACATTTTTAAATTATATGCTCAGCCTAACTTTATATTTTTATTTCATTTTTAGAAGCATCTATCATGGTGGAAGGATAGCAAAAACATCCCTTTAATGTAATCCTCAATGAGGAATCAATTGATAATTCAAAAATAAATCTTTATGTTCCACCTTTCCACATATGCTCATCCATAGCATAAGATTTTAAGATGTACATGCATAGAACATACAATTGCTAGAACACACGACTTATGATGTGTGCATAAAATTCATAACATCTAGTTGTGCGTAGCACGTATACAAAGTCAAATGATTAGTTGGGTACAAATAACCCACAGGATGTGTGAATTTTATCATACACCATGTTCAAAAATGACAGCAACTGAAGCATGGGCCTGGAGGTTCAGTTGGAGCAGGAAATGGAACATCTGTAAGTCCAAAAAAAAAAGGAAGTAGGGCCAGTAAGAAAATTTCACGTTGATATCAAAGCCAAAGTTTTCAAACAACTGTTGGAAAT
This sequence comes from Mustelus asterias, assembly GCF_964213995.1. Lineage (NCBI taxonomy): Eukaryota > Metazoa > Chordata > Chondrichthyes > Carcharhiniformes > Triakidae > Mustelus > Mustelus asterias. Next base: position 30,506,899 of record NC_135809.1, on the reverse strand, counting down.
GTTAAAGTCCTTCAATATCACGTTTTAATTAATCCTGAAAGCAAAGCTCGAAACAAAACACTATTCCCTATTTGCAATATATAGTGGTATGTAAAACGGCAGATGTTAGGGGTGTTTATCATTTCAAGTTAACTTTAATGAGGGGAAGACAGTCACACAGGTCAGTTCGTCACCATTTCACCTTGGACAGTGGAATGGGTTTTATGAACAACATTGGGAATGAGCTCAACATAAAAGAGAATCAAACCAGATCTTCATTGTAAGTTTACAATGTACAGGATCAACCCAACTGCAAAAGACACTATATTAAAGTGGTATTAACCTTGAACTTGCAAACTGGGATAATAATATTGTGCTTTACACTGACTTAAGTAATTGACGACACGTTTTAACTTGATTTTTGTTAAGACAAAGACAAAAGGAGATTTATTCTGATGCCTTTACCAAAATCCGAAAAAAGTGATACAAATCACACATTTAAACTTAGATTGTCCACTCATGAGTCTTTTGGGTCAAAACGAATGCCCAAAACTTCTTCACATTAACCGATGATATCAACAAGAAGCCCAGAAAGAAAGAGGTTCAGGACACACGTTTAAGAGGACACAAAATAATGAACTGCATTTTAAAGAACAAGCGAGACACTAGGTGGCAATGATCAAACAGGGGCGAGGGGGGGGGGGGGGGGGAAGAAGATAATTCAGTAACAAACGTGGAAAATTTTAAAATCAAATACCAAAGGTCTTAAAATCAATGAACAATCTTTGGCGGGAGGAGGAGGAGGGAGGGGAAATGTCACAACTGGCTCGTCAATATCACCACGTTTGCATCAAGTCTGTGGACCAGGAAACCAGAGCAAGAGTCGCCGACTTCCGCCTTTCATTTTCTCTTCCCTTCCCCCCCCCCCCCCCCAAAAAAAAACAGAAATAAAGCTTTCAATAAACATTCCGTGGACTGTAAAACTTCTGTTTCTTTTATAAAAATGCAGCCTTCCCATGCACGCTGAGGCTGGAGATGCTCCCGAGAAGCCGGAATTTGGGGGTGCAAGTGGTGGGCGCAACCCAGGTGCAGCGAGGAGGCTTCAGCGATGCAGGAAGCAAAAGTAGCAACTTTTCAGAGGGTGCTGGCAGCAAAAGTCTGTCCCGATGCGCGGCTTCACCGCTCCTGGAAAGGGGGTTGATTTTGGTTTGTGTGTGTCTTTTCTTTATAAAGGATAAGGCTCTGGTGAGCTGGGGGAAGGTTGCTCCTGTTTTAAGAGACTCGCCCTCTCTACCTCGTCCATTCAAAGCTGCGCGTTTCTCCTCCGCGAGTACCAGCCCAGACACGCACACACTCCCACCACACTCAGGGCCAGTCCCAGCAGCAATGCCACCGCGTCTCCCCCGTCCAGAGCCTCGGCTCCCGGCAGCACGGCCAGCAAACACGCCCAGCTCGCTTGCAAACCCCACCAGGAAGCCATGTTGCATATGGCAGTCGAATCACTTGATCTCTTTTCGATCAGATGATTGCTCACAACTTCCGCCCGCAGCCTTTGACGTTTATTTCTCTCTCTGGCTACTTAAAGCTGCAGGACATAGATTGTCCCCATTCAACCCGACAGGACATTTTTGTCTTCATTCAGCCTGGCAGGATATATATTGCCCCCATCCAGCCTGGCAGGACATATATTGCCCCATCCAGCCTGGCAGGATATATATTGTACCCATCCAGCCTGGCAGGACATATCATAGAAATCATAGAAACCCTACAGTGCGGAAGGAGGCCATTCGGCCCATCGAGTCTGCACCGACCACAATCCCACCCAGGCCCTGCCCCCACATATTTACTTGCTAATCCCTCTAACCTACGCATCTCAGGACTCTAAGGGGCAATTTTTAACCTGGCCAATCAACCTAACCTGCACATCTTTGGACTGTGGGAGGAAACCGGAGCACCCGGAGGAAACCCACACAGACATGAGGAGAATGTGCAAACTCCACACAGACAGTGACCCGAGCCGGGAATCGAACCCAGGACCCTGGAGCTGTGAAGCAGCAGTGCTAACCACTGTGCTACCGTGCCGCCCCATATATTGCCCCATTCAGCCTGGCAGGATATATATTGGCCCCATTCAGCCTGGCAGGACATATATTGCCCCATTCAGCCTGGCAGGACATATATTGCCCCATTCAGCCTGGCAGGACATATATGTCCCCATCCAGCCTGGCAGGACATATATTGCCCCATCCAGCCTGGCAGGACATGTATGTCCCCATACAGCCTTGATGTGGAGATGCCGTCATTGGACTGGGGTAAACACAGTAAGAAGTCTCACAACACCAGGTTAAAGTCCAACAGGTTTATTTGGTAGCAAAAGCCACTCGCTTTCGGAGCGCTGCCCCTTCACCTGATGAAGGGGCAGCGCTCCGAAAGTTAGTGGCTTTTGCTACCAAATAAACCTGTTGGACTTTAACCTGGTGTTGTGAGACTTCTTACTGCCCATACAGCCTGGCAGGACATATATTGTCCCATCCAGCCTGGCAGGACATATATTGCCCCATCCAGCCTGGCAGGCCATTCAGCCTGGCAGGACATATATGTCCCCATCCACCCTTGCCAATGACCCACCTGTCACAAGCACATTTTAAATGAATACCCAGGGTAAATGTGCAAAATATGTGTAAAATTTATTTTAGACATCCAGAATTTACCCTAAAACTGGCATGTGCTAGGTCACTGGATTAATCTCTGCTTTCTCCTAATCATACCAATGTCGAATTAAGCTAATTTTCACAATAATAAGTTAATGTTAACATCAATAAAGTTTGCTTTATTTTGATATTTCTGCCAGCAACATGAGGAACAATAGTTCCTCCAAAGATTGGGAAGATATATATCAGTGAATGGAATAATTAGTTCCTGCTATGAATGTACATTTCTCCAGCTACTGCTCCCTGCAGGTTTCACTTTGCATTGGGGGTGCTTATGTAGATTTATATACATTTCCTTGGGATTCAGAGTGAATATCTGCAGGAACCATTAGAACAGGCAAATAATACATCTTGGCTTTAAATGCTTCATCTGCGGGACAATATCTCCCACAACACAGCACTCTTCCACTATTGCATCAAAGAATTCAGCTATTTTTTATTTATTAGGGTCATAAGTAGGCTTACATTAACACTGCAATAAAGTTATTGCCTGTTTGCATTTGCTACCAAATAAACCTGTTGGACTTTAACCTGGTGTTGTTAAAACTCTTACTGAGGGAGAATTTAGCATGGCCAATGCAACTAACCAGCACGTCTTCAGACAATGGGAGGAAATTGGAGCGCTCGGAGGAAACCCATGCAGACATGAGGAGAATGTGCAGATTCTGCACAGACAGTGACCCAAGCTGGGAATCGAATCCGAGTTCCTGAAACTGTGAGGCAGCAATGCTAACTTTTGTGCCTTTTGCCTTCAGTGGGATTTATCACATTGTTTAATTCTTATACAGCACACACATGGATTGCTGCTAACTATTTCTTGACGGCTGCAGATAATACACAATCAGACTGGTTAATAATTATCTCAATGTTGCTCCTATGGATCAGTGATTGTTTAATAGCCTTTAACTACATTGTCTTAGCCTTCTCAGGAGAAACCCTGTTAAAGGTCCTGTGGTGGGGTGATCTTGACTTGTGATCTGTTACAGATCACTCAGCGAGCCTAAGTTGCTATGGCAACTCACAACTAACATGCATGTCGTCGTCCTATGGATAATGATGATAGTTCTGACTTATTTTCATCACATGGCTGATCAGGAATCTCTTCCACTCTTAACACCTGTCGTTGTCGGTGTTTTGGAAGGATTTGCAGGTTGACACTCAACCTGTCTGACTGTGTTATGGATGTACCTTCCGTGGCTATCAAGTCCTGTGCTGGTGCTCAAACCCAAGCTTCTGACTCAGAGGCAAAGACACCATCCACTGAACCACAAGACCTCTATAGTTGGCTTGTAGATGCCTAGAATCGGCTTGGAGCTTTGATGGACTAATGTTCCAACTTATCAGCTGCAAATTTGACAAGATACATCAGTCGAGAGCAAAGAACGAATACTTCACCTCGCAGAAGAATCCTCCCACTGAGTCACAAAGAATGTTTTTAAGAATTAACCTTTTTGGGTCATTATAAAAATATTTTGGATATTTTCCAACATTTGAAGACACCACACCCACCTCCCCGCACAGCTAGGGGCAACTGAAACACTGCCTCAACAGGCCAAAGATGAGACCATGAATGAAGGCTGTGTCCTGCCATGACTATCTCTTGTCCTAGTTTCCAGCATATGTGATAGATTCCCACTGAAGCTGTAGTTGCACCACAAAAGAGCAGCTATGTATTTTCAGCCGTAATTGCTTTTGTGAATGGGCAGACACATTTAAAGAGAAGATAAAGGCCTAATACTGATGGCGTCCAATGCATTCCATCCCATAAGACTGGTTTTTAACTTTGTTCAAGTGGTTGATTTGAGAGTAAAATTATTGCCCCGCATCTCTAGTGTAGCAGAGGGCTGACACAAGCTGTGCTCGAGGCTCAGAATGTTTGAATAAATCTACAATATATCCTTTCTGAGGTTCATGCTCGGAGTTGAATACTGTACTCCAGATGTGGTATAACCAGAGCTCTGTACAGCTGTGACATAACTCCCACTTCTTTGTAGTGGAGCCCTCTTGAATTAGCCATTTGAATTAGCCTTTGTAGCTTTCCACTGTAAGAAGTCTCACAACACCAGGTTAAAGTCCAACAGGTTTATTTGGAATCACGAGCTTTCAGAGCGCTGCTCCTTCATCAAGTGAGTGATCACTCACTTGATGAAGGAGCAGCGCTCTGAAAGCTCGTGATTCCAAATAAACTTGTTGGACTTTAATCTGGTGTTGTGAGACTTCTTACTGTGCCCAACCCAGTCCAATGCTGGCATCTCCACATCACAACTGTCCACCAGCCTTTCGTGATTTCTGTACTTTGCCCTTAAATTTCTCTGTTCTTTCGCAGTTCTTATCTTGTCATTTCGCAAATATTCGGAACTGTTTTTCTTAGATATAAAACGAATGACCTCAAACTTTCCCATATTGTACTTCATCTGCCACAGTGTTGCCAACACCTTAATCTATCAATGTCCCTTTGAATCTTTCTACTCCAATTTATACCATTTACCATGCCAGCTAATTTAGTGTTATCAGCAAACTTAAATTTACATCTCTCCATTCATTCTTCCACATCATTTGTAAAGATAATGATAAGATCCCAGTACAAATCACTGGGGATGCCACTAGTCAAATGAAACCAACTTCAGTATATACTCATTATTCCTGTGCATTGTTTATGAACTCCGAACCAACATCTATTCAATAGTTTGCCTCCAATTTCATGTGTTCTTTGTTAACAACCTCTGATCTTGAATCTTGTCTTCTGGAAGCCCATACTGATAACATCAATAGACGTTCGTTTATCTACCATGTTTGTTACCGCCTCAAAAAATCAACTAGATTTGTTAGACATAACTTGCCCCCCAGAGGTTTTGACACTAATATCAGTCCAACCAGCAATATTAGTTTGTTTTCCACAGCTCAATTTATCATCCAAATAACATGAATTCTTTCCACTGGAGTAAAGGTAAAGTGAAATCGCCATAGTCCCAGATGCCTATAGGCTACTCTCCCCTTTGAGGTGGTGATTTAATCTGAGGATCACCATACCTCAGGCAAGGAGCAAGGTTGAGAAAGCGGACCTTTGTGAATAACCTCAGCCTGTATGGGAATTGAACCCATGCTGTTGGCACTGCTCTGCATCACAAACCAGCCGTCCTGCCATCTGAACTGAACTAAACCCTGGAGTATAATGTGGGCAAATGCCTGATTGTCCATTTTGGCAGGGAGAATAAAAAAGAAGCTTATTATTTAAATGGTGAGAGATTGCTGAGCTCTGAGGTGCAGAGGGATCTGTGAGTGCATGGATCATAAAAGGCTAGTATGCAGGTACAGCAGTAATTATAAAAGCTAACAGAATGTTACTGTTTATTGTGAGGGGAATTGAGGCTATGCTTCAGTTGTATAGGGCATTGGTGAGACCACACCTGGAGTATTGTGTACTGTGTTGGTCTCATTTAAGGAAAGACGTAAATGCGTTAAAAGCAGTTCAGAGAAGGTTTACTCGACTAACACCTGAAATGGGCGGGTTGTCTTATGAGGAAAGGTTGGAAAGGTCAGGCTTGTATCCACTGGAATTTGGAGGAGTAAGAGGCATCTTGATCAAAACCTTTAAGATCCTGAGGGGTATTAACAGGGTGGATATGAAGAGGACATTTCCTCTTGTCGGAGAATGTAGAACGAGGGATCATTGTTAGAAAATAACGGGTCACTTATTTAAGCTCGAGATGAGGAGAAATGCTTTCTCTCAGATGGTCATGAGTCTCTGGAACTCTCTTTCTCATAAAACAGTAGAAGCAGAATCTTTGAATAATTTTAAGGCAGAGGTAGATAGATTCTTGATTAACAAGGGAGTGAAAGGTTATCAGGATAGGCAGGAATGTGGGATTGCGGTTACAATCAGATCAACCATGATCAAATTGAATGACAGAACAGGCTCAAGGGGCTGAGTGGCCTACTCCTTCTCCTAATTCATATGTTCGCATATTTACATTATTATCTTGTAACTTTCTAACCTATCCATTGGCCTGCTTGCACTCTACTGTGCAGAGGTCCTATTAAGAAATATTCTTTATACATTACAGCATGAGAACAGAAGAGTGAATCTGGTAATGAAAATATCAGCTCATTCCCAACATACCATAGAATTCCTACAGTGCAGAAGGAGGCCATTCAGCCCATCGGGTCTGCACCGCCCACTATCCCACCCAGACCCTATTCCCATAACCCCACATGTTTACCCCGCCAATCACCCTGACACTAGGGTCAATTTAGACTGGCCAATCAACCTAACCCACACATCTTTGGACTGTGGGAGGAAACCGGAGCACCCGGAGGAAACCCACGCAGACACGGGGAGAATGTGCAAACTCCAACAGACAGTGACCCGAGGCTGGAATCAAACCTGGGTCCCTGGAGCTGTGAAGCAGCAGTGCTAACCACTGTGCCAGCCATATGATAATGTATTGGATTATTTCTTAGGTTCTTAACCTTAACTCCTGGTCCAAATCCTACAAAACAATAAATTTGCTTTTAAATAGCAGTTTTGATTTATAGCATCTAAAAATTGGGAGTTACATCTACACTGTTGATTTTTTTTTCTCCTAGAAAATTGCCTCCAGATAGCCGATAGCTCTGCCAAAGAGGCTTTCAAGGTCACCTATGTTTTGCTTGTGGCTCAGTACAAGCTGCCACAGAGGCCAATCACTATTTCCCACCAGTCTCCTGCCAGTGCTAGCCCCAAACTGAAGTGAGCACTTGCTGTACATAAATAATAAGGCTGATCTTGGAAAATGCTCCAAGGTTGGGGCAATGTACTTCCAGCAAACATCTGCTCATTGCTCAGAAGTCCCATGGCTTCAGCATTGGCGCTGGAAAATTCCCTAACTGTATGTTAATTAAATAAATTGAAAAGTAAATGTCAGTCTTAACATTTACCTGAAGTGCAGTATCAAACTATCCTTTCAAATAAATTCTCCCACTTTTATACATGACCTATTTCAAATGTAAACAATATTTACTGGCCGGAAGTCAGGATTTTATTTTTTTATCCTGTTCAGTGGTTCTGCAGCTGAATATTCATAAAGCAAGAATAGACCACATGGCCCTTTTAGCCTACTCCGCCATTTAATATGATCATGGCTGATCTTGGGCTTCAACTCCTCTTGTTCACTCCCTGGCACGGTGGCACAGTGGTTAGCACTGCTGCCTCGCAGCGCCAGAGACACAGGTTCGATCCGGGGTTGGGTCATTGTCTGTGCGGAGTCACCACGTTCTCCCTGTGTCTGCGTGGGTTTCCTCTGGATGCTCCGGTTTCCTCCCACAGTCCGAAAGATGTGCTGGTTAGGTGCGTTGGCCATGATGAATTCTCCCTCAGTATATCCAAACAGGAGCCCGAGTGTGGCGACTAGGAGATTTTCACAGTAACTTCATTGCAGTGTTAATGTAAGCTTACTTGTGACACGAATGAATAAACTTAAAACTAAACCATATCACTTGATTCCCTAGAAACCAACAATCTGTCCATCTCGATGTTAAAATATATTCAACAATAGATCATCTACACTTCTCTAGAGAATTCCAAAGATTCATAACCCTTTGAAGAAATTTCCACTCATCTCAGTCCTAAATACTCGCCCCCTTTTGACTGTGTCCCCATATTCTGTATTCCCCAGCCAAGCCAACCAACTTCTCAGTATCTACCCTGTCAAGTCTCCATTTGGCTGAAATATTTTTAGTTGCTGCAATTATATGAGATGTCCCTTAAATTTCTCTGTCCTAGTAAAAAATTATTTTGAGTCTTTCTTAACAGCAATATATTCTGCTTTCTGTTTGAATTCTAGTGATTCTTCACTGCATCTTTCCATGACTCTAATATCCCTCCTATAAAATAGTGCAAGATGTGTACACAATAGCACAACTGTGGGTTAACCAATATATTTTCAAAATTCAACAGTCAATGCTTTTACAGTCAATGCTACTACAGATAATATCAAAAAGTGAAGCTAGAAATACCAGTGCCAGTAAAAGTAATCATGAAGTTTGTCCAGAAAAAACAAACTGTTTCACTTTGTTCTTCAGGGAAGGAAACCTGTCATCTTGTCTTGCCTGTGTGTGACTCCAGTTGATTAACAACATGATTGATTCTTAACTGTCCTCTGGTGGCCTAGAAAGCCCATAGTTGTGTGAAATCATGAGAAAGAATGAAATTGAATGCCCATTCAACCCTGCAAAGTCCTGCTCATTATCATTTTGGGGCTCGTAAAAAGTTGGAAGAGCTGAATTGAAACCAGAGAGAAGTTACAAGACTTCAGTTCTCGGGTGCAAAATATATTGGATTTGAACTAATAGCCAGAGAGACTCTCAAAGGGGCAACAGCCTTATCCTATCTTTCTTTTGCTCTGAAAACTCTCTCATCGAAGCTGAGCTGTTTGTGAGTTGAAAACCCACCAGAAGACCTCATTGCTGCAAACCAAGTGTTCTTAAAGGAGGACTCTGAATCCAAGAAAAAAAGAGAATCAACCAGCCATGACTGCAGAATGATTGCTCTAGTGAGAAACCCAATTGCCAGCAGCCACTGTAGAAAGTGACTTACCTTCTGCTGGAAACAAGCATCGGACAATCCATGATTTTCTGTTTTCTGAAGTTAGTTTTTACCTGACCAAAATTTAAGATTTGATACTCTGCAAAGTTTTATTTCTTTTTTGGATGCGTGGGAAGGGGGAGGGTTGTGGTGATGGTTGGGGGTGGGGGGTGGTGTTGTTATTGCATTATTGGGCAGTTGGACATATCTGTACATTTCAAATCTTTTGTTAACTTTTTCTGCATCTTTACCGGAGTGATTTTTAGCAATAAAACTAACTCTTTATTTGTTAACTTAAAGAATTTGGCTGGATTATTTCTGATACTGTGCTAATGCGGTTATGTACATATTGAGTTCACAATCTCACCCACTTTTTAAAATTCAAACTCTGTTATAACCAACCCAGATATGGGACAAATAGAGGAGTCAGTTCACCCTTCCTAACCTGGTTGCAACGATGGGTTTTGATTGAGTTAAAATTGGCCTATAATGTCAAAAGTGAGAATTTTGCAGATGATTGCTGAGTGTTCAGTTCCATTCACAATTCCTTAGATGATGAAAATCTTTCAGCAAAATATGAACAGAGTTCAGGCTTGGGCTAACAGGTGCTAAGTAAAATTAATGTTATAAAAATGCCAGCTTATGGCCATTGCTAACAAGAACTATCTCTTGACACTCAATGACATTACCATTGTTCATCCCTCCACCATTAATATCCTGGGATCACCATTGAACCAAACCTTAACTGGATGAGCCACATAAGTACTGTAGCTATAATAACAGATAAGAGGTAGGGTATTCTGTGACATGTGGCTTCCTGACCAATTTATTGTCTAATTGTTTTTATAATGCATAATGATTCATGTTAGTGCACAGGCCCTTTAATGTTTATTTGTGTGATTGTGAATGGGTAGTAACTTGGAGGAGCTGATTTATGCACAGTCACATGGCTGTGCAGCTTAGAAGGAACTCTGTAATGCGTACGCAACACTTACAAGACACACATCAAGAGTGTGATGGAATACTCTCAATTTGTCAGTGTGGGTGTAATTCCGACAACACTCAAGAGGCCTGACACCATCAAAGAGCAGCATGCTTATTTGGCACTGCATCCACTACTTTAAACACTTACTCCCTCCACCTTGAGTGTATCATGACTGCAATGTAAACCATCTAGAAGATGAACTGCAATAATTCATCAAGGCTTCTTTGACACCACCTCCCAATCCCAAGATCTCTATCACCTAGAAGGATAAGGACAGCAGAGCCATGGGAACACCACCACCTGCAAGTTGCTCTCCAAGCCACGCATCATCCTGACTTGGAACTATATCGCTATTCCTTCATCATCATGGGGCCAAAATCATGGAATTCCCTTCCTGGTAGCATTGTGGGTGTGCCTTCACCACCTGGACTGCAGTGATCTCAGAAAGTGGATTGCTACCTCCTTCCCAAAGGTAATTGTGGATGCGCGCTTAACATTGCCCTAGGCAGCTACACTCACACCCAATGAACGTATAAATAAAAAAAAATGTTGCCAAGAAGCATGGTATAGATGAGGAATAGGAAAGGGTAAAGGATAAATGTTTGAGGAATGCCTGAGTTGCTGAGCGGCAAGAGAATACATTGGTAACGTTCCGATAAACAGGAGCAATATCACTGAAGGAGCCATTGAAGGAGAGGAGTTGGAAGAGAATGAGGTCAACTACATCAAACAGCGATATAGAAATTGAGGAGGGATAATGCACCACAATCATTGAGAATGTCATTTGTGTCTTATGTCAGGGCTGTTTTGGTGCCGTGGGAGGGTATATCACAGTTTGGATTCTTTAGTAATTTTTCCATGAAAAGAATTTGAATATGAACTAAGTGCAATGTTTTTTTTAGCTCCCCAGACAGACACAAGGAGAAACAGCAACAGCACGAAGCAGACAAAAGGGAAAAAGAATGTTGTCATGCTTTTCAACTGGCAAAAAACACATATCAGCAGTCAGTCCCTTAAGTGAGGTCACAGTTTCAGGGCCTCCATTTCGCCAATCACTTCTTATTTCAAATTTTGAACAGGAGGATGATATCAATAGTTTCATGCAGGCCTCTGAAACATTAGCTGGTCAACTCATCACAGCCAATGTCTCTAACTGAAGAAATAGGTGCAGTGTTTTCTCCTGTTACTATCTCCTGCTACGAGTGTAATTTCCCATGATTATCAGCATTTATTATTTAAGGTGGGATGAATACAGATAAAAATCTAAGAAATTATGAAGTATTCTGGACCTTCATTTTGGTGAATGCCTGCTATGCTGGCAGCAGCCATGAAGCATTTACCCTGCGGACGACAGCCCTACCCACTTGTCTTTGGTCCTCCTAGAAGAACCAGAGGTTGGCTGCTTGAGACAAGGGCTACCCCATCTGTACCTGGCTGAGGAGCTCCCTCCTTCGCCATCTAACCACACCTACAGAGATGGTCTTCAATAAGTCATGGGTAACATCCTGGAACTGTTCCTAAAGCAGTGGTTCAGCTGCCTTGACTCACCTGATGAAGGAGCATTGCTCCAAAAGCTCGTGATTCCACACAAACCTATTGGACTTTAACCTGGTGTTGTGAGACTTCTTACTGCACCCATCCCATTCCAACGCCAGCATCTCCACATCATGGTTGGGAAAGGGTTGAGGGTGTGGGTGTGGAGGGTGGTGCGGACACTCCAGTACAGTCCAGACAAGGGTCTTCAAGTTTATGGTGGTCTCTGCACCCTTCATAAACTCACCATTATGAGGGCATAACCATATCTCCAGGGATCCACTAAGGGACAATTTAAGCATGGCCAATCCACCGAACCCGCACATCTTTGGACTGTGGGAAGAAACCGGAGCACCCGGAGGAAACCCACGCAGACACAGGGAGAATGTGCAAACTCCACACAGACAATGACCCGAGGCCGGGAATTGAACCCGGATCCCTGGCGCTGTGAGGCAGCAGTGCTAACCTCTGTGGCACCGTGCCGCCTGGTTCATGAAAATCACACAGTTTGTAGATGTACATTCCTAAAATGTCTTTAAGCAGTCAATAATTGTGGAGCAAATTGTGGAGCAAAACAGCCTGTGTGAACATCAAAAAATGTTCAGACTCTCGAGTGAAACTTTTAGATGATAGCTCACACAATTGGGTGCACAAATATACCTCTTTGAAGTAGGCGGTACATAAATTCTGTGCTGCCTCCTCAGCTGCAGAAATTCTAATCATGCAACAGAAGATAACATTCATAAAATTGAGTTCCCATTCACATCAAAGGTCACTTGTAGCTCTAACACTTGCCAACAATTCAAGTTTTCAAACATCACTGTACAACAATAAAATTGACTAAGAAATGTTGAGTGGAGTTAATTAAAATTATGAAGCGCTGTTTGGAGAAATAATGGCCTGGGTTTCATGGTTAATATTAATATTATATAGATAATTTTAGTTTTAGGAATTGTGGTAGAACATAGAACATAGAAAAACTAAACAGGCCCTTCGGCCCCCAAGTTGTGCCGAACACATCCCTACCTTCTAGACCTACCTATAACCCTCCATCCTATTAAGCTCCACGTACTCATCCAGGAGTCTCTTAAAAGACCCTATTGAGTTCGCCTCCACCACCATTGGTGTTAAATGTAAGATAAGTGCAAACATCTGTTGCAGAATCTGATTTTAAAATCTTAACGTAAATGCAAATCGATCATGATTGGGTTAATTACAGTTAAAAGGAAACTGTGTTTATCTTACAAGGTCAAAGTTAGAAGTCATAAAACAAGAGATGATCCATCTCTGGACCTCTTGGTAAAGTCAGATGGTCTACACTTGTCTCAATAAACTATTTCAATTGTTTACAAAAAGAAGCTTGAGGCATGGGGTTTCCCCGATGGACCCAGCAAGTCAGGAGAGAGGGCAATCATATTCATTAGAGATATAAATTATTCACAGAATCAAAGAGGTTATTTGGAATGCAAGGTAATTATTTTGCATTTCTGTTTGGAACATCCCAAAGCATGGATCATTGCCATGGAAATGGGCTGTGGGGAAGAGAAGGTTATTTATTTAATCTACCCACTGCTTCACACACAAAGCAGTTGCAGATTTGATTTGATTTGATTTGATTTATTACTGTCACATGTATTGGGATATAGTGAAAGGCATTGAAAAGTATTGCTTCTTGCGCGCTATACAGAAAAAACATATCATTCATAGTGTACATAGGAGAGAAGGAAAGGAGAGGGTGCAGAATATAGTGTTACAGTCATAGCTAGGGTGTAGAGAAATATCAGCTTAATATATGGTAGGTCCATTCAAAAGTCTGATGGCTGCAAGGAAGAAGCTGTTCTTAAGTCGGTTGGTACGTCTTTCTCAGACTTTTGTGTCATTTCCCTGATGGAAGAAGGTGGAAGAGAGTATGTTTGGAACACATGGGGTCCTTGATTATGCTGGCTACTTTTCCAAGACAGCATGAAGTATAGGCAGAGTCTACATATAAGGTTTGGTCTTATGTAGGGTGCAACTCATTTGGAATTAGTGAGGAAATCTACCATGATCCCCATGGTGAAAACAGTTAGCTTGGAGAAGGCAGTTGGGCTCAAGCTGGAGCCAAGGAGTCTTTAGTTGTGAGGCCTTGCAGAAAAGGCCTCACGACTGGAGGTCACTCAGCCAAAAGCTGGTGGAAGGATCCCCATGACATCTTGTACTTCAAGGGAATAGCTGGAACACTGAAAAGCAATCAAAGTCTGTGGAGTATGTGACGAAGTGAATGAACCTTTAAGGATTTGTAAGATACTGGAACACTTGGGGGGGGAAGGTAAAAGCAAAACTAGATTCATGACAACGTTATATTTTAGTCATACTTACTTTAAGTTTTTTAGTACTTATAATAAAAGCAGGTTTTGTTTAAAAGCATGAAATCTTGTGGTGTTGTTCTTTCAGTTAATTACTGTGTGTTTGGAGTTCTCTTTGAATATTAACGGTCCCTACCAGGATCGTAACAGTGATAAGTGAACTGTCAGCAATCACTCTCATTACTTTTCTGAAACTAACTGCAACTTCAGGTGCATAGGCAGATAAAATCCAGATGTTGGCAATGATTCTACACTTCTCAATCGGATGCGATGTTGAAGTCCTTGCAAACTACAACAGATTTCTGTTTGGAACATCCCAAAGCATGGATCATTGTCAGGGAGATGGGCTGTGGGGAAGAGAAGGTTATTCTGTTTAATCTATCCACATTGGGTAGATTAAACAGAATAACCTTCTCTTCCTCACACAGAAAGCAATTGCAGGTTTGATTTGATTTATTATTGTCACATGTATTGGGATACAATCAAAAATATTGTTTCTTGCGCGCTCTGCAGAGAAAACATATCATACATAGGGGAGAAGGAAAGGGGAGGGTGCAGAATGTAAAACACTAAACTAATGAGAACTTGCCCTTTTATGTCATTGATGTTGTGACAGCTCTTGAAAATATTGCACATAGTTGAATGAATGTAACTGGCTTTTCATAATATATATATTTTTAACTTATGATATTTAAGCATCTGTCTTAGTCCCATGTGTATTTTCCAATCATTTACTTTGCTCTCTGTAAAATTTAATTAGAAGTGAAGTTATAATCGGTACCTTTTACTTCCTGGTTTGCTGTCTCTGAGAATGCTTCAATGTGATTGGCTGCTTACTCTGCTTGATCATGTCATTGTTGTTGGACGCTTGGAAATCTCCAGGACTTGACTCGAAATTCAAACTAACATTGAAAAGGGGAAATCCACACCACAGAGATCACTAAATATTTTTGGGCAGCTTTCAGTGGCAAGCGTTGTTGCTTCTCTGTTGGCTACAAAACCCGGGCCATCATGTTTTCATAGAATTTACTGTCCACTATTGCAGTATCAATATGTCTGTTCATACTGTCTGAGCTTTCATTCATAAATTTCAAAGCTGTTTCAAATTTAGAAGTAAGCTTTTGTTTGAAGTTCCTGCCCAAACATTTTGTATTTTCCCTTGTCTCTGCAGCTGTTTGAAATATTTCCCAAGTGTTCAATAGTGTGGTTTGCTTCTTAATCTGTTTGAAATACAGTGATCAAGGACAATACATTTATGGCCTTTACTTCCTCCTCCTTCTGCATAATTAGCTGGCTTGGCAGATACACTACATTGATCAAATCACACACTGGATTTCTTTTTTTTAAACGTGGAACCTTAGAATAAAAGCATGCAATTTGATTAGCTGAAAAGAGGCCAGAAATTTTCTCAGCTGTCTGTACTGGGTTACAGTTACAGAATGATTCTTTTTCATTTGTTCAATATTGCAAGTACATTTTTGCGATGGTATACATTTGATAATGGCGGCGTGGTGGTCAGCACTGCTGCCTCACAGCACCAGGGACCCGGGTTCGATTCCCAGCTTGGGTCACTATCTGTGCAGAGTGTGCACGTCCTCCCCACGTCTGGGTGTGTTTCCTCCGGATGCTCCGATTACCCCCCACAGTCCAAAAGACGCGCTGGTTAGTTGCATTGGCCATGCTAAATTCTCCCTCAGTGTACCCGAACAGGTGCAGGAGTGTGGCGACTAGGGGATTTTCACATTAACTTCATTGCAGTGTTAATGTAAGCCTACTTGTGACACTAATAAATAAACTTAAAACTTAATGGTATAATTGATAATGTGAGACCAAAATGTAGCAAGGATGACTTCTAAATACAGTTAATACTTTATTCTTGAACGACAGGAATGGTCCTTAAAATTACCTGGCATGCTGCCCTGTTGGTGACAATAGAAGTGCATATTGCAGCATGCTTGAATCCAAGAAGCTGCAGCAGTTCATAATTTGAATGTAGAAATGCAGTCGTATAATGGCACAGTATAATATAGTATCGACACACCAGTTTTGGTTTCAACTCAAGGGATGGAATATTGCAGTGTGCAAAGAACTAACACTAAATATGGTTATAAATCAAAGCTTATGACACCAAAGTATTCTAATCCTAGTTGTTATTTATGTATAATTCTTGTGTCAATTGTTGGCAGCTGTGACTGAATGAAGAATTACAGCTGAATGACTTTATAGGTTAGAAATTCCAATTAATTATGTCAGGAGGCAATTGTTCCTCTCTGCTATTTTGATATCAACATTAATTTATTTTGAATGGGTTAATGTCCCCATTAAAATAGCTGACAGGAGAATGTCATACCAATGTATGAAGCGCATTCATGTGCTGACGCAGTGGTTTTTAGCTTTGTAGCTTAGCAGTCATTCCCAGACTAAGCTTGTCTGTTATTATCTTCTTGTACATGGGAGGCACGGTGGTTAGCACTGCTGCCTCACAGTGCCAGGGTTCAATTCCAGCCTCGGGTCACTGTCTGTGTGGAGTCTGCACTTTCTCCCTGTATCTGCATGGGTTTCCTCCGGGTGCTCCTGTTTCCTCCCACAGTCAGAAAGACATGCTGGTTAGGTGCATTGGCCATGCTAAATTCTCCCTCAGTGTACCTGAACAGGAGCCGGAGTGTGGCGACTCGAGGATTTTCACAGTAACTTCATTCCAGTGTTAATGTAAGCCTACTTGTGACACTAATAATTAAACTTTAAAGAAAATGTAATAGTCAGAGTCTGGTTTTTACAGGTGATTGTCGACACATTGATGTGATGATGAGAGTCAGCAAAATATTACTTGTGGAGGGAAATCACAACAGGTCCAGCAGTTAGTTTGATACAGCAGAGCCACCATTCGAATACAGCAGTCTACTACTTCCTGGATTCATTGCATGCCTTCTTCGTGTTTCTGCAACAGTTCTCAAACTATCTCATTCAGTATATCTTTCGGAGTATTTACGTTACAAGTGGCCCTTCTCAGCTTTAAGTAAAATGAATCACCTCTTTATCAATATTATCAGCTGAAATTTTCAATTGTCTGAAAGATAATCTGCCTGAAATCCCATGGATAGTGTAGAGCAAGGATTTCCACTCCATTTGGTTGGAGTTCCTCTCCACATAAAGTCAAGTTGGAAGACAGATGATATTCATTTTCCAATCAATAAATCATTTACCAACAAGCGCAGAAAAAAAAACATTTTTGAAATAATTTTCTTTAATACTTAGGGAGAGGCATTCCTGTCACGTTTCAAAAGCACTCCAGATACTTTTCCTTGTGTCCGTGGAAAGGTCTGCTACCAAAGGCAAACCTCATCTTGTATGAACCAAAATGTAATTTAACATATGAAAACATTTGGGCAAGTGTGTCCGGGGCGAACAATAATTTGGTCTTACATCAATATGTACACTGGAGGCTGTGGGTCATGAATATATTGGACAGGCATTGGGACTGGCAATGGGTGGGGTGTCTGTTCAGCCTTCCCAATGCAGCTGGGGTAAGGTTCTATTAAGTTACATTGTTAGGACTTGTATACAGTGGATAGGTGAGCTGCCAGTACAAATTGACAATCACTTATGTCCCCTTACAAGCAAGTTGTACTTTTCAAAGGTGGAGAGTGAGTAATTGAAGCTCTATGACACTGTGTATCATCCCACCCCCTTCCCCCCAATTTTTTAATGCAATTGTGGAGGTGCTTGTAGAACCAGTGGCGTCATGAAGGAGGCTCCTCCTCTTCTGATGGGCACCAGGTGCCCTGCCAAATTATCCAGCAGCAAAGCAGAAAGGTGACCAAGGAGTTTAATGCCTTTGGACTGGATTTATGGCAACCAACTCTCCCCACCCCAGTTGCTCATAAAATAAAGTGGGTGCCTTCCCCCCACCACCCCGACTTGTCTTCCATATTACAGTGAGTGGGGAAGATGTTAAGCAGACCGCCAGGCCTGAGACCTATTGAGGTTTTTAAATGGTAAATTAGTAGCTGTTGAAGAGCTGCATTCTGCCTCCTTTGCAATTTTACATTCAGCAGGGGAAGGCAGAGCTATGGCACATAGCCCGGCAGCTTTCATTGAGTGGGCTGGTGATGTGCAGGACACCAAAGTACCTCCTTTAGGGGATCCCCTTGCCTATTGGAGGCACTCACCTCAAAATCGTAATCTGACTTTCAATCTTCCCCCTCAGCTTTTCAAACACGGAGCCCAAATCCTGCACTGGGGTCTTCCGTTCAGGCTCATCCTAAACCCTGACCTTACCTTGAAGCCCGGTGAAATAACTCCTCAGAGGCCGATGTCCCTTCAGCAGATTCCTTTTATTTACAAACTTACTCCATTCCAAAGAGTCCTTCAGCTACAAAGTCAGAATCTGGAGTGTAAGTAGACCTGACACTCCTCAATATATATACAGACGAGAGTCCCTGATTGGGCAAACAATCATTACCGCTCTTTTTGGTCAACCAAATAAATTAAATCAAATTAAAATGGGCAGCTCCCAAAAGGAGGGGACCTGCCCGAAACATAGGACAAAGTGGAAAGGAAACTTAAAAGGTCAAATCAAAATGTGATTAAGGAGGTCAATAATGCACCCCAGTCCCTGCGGTGCCCAGCAGGCACAGAAGGCATTAACAGTGCCCTCAGACATCACATGCTCCCTCACCAGGGACACCTGGCCGCGAATATAACTGCAGTACAGGGGCAGACAGTTGGGTCGGACAACCCCCTCGGTCGCCCGCTGCTGAACCTTTTTATGGCAAGTTTTGCCAGTCCCGCAGACAATCAGGGAGCTCATACTCCAAGAGGCCAGCCTCATGGGCCTCATTGAGGTCATTACACACGCAGTCCATCACTTCTTCTTCTCGGGGACTTCCTGTAGTTCCAGCTGTGGCTTCTGCTCAATCCTGGTGGTGCTGAGACTACAGAGCTCCTGGCCAATCAGATTCACCGGCAATTTTCTGAGGCAGTATTTCCTCCAAGATGGGGGCGGAAGTCCCACTGTGAAACAATTAAAGCTGCAGCTGGCAGAACATCGCTGCGGGGCAATCAGGGTTTGGATGGACCTTTTGATGACCAAGTTTTCAGTTGTGAAGATGGGAAATACAGCTCCTCATAAAGTCCAACCCATTGTCAATGCAGGAAGAAATTTGAAGATCTGACCAGGACTAACAAGGTAAGACATCTTTTCACTTCTCTCTTACTCCATTTATAATCCTGTGCAACTCAACTTTAGCCCCACCACTATCAATCCTACCCTCCCTCGTATCCATTTCTTCACACCAAGATTCTTCTCTACACCTCATTCCGCTAACACTCGACAGCTGCTACAATCCTCATATTATTTCCTCTGCTTAGCCCTACTTGCACTTTGTGCTGTTCAGCACACACACACTGTTAGGATGCCTCATACACCAACAAAACCATCCAAAATAGTACACACTAACCCTCACTCGATCACATACAAGGCAACCTTCAAATACTTCTTTGTCTCCTTCGTCACCTCATACCCTAACTCCTTCCAAACCCACTTCTTTCGGTGACTGCCTTTGCAAATAATATTCTACATAAAGTAATTTTTGATTGCAGTTCTTTGAGCCTGCTCCGCCATGAGCCTGGCAGAGCACGGTAAAATTCTGGCTCAAATCTTTAAAATGATCCTTATATATATGTGTGGTGAACCATAGATGGTTACCACTATGGGTACTGAACCATACATGGTTAGCACTATGGGTACTTGTACATATGTTACTGTTGTCACTGTTGGGGTTAGGGTTGGGGTGTTCTACCTGTTGGTATTGTTCTGTGGTACACACCGGTTGGCTCCGCCTACCTGTAGGAGTATAAAGGTCACTGCACTGCCTGGTGACCCTTTAGTCTGGGATTGTATTGTTATATAGTATGCTCCATTCTTGTTACTAATAAAAGCCTTTATTTCCCGGGTACGATCTAGCCTCCCGAGTGATTTAATCGCGCATCAATATGTTCACACCCACACTTTGATGCTTTAATATAGAAATATGGTTGAACTAAGTGAATTAAACCCTTCCCTTCAGCCATAGCCTTGCAATTTTTCTTTTCGAGAATTTATCCAATTCCCTTTTGAGAGCCATGAGCGTGTTGCAATGAGTTTGGGTGTTATGCCTGGAACAACAGTATACCTGGAAATACATGGAAGCTGCAAGACGTGGGTGTAAAGTTTGCAGTAGTGGTAAGTATGAGGGAAAAATGGATCAGATTCATGTCCTGTGTATTTCTGATCAGTGATTGATGGTGGTGTGGTGTGTGGTGCAGTGTAGAATCATAGAATCCCTGCAGTGCAGAAGGAGGCCATTCGGCCCATTGAGTCTGCACTGACCGCAATCCCACCCAGGCCCTGTTCCCGTAACCCCATGCATTAACCCTAGCTCATTCCCCTGACACTAAAGGACAATTTACCATGGCCAATCAACCTAACCCGCACATCTTTGGACTGTGGGAGGAAACCGGAGTTCTCAGAGGAAACCCACGCAGACGCGGGGAGAACCTGCAAACTGCACACAGACAGTGACCCGAGGTCAGAATTGAACCTGGGTCCCTGGTGCTGTGAGGCAGCAGTGCTAACCACTGTGCTACCGTGCTGCCCAGTGTGTGTGAGGTTGGTCATGTAGTTGGTATGGTATGGCATTTGGAGATGCATTCACTGACTTACCAAGTTGTGTGAAGTAATTGAGCTTTTTGCGTCACTGTCCCCCAAGTCCATGAGGCCAGATCCTGGCATTGATCTCCTTGGCTATCTGTTTCCCCTGCCTTCACAGCGAGTGTCTGCAGGACCTCCTGATCTTAAGCTGGAGGATGACATCTCTCCTCTAGCACTAAGGACTTTAACATGGGCTGGAGTTTTCCTGTTGTCCAAGCCGGCGGGATTCTCTGGTCCCACTGCAGTGAACGGAGATTTGGCTGAGTGCAAATGGTTGGAAATTTCCAGCCATTGCACGTGTGAACCTAGGAACCTTCTTTCTAGTCTGCTGCTCCATTACTCATCCTTCTTTTAATGTCTTTTCCAGCCAGTTGAATGAGTTCCTGTGGCCAAAAGTCACCTCACTTTCTAGGTGCACACTGGCTTTAAGAAGTTCAGGTTTGCATTAACTCATGCTCGCGTCACACTAACTTCGGCCCCCTTCTGAGCAGAGAGCGAGTGAAGAGCGTGTTTAGCTTTGGGTTGTAAGCTACAATTATGGAGATAAGCAAGCAGCATGAAGTTCCTTTTGATCAGGGTAATTATGCATTGCAATCTCCGCCCTTATCAAATTTTAGCCCTCAGTGTAACCATAAAATTACCTTACTGAGCCATTTAAAACTTTATTACAGGTTTTTATTTTACTTACTAATTCATTAAAGGCAACAACATAGCTGGCACGGTCGCAAAGTGGTTAGCACTGCTGCCAGGGATCCGGGTTCAATTCCAGACTCGGGTCACTGTCTGTGTGGAGTTTGCACATTTTTCCCGTGTCTGTGTGGGTTTCCTCCGGGTGCTCCGGTTTCCTCCCACACTGCAAAGATGTGCAGCTGGGTTGATTGGCCATGCTAAATTGCCCCTTAATGTCATGGGGATTAGCAGGGTAAATACGTGGGGGTTACGTGGATAGGGTCTGGATGGGATTGTTGCTGGTGTCGGCTCCTTCTGCACTGTAGGGATTCTATGAACATTCAAAAATAAATTCATCTAGTGGAAATTTTACAGTAAACAAAATATTTTTCGCTGTTCTAGTATTTATTAAAGACAGCTCAAAAATATTCATCCCAATTTTATTAATGCTGTAAACCAGAATGTCTAATTACAATCAAATATTTATAAACAGTTACAATATGCAAATGAAGTATTACGTATGAATATATTTCTAGCTGTACATCACAGCAGTATTTCCTGTTTCTCCCCCTTTCCTTGTCTCTGCCATCCCTCATCATGTGATATTTGCAAACTTAGTCTCAAAGCTCAAGCAGCAAGAGCTGTTTTTACACCACTAATCATATCAATACATTTTTAAGCCTCCAAATGAATTGCTAAAATGCTAAGTGCAATCTCCAAAAACAACACGCTCATTTAAAACCGCACACAGTTCCAAGCTAGCTTTGACCCAACCGGTTAGGAAAGCTAAATCATACTTTTGCCACCTTAAAGCATTATTCATTCTGATCGACTTCCAGCAGTTTTGCTCACCTTAATTCAATTTTTCTTAATTTGTTCATTAAATATTTTTGCGAAGCAGTTTATCATGCAGCTTCCTGCAAATGTGAGGTCACACAGAGTGTGTATTTTAATTAATTGCCAGTCTTTTTTTTAACTTTTCTCACCTCCACTCTCTTTGTTCAGCTATGACGATCTAGACCTCTGACTGTTCCAGAGCTAATTCTCCATTAACACTGTTCAAATACTTTCTGACGGGGAGTATATTTCATGGACATTGTGAAGGTCTGCGGGCTCTTCAAACGATAATATTCAAAAGATTGTTTACAGCATATCTCCATCTTTGCCCAAACTTGCTGTTTCCTACTTCTGTCTAAATAAGGCCAGAAATTCCAGGAGAGGATTTTTGGGGTTGGATATGTGTTAGGGCTTCAGCCTGATTCATAAATGTTACTCTAATCACATTCCAAATCAGGATCCGGGTGTAAGGAGGTGTCTGTGCCATTTACTACAGCTCAGCGAGGTTAAAGTAGAGTAAAATTTATTTATTGGTCACAAGTAGGCTTACATTCACACTGCAATGAGGTTACTGTGAAAATCCCCTAGTCGCCACATTCCGGCACCTTTTTGGGTACACTGAGGGAGAATTTAGCATGGCCAATTCACCTAAGCTGCACATCGTTTGGACCATGGGAGGAAACTGGAGCACCCAGAGGAAACACACGCAGAGACGGGGAGGATGTGCAAACTCCACACAGACAGTGACCCAAGCCGGGAATCGAACCTGGGTCCCTGGCGCTGTGAGGCAGCAGTGCTAACCACTGTGCCACTGTGCTAATTTTCTGGCCGAGCTTTGCAACATCATAAACGTAGTCCAGGCCCAAACTGTTAAAAAAAATGTTCTCCTAAATGGTGGCACAGTGGTTAGCACTGCTGCAGGGACCTAAGTTTAATTCCGGCCTTGGCTGACTGTCTGAGTGGAGTTTATACATTCTCCCCATGTCTGTGTGTGTTTCCTCCGGTTTCGTTCCACACTCCAACGATGTGTAGGTTAGGTGGATTGGCCATGCTAAATTCTCCTTTAATGTTCCATGACATGTAGGTTAGATGGGATTGGCCATGGTGAATGTGTGGGGTTACAGGGGTAGGGCAGGGGAAAAGGCCAGGGTATGATACTCTGTCAGAGGGTCGGTGTAGACTCAATGGCCTCTTCTGCACTGTAGGGGTTCTATGATTATAAAACCATTGTAAGTTTTCAACTGGTGTGCTCCAGTATTGGTGGGATTTTATGAAGTATGCTTTTAGTAATTCCCTTAGAGATTGGCCTTGAAAGACTTTTATGCCAGAGTGGATAGGCCCAAAGTGCATCCAAGATTGGGCCTCGGAACATATCTGACTGCAATTACCTGCCAGTTGTCCCTGGAGCCCTCAGACAGGCTATTAAAGGGATGAGAGATATCAGGAGTAAGGTGACCAGGAGAGGGAGGGAGATGGTCAGGAATGGGAGAGGGATGGAATCAATCAGGACAGATAAAAGTCAATGTGATTGCTTCACATTCAGGTAAGTAATTCTTAAAACTTGCCATTTTGGCAGCAGCCTGCAGCAATCAGTCTAAGGACTGCTGCCCACCCTATTGGAGGCTTAGGCGTTTCTTCAGAGCCAGAAAATCAGGTATGCTACCAATGAATTTCTAGGCTGTGTCTCAAAAGTTTTAAGAGTTCACTTAAAAAAGAAACAGAAGACTTGTATTTATAAAGCACTTTTCATGACCACTGGATGTCTCAAAGTGCTTTACAGCCAGTGAAGTACTTTTTGACTTGCAGGCATTGTTGTAATGTGGGACAATGACAGT
The DNA here is from genome assembly GCF_964213995.1 of Mustelus asterias. Lineage (NCBI taxonomy): Eukaryota > Metazoa > Chordata > Chondrichthyes > Carcharhiniformes > Triakidae > Mustelus > Mustelus asterias. The sequence continues at coordinate 30,482,752 of NC_135809.1, read as the reverse complement.
CAAGTTGCACAAAACAAGCTTCCACAAACATCAACGTGATAATTAATGGATAATCTGTCTCTAGTGATGCTAATTGAGGGATGCCACAATATTTGTGACTTCATCGCAATATCTCCTGCAAATGTGAGTCGGAGGAACATTCCGCAGCTGGCTACAATAGCTTTAGCATTTGATAGCCATGACAGTACTTCCTCTTCCATCTGCATTAGATAAATGCTGTAATTGCTGCTGCCACCAGAAAGGTATTAGGAACAGTTGCATGTGTGCACTCGGCCTGCACTGCGGCTGCTGGCACACGCGCAACAGTTCCCAATGCCTTTCCAGCTGCAACACTAGGGCGCACTTCCTGCACATGTGCAATTGTTATCTCTGTCAGGATCAGAGATGGGGATTTTCTACCCCACTGTGGCGAGTTTGGCAGCAGTGGAGGCAGTCCTCCATTGGCTGGCTGGGGATCTTCTAGTCCCGCCGCTGTCAATGAGTTTCATCATTGTTTGCACCCTCCTCCATCAGGGAACCTGTGTCGGGGTGGTCGCCTTCGGCAGGACTGGAAGATTCCAGCGGTGGTAATGGATGGAAAATTTTGGCCAGAGTAATGCTGCCTGCATTAAAATAAACAAGTTGGTTTGACAGATTTGAACAACAGCATTCAAGTTAACCATTATTTGGTTTTGCAGTCCTTAACCAACTGCAAGTTCTTATATCTAGTCTACCTATCATTTATCAACTGTTCCCCATGATTCAGTGAACGATGAAGATCTATCATCAGGAAATTTCAGTAAATGAGATTCTCAACTTCCAATGATCGTAGAGGAGATTTGATTGTAATTTTTAATTTATGTTTACTTTTTGGTAAAAAGCAATAAAATGTATTTGAATATATTTAAGAAAAACTCAGTGTCTAATGTGGGATTCATGACCTTTTCGATTGACAGTTCTATTATTTACTAACAGAGCTAAACAAGCTTCATAGGAACACTGTGCACAAAGATGGAACAAAAAGTATCCTGTAACTAAATATTATGATAATCCTCTGCATTCTTTGGAAGTTGGGAATCTCATTTACTGAAATTTCCTGATTATATACCTTTATCATTTACTGAATCATCAGAAGCATGTTTTAGAGAGGGAGAAATTGATAAATGATAGGCTGATAAAATATAAGAACTTGCAGCTGGTTAAGGACCACACAGGCCTAAATTGGTTATCTTGAATTTTATTGTTAGTCTCTGTCAAGTCAACTTGTTCATTTTAATGCAGGCAGCAGTACTGACACTGACAGAAATGGCAACTGCGCATGTGTTGGCAGTTGCGGCACAAATACACAAGACTTTGATAAATATTTTCTTTCTGTTGCTTTATTTAAATATTTGGAACCAATATTCTCATTCATTCACTGTTAGGATGACAACTGTCATATATTGCTGAGCTACTGGCTTGGTTCTTTGACTTTGTCATAATACCAAGCTCTTCCAGTTTACTTAGCTCAGCATAAACTGCATCAAAAAGTGCCACTTCTAGTTTTCATTGAAATTCATTGCTTTCGTTGCATGCTCTGTTTTCCTGTTATGTATCCTAGGCCTTTCCCTGTCACTTATGGGCATTTATTGTTAATGACTGCATCAATTCTTTTGATCAATTCTGACTGTTAGTCTGCTCAAAATCTAAGAACTGGCTGTGAGCCACTGCTCCAGAAGTTGACATTTTAGTATCTTGTATTCATCTATATTAACATGTCATGTTAGATTTTTCTATCAGTTCGATATTATGGTCAGAGGCCATCACCCACCTCCTGCTAGATTTGCTCAAATTTGGACTTAGTTTTGTGAAGATTGACTGTTGCGCAACATCATGCTGAGTTCTAGTGACCTGCTTGAAACAGACAGTTGCATCATTGATCTTGAGGTCGGCTGCAGTCATCACATTGGCCTTCTGGGGTGAACCACAGTGCAGAATCTTCAAGTGGCAGATGTAGGGCCCATTTGGAGGTCGTGTCCTGGACCTGCCACCAGAACACCAACACAATTAACAATGTTGCCCCCTTATAAAAGGGTGTGGAGAATCATTGGACTATCAACAGCTATTTGTTTATGCTGTTGGCTGACACAACAACAGCAGTCGACAAATGCTCTTTCCTCCCTTTGCCCAGATGTGGTTACAACAGTGCCAGCACCCACCTTCCATCTCCGTGCAAGTTAGATAACCTTAAAATGTTAAAGTTATTTAATAGTATGCTTACATTAACACAGCAATGAAGTTACTGTGAAAATCCCCTAGTCGCCACACTCCGGCGCCTGTTTGGGTACATTGAGGGAGAACTTTAGCATGGCCAATGCACCTAACCAGCACATCTTTCAGACTGTGGGAGGAAACCGGAGCACCCAGAGGAAACCCACGCAGACATGGGGAGAACGTGCTATCTCCACACAGACAGTCACCCAAGCCGGGAATCAAACCCATGTTCTTGGCGTTGAGAGGCAGCAGTGCTAGCCACTGTGCCACTGTGCCGCCCATGTGACTCCATCTGACTTGAGTCTTCCAATTGGGTCAGGAATGTAGATTGACTGTTCTGACTGGTAGAGCAGAACAGAGGATTTTTGGCTCACACTGTTTATCTATCAATCCCAACTCTTACCACTAGATGGTTCTAAGCAGTTTTAGCATATTACTGAGATGACAATAGTTACTGAATTGTTTCTGTTTAAAATATTGAGTTGCCATTGTGAAAATGTGCATTGTTTTCCATAATACTAACTTAAAATAAATTACCAGCATTTAGTAATTTGTAAGTACTATATGAGAGATAGTAACATTATTATTTTCTGTTGCAATGAACATTATAGGCCGAAACTCTACCAGAACCTCTGGAGGTTCCCAGAACAGAAATCTCTGATGGCCTCAGGTGGGATTTTATGTTCTCGCCCGAGCAAGGCTGTAAAATCCCGCCCATTATGGCAGGAACTATTCTTCAAAGTGCATCAACTGTTGTAAAATGAGATGAGATATCCTGAGGTTATGAAGGGAACTAAGAAACCTTTTCCTCTTGTTTCCTTTTCCCATGTTGGCAATTCTGTTCAAATCAAATAACATTACAGAAGTTTTTCAATCACGCAATACTGAATGCTCGTAAACCTTGTGAACCAACAAACGCTTTGTTGCTCTTATCGCCTGAAAAAACCAGAACATACGAGCCAGCATAGTGTTTAGAATAATAATTACCGATTACCAAATGTAGGAATGATTTATTATTCCCCAAGGAGATATACCAGTTGACAATTTTGCTGGAGCAATCAAAATACAGGACGTATAAAATGCAAAATTTAATTGTTGGTGATTTACCGACTAATGTGCAGTCACTGAATAATCGTCTCACGAACCGCAATCTATGCAGGAAAATCTTTTACATGCTTTTTAATGATGAAAACCCACACAGGTAACAGCTTTGCAGAGGTATGAAAAGTCAACATCAGCTTTATGTATTGCAACACTTCTACCATGGGTAGCCCTTATCATTATTTCATCTTTTCAAAATAACAGAATTGATTTCAATTTTTTTTTACAGTGCTAGTGCAAAGTCGCATTGTGTAAAATGAATAAAACCTAAATGTAGAATCCTTTCAAAGATATTTTGACACAAATACTTAAGTAATTGAATAGCAGATAAGATCATAAACATATCACATCCAGCCTATTATCATGCTGAACTTGGAGACTATTAGCTACCATGTGATGTCAACACATGATGCACAAGTTTGAAAGAGATTTAATCAATTGGTTACTAAAAGGGATCTTATGCAGTCTATAAAACTTAATTCAACTTAGCTAATAATTCAATATTTTTTAGACAAAATACCCAAAATTGCACTATTCAGTTATTGTACAAGTTTACCATTCTATTAGAATGTTAGGAGGTTAAAATGTTAGGAGATCTTATAGAAACATGTAAGATTATGAAGGGAACAGATAAGATAGAAGCAGGGAAGTTGTTTCTACTGGCAGATGAAACAGGAACGAGGGGGCATAGCCTCAAAATAAGGGGGAGCAGATTTAGGACTGAGTTGAGGAGGAACTTCTTCACCAAAAGAGTTGTGAATCTGTGGAATTCCCTGCCTAGTGAAGCAGTTGAGGCTACCTCATTGAACGTTTTTAAAGCAAGGGTAGATACATTTTTGAACAGTAAAGGAATTAAGGGTTATGGTGAGCAGGCGGGTCAGTGGAGTTGAGTCCACGACAAGATCAGCCATGATCTTATTGAATGGCGGAACAGGCTTAAGGGGCCAGATGGCCTACTCCTATTTCTTATGTTCTTATGAGCACAGAATGACATCAAATTATCAGGAGTAGACTGTATCATACTTTACACATAAGCAACAAAAGATTCTCACATATTTTAGAAGCAGGGTTTAATCAAAGAAATCATTTGAGATAAATATTTGAATGGTTTATTTTTCCTGTCAAAGCTTTGACAAAGGGTCATCTGGACTCGAAACGCCAGTTCTTTTCTCTCCTTACAGATGCTGCCAGGCCTGCTGAGATTATCTAGCATTTTCTCTTTTGGTCTCACAGTGCAGAGCCTTGCTAATATTGGGGAATCAAGTCCACAATTACATGCACCTAAATAGCAAAGTGTCTGATTTTCCAACAAGTAATTATGGTGGGGACGAGGCTTTGTTGTAGTCATGCTTGCCCCATACCATCCTATGTTAGTTACGCAGATTAGTTCTGTCAGCAGTGCACTACTCAACCATATAAAATAGGCGCATGATGGAGCCTGCTTTGAATAGTTCCTCTGAGAAATATTTTGCACTGTTCAGGATGAAGGGTATTAAGGGAAATTGAAGACATAACGTTCTCAGAATCAAATTCAGTGTCAGAATCAAACTTCACTTCTGAGAAAAGCTCCCTTGACTCTGTTCAAAAACATGCCATAAACTTAACCATATCATGACTTACTGTACAAGTGTGACTTTTGTCTGATTTCATGAATCAGTCACCTATTGACTTCTTTGAATAAGATGATTAAACAGCACCAAATTAGAAGTAGTTTTTAGCTGAAAGTCCATCCACATTAGGATATGGGTTGAGACGACCCAGCCTCATTACCTCTTAAAGGATCATGATGCAGAGAGAAGACATTCCTCCCAGGGCTCTGGGCTAGATTTGAACCAAGGCCCCAGAAATGCATCACATTTCCAGCTTTCTATATTGGTAAGGTTGTCAATTTGATGCAAACTGGAATTTATGGGCAACTTCACCTTTTAAATAAAGGATAAATAATTAGATTGCATAAATTCATTTCACTTAGGAATTTTACAGGAATTAATGGATTTGTACCCGATCTGGGTAAAGAGCCATGATCTGATAGGATGTAGCACCCAATTATTCCTAAAATCTCCTGTGTTCTTTAGCATAAACAAAAAAGATAATTCTAAGATAATAGAAAAACATCTTATAAAAAGCCTCCCATCCATTGACTCTGTCTACACTTCCCGCTGCCTCGGAAAAGCAGCCAGCATAATTAAGGACCACACGCATCCCGGACATACTCTCTTCCACCTTCTTTCGTCGGGAAAAAGATACAAAAGTCTGAACTGAGGACACATACCAACCGACTCAACAGCAACTTCTGCCCTGATGCCATCAGACTTTTGAATGGACCTACCTCGCATTAAGTTGATCTTTCTCTACACCCTAGCTATGACTGTAACACTACATTCTGCACTCTCTTTTTTCCTTCTCTATGTACAGTATGTTTTGTCATAGTCATAGAGTCATAGAGGTTTACAGTATGGAAACAGGCCCTTCGGCCCAACTTGTCCATGCCGCCCCTTTTTTTAAGCCCTAATCTAGTCCCAATTGCCCACGTTTGGCCCATATCCCTCTATACCCATCTTACCCATGTAACTGTCTAAATACTTTTTAAAAGACAAAATTGTGCCTCTACTACCACCTCTGGCAGCTCGTTCTAGACTCTCACCACCCCCCTGTGTGAAAGTATTGCCTCTCTGTACCCTTTTGTATCTCTCCCTTCTCACCTTAAACCTATGCCCTCTAGTTTTAGACTCCCCTACTTTTGGGAAAAGATATTCACTTTCTAGCTGATTTATGCCCCTCATTATTTTATAGACCTCTATAAGATCTCCTAAGCCTCCTATGCTCCAGAGAAAAAAGTCCCAGTCTATCCAGCCTCTCCTTATAACTCAAACCATCAAGTACCTGTAGCATTTTCTGTATAGCGCGCAAGAAACAATACTTTTCACTGCATATTGATACATGTGGCAATAATAAATTAAATCAAATCAAATCTCAGATTGGGACATTGAGACAGGCTGAGAAGATTGTTTCTGCTGGCATAGTTGAGGTAAACACAGTAAGAGTTTTAACAACACCAGGTTAAAGTCCAACAAGTTTATTTGGTAGCAAATGTCATTAGCTTTCGGAGCGCTGCTCCTTCATCAGATGGAGTGGAAATCTGCTCTCAAACAGGGCATACTGAGACACAAAATCAAGTTACAGAATACTGATTAGAATGCGAATCTCTACAGCCAACCAGGTCTTAAAGATACAGACAATGTGAGTGGAGGGAGCATTAAGCACAGGTTAAAGAGATGTGTATTGTCTCCAGACAGGACAGCCACTGAGATTCTGCAAGTCCAGGAGACAAGCTGTGGGGGTTACTGATAGTGTGACATGAACCCAAGATCCCGGTTGAGGCCGTCCTCATGTGTGCGGAACTTGGCTATCAGTTTCTGCTCAGCGACTCTGCGCCGTCGTGTGTCGTGAAGGCCGCCTTGGAGAACGCTTACCCGAAGATCAGAGGCTGAATGCCTGTGACCGCTGAAGTGCTCCCCCACAGGAAGAGAACAGTCTTGCCTGGTGGTTGTCGAGCGGTGTTCATTCATCCGTTGTCGTAGCGTCTACATGGTTTCCCCAATGTACCATGCCTCGGGACATCCTTTCCTGCAGCGTATCAGGTAGACAACGTTGGCCGAGTTGCAAGAGTAGGTACCGTGTACCTGGTAGATGGTGTTCTCACGTGAGATGATGGCATCCGTGTCGATGATCTGGCACACCTTGCAGAGGTTGCTGTGGCACGGTTGTGTGGTGTCGTGGTCACTGTTTTCCTGAAGGCTGAGTAGTTTGCTGCGGACAATGGTCTGTTTGAGGTTGTGCGGTTGTTTGAAGGCAAGAAGTGGGGGTGTGGGGATGGCCTTGGCGAGATGTTCGTCTTCATCAATTACATGTTGAAGGCTCCGGAGGAGATGCCGTAGCTTCTGTGTCCCGTGTCCACTGTGTCCCGTGTTTGTCTTCTGAGGAGGTCGGTGCGGTTTTTCGCTGTGGCACGTCGGAACTGTCGCTCGATGAGTTGAGCGCCATATCCTGTTCTTATGAGGGCATCTTTCAGCGTCTGCAGGTGTCTGTTGCGATCCTCCTCATCCAAGCAGATCCTGTGTATACGGAGGGCTTGTCCGCAGGGGATGGCTTCTTTAACGTGTTTAGGGTGGAAGCTGTAGAAGTGGAGCATCGTGAGGTTATCCATGGGCTTGCGGTACAGTGAGGTGCTGAGGTGACCATCGTTAATGGAGATGCGTGTGTCCAAGAATGCAACCGATTCCAGAGAGTAGTCCATGGTGAGTCTGATGGTGGGATGGAACTCGTTGATGTCATCATATAGTTGTTTCAGTGATTGCTCACCATGACTCCAAAGGAAGAAAATGTCATTGATGTATCTAGTGTATAGCATCGGTTGAAGGTCCTGTGCGGTGAAGAAGTCTTGTTTGAACCTGTGCATGAAGATGTTGGCATATTGAGGTGCGAATTTGGTCCCCATGGCTGTTCCGTGTGTCTGGATGAAGAACTGGTTTTTGAAGGTGAAGACATTGTGGTCCAGGATGAAGCGGATGAGTTGTAAAATTGCATCTGGAAACTGGCAGTTGTCGGCGTTGAGTACTGAGGTCGTTGCAGCAATGCCATCATCGTGGGGGATGCTGGTGTAGAGCGCCGAGACATCCATTGTGACGAGGAGTGCTCCTGGTTCAACTGCTCTATGTGTGTTGAGTTTCTGTAGGAAGTCCATAGTGTCGTGACAAAAGCTGGGGGTTCTGTGTACAATGGGTTTCAGGATGCCCTCGACATAGTCGGAGAGGTTCTCGCACAGGGCCCCATTGCCCGATACGATGGGATGGCCGGGTGTGTTTGCCTTGTGTATCTTCGGGAAGCAGTAGAGATCTCCAACGCGGGGAGTACGTGGGATGAGAGCACGGAGGGTGTTTTGAAGGTCCTGTTCTGAAGGACAATGCACATCTCTTTAACCTGTGCTTAATGCTCCCTCCACTCACATTGTCTGTATCTTTAAGACCTGGTTGGCTGTAGAGATTTGCATTCTAATCAGTATTCTGCAACTTGATTTTGTGTCTCTGTATGCCCTGTTTGAGAGCAGATGCCCACTCCATCTGACGAAGGAGCAGCGCTCCGAAAGCTAATGGCATTTGCTACCAAATAAACCTGTTGGACTTTAACCTGGTGTTGTTAAAACTCTTACTGTGTTTACCCCAGTCCAACGCCGGCATCGCCACATCATAGAACATAGAACAGTACAGCACAGAACAGGCCCTTCGGCCCACGATGTTGTGCCGAGCTTTTTCTGAAACCAAGATCAAGCTATCCCACTCCCTATCATCCTGGTGTGCTCCATGTGCCTATTCAATAACCGCTTAAATGTTCCTAAAGTGTCTGACTCCACTATCACTGCAGGCAGTCCATTCCACACCCCAACCACTCTCTGCGTAAAGAACCTACCTCTGATATCCTTCCTGTATCTCCCACCATGAACCCTATAGTTATGCCCCCTTGTAATAGCTCCATCCACTCGAGGAAATAGTCTTTGAACGTTCACTCTATCTATCCCCTTCATCATTTTATAAACCTCTATTAAGTCTCCCCTCAGTCTCCTCCGCTCCAGAGAAAACAGCCCTAGCTCCCACAACCTTTCCTCATAAGACCTACCCTCCAAACCAGGCAGTATCCTGGTAAATCTCCTCTGCACTCTTTCCAGCGCTTCCACATCCTTCCATAGTTGAGGTAAGCAGAAACTAATGTCATATCGTTCTGCCAGTTCACACTGGAATACTGCTTTTCAGGTTTAAGGCTCATATAGACAACTGATGCACATTTGGACCAATTTAATTAGAATATATGGGTTGGTTAGTTTAGATGGCTAAAATATGATGCAGATTTACACCAACAGTGCGGGTCTGATTCCCCCTACTAGCTGTGATAGTTCAGAGACCTGTCTCCTCACCTTGCCTCACACTTGCAGAGTGGTGCCTCTCAATAGATATCACCAATGGCAAAGACAAAATACTGCGGATGCTGGAATCTGGAACAGAAACAGAAAATGCTGGAGAAACTCAACAGGTTTGATAGCATCTGTGGAGAGAGAATAGAGCCAACGTTTTGAGTCAGGATGACCCTTCATCAGAGATGAAGGCAAAGAAAATCAGACAAGAATTATACTATGAGGGCAGGGGTAGGGGGTGGGGGGCATAATTGGGCAAAGGGAAGTGTAAATGATGATTATAACAGCTGAGAAAGGTACTAAGAGTGTCCATTAGAGATTGGAATGAGGGAGTACAGATTGTCAACAGATAACCTGAGGAATGTGGCCCGGGGCGGGGATCTGGTGGGAGGGTTTGGAAGACAAGATAGAAAGCCAGATTTCAGAAGTGGAAAAATATAAATAAGAATAAGAAGTAATACGAATGGATGAATAAGATGAAAAGAAGAAAATAAATAAAATAAATGGAAATGGGGTGAAGGTGGAGGAGAGAGTTCGTGCCTTGAGGTTATTGAACTCAATGTCCAGTCTGGAAGGTTGTAAAGTGCCCAGTCGGAGGATGAGGTTCAGCTTCTCCAGTTTTCGTTGGGCTTCACTTGAATATTGCCATGTGACCAATTTAACCAATGGCCTGTCATTAACGGAGAGAAATACCAATGGTCCTTAGTGGACTATGGTGAATTTACTAAGACCTCAATGTATATTGGGGTACATGCAATTTCCCATTGATGGTGATGATACACCGCTGTGTCCTCAGCTTACACGTTTGCTAAAGCACAATAGGATTTCCACATTTAATGGAGTTTTCAAAGAGACAGAGGCACTTGGAATTTTGCTTCTTTTTAATTTTGCCTACTTTTGTTTACGGGGCGGCACGGTGGTCAACACTGCTGCCTCACAGCACCAGGGACCCGGGTTCAATTCCCGGCTTGGGTCACTGTTTGTGTGGAGTTTGCACGTTCTCCTCGTGTCCCCATGGGTTTCCTCCGGGTGCTCCGGTTTCCTCCCACAGTCTGAAAGACGCGCTGGTTAGGTGCACTGACCCGAACAGGTGCCGGACTGTGGCGACCAGGGGAATTTCATAGTAACTTCATTGCAGTGTTAAGTAAGCCTTACTTGTGTCGAATAAATAAACTTTTCTTTTTTTTTCTTTTGTTCACGCTGAGAATATGGTTAGAACATGCAAGCAAGAAAAGTACCAACTCTGATGAAGAGTCATCCAGATTCAAAATGGTGGCTCGCTTCTCTCTCCACAGCTGCTGTCTGACCTGTTGGGACTTCCCAGCATTTTCTGTTTTTGTTTCAGATTCCAGCATCCGCAGCATTTTGATTTGATTAAAGTACCAAATATTTTTGGTTAAATCACCAGTAAACGAATGTGGTTAAACTATAAGAATTGAGCAAAATAAGCAAATAGTCAAAGAAGAGCAAGCAAGAAAAGGAGCCGTGAGATGTATCCACTTATCTTTAAGAGGGTATATCTTTGAAAATGTCATGGAAACCCTACAGTGCACAAGGAGACCATTTGGTCCATCAAGACCTCACTGACTCCAATCCCACCCAGGTCCTATCCCCGTAACCTCATGTATTTATCCTACTAGTCCCCCTGACACTGTGGGGCAATTTAGCATGGTCAATCAACTTAAATCGCACACCTTTGGACTGTGGGAGGAAACTGGAGCACCCGAAGGAAACTCACGCAGACAAGGGGAGAACGTACAGACTCCACACAGACAGTCACCCGAGGCCGGAATTGAACTTGGGTCCCTGGCACTGTGAGGCAGCAGTACTAACCACTGTGCCACCCATATCTCTTTTAGCTTTACCAATAACTATTATAAGGTCCTTACGAGCAATTCCTCTTTGATGAACAATCACCACCAAACCCAATATCACTAAGCGCTCACCATGATAGGTATCCTGGAGGACTGGAGTTCAATTGTACCATTGGAACATGTGGAAAGATCACATTGTGACACTCTCTTGCCACATATGAATGGAGTGGGGGTGGGGTGGGGATGGGGGGGGGGTGGGCAGCACGGTGACACAATGGTTAGCACTGCTGCTTCACAGCACCAGGGTCCTGGGTTCAATTCCCGGCTCGGGTCACTGTCTGTCTGGAGTTTGCACATTCTCCCCGTGTCTGCGTGGGTTTCCTCCGGGTGCTCCGGTTTCCTCCCACAGTCTGGTTAGGTGCATTGGCCCGAACAGATGCCATAAAGTGGCGACCAGGGGAATTTCACAGTAACTTCATTGCAGTATTAATGTAAGCTTTACTTGTGACTAATAAATAAACTTTACTTTGTGAAAAATCAGTCCGATTAATTTACTGGGAGCAACGAAACATCTGCCACACTTAAAATGTTAACTTGTAATCCAGCCACTAATATATGTAAAATTTATATGTTTTCACATTTGATGGAATGTTGCTCAAAATAACATTTATTTTGCCCTCAGAAGGAACATTTGCATTAATATAAGAACTTGAAAAGTCTTACTTCAAATAAACCTGGTTTTCGTATGGTGGCAACCTTTTCTCTCATGCCAAAAAATAAAGTTTGGTCATTGATCATGTACCTATTTCCAAGCAAACATGATTGCTTTCTTTGTCACACTTCTACTCAAACATGATATTATCAGACAATAAAATATTGTCCTGTTACTGAACCAGATTTGAGCCTCAGATGGGCCCAAATTTAACACAGCCTCCAGGAAGAAATAACCACTGCAGGCTATTCAAAGTGGGTGCCAAATGAGCATGAAAACAGGAGAAGTTTGCACCGTCTTTCTGGGTGAGTTAAAAATAGAAACTTACCTGACTCTGTCAAAAAGCTGTGGCCAAATCAATTTTTCACTAGTTGGGGGAGTGGGTGGGGCCTAGCTCGCCCAAAGGCTGACAACTGTGCACATGAGCATGGAGATCTGTCAGTGCTCTCACAGGCCTTCGTGGCCAATCACCTCCCTCCCCTTCCCAGCAGCTCCGCGGTTGATCGCCCCCCCCCGCTCTGTCCGATAGCGGCCGAACTCCTCCCCCCCGCATGTATCAACCGATCGCTAGTTGCACAGTGCGCAGTGGTTCCCCCCTCCCCTCACACCCACTGATCGCTGTTGCAGGGTGGCAGAGGTTCCCCATTCCCCCCTGACTGATCACTGTTGCAGAATGGCAGTGGTACCCGCCCCCCCGCCCCACTGGCCTGCCCCCTCAAGCCCTGCCCCCTCAGGGTACCAGGCTGGCAGTGCCAGGGTGCCCAGTGGACTGTTCCAGGATGCCAGGCTGACACTGTCCAAAGGACAACCCTCCCCCTTCTGCCACTGACCTCCCAGGGGGTGGGGGGAGCTCAATGGACTCCAGTTCTACCGGCGAGGTCATCATGACAGGTCCTTATTGATGGGAAGCATACGCGACCCTCGCCGGTTTGAACCTTAACTGGTGAAGCCACAGAGGCAAGTGAGCCCCGACGATTCCATCCCGGGCTCACTTGTAATACTTAAAGGCTATTTAACCGAGAGTTTAAATATTACAAACAGCGTCACATCCTTTTCCGGACAAGGCTGATCTCGCTGGATATCCGGTGCCTGTAAGATTGTGAGAAATCTGGCATGAATGTGATTTCTCGGCTCTCTTGCGATCTTATTGACTTGCCCCCACCCATCAGCTGGCGGGTCGATATGGTAAGATCGCCCCCAAAGTGTTTGGAGGCACGACCTTCTCAGATCCGCTGGTAAAACTCCTTCATAACTTTGTGCAAATTATGCACTGAACTGTCGAATCTCCCAATGTCCCTGACACACTGTATCAGAAACAATATTTATGGTTCACGCCAAAGAACGTAACAGCCAAATCTAAAATCCAGGCTCATGCTGACTCAGAGGCAGTTCACTGAAACAGAAAGTGAGTTTGAAAGAATCCGATAGTCCCTATTGCTTGCATTTCAGAACTGTCAGAAGTGAACAGCACAAGGACTCACAGTATCCCCGTTTTGGTGTGCTGTAATAAATTTCGTCAAATATGGTGGTGGTCATACTTCATAATTCAATCTTCCACTTAATGGATGTTTCAAATGTAATTCGTGACACATTTTAATACACAAAAGCATGCTTTTTGAAGAAGCCAGGGCAATTCAAAAAGTACTTTTTTTTTCCAATTCTACAGTTTTTCAAGGTTCTAAATCACTGACTGTGCTAATACACTATTGCATCAATATGTCAAAGGCCAAGTAATTTCTTTTGCAGCAGAATGGGATATCCTCTCAGTTTAACCTATTTGTGAATTTTTCAAATCTGTGATGGCACACTGACAAATGACAGCGCGATCCAATTACTTAGCCCTTTCCCATCTGAAGAGCTTTACATGTGATGAATGATAGGTTCCCGTTCTGAATTCCACTATCCTCACATTGGTCGCCCCATCAATTACAGGAGGTAGTCAATAGATTTTTGGCTAGAGTCAGGCTGATCTCTGACTTCTCTTGTTATCTAGTGGAAGGAGAAGCTTTATTAATCAATGCTCTCAGGGAAGTCGATGGAAGATGACTGCAAATCAAAGGCACGTGCTTGGATCCTTGTTCAATTTCTTTATCTTACAAGTTAGGACAGTGGAACTACTGACCTTACTCCTTCACTTAAGCAGCACAGTTATATGCCTCTATCAGGCATCCTGCAATAAACTAGAGATAACAACAAGCATAGAAATGGTCAATAAACACAATTTCTAATAACAAAAAGGGATAAATGGATATAGGGATCAGGCAGGGAGGTGGATTTGAGACCAAGGAGAGATCAGCCATGATCTGACTGAATGGCGGAGCAGGTTCGAAGGGTTGAATGTGCCTACTTCTGCTCCTGATTCCGATGTTCTTATAATGGAACAGAAATGTTTTTGGCCCAGACTTACATTACAAATATTCTCAGAGTGGAACTTGATACACTGAAGTGATTGCGAGGCCAATCAAGTTTGATTCCATTGGAACTTTGATAATGTAAAGCTTTGTTAAGGTTGTATCTCAATGCGTTGCTTAGTATGTTATATTTTCAACTTTTGTATTCTAACATCTTTACTTCTTGTATTGTCTCTTTTTCAAACTAATGAAACATTTATATTCTAAAACAAAGCTGTCTTTATTCTTTGCTTTACAAAGGCCAAATATAATTTAATTACTCACATGTTAGCACATCCAAAGCAAAAGACACAAGGATTGATAGAAATTGGACCTTATCTACATATTCAGGAAGAGGATCGGTCATGCTTTTACAGATAGCTTATTCCCTGCAAGAAATGCACTCTGGACCTTGTCAGCTGAGACCTTCTGGCGAGGGAGGGAGTTTGGAAGAGCTATGGGAGGCAGGTAGGGGCATTTGCAAAGTTTGTAAGGCCCACTCCTGCCCCTCTTGGCTTCATTGGAAAATTCAAAAAAAAATTAAGTTTCAAAAACTTACCTTTGGTTGATGGCCACTGAAGAATTCAGAGCAGGCTTCTGTTCCCATTGTGAGGCCCTTCTTTGTTCTTTTAGGATGGGAATAGAGGGATATGGTCCCTGGAAGGGTAGGGGGTTTTAGTTCAGTCGGGCAGCATGGTCGGTGCAGGCCTGGAGGACCGAAGGGCCTGTTCCTGTGCTGTAATTTTCTTTATTCTTCGTTCTTTTGCTCTTCCATGAAGCTCATGACCCAATGGCAGAAGGCATCTTCAAGAACGATGCTTTGCCCCCACAGTACCCCTCACAGTGAACCTCCGGCACACCCCCAAGTCAATCCCCTGGTGCCCCCCTTGTCAACTAGCGCCCCCCCCTCCCCTTATTGTCTCCTAAGTTTTTCTCTTGGTTTCCCCTGATTAAGCCCCTTCTACCCTGGTGTATTCCCCCTAGTCTCCCCTGACTAGGCCCTGAAGTCAACTCCCAATACCTTTCCAGTGTAACCCAGGTCTTCCTTGAGTGTTACGCCGGTTTTCCCTGAGACAAAGCCTGGTCATCCCCGAGTGAAAGTCTTGTCACTCCCGCGACAGAGCTGGTACCCCAAGTCAATCCCTTTCATACGTGGAGCCGCTCTGCGAGCGCGGCACTCACCTCCGAGCTTCTCTGGGAGGCGTGTACACCAGTCGCTCGCCTTTCGAAGCCAGTCATGATTCACACCATTGAGACAGCACGCTACCATGGATGGATTTTTTGACGGGGACATTATGATTCTGGTGTATGGGCCCAATAATGAGATGCAAATGTATTCTAATATTGTTCATGACATTGAACGGTGGGAAATGTGACGCACCACTAACAGGAGGAGGGGAAGACCGTGGCAAGTGCTCACGCCAACATAAAACGTGATTTTGGACTTTTCGCAATATTTTCCGCTCCTGTCACCGAATCCGCCTGACGCGAATGGGAGCAAAATATCCTGGCCCGTGATTCCAGGAATATTGGCCTTGCTAGTGATACCCAGGTTTTGTCATTGAATCCAGAATTGTTGCACTTTATGCTTGTTTTACATCTGTACACATGGTTCAACATGCACTCATTTCTGGCCCAGTATCTTTTATGTATGATTGCTGATCATAATTTAGTGCCCCATGATTTACAACTGTGCAGCAGGATACAAGGAAGATGCGATGAGTTAGGAGTCATTTGGTGGAGCCAGAGTCATAGAGTCATAGGGCGGGATTTTATGCCATTGCTCATCCAGAAATTGTAAACTTCCGCCTGAGGTCAACGGATTTTTCCATCGTCCGCCCCTCGCCCGCTCCGATTCCTGTGGTGGGCAGGACAGTAAAATTCCTGCCATAGTCATACAGCACAGAAACAGGTCCTTCGGTCCACCACGTCTATGATGACCAATCTATGAGATACCAATCTATACTAATCCAATTTGGCAGTACTTGGTCCATAGCCTACTATGTCTTGGCCACCCCCCCATCTCCATAACCTCACGCATTTACCCCGCTAATCCCCCTAATCGGCACATCTTTGCCACTAAGCGGCAATTTAACACAACCAACCCACCTAACCTCCACATCTTTGGACTGTGGGAGGAAACCGGAGCACCCGGAGGAAACCCACACAGACACGGGCAGAATGTGCAAACTCCACAAACACAGACAGTTACCCGAGGCCGGAATTGAACCTGGGTCCCTGGTGCTATGAGGCAGCAGTGCTAACCACTGTGCCACCATATTTGGTGGGTAATATTTATCAGGAATGCTTGGGAGACTATACACATTTATCAGATAATGGTACAAGTAGAATGTATGGCTAATATGCCTATAAAGAATGCGATTTTAATGAATGTGAAAGTATTTTATGTTTATATTTTTAAAACAGGAATTAAACTCTTGACAATCACATCTGCTTCCACTGTGACTTCAAATCTGCCGGAAATCCAGTGTCTGTCACTGTGGCATGCACAGTGGGAGGGAGTTGCCCTGAGGTGACTGAAAAACTACAAAGCATAGTTTCTTTAAACAAAGGATACTAAATTATAAAGTTTAATGCTATCCTTTGTATAGCCAATTTATCACATACCCTTTTAATTAGAGAAAAACATTAATTACATGCTTCACTAGCTGTAAATAAATCAAAGTGTTTTGTTTTTCTCCTGAGCAACATGCCAATGGCAGTCTATAATTTTTAATTTTAATCCCTGCTAATTTTCATGTTGATTACAATTTCTTCCCATAAATACAGGGGAGCCATTAAAGCGACCACTAAATTTACAACAGGCCATTAATTACTGTCAAAATGATGCTGGGCCTAATGGCGCTCACTGCTATCTATACGCAAATGCTGCGGAAAGTTCAGACAAAGGGAGATCAGAGGTTAAAATAGAAAAGTTTCTGTCTGGGAAATACCGTTCTGCTGTTAGCTGCATGTAAATGGCACCTTGATGGCTGGCTCACCAATAAGATGCGTTGAACATCATGAAGTTGCTACATTTGTGTGATAGAATTTGGTTCAAACAAACCTGTCACAAAAAGTTAAGTCTTGTCCATGGGCCGAAGGGCCTCTTCTGTGCCTGAGTAACTCTATGGCCGGAATTTTACCGCCTCGCCTGCCCCAGAATCAGGGTGGGTGAGGCTGGCCGAACGGCATTCTCCATTGGCCTTGGGCGGGATTTTATAAGCCTTGGGCAGGTGAGGTTGCAAAATATTGGCCAATGATGCTATTTCCATCTATATGCATTTGTAACAAAGGGTTTATTACTGCCAAATGACTTAACCAGTACAGAATATTAACTAATAAATGCAATCAATGCAATAAACTAAGGAGATGGTTTAGTCATTGAAATATTAAATAGAGGTTGAGTGTCTTAGATTTTATCTGTTACAAGCCTGTTGACCATGTTACCTGCGCTTTAGGAATCCATGCAGCTAAACAAAGAAAGACTTATGCGCAATCTTACCTGCCGTTCATGTCACGCTCCCACTGCAGCAAAGGCAGAGAATTTGGCGGTCAGCCAAATCTCCGTTCAAGCTGGTGGAAAATCCCCCCGGCTTGAACGGTGGTGAGATTCCAGCCTTGCATCTACATAGCACCTACCACAACCACAGGATTTCTCCCAAATGCTTCTCAGCCAATGAAGTACTTTTGAAGTTTAGTACCTGTTGTTTTTATTTATTCTTTCATGGGCTGTGGGCATTTCTGAGCTTGACCTGCATTTGTTGTCCATCCTTACTTGTCCTTGAGCTGGTTGTGGAGAGCCGCCTTCTTCAACTGCTGTTGCAATGTAGGAAATGCTCAAGTCACAGAAATATCCTGCAAACAGCAGTACGGTAATTACCAAATATAATTAGTTTTACTGATATTGGTTGTGGCACAAATATTGACCAAGATACTGGGGATAACACCCCCTGTCATTCCTCCAAAATTCACCATGGAAATTTTATGAGCGAGCCATTTGAAATGTCCCAGCTGAAACACAGCGGGTAGGATTTTCCCGTCACAGTCACCCCAAACTGGAAAATCCCACCTGTGGTCAACGGACCTTTGCACGGTCCACCCCCTACCCGCTACGATTCCAGTAACGGGTGGGACAGGAAAACCTCCCCCCAGCACCTTTGACAGTGAAGCATTCCCTCAGTACTGCACTGGAATGTTTGAACGTCTGGAGGGTGATTTAAATCAACAACAAATGTTCCCTCTGAGCTGTAAAGCCATAGGACCCTGCGGCAACCCATCAGTGATCCCACAGCCAACGGATCAGATCTAAGCTCTGCAGTCCTGCCACATCCAGCCATGAACAGTGGTGGACAATTAAACGACTAATGGGAGGAAGCCCCACAAATATCTTCTTCCTCAATGATAGGGAAAGCCCAGCACATTATCATAGAAATCATAGAAATCATAGAAACCCTACAGTACAGAAAGAGGCCATTCGGCCCATCGAGTCTGCACCGACCACAATCCCACCCAGGCCCTACCCCCATAATCCTACATAATTTACTCACTAATCCCTCCAACCTACACATCTCAGGACACTAAGGGCAATTTTTAGCATGGCCAATCAACCTAACCCGCACATCTTTGGACTGTGGGAGGAAACCGGAGCACCCGGAGGAAACCCACGCAGACACGAGGAGAATGTGCAAACTCCACACAGACAGTGACCCAAGCCGGGAATCGAACCCAGGTCCCTGGAGCTGTGAAGCAGCAGTGCGAACCACTGTGCTACCGTGCCGCCCAAAATTAATTAATGCAAAAGACAAGGCTGAAGCAGAAATGCCACATGAGTTATCTATCTCCGCCTCCTCCTGAGGTTCACAGCTTCACAGATGGCAATCTTCAGCCAATTTGATTCACTTCACTTGATAGCAAGTGCTGAAGGCATTGGATACTGCAGAGGCTATGGGCACTGACAATATTCTGACATTAATATTGAAAACTGGTGGTCCCAAACTATGATGTGGAGATGCCGGCGTTGGACTGGGGTAAACACAGTAAGAAGTTTAACTGGTCGGTTTTCTCTCCAGATTCCACCACACTCTGCCAAAAGAAGTGAGGGGGACGTAATTCACACCGTCATAGAAGGGCAGGGTCTCAACAAGCCTGCAAAACCTGGCTGCTCAGAGATCAGGGTGCCATCTTTTAGGGAGCTCCAATCAGAACTGTAATAAACCTGCCCCGACCCTACCACTGAAGCCTCATAATGTTGGCCTTGTTGCACTGAAGTGACAGCACCATCTCCTTGGACAGAAGGCGATTGGACTCCTCCAGTCGGCCTCGCAATCGGAGGAGAGATGCTGTCATCCCTTCATGATGCTAGTGACTCTGCGCTTGCAGCTCTATTTGCTCTGGGACAACCAGAGGGCAGACCCAAGGGTACATCATCGGGCAGGGATCCAGCAGAGTCCTGGCCTCTGGCAACCATCTGAGTGCCGCATCCATGGGACATCACTCCCTCGCCTGTTATGGATCATCAGCTGTGAAGCGCTCACCAATGAGTGACCCAGAAGCCTGTCTGCTTATTGATCCCACTGAGGTGTGAGTATCTGTGGTGGTGCTGGGTACGGGTGACAGCTGTGATGCCCTGTGATGGTGGGGTTGGAGAAGTCTCCCTCGGAGCTGCTAGAGTCCTGTGGATCCAGGGGGCACGAGAATGGTCCGGCCTGTTTGGCTGGTCTGCCTGCAAGAGAAGAGGAATGGCATCAGTGCATTACAGATCATGCCTGCGCTGCTGGTGAGGTGGGGGCAACAGACAAACATGAGAATCCTGAAGACACACTATCATTCTCCCAATCCCAAGTGAGTAATCAATGTTCCCTCCATCTCCCCTGTAATGCACTGAAGCCATTTCCCTTCTCTTGCAGGCCAATCCCTGCAGCCACTGTGGAACAAGTGCTGGGGAGCTGTTTATATGGATCACGATGTGGAGATGCCGGCGTTGGACTGGGGTAAACACAGTAAGGAGTCTCACAACACCAGGTTAAAGTCCAACAGGTTTATTTGGTAGCAAAATCCACTAGCTTTCAGAGCACTGCCCTTTCGTCAGGTGAGTGGGAGTTCTGTTCACAAACAGGGCATATAAAGACACTAACACAATTTACAAAATAATGATTGGAATATGAGCCTTTACAGTAATCAAGTCTTAAAGGTACATTGATTGAGATTGATAGCCAAGTTCCGCACACATGAGGACGGCCTCAACCGGGATCTTGGGTTCATGTCAAACTATCTGTAACCCCCACAACTTGCTGGACTTGCAAAATCTCACGAACTGTCCTGTCTGGAGACAATACACATCTCTTTAAACTGTACTTAACGCTCTCTCCACTCACATTGTCGGTGCAGACTCGATGGGCCGAATGGCCTCTTTCTGTGCTGTAGGGTTTCTAAGACTTGATTACCTGTAAAGACTCGCATTCCAATCATTATTTTGTAAATTGAGTTAGTGTCTTTATATGCCCTTTATATTGGGCAGTATGGTAGCACAGTGGTTAGCACTGCTGCTTCACAGCTCCAGGGAGCTGGGCTCGATTCCCGGCTTGGGTCAGTGTCTGTGTGGAGTTTTCACATTCTCCTTGTGTCTGTGTGGGTTTCCTCCGGGTGCTCCGGTTTCCTCCCACAGTCCAAAGGTATGTGGGTTAGGTTGATTGGCCATGCTAAAATTGCCCTTAGTGTCCCGGGATGCGTAGGTTAGAGGGATTAGTGGATGGATATGGGGGTAGGGCCTGGGTGGGATTGTGGTCGGTGCAGACTCAATGGGCCGAATGGCCTCTTTCTGTGCTGTAGGGTTTCTAAGTTTCTAAGTATGCCCTGTTTGTGAATAGAACTCCCACTCACCTGACGAAGGGGCAGCGCTCCAAAAGCTAGTGGATTTTGCTACCAAATAAACCTGTTGGAATTTAACCTAGTGTTGTGAGACTTCTTACTGTATATGGATCACTCCAGTGCTTGCAGCAGTTAAGTTGTTGCGGGGCAGGCGGATCAGATGGTACACGTGGGCACAAAACATATTGCTAATAAGGCTTGCCTGCCATCAGCAGGAATCACTCCATTTTTCGTGCAGGAACCAACACTCTGCCATTTTTTGGTAAGATTTTGCCCATTACTATTTTTAAAAGCTCCCCTACTGATTAATTTCTGAAGGAATGAGACTCCGCATTTCTGAATTAAATTTTAAGTTGTTGGCAGTAATCATGACTGGCTATCGTTAAAATTTCACGTTCACCTCACTGAACCAGACTCACATTTTTTCTGCTGTGTTTAGAAGGTGATGAGTGAGTAAGGACAGAAACTTTATATCCTTACGTTGTTAGATACTTCTATTATGCAGCTGATGGAGCAGCACTGTCATTTTCACTGTAAAATCCAGGCCTCGATGTAAATGTTGTTGTTGTTGGCCCCTGTGATGTCCCAATGCACACAGGCAGGCAGGTGAGATTCTTCTTGGTAGCACACATAGAGTAAAGTTTATTTATTTATTAGTCACAAGTAAGGCTTACATTAACACTGCAATGAAGTTACTGTGAAATTCCCCTAGTCACCACACTCTGGCTCCTGTTCGGGTCAGTGCACCTAACCAGCACATCTTTCAGACTGTGGGAGGAAACCAGAGCACCCGGAGGAAACATGAGACATGAGGAGACGCAGACATGAGGAGAACGTGCAGACTCCGCACAGACAGTGACCCAAGCCGGGAATCGAACCCAGCTCCCTGGTGCTGTGAGGCAGCAGTGCTAACCATTGTGCCACCGTGCCGTCCCATGGAGGGTATCATGAGACAACAACCACATGGTTTCTATTCATGAGTATGCTATTAACGAAAAAGGTTGATAAAAGGGGCAGGATTTTCCAGCTGCGCTCGTCCCAAAACCGGAAAGTCCCACCTGAGGTCAATGGTTTGCC
Source organism: Mustelus asterias (assembly GCF_964213995.1). Classification (NCBI taxonomy): domain Eukaryota; kingdom Metazoa; phylum Chordata; class Chondrichthyes; order Carcharhiniformes; family Triakidae; genus Mustelus; species Mustelus asterias. The sequence goes on along the minus strand of NC_135809.1, from coordinate 30,460,591 downwards.
CCTCACCTGCTCCGTTTCCTGTGGCGGGTGGAAGGAGAAAATTTGCCCTTTTGCTTCAGAGGTAATGGTTAAAGTTAAATATCCTTTGATGGAAGTCTGGGTCCACCATTTGTCTGATGTTACGATGTGAATCATATTTTACTGAGCCTTCAATGAGTCCTCCACGATTATTTTAAATTCCTAATCATAAGGCAGCTTAATTAACCGGTCACAATGCTAGCTGAACTCTTAAGTTCTCTGAACTTTCCAGTGCATTCCTTGCAGAAATACATATTTTTGTCCCGGAAGCAATCTCCCTTCAATGATTTAATGTTCTTTAAATGTCTTCTGAGTCTGCATCTCTTCTGAAAGCATTTGCGTGACGGGTAAGAATCCATTTCAGAGAATGGTTTGCTGTGCCCATTCCGTACTGGTGGGACTGCTCCAGTTGGGAAATCCAGCAACTTTTAACTGCCAGGGAAAATGATTTTCTTTAGCTATGTTCATGTACAGCATTATTTTCCTGACTTTCCTGATGGGTCATTGAAGTTTGGGGAAAATCAGAACTGGAACCAAACCTAATGTTGTCAGTTGGGGTATTTGCTCTGGCTGCCTATTTCTCTTCCATACTTTGTTCACTTTTTTTTTCATTTGTTGGACATAGGCGTCGCTGGCTGGCATCCAGATGATCTTGGAAAAGGAGCAGTAGCCACCAGTACCCTTGAGGCCTTTCATGATTGATGGGCATTGCTTGTATACTAAATGCAGGGAGTATTGTTCAATTTATTTTTCTATGTTTTTAATGATTTGGGTTTTTATTGCTTGTGTCCTCTAAGTGTTCAAAAGTATATAGAACTTCCAGCACAGAAAGAGGGCTTAGGCCTAACTAGTCCATGGTCCACAATCCTCCACCCATCCCTCTTCAAGTCAACCTATCAGCAAAGCCTTCTCTTCATTTCTCCCTCATGTTTTTATCAAACTTCCCCTTAAATGCATCCAAGTTATTTGCCACAACTGCCCCATGTGGTAAGAAAGGGGCTGTTTTGCTATTTTATTGGTTTGAGGACACTGGGGAAACTCAGGGTGTGATCTTACTGGCCGTTCACGCCACACTCCCACTGCAGTGATGTCAGAGAGGCCAGCCAAATCTCCATTCACTGTGGCGGGATGGGAAAATCCCGCCGGCGTGAGCGGTGGTAAGATTCCCTCCAATATCTCCTTACTGGTCAATTGAAAGGATCAGAATGGAAGCAAGTTAAAATTGTGAATGCATGTGCACCTCCTTTACACACAAGTAGAGAACCAGGATATTCATTGTTTTAATGGCTGCACATGACATTATCAGCATTGACACAACGTTTACACAACGTGAACATGCTGACTTTTGTCTTGTTGAGATTTAGGCAAGATATGTTAGACTGAATATTCAGCCATCAATACCTTCTTTCACACTGTTATTTTAAGAAAGAAAAGTTCATTTTTTTTTCTTGACGTGTGTAGCACAGTTTAATGGGAATTTAGATGTGTGTAGCACATTCAAAGCCATGTATCAACGATGCAGTTGAAGTCTCAATGGATTTGATGTCTATAGAGGCTGGTTTTTTTTGTTCAATAATCTAGATTAACAACAGAGTCAGAAAGTTAACCTCAGTTTTGTGTTATTTTAATGGGACTTTCACATCTTTGTGCATAATAACGCAACTGACCAAAAAGCAATATGATTATGCAAATCTATATTGGATGAGAATTGATTTTATATTTTACAGTCAGGAAGGTTTGGAGACAAATCCTCTGTTGCATACTCTTCAAAGGTTACTGTATATATACATAAATTGCCCTCAGACTGCTTGAGAATAAATACAATAAAAATAGACTTTGGACTAAGTGATGCAACTTCAGAGTAGAGCGGGTCATATTTCTTTATAACATCGAGATAATTTAAAACTCAAATGAAGACAGATAAGATTAGTCAACCACCTTCTCTAGCCACATGCATCCACATTACTCACTGCAAAATAAATTCAGATGCACTTCAAGAGTAATACATTATAGTCTGGCAGGATTATCATTTAATCAGACAAGTAAAAAGACACAATGCATGTGCTTTTTTTTCGAGAGGTTAGCGCTGGCTAGGCTAGTGTTTATTGTGCATCCCTAATTGCCCTTGAGAAGATGGTGGCGAGTCGCCTTCTTGGACCGCTGCCGTCCAAGTTGTGTAGGTCAGGGTCAGGGAGAGAAATCACGGGCCATGGTGCTTCTCCTGTTTCTGGGCACCTTATTCCACCCCCCTCCCCACTTCATCCCTCCCCCTCAATCATAAGAAGGTTCTAGTAAAATGATAGCACCCATTGTTGGCATCTGGTTACGAATATTGTCTGATATATATGCATCATAGGTAATAAATATGAAGAGCAGCAATTAAAAATTGCAGTGTTAGTTCGTGTGGACCATATAGGTAATCACACCTTGACTATTAAACAAACAGGAGAGTTCAAAATCTACTTTAACAGCATTGTACTCTATTGTTAATTTGACAGGAAAATATCCCATTAGTTATCTATAATACAATGCAGGCAATAACACTGATTCTGGTGACTTCCTCAGCTTTTATTAACATGCTCTGTACTTTGTACCATATGGACACAGTGACAGTAAATTCATATTTGAGAAGTGGTTCAATACTTGCAACCCAGATAAACTGTACAAGATCCTGTCCATTCTGTAGAAATAGAAGAAGGCTGTCTGCTGCCTGAGTGCATGATAATATTCAGTATAATTATTTCATACAAGGGGTATAATTGGATTCTATTTTATCAGTAATCTCACAGGGTGGAATGATCAGATGACTTCTGAGTAACAGAGTGGAATGACTGAACAACGTAGATCTTCACTGTCAGTGAGATGTGTTGGAGACCTGAGGTGTCTCTGTGCAGCACAGCTTTTAAGAGGCAAGAGGAGGCTGGCACAATGGCGTAGTGGTTAGCAAACAAATGTACAGATTAGGAGAAGTAGTCAGCCATTTGGCACCTCAAGCCTGCTTTGATAACATTGCTTACATTATATCAGTAACTACAACTCAAAACTGCTTAATTGGTTGTAAAGCAATTTGGAACATAGTGAAAAGTGCTGCATAAATGTAGATTTTGTCTTTCTTTCATTACACCTGCATGCAGTAGGCAGAGTAACTGTAACATTGGTGAAATTGAATGCCCAATGCAGAGTCTATAAGTAAGATTAATCCTCGAGCAATCAACTGACATTAGGAAAGTAGCTACAAAGAAATCATTGCATTTACCAAGTAATTTAACTCTATAGCTAATACTAATTTACCATTCTGACTTCTCTGGCGTAAACCAATAGTGTTGTTCAATGTGAATTTGCAGGCTATCCTTCAGTTTCATATAATGATGCATTACGTTTGTATTAAATTAATGTGCAAATAGTATTTCAAAAAATATTAATTGTTGTTTGATGTTTGAGAGAAACAGACAAATTAATGTGAAAAAATGTAATCAAGAAGTAAGAAACTCCAGCTGCAAAAAAAGATTGTGATAGCAAAATCCTGGGCAAAATCATTTCTCGAGGCACTTGAGTCATAGGATTAGGTTTCTGTCTTTGTGGTAAGAGCCCTTTATGCTGTTTCTCTGGGATTTAAAAGGATTTTTTTGCCAAAGTTACAATGATCAGGAATCCTCACCCCCAGAGAAATGTTAATCCCACCTTCTGTTAAATTTTAAATAGGATAGTGCCGGGCGGGTTGAACCTAGGATAGAACAGAGACTTGTAAAACTTTTCTTTAAGCAACTCCTTAGAGACAAAGAGGATTTAATTCCCAGACTTTGCAAAAGGAATAAAACGGGTGATAGTGAGTCAATTCACTGTTTTGCATTACTTTTGGCTTTTAATTTGATGAGGTCCAAGATTCTCAATCTTCTGATCTCTTAACAAAGCATGTCATCAGAATTGTGTCTGCTTTAGGGCATAATAAAAATTTAGACTGTTATTTAAATGCTGAGAATTTGGAGAAGCATAACATATTTAATTTTGTGGCACTAAATCTTGAAAGTGACACCTCTTCCTTCAAACCCCCAACACCCCAACCCTCCCTCCTCCCCTTCAATCTCTCTCCCAACTTCCTCCACCCCCCCACAAACCCCCACCCTCTCCAATCTTTCCACAACCTCCCCCAAAATCCCATCTAAGCTCCATCAGCTTCCCTGCAACTGCCCCCCCCCCCCGAACCTCCCTCACCCCCAACTTCTCCACAGCTCCACAAACCCTACAATTTCCCCCCAAATGATCGGAAAGACTGACTTTAAAAAAAATGGAACTCTCAGCTTGACTTTTCCAATTTGTTTTAAGCCAGTCTTTCAGGTCTGAAGCTCTGGATGCTCAGTGTGGATGACTTGAGGACTCCATTTAAAACATTATTGGGCCTGGACCTCCCCCTAGCCCTGCGTCTGGGTGTTTGGCACTGTTAGGAATGAGTTCCAGGGTTTTGACCCAGCGACAGTAAAATATGTTGCTGCCTTCTGCTGCACATCTTTGGTGATATAGTTCCAAGTCAGGATGGTGTGGTGGAGTGGCTGGGGAGTGGGGGTACAAACCTCCATGTGGTAATCTTCCTATGCATCTGCTACCCTTGTCCTTCTAGGTGCTAGACGTCAGGGGCTTGGAAGGTGCTGTTGAAGTAGCCTTGGTGAATTGCTGCAGTGCATCTTGTAGATGGTACACATTGCTACCACTGTGCATTTGTGGTGGAGGGAGTAAATGTATAAAGTGGTGGATGGGGTGCCAACCAAGTGGCTGCTTTGATGGTATTGAGCAATATGAATGTTGTTGAATTGCACTAATCCAGGTAAACGGAGAGTATTCCAACACACTCCTGCTTGTACCTTGTAGGTGGTGGGCAGACTTCAGTTGGGGAGTCAGGTGAGTTACTCACCAGGGGGCACGACGTTTGCACCTCATGGTGCTACTTGACCAGTGCAGTCGGCTGGGAAATATGAACGAGAAGCGAAAAATTGGGTTTGCACCTGATTTCTCGCCTCTCAAGATATTGCTGGCCGCGTTCTGCCAGTGAAATAAGCCTCACGCCTTTCCACCTGCATGATAACTTCAGGCCTGAGTGTAAAGCCTGGGTGGAATTTTCCACTCTGGGACTAAGTGCTGTGATGCAATCGTGCATTCCCTACTTCATTATTTAAGCATGCACGTGGTTCTTGTGGAGTCTCGTGGTGGGGCAGGCAAGAAGTCAGCCACCCCGTTGTCAAGTGCCAGCACCATATTTAAAAGGCACTCAGACAACCCTTCATTAATGGCGCCTGGAGCCTGGAACAAAGATGTGCAGCAGGAGGCAGAAACATCCGGCCCTATGGTTTAGTGTTGCCTCTGTGGAGCATCTCATCCAGGCCACTGAGGAAAGGTGGAATGTCCTGGTTCCCAAGGGATAGCAGTAGGAGGCCCACCAGAGTGACCACAGCGGCCTGGGAGGAGGTTGCCAGGAAGTTAGTGCCAACGGAATCGAGAAGAGGTCTGCCCTCTGGTGCAAAAATGTGTCAATGATCTCTCCAAGGATAAATAAACCTTCTACTCCAAACTCACATCACCACTCATTTTGTGACTCCATCATAGAATATGGCATTGTGGTCGAGGTCAGCATTTTAGTTGCCCGTCCCTAATGGCTTTGAGAAGGTGGTGAGTTGCTTCCTTTGTGAGCTGTTGCAGTCAATGTGCTGTGCTGTTAGGGAAGCCACTGCAGGGCTTTGACCCAGCCACGGTGAAGAGTCAGCCATGGGGTACGGCGGCAACTTGAAAGTGCTGCTATTCCTATGTGCTTGCTGCTCTTGCCCATCTAGCAAGTAGAGCTCATGGGTTTGGAAGGTGATATTAGAGGAGCCTTGGTGAGTTGCTGCAATGCATCTTGCACATGGTATACATTGCTGCCACACAGCGTTGATGGTGGAGGGACTGAATGGTGGTGGAATGGGTGCCAGTCAAGCGAGCTGCTTTGCCCTGTATGATGTCTAGCTTGTTCAGTCTTTCTGGAGCTGAACTCATGCAGGCAACACTCCAACACATTCTTGACTTCTGTCTTGAACACGGCGATCAGGCTTTGGGGAGTCAGGGGTTCACTCAGTAGCCACAGAATTAGCAACCTACGACCTACTCTTTCATCAAACCGGCTCACAATCCATCCATCTGTCCTTATGCAGGAGACGACAGCCCACAACAGGGAGGGGGAGAGAGAAGATGTGAGGTGAGACTCCTTATTGCATTTGAACAGCAGACTGCAGAGGTGGAAGGGGAGGATATGGACCTTGCCTATGCCAAGGGCAAGGTCAATCTCTGCCAAGAATCCAGTGAGGTAGCATGTATTACATAGAGAACTTTGGAAAAACTGATGTCGGGAAGCTGCTCTTTGGCCTACATGCACATTTAACCCCCTTGCCCACATCCACCCACCCCCCCCCCTCCACCCCTACCATGATTCCTGCTCCTGGTGGGAGGGGAAGATTCCACCCCTGATGTTTTAATGGCGAAATTTCATTAACATGAGGCTGAGATCTACATGATGGCTATGTATGCTTCAAAAATAATTGGGATGGAACTATTGCTATTCACATCCATGTTTAATTTGTACGTGTCACTTCAAAACAGTCTTCCCCTTGTTATTATCACAACATGTTTTTACTGTTAGAAAGGAAATCTTTTACTTGAGAAAAATTTGTGTATTCAAATTTGCAAATTAATGATACCCGCTTCCAATATACTTATCAAGGGAGGAGAGACGCGAACAAGGAAGTTAGATGCTATGCAAGCGTGGTAAGTGTGGAAAAATAATGTCGAAATGAAATTTCAGAGTGAGCGTTAAAATAGCGTTAACATTAATTTGCACTTTTAATTTGTCATTCCCAAGTTGTTGTTAAAACATTAACATGAAATTCTCCTTTCTAGAACAAAAAGGATGCATGCCTACTTTACTCCGAAGCTGACGAAGATACTTGCTAATTTGGTACTTAGAAATTGCACATTTCAAAACCACACATTTGCTGAATTTCATCAACAGGTTGGTAATTATAGAAATAAAGATGTATCCTGTCTTTATTTTTGTTATAAAGGGGAATTTCACTGTAATTTTCAATAAAGTTTATTTATCAGACGCAAGTAAGACTTACATTCACACTGAAATGAAGTTACTGTGAAAATCCCTTAGTCACCACACTCTAGCGCCTGTTTGGGTACACTGAGGGAGAATTTAGCATGTCCAATGCACCTAGCCTGCACATTTTTGGACTGTGGGAGGAAACCGGAACACCTGGAGGAAACCCACGCAGACATCGGGAGAAGGTTCAAATTCCATACAAACAGTGACCCAAGCCGGGAATCGAACCCGGATCCCTGGCGCTGTGAGGCAGCAGTGCTAACCACCGTGCCCCCAATAACCATTTAGACCCAAGTACATGTTTTATTCCAGTTTTTGTTGTCAGCCAACATTTCTTACTTAATGCTTTGCGATATCTCAGTTTTGTCTTTTTCAGTAATGTGACTGTTTCAAACACAAGGGCATTTTCCTGTGGGACTTCCAAAGGGTCCATCAGGGCTGTAACAAAGAGAGGAAACTTCATGATTCAATTATTTTTTGGAACTTGATACCACAAAAGCATTGTCCAACAAGGTCTATAGAGAAATTAACCACATTCCTTAGCTCCAATTAATTTGGAGAATATACATGTTCTACTTGTAACCATGGAGGAGGATCCCTAGCAAAAGTCACTTAGACACAAGCGTTAATCCGCCACTGCTCATGGATTAATCACATTATTTTCACAAGGCTTTACATGTTGCTTCAGTACAATTTGTATAAATAGGAAAGTACAGGAATACACTGTTTCCCCACTGCAAAACCAGGCAAAGGACTGTTCTGCGCCTGTATAAAAGTGCACCATAAAAACTAGTTACGATGTTATGAATGTTATGGATTAATTTACATCATGATTTTCCCCTTCTGTGACTGGAAAAGATGATAGGCTCTGCTTAACATCTGCCTTGAAGCCAATTGATTTTATGAGCTCACTTTATGAAGAATGGTGGAGGGAAATATGCATCCTACCATTTCACAGCAATGTATCAACTGAGTGCAAATCATCATTTGCTTAAAGAACTATGGGGACTAGAAATTCAAATAAGTAATTGTGTGTGAAGCACTTCCTGTGGAAGTGAAAGGTGCTGGATGAGCGCGAGATTTATTTTCGGAGGCATGTTTAATTCCTGCTCTGCAATCTTCTTTTTTGAATGGATTTTGGAACGGAAGCTGTCATCACAGTTTTAACGTCAAGTTCCCTAAGCAGGCCGGAGCCCTCCAGGAGAACAATTGCAACTCCACGATGTCACCCTCAGACATGACCTGAGGGCAAGATGTTATCATGTGCTCTATGCGTCTGGCCAGAGTTTCCACAGTCGCAACCGGGTGAGGTTGTGAGGTGCCACTTGTACATCAGGTGGTCACATCGGCCAGTCTGTATCCTGTTTAGGATTTCCACACGCTCCACTGGAAGTTGAAGAGTGAGTGAGTGTGTGAGTGTGTGAGAGAATGAGATTGAAGCCTGGTTGTTGAGATGTTGGGTTGGAGACAATGGGGGCAATCTTTCCAAAAAAAATCCTAAGTGCTATACAAGTGTGAAAATGGGAGACAATTGTGCCAATTGTTTGGGCGAGCTCCCAGATGCAATCATATGGCTCTTAGAAAAAAAAGAGGTACCATGCGATTCTCACCAGCAGGGGGAGTGGGCAGAGCCTATTCGTACCGGGAAAGCAGCTGCTGAGCTGGAGGGGCGCCATTGTGCAGGCACCCCGATCTCCCAGTGCACTGTGTACAGTGAATGTACAATGCACTGGGAGATCATCCCCAATGTATTTACTGGGAGAATGTTTTCTGCTCAAGCTTTCCTCCAGGTTTCATCAATGTTATAAAGTTGGAGATGTTTGACGTGTGTTCAGAGGGGGTTCTTAGAGCCATGTGACAAGTTGGGGGGTCTTGCAGGTCTCAGTGAATGGGGAGGTCCAAGTTGCTGCTGACCTGAGTTATTTCTCTGTGTGTTGCATCCCAGTGAATGGAGGGTGGGGTAATATTTGAGGATGACTGGCATGCCAAATAGCAGAAGCAGTATGCAACAGACAAAGCTAAGTGATCCCACAACCAACGACCAGACCTAAGCTTTGTAGTCCAGCCACATTTAGCCCTGAATGGTGATGGATAATTAAACAACCAGCAGGAGGAGGCTACACAAACATTCCTGTCCTCAATAATGGAAGAGGCTGTCACACCAGTGGAAAAGACAAGACTGAAGCACTTGCAACCATTTTCAGCCAGAAATGCTGAGTGGATTATTCATCTCAGCCTCTCCCTTAGGTTCCCAGCATCACAGTTGCCAGTTTGTCAGCCAGTTTGATTAATTCCATGTGATACCAAGAACAGCTGAATGCACTGGATACTGCAAAGGCCATGAGTCCTGACAAAATAGTGACAATAGTACTGAGAGACCTGTGCTCCAGAACTCCCGTGCCAATAACCAAGCTGCTCCAAGACACGACAGCTCTGGCATCTACCTGTCAAAGTGGAAAATAGCCCAGTTATGTCTTTTGCACAAATAGCAAGACAAATCCAACCCGGCCAAATTTTACTCTATCAGTATTTTCTATCATCAGCAAAGTGATGGAAGGGGTCATCAAGAGTGCTGTCAAACAGCACTTACACAGCCATAGCCTGCTCACTGATGCTCAGTTTGGGTTCTGCCAGGGCCACCCAACTCCTGACCTCATTACAGCCTTGGTTCAAGTGTGGACAAAGGAGGTGAATGCGAGAGGTGAGGCAAGAGTAACTGCCCGTGACATCAACACAGCCTTTGGCCAAGTGTGACATCAAGGTGTCCTATCAAAACTGAAGGAAATGGATTAGGAAGAAAAACCTCTGCTTGTTGGAGTCATACCTGGCACTATGGAAGACGTTTGTGGTTGTTGGAGGTCAATCATCTCAGCTCCAGGACATTGCTGCAGGTGTTCCTCAGAGTCATGTCTGAGAACCAACCTTCTTCAGCTGCTTCATCAATGACCTTCCCTGCATCATGAGGTCAGAGAAGAGATGTTTGCTGATGACTGCACAATGTTCAGCTCCATTTGTGACTCCTCAGATATTGATGCAGTCCATGTCCATATAAAACAACACCTGGACAATATCTAGGATATTGGGCTGATAACATTCACACTACACAAGTGATAGGCAATGACCGTCTCCCCTTGATATCCAATGGCTTTACATAGAACATAGAACAGTACAGCACAGAACAGGCCCTTCGGCCCACGATGTTGTGCCAAGCTTTATCTGAAACCAAGATCAAGCTATCCCACTCCCTATCATCCTGGTGTGCTCCATGTGCCTATCCAATAACCGCTTAAATGTTCCTAAAGTGTCTGACTCCACTATCACTGCAGGCAGTCCATTCCACACCCCAACCACTCTCTGCGTAAAGAACCTACCTCTGATATCCTTCCTATATCTCCCACCACGAACCCTATAGTTATGCCCCCTTGCAATAGCTCCATCCACCCGAGGAAATAGTCTTTGAACGTTCACTCTATCTATCCCCTTCATCATTTTATAAACCTCTATTAAGTCTCCCCTCAGCCTCCTCCGCTCCAGAGAGAACAGCCCTAGCTCCCTCAACCTTTCCTCATAAGACCTACCCTCCAAACTAGGCAGCATCCTGGTAAATCTCCTCTGCACTCTTTCCAGCGCTTCCACATCCTTCTTATAGTGAGGTGACCAGAATTGCACACAATATTCCAAATGTGGTCTCACCAAGGTCCTGTACAGTTGCAGCAAAACCCCACAGCTCTTAAACTCCAACCCCCTGTTAATAAAAGCTAACACACTATAGGCCTTCTTCACAGCTCTATCAATTTGAGTGGCAACCTTTAGAGATCTGTGGATATGAACCCCAAGATCTCTCTGTTCCTCCACAGTCTTCAGAACCCTACCTTTGACCCTGTAATCCACATTTAAATTAGTCCTACCAAAATGAATCACCTCACATTTATCAGGGTTAAACTCCATTTGCCATTTTTCAGCCCAGCTTTGCATCCTATCTATGTCTCTTTGCAGCCTACAACAGCCCTCCACCTCATCCACTACTCCACCAATCTTGGTGTCATCAGCAAATTTACTGATCCACCTTTCAGCCCCCTCCTCTAAGCCATTAATAAAAATCACAAAGAGCAGAGGACCAAGCACTGATCCCTGCGGCACTCCGCTAGCAACCTGCCTCCAGTCCGAAAATTTTCCATCGACCCCCACCCTCTGTCTTCGATCAGACAGCCAGTTACCTATCCAATCGGCCAACTTTCCCTCTATCCCACACCTCCTCACTTTCATCATAAGCCGACCATGGGGGACCTTATCAAACGCCTTACTAAAATCCATGTATATGACATCAACTGCCCTACCTTCATCAACACACTTAGTTACCTCCTCAAAAAATTCAATCAAATTTGTGAGGCACGACTTGCCCTTCACGAATCCGTGCTGACTATCCTGGATTAATCCGCATCTTTCTAAATGGTCGTAAATCCCATCTCTAAGGACCTTTTCCATCAATTTACCAACCACCGAAGTAAGACTAACCGGTCTATAATTACCAGGGTCATTTCTATTCCCTTTCTTAAACAGAGGAACAACATTCGCCATTCTCCAGTCCTCTGGCACCATCCCCGTGGACAGCGAGGACGCAAAGATCAAAGCCAAAGGCTTTGCAATCTCATCCCTTGCCTCCCAAAGAATCCTAGGATACATTTCATCAGGCCCAGGGGACTTATCGACCTTCAGTTTATTCAAAACTGCCAGGACATCCTCCTTCCGAACATCTATTTCCTCCAGCCTATTAGCCTGTAACACCTTCTCTTCCTCAAAAACATGGCCCCTCTCCTTGGTGAACACCGAAGAAAAGTATTCATTCATCACCTCGCCTATCTCTACTGACTCCGTACACAAGTTCCCACTACTGTCCTTGACCGGCCCTAACCTCACCCTGGTCATTCTTTTATTCCTCACATAAGAGTAAAAAGCCTTGGGGTTTTCCTTGATCCGACCCGCCAAGGACTTCTCGTGTCCCCTCCTAGCTCTCCTAAGCCCCTTTTTCAGCTCATTCCTTGCTAACTTGTAACCCTCAATCGAGCCATCTGAACCTTGTTTCCTCATCCCTACATAAGCTTCCCTCTTCCTTTTCACAAGACATTCCACCTCTTTCGTGAACCATGGTTCCCTCACTCGGCCATTTCCTCCCTGCCTGACTGGGACATACCTATCAAGGACATCCAGTATTTGTTCCTTGAAAAAGTTCCACTTTTCATTAGTTCCTTTCTCTGACAGTTTCTGTTCACAACTTATGCCCCCCTAATTCTTGCCTAATCGCATCATAATTACCTCTCCCCCAATTGTAAACCTTGCTCTGCCGTACGGCCCTATCCCTCTCCATTGCAATAACAAAAGACACCGAATTGTGATCACTATCTCCAAAGTGCTCTCCCACAACCAAATCTAACACTTGGCCCGGTTCATTTCCCAGTATCAAATCCAATGTGGCCTCACCTCTTCTCGGCTTTCTTTATTCATTCGTGGGACATTGGTGTCACTGGTTGGCCAGCTTTTATTGCCTATCCCTCGTTGCCCGAGGGCAGTTGAGAGTCAACCACATTGCTGTGGCTCTGGAATCACATGTAGAGTAGACCAGGTAGGGATGGCAGATTTCCTTCCCTAAAGGACAAGAGTGAACCAGATGGGTTTTTCAGACAATAGTTTCATGTTCATGAGTAGATTCTTAATTCCAGATATTTTTTATTGAATTCAAATGCCACCATCTTCCGTGGCGGGATTTGAACTTGGGTCCCCAGAACATTAGCTGAGTTTCTGGATTAATAGTGTAGCGATAATACCTCCATCGCCTCCTCGACTTTCAACATCCATTGACCAGACTTCTAAATACTGTGGCTACAAGAGCAAGGCAGAGACTGGGAATTCTGCAGTAAGTAACTCTCCTGTGATTCCCCAAAGCCTGCCCACGCAGGAACATGTCAGGAGAGTGATGGAATACTCTCCACTTGCCTGGATGACTGCAACTCTAACACTCAAGAAGCCCCACAGCATCCAGGTCAAAGCAGCCCACATGATTGGTACCCTGTCCACCACCTTAAATATTCACTCCCTCCACCGATGCACAGTGGCAGCAGTGTGTACCATCTGCAAGATGCACTGTGTCAATTCACCAAGGCTCCTTCAACAGCAGCTTCCAAACCTGTAATTTTTATCATCTCCAATGACAAGGGCAGCGGACGCATGGGAACAGCACCACCTGCGAGCTCCCCACAAGCCACTCACCAACCAGACTTGGAACTTTATCACCATTTCTTCACTGTTGCAGGGTCAAAATCCTGGAACTCTCTCCCTAACAGCACTGTGGGTATGCCTAAATCACGTGGACTTCAACAGTTCAAGAGGGTGGCCCACCACCATATTCTCAAGGGCAATTAGGGATGGGCAATAATGCTGGCCTAGCCAGTGGCACCCACATCCCTTGAACAAAGGCTAAAAGTGAAAGGGAAGGACAAGTTGTTATTGGGCTAATTCTTAATCGAATGAACCACCCCAGGAGCTTATAGGTTGCACAGAGCAGTGAAAAGGGCCTGTAGCTCCCAGTGTCATTTGCTGGCTTTCCTGGGTTGGGTAGGCCTATCTCCATTGCCTCACGCCAGATTTGGAGAATAAAATTGAGAAGTGTGCCAGATGCCATTGTTTAGCCAGTATGCTGGAAGTCTGGAGGGATACCATCTCTCCAGACATCTTTGCTCTTTTTCATGGTTGCTGGCCTGGCATCCAGTTGCACAAGGGTAATGTCGACAGATAGTATAGAGGACTCTGGACAACTCACTTGTGCTTCTCTGAATTTTTTTCTTGACCTCCTATTTGTGTGGTTTATCAAGGGATTACTGAGTTGATCAGTAGTTTGGCAGCAAAAGCATTGCACTTACTTGTGGCTTTGCAGCCTCTGCTGGGTTTGTTGCACTGAGTTTCCCCAGGAGGTTCCAGGGCTGATGATTTGAGTGCGGATAGTCCATGGATTCCATGCAGTCTGGCCAGCTTTGTTTTCACTAATTGTCCAAAGGTTCAAATAGTGCTGTGGCTGCTGCTGCTGACTCTCCTGTTTGCTGGTTATTATTGAAAGAGGGCTCGCTATGCAATATAACACAAAATCATGCAGAATCTCAATGATTGCTGGCTTTCATTCCTTTCCTTTATGACCTTGGTCTTGATATAAACTGAAAATGTGCTATCGGGGACACAACCCATCAGTCATAATGAATTAGACATGCAGCATTTAGGCTCTGTCTGACAATGATGTGACTTCAGATGGCAGCTGTGGAGTAAAGCTCGGAATGGTTAACCAAGCCTTAATAAGTTGTAGCTACATTTTCATACCTGAATATAGCTCATGCTTTCCTAAGGCAAGGATTCAAATGTCAGCAGCAAAATTAGGCTTGCCTCCATATTATCCTAGTAAACAAGCTTTAGGTCGTCTTCCTTTACATGACAAAGTTGTTGGTGAGGGCCACTGCAGGCTACATAGGCAGACTGTTGGCACTCGGTCATACTACCTATCTACCAGTGGTTAAAGCCAGCAGATATGTACAGTTCTGATTAGGACTGGGGTGCGATCCCAACCTCAAAAAGCGAAGTGAGTGACCTGAGCTGGCAAAAACATTTGGAGCTACCTGAATCAGAGTTAACCCTTGTTGCAGAAAATGCTGGAGAAACTCAGCAGGTCTGTTGTGGGAAATTTACCACTGGAGTCAGACTTGGAGGTTTCAACAATAGTTTTATTTCGGACACGAAGCTTCGGGAGAAAGCACTGGTACTCCGCAGTACTTGGCAGCTACCTTCTCAATTATACAATGGCAGTTGATCATTTTTATACCTTTTAGACAATAGGTAGTACGGATATTAGCCGTTTAACACATCGTTATAAGTTGAGTAGACAGATCATGGTAATCGATAGTTAACACATTGTTACAAGCAGATAGGTACAGACATGGGCAGTTAACATAGCATTGTTCATAGAATGGATACATTTCCTCTACCAATGACTGGTTTCGATCTATACATTCAGTGGCTGATGTTGTTGCATTTATGTATTTATGTTCCCATCTGTGGCTGACCTTATTATCAGTTTTATTGTTTCTGGGTCTGCCCTTATCTTAAAGTGCCTCAAGCTCTGACTAGCTTCCTGCAGCATTTCGATTCCTGCATGTTTTAACTTTTAAGTAACTGTCTGTGCTAAAAGCCAGTGCCTGTTAATGTCCCTTCCCAGGCAACCATTTTGTGTGTCAGGTAACCATTTCTTTAATTTCCCCACAACAAGGTCTGACAGCATCTGTGGAGAGAGAATAGAGCCAACGTTTCGAGTCTGTGTACTAATACATGTGACAATAATAAATCAAATCAAATCAAACATTGCTGTGGATGTAGAGTCACATATAGGCCAGACCAGGTAAGGATAACAGGCTGTGACAAAGGGTCATCCAGACTCGAAACGTTGGCTCCATTCTCTCTCCACAGATGCTGTCAGACCTGCTGAGCTTCTCCAGCATTTTCTGTTTTCGTTTCAGATTCCAGCATCTGCAGTATTTTACCTTTAACTCTTTTTTTTGCTTTTTATTCATTTAGATGTGTGTACCCCAGGTCTAATTTAAAACAGTATTCTGGGTTTACTTTTTTCTATCATGTTAGCGAGCTTATATACCTTTCTTAGTTTGATGTGCTATTAACATTGCAGTTTTTGATGTGATGTTTTCCCTGTGCCAATTTAGATTACGAATTTGTATAATCTTCTTTCTAATTTATACTGGGCCGAATTCGTGCTGGTTCATGATACTTAGCAATGATATGACGCTGTTTATGGTGTAAAATTTAAGTAACATTTAATGATGTTGTGAAGCATTAGACAGTCCATTAGAGTAATGTCTTTACATTAGAATCTACAGGGAATTTAAATCAACTCTAATCGATAGGCTGGGATATTCTGAGTATCTGAGACAGCATGAATTCCAGATTCAGATACCTAGTAAATGCTAATGTCTGTTTCGTGGGTAAAGTTGGCTGCAGCCATCAGAGTTTGGAAATGCTTTAGGAACACCTTTAGCACCACTGAGTGTGAACAGCAAAATCTGGATTGGGTTAGAAAGAAGTAAGAGCAACAAAATTAATTTATTCAGATTAAAAATACGTATTACAAATCATTGGCTCAAATCTTCTGATTAGGGTCAGAACAGTTGCGACTGACATTAATCACAGGAATAAATACGCGCCTGCCAGTATTTGTTGAGGCCAAACATCTGATGCTGGTCCCAGAAACTTCTATGGTAAAAAACAAGGAAGGCCTCAGTGCAGGGTAGGCCAAGCCACTCCCCCTTTTGACAGCACCAGCTGCCATATTCTGGTAAGATTTTAGATGTCCCAACACTTGGGTTAATTTGTGTTTTTTTTCCAGCATTATTTCAAAGTAGAAAACACGATTTTCGGTATCCATAATTATTAAATAGATGGCCGGCATCTCTGAATCAAATTACTGAACAGGCTGATATTGAGGGAAAAAGGCATGGGTTTGAGGGTCTGGAGCTGTCAACCTCCAGAAGCAGTTTAGACTCATCTCACTGACAGTGCTAATACCCTCACCCCCGATAATAGTCTGTCTCCCTTGTCCCTAACAATGCTCAGCTCCTTTCGTCCCACAAAAATGCTCTATCCCCAATCCCTGACACTGCTGTCTGTTCTGAAATCGGCCAGATAGCAGCCAAGGAATTCCAGAAGGTGAATTGGGAGAGGAGTTGGGAATGGGGGTAAGAACTGTTCTGGGGGGAGTGAGAATTGTCTGGGTGGGGTGTGGGGGGTGAGGGTGGCATGGGAGGGCAGAGGGATGCGATGGTGTGGGTGAACGCTGTCTGGGGTGGAGGGGATGAACATCTTCCGGAGGAGTGGGGGTGGAGACTGTTCAATGGGGAGAGGGAAAGCACTGTCCTGCAGAGAGGAGAAGGTGAACACAGTCCAGGGTGGGGGTGAGGGGGTCAGCACACTCTGGCAGGGAGGGAGTGAGCACTGTCTGGGAGGTGGGGAGAGATGACCATTGTCTGGGGCGGCGGGGGGTGGTGGGTGTGGAGGGGGGGGGAGAGCCCTGTCCAGGGGGTGGGTAGAGGTGAGCATTGTCTGGGGGGGGGGGGGGGGGGAACAGGGAGGGGTGACACTGTGCAGGGGTGGGGAGGGGTGAGCACTGTCCAGGGGGTGGGTCGAGGTGAGCATTGTGTGTGTGTGTGTGTGTGGGGGGGGAGGGGCGGGGGGGTGACACTGTGCAAGGGTGGGGAGGGGTGAGCACTGTCTGGGGGTAGGGAGGTGTCAGTATGTCCGGCTGTGAGGAAGTGAGTTCTTGGGACATGTTTACGTTGTGACCTCTGGACTCTGGCAGATGTGGGCCATTATCATGGTTCTGCAGTTAGGAGCACAATGATGTTTTCTGAACATTGTCACCAATATCACTGGGGTTAAATATTCAAAAACCAAAAATGCTAAAAATTCAAACCATGTAGCATCTCTCAGGTTCACTCTTTGCGGCAAAGATGACCGTGTGCATCATCTGGGGTGTTTGGTAGGGTTTTGGTGAGGATGTAGGTGACTGCCGAGGCTGATCTGTGCTCGGTCTGTGCTCGATAGGTTCAGCTGCAAATAGGACAGGATACCACAGATGACTGAATTTTGGATGAGTTGCTGGCTCGGAATTTCCTCTCCTTGCATTTTTTCTCTGCCTCTGATATGCCCTTGCTTTTGAAGGAGGCCACATTGTTTTTTTATTTGTTGCATCAGGTTTAGCAATCCTGTGCAAACGTCTCACAGGCCTCAAAGTCAATATTAAATTCCTAAGCGAAGCCTTCAAAGTGTCCTTGTAGCACTTTCTTTGGCCCCCATGGGAGTAGTGTCCCAGACTCAAGCTTTCCACAGAAGATTCCCTTCAGTAAGCGAGTATCAGGCATTCTGGCCACATGACCAGTGAACTCAGTTGTGACTGACTCAAAATTGTGTGGGTGCTTGGCATTCTAGCTCAGGTGAGCACCTCAGTATCTGAGATTTTGTCCTGCCTTCTGATCTCCAGGATGTTCTGAAAGAAACTCAGGTGAAATGGTTGAGATTCTTGGCATGACACTGGTACACAGTCCAAGACTTGCATGTGTAGAGTAGAGTAGATAAGACTATTGCTCTATAGGTTGGGATTTCTGGCCGCGCTCACCCCAAGGCTGAAAAATCCCGCACAAGGTCAGCAGATCTTTGCATGGTCCGTGTCCCACCCACTACAATTCCTGTGGTGGGTGGGATGGTAAAATTCTGCCAATAGACTTTCAGTTTGTTAGGCAGACTTACTCCTCTTTGTTCCCAATCTGAAGTTCCTTGCCTGCCAAAGGCTACACTTGCTTTGTCAATTCTTGCATGTGTCACATCATCAGTATAGACAGCTTGAGAGGGTGTGCCAGTGAGATAAATTACAGATTCTGGTCATGAAGTGAAACCTTGAGCTTGAGATAAGCCTTTCTTTAGCAGGTGGGTACATTATTTTAGTTCTCCTCATGCTGCCTTTTTTCCTGGTAAACAGCATTATTGATTTTGGATGACATCGAAAGGTTCAAAGATTTTTCTATCATTATACCTGAACTTTGCCATGAGTTGGCCTTTGACTTTCAAAGTATTCCCACTGGGACCCGAAATTTGATAGATGAAGGTTGGAATGTTATCTGTTTGAACTAATTTACTTGAACTGATAAAACAGAAACTCCTGCTCCTGTGTCTAATTTTAAACTCTCAAAGATGTCCATTCACTTCAAGTTTAAAACTCCAGTATTTGCTTTCAGCACCATTTACCTCCCCTTCCTTTTTTCTGTGGCTCTTCCATTTCTTGTATGTGGTTCTGCTTTAACATTTTCTTATTTTTGCAGGTTGTCAGTGTTTTTGAGTGACAGACAGTTTTGATGTGGCCTATGTTTTCCACAGTCATGGCTCTTTGCTCCCTCTGTTGGACTTTCTTCTCACTTATACATTTTGGGTGGAATTTTCCTGTCCCGCCCGCTACGGGAATCATAGTGGGCGGGACACAGGCCATGTCACAGTCCATTGACCTCAGGTGGGAATTTCCGACCTTGGGGCGAGCGCGGTCGGAAAATCCCTCCCTTTGTTTCCACCACACCTGAGACATTTCAAGATGGCCATTGGCACACTATTCCTCATTTTCATCTGGTTTTTACTATCTCTTGTATTAGTTTTCTGTGAATACTGAAATATGAATCAAAGGCTTGCAGAACTTCTTTGTGAGAAGTTGAAGTCTCATCAACTACCTGCCTTGCTATCATGTTGTCAGCAATAGATCCAAAAGTATAATAGTGTACTGACCTGGTCTTTTAGATTTTTTTTCTGTAGGCCAGAAGCAGTTCTATATCGTGTGAATTGCTTGCTCCAGTTGTCCCAGTCCCAGGCTTGTTCCAAATCAAATGGTTCCTGGACCATTCAGCTTGCACCTGCTACACTCGCAATGCTCCAACATTTTTGGTGAATCTGTTTCTTTCACCCTTCTTTCAAGGACCTCTTGACTTGCGAGGTCCTTAGCTGCTTGTTAAAATTTTACTGGGTCTTTTACTCTCTTTCCACTGTCACCATGTGTCACAATGTACTCAGGATCTAGACGGGGTTCATTGAGCTTGTCTATTCTCTCAAAGTAAGTTGTCCGAGACTATCATTTGTTAAAACTGCTACTCTTCAGTTACAGCTACAATATATATTGGGAACTCTGTGCAAGGTTGGAACTTCTTCCCCAAGATCTCTGTTACTCAATCATGTGATGCTACATCATCATTACATCAGCATCATGTGCTTCTGATGTTAACTATTTACTCTACAGCAGTTAGTACACATTCACCTGCAAACAGGAAATTGTGAAATATGTCCTTGGAGATCTTGGTCTTTGCCTGGGGTCATCTCAGGTTGAGCAGCTTCACACTCATGCGATGTCTGATTTTAATGCCAGGGCCATCGCCATGGAAGGCATTAGAGAGTATAGTGGAGAAAAAACATGAACAGAGTTGGCAGTACGCAAACCAGTTTAACTCCATTAGTGATTGACAATGTGTCAGGAGACTCAGCATCATCCAGGAAATGTGCAAGCACGTTATCATTTTGTCAACTATTTTGGTCAATTTCTCACGGCAGCCATATTTCTCCATTACTTTCCAAAGGTCCTCATGGTTGACTATGTGAAAGGCCTTGGTTAGTTCAACAAGGTAGAGATCCTTGTTCTGTTCTTGGCATTTTTCCTGGAGCTATCTAATTACAAAAACCATATCAGTGGTTCCTCAACCTTTTCTGAAACCACACAGATTCTCTGGCAGCAGATCTTAGTTGAGATGTTGCCTTAAATAAGGAATTTGATGAAGATTTTTCCAGTGATGTGGGGAGTGAAATCCCCCCATCAGTGTCACAAAACCGGTAAATTTCTTTCAGCTTGCACAGGTGGATAATGGAGGCACTGTTGTTTTTTTCTGTGCCGTATATCTTGGTCCAGTACTAAGACAAGTCTCAATGGTGAAGATAAATCTGGATGCAGTGGGTGACCTGGATGCCCTCTGTGTCTTGTTGAGTTCTGTGCATTCCACAAAATGGTGCTGATCTGCCTTCAAAACTGTTGCACCTTGGATTGCTCTCACCTGCCCAGTTCATTAGAATCAGTCTCTGCATACCAGGGTAGACAAATTCCTCAATCACTGATGGTGGGAGACCCAGTGGCTACTCTTACCTGGTTTTGCCCATCTGTCTGAAGGGGTGTACCAGGGTGTGCCCTCTGTTGTAAGCTAACAGATACCCAGAGCAATTGGTGAGAACTGGGCATTGATAAGAACCAATACAGGATGAGCCATTCTAAAGAATGTAGTGAGCCCCCTTGTGAGAGATGCTACCCCTCCCATACACCTCATGTAGCATCCACTGCAGCACTAAGAGGCCAAGTAACTAAACTGCATTACTGTTACATATTTAAAAGGATTGCAGGTTGCTTTAAGAGCTGGTCACATGATTTTATGGTGATGTCATTAGGGTGTTGCCACAGGCTGCTGTTTTACTTTCAGTTTGTACTCTGCACAGTGCAGAGGACATCCCTTTCAATAATCTTTGTTGTTGTTCATTTGAATCTATGTGTGCAAACTACGTTTTTTTTTTGTTAAAACCCACAAGCCCCAACATAGTTAGGGCATTACAATTACCCTCGTTAATCCTCACTCTTACTTCATCACAAAACTCAACCAAGTTAGTTAAACTTGATTTGCCCTTGATGATTTCGTGTTGGTTTTCCTTAATTAATCTGTTGATAATTTTGCCCTGGATTATTGTTTCTCAAAGCTTTCCCACTACTGGATTGTGATACAGGAAAATTCCTCACTGCAGAAATGCCTGCTTATTTCTCTCTGTATCTTAGTGTCTGGTTATTGAAAATTCAAGAATTGAGCCCGGGGGGTGGAATTTTCCCGTCCCACCCGCCACGGGAATTGTAGCGGGCGGGACACGGACCATGCACAGGTCCGTTGACCTCGGATGGGATTTTCCAGTCTTGGGGCGAGCGTAGCTGGGTAATCCCTCCCTGGGTGTTCTCAATGATATGCGGAAAGCACAAATAATCTGCATTGCATTCTTTAAGCCTCGGGTCGCGGTTTTAAAAAATATTGTATTCTTTAATGGCTGGGGTCCGATAAATTGCCCAATGGGAATTTGCTAAAATTTGAGAACATATAAGTTTACAAGGTATAAATAGGAATTGCTTTGAGCAGTGAATGACTTGTCTGTCATAGCTCCCAGACCATATGATTGGACTTCTCTTGTAAACCAGCAACTTCTCTCATTTCTTTCAGCGAACAAGGCCCAAGAAAAATGATGGAAATAATGAAATGAGTGGTATTAATTTTGTAAAATGGTGACGAGACCTTGTCAAGTCTCAATTTCCGCAATAAACCTGAAGCAATGCAAGCACTCTTTCTGAATCACCCCTATAAATAACTCTTATTTTTCTATTTTGTTGCCTGTATCTATTTACAGGTTCCTAAAAAAAATAATGGAAGGGCTGCAGAAACTGGCATAGTTTATCAAACTGTGCGCCACAGACCTCGGATAAGTTAATTGTGGTGTTAAACCCAGGAATGAGACACAGGTTGGGGCGGGTGGGGAGGGGGGGGTGGGGTGGGTGGGAGGTGGGGGGGAATGTTTGCAGGGACTCAAAACTTTCCGATTTCTGTGCCTTGTGATTTTTGCACCTTATATAGTTTGTGATTTATGATCCCATTATTTTTGTTGTTCTACATACACTAATAGAACTGTTTGCTGCAGTGATCGATCTGACTTCCTTTCAGTAGCTGACACAAGCTTTTGGAAGTTAAGATGGAGTGGGATATGAGGGGTTGTCTTGAGGGATATGCCAATAAGTTTAAAGTTTATAGTTTATTTATTAGTGTCACAACTAGGTTTACATTAACACTGCAATGAAGTTACTGTGAAAAGCCCCTAGTCGCCACACTCTGGCGCCTGTTTGGGTACACTGAGGGAGAATTTACCATGGCCACTGCACCTAACCAGCACATCTTTCAGACTGTGGGAGGAAACCGGAGCACCCGGAGGAAACCCATGCAGACAGGGGGAGAACGTGCAAACTCCACACAGACAGTGACCCAAGCCGCGAATCGAACCCGGGTCCCTGGCGCTGTGAGGCAGCAGTGCTAACCACTGTGCCAAACCAACTTATGATTTTATTGTCCATGTGTTGGGTTTCCACTTATTGGTTTCCACCCATGCAGACACAGGGAGAACATGCAAACTCCACACAGATAGTGACCCAAGCCGAGAATCGAACCCAAGTCCCTGGCGCTGTGAGGCAGCAGTGCTAACCACTGTGCCAAACCAACTTATGATTTTATTGTCCATGTGTTTGGTTTCCATTTATTGGTTTCCATGCATGCAGACACAGGGAAAACGTGCAAACTCCACACAGTCACCCAAGCCGAGAATCGAACCCGGGTTCGTGGCGCTGTGAGGCAGCAGTCCTAACCACTGTGCCACTATGCCACCCTTGAAGGATGTGTATCCCACTCCCCACCCCGCTCCAATCCCCCCCGCCCACCCAGAAAGGTTTGACCACTGGATTTAGTTTTTAAAATAAATCAGTTTCTTTTTCCTTGTGCAACACAGTTGTCTGCTGGAAGCAAGATAGAAATGACAGAGTGCATTAAAATCTCGGCAGCAGTCAATTTACAAGAAATCTGAATTTATTGCTGCAACATAAATAGATCTGGAGAATTTATCAAATATTTTTAGAAAGTAGGTCAGATTTGGAATTTGCTCAAATTTGACTAAATTGCGACCACTTACACTGCGCCTTTAGATCTAAATAGCTTTTAATTTAGTTGCGATCAAAATTAACGACCTTGTTTCAAAAGGGTCTTTAGACAGCTGCTCCACATAGAAACTCCCAGCTCAATTTGATGTTATCATCACTTTATTCAACTTGAGCTTGTTACATGTCTAACCTTCGGGCTGCAGACTGAACTATTGGCTGCCGTGATAAAGAAATATACAATGATTCCTTCCCTTACTTAGTACTTGCATTCTTGTAAGGTAATTTTCGTGGTGATTTTATTCATTTCATTTTCTGCCTAATTGAATCTAAGGAAATCTAGTCGCACTTTTTTTTTCAATGGGCCATCAATGAATTTCTTCTCTGCCTTTAGAATCGTAAGTAATTTCTACCAGATAACATTAATGATTATCTTTCTACATTGCAAAGGCTTAATGTCGCAGTAGAATTGGACAGATCAAATCATATATTAATTTTCAATATTTGTAAGCTAAAGCTGTAATTTCTTCAATTATTTTGCTGCATTAATGCTAGAGTTACATTTCAGAGACAGGATTTGATGATGAGAGAACTGACATTTCACACCTACAATTTTAAGTTCTGATTTTTCAGTTTTCCACATCAGCATTTCACAATGCCAGTGAATTAAAACATGTTTGAATAAAGTTCCGAGAATCATTGGATTCCTACAGTGCAGAAAGAGGCCATTCGACCCATCGAGCCTTCACTGACAACAATCCCACCAGGTCCTATTCCTGTAACCCCGCAAATTTACCCTGCTAATCTCCCTGACACTAAGGGGCAATTTAACATGGGCAATCCACCTAACCTGCACATCTTTGGACTACAGGAGGAAACTGGAGCACCCGGACGAAACCTATGCAGATGTGGTGAGAACGTGCTGACTCCACACAGGCAATCATTTAAGGTCGGAATTGAACCCAGGCCCCTGGCGTTGTGAGGCAGCAGTGCTAACTATGTGCCGCCGTGCATATTCTTCAACATTCTTGAACATTCTTCACTGCAGGATATGTAGAATTATTTCTTCCACATTTAACAAAAAATCTGCTTTAACAAATTGTCAGTATTCGCAATGCAAATTAAAATTCCGATGATAAATAGTTACATTTTAGGCACGTTTATTGTATGAATATTTCATAGCTCTCATTGTTTTAATAATTTAGCTGAACGGCCAAGTTCCATCAGTCTAGACAAGAAAGCTGTGTTAGAGTAAGGGAACAGTTGGTGTTCAAAACAAGGCCACATTACAAAGGAGGTAAGCGAGTATCATTAACAGCTTCCATATATAAGACTTACGTAAAAGCATGATTCTGGTTAAAATTAACAACCAGTGTCTTAGCTCTGTGTCTATTTTTCATAATTATATAATAGGCCCTGCAAAAGGGGATCAAATCCTGGAGCACCAGTCTTTGCAAATGGGAAAATAGCACAACCCTTTGTCAAATAACAGGAATACATTTAACATTGTTTCTCTGCTATCTGCTAAGGATTTGAAAGGTACAGAAAACAAAGCATCTTTTGTCATGTGTTCATGGCAGCGCTGCACAGATTGGAAGACACTGAAGGAGAAATGCCTCTGCTTGAATTGTAACAAATTGTAAACTTATATTTAAAATCACAAAAAGATGACTTATTTTGTATGTTTTCTCCTACTTCAGTTGACATCCCAATGCCAGCTTTAATCACCTTCATTAAAATGTAGCTCAGAGATAAAAATCTTAGGATGGGATTTTCCAGCAGCGCTGGCCCCACGATCGGAAAATCCCGCCCGAAGTCAATAGACCTTTGCATGGTCTTATCCTGCCTGCTACAATTCCCATGGTGGGCGGGATGGGAAAATTCTGCCCTTGAACTTCTTTTTGCTACAGGCTTTGTGATGTTTTGCCTGTGAAAATAGAATAGGGTTTCTGGTGCGAGAAAGATGGCACAGATCAGATCTTCGAGTTTCTTGTGGTATTGCAGTCAGGTCCTGGGCACAATCCTCACTGCATTGGTCTGCTTCATCACATCTGCCAACTTGTTTGGAAACCATTTCCCCAATCAATAGTATTAGCAGCGCCTTCATCCTGATGATCATGAAGTAAAAGTAGATAATATGGACCGTATTGGTCAGGATTCACTAGGCATGCTAGCCCTGGTGGGGATCCCGATGGTCTGTTGAATTGGGCATCGGGCCTAAAACAAGATTCCCGCCGGGAAGCAAACCTGTTGCAATGCTCCCAGTGACCTTCTGCTCCGATTAGGTTTGAACCCGATGAATATTCAAAACTCCTAATAAGCATGTATTTATTGGGCTGGAAGCCCAATTTCATGCCCTCCTGTGATGTGAGGGAAGTCCACTTGGCGGGCTTTGGTGCAGGTCCTGATAAACATGAACCTGGCACCCAGGTCTCCAAGTGGGGAGGGGAGAGAGGTAAGTGCTGTGCCCATTTGCCTATCTGCCGCTGCCAGGACACTGAGGGAGGGTCCCCCAAGGGACCTAAGGTTTGGGTGGACACAGGCTGTGGGGAAGGGGTTGACCTTGGCACTCAAGTGCTGCTTTTGTTCCTGACCGCAACGTTTATAAAAATTCTGCCTTTGGTTGACAGATTGGATCAGTTATAAGGTTTCACTTCCTCTTTTCTAACCACAATGCTTGCAAAACGCTTGTGATACATTCAACTGTGAAGGGAAAGAAAAACAAACATAGCTCTTTTCGAGTGGGAAAGTAATCCAACCAATTAAGCCATTTCAAAGGATCTAGACACCAGATGGTAACCTTTCAATGTTAAAAGGGAACTCCCCAGTGAAACTCACCATCAAAACACTTTGAAGGGGTTTCAGAGCAGCTGTGCATTATGAGAGAAAGCAAAGGGGCTTCCTGGGTAAAATTGATAGGTCCTTTCTCTAAAAGCACTTTAAAGAGGGCTTTTAACACCTGGGCCAATCTTTAATGTGCAATGGCATGCTGTGATGATTTTGAAAGCTTCCAGGTGTCCATTGGGCATGGATATCAAAGTGACCAGGGCACTTCAAAGGTTTTAAAGGACAGAGACAATTATTAAAATCTTTCAGTAGGGGAGCAGTTTGGGAACAGTGACCACAATTCAGTATGCTTTAAGGTACTGATGGATAAAGATAAGTGTAGTCCTCAAGTTTGGGTGCTAAATTGGGATGTTTGAGGGCAAATCAACATCTGGCATGTGGGAGGCGTTCAAGTGTAAGTTGATAGGGATTCAGGACCAGCACATTCCTGTAAGGATGAAGGATAAGTGTGGCAAGTTCTGGGAACCTTGGATAATGAGAGATATTGTGAGCCGAGTCAAAGAGAAAAAGGAAGCATTTGTCAAAGCTAGGAGGCTGGGAACACATGAAGCAAGTGTGGAATACAACGAAAGTAGAAAGAAACTTAAGCAAGGAGTAAGGAGGGCTAAAAGGGGTCACGAAAAAGCATTGGCCAGCAGGATTAAGGTAAATCCCAAGGCTTTTTATACATATGTTAAGAGCAAGAAGGTAGCCAGGGAGAGGGTTGGCCCACTCAAGGACAAGGGAGGGAATCTATGCGTGGAGCCAGAGGAAATGGGCGAGGTATTAAATGAGTACTTTGCATCTGTATTCACCAAAAAGAAGGACTTGGTGGATGATGAGTCTGGGAAAGGATGTGTAGATAATTTAAGCCATGTTGAGATCAAAAAGGAGGAGGTATTGGGGTTCCTGAGAAACATTAAGGTAGACAAGTCCCCAGGGCCTGATGGGATATACTCCAGAATACTGAGAGAAGCAAGGGAGGAAATTGCTGGGGCCTTGAGAGAAATCTTTGTATCCTCACTGGCTACAGGGGAGGTTGATTTCAAGACTTGATTACCTGTAAAGACTCACATTCCAACCATTACTTTGTAAATTGAGTTTGTGTCTTTATATGCCCTGTTTGTGAACAGAACTGAACTCCCACTCACCTGATGAAGGGGCAGCGCTCCGAATGCTAGTGGCTTGTGCTCCCAAATAAACCTGTTGGACTTTAGCCTGGTGTTGTGAGAATTCTTACAGGGGAGGTCCCAGAGGATTGGAGAATAGCCAATGTTGTTCCTTTGTTTAAGTAGAATAGCAAGAATAATCGAGGTAATTACAGGCGGGTGAGCCTTACATCAGTGGTAGGGACATTATTGGAGAGGATTCTGAGAGGCAGGATTTATTCCCTCTTGGAAATAAGTGGACATATTAGTGCGAGGCAACATGGTTTTGTGAAGGGGAGGTCGTGTCTCACGAACTTGATCGAGTTTTTCGAGGAAGTGATGAAGATGATTGATGAGGGTAGGGCAGTGGATGTTGTCTACATGGACTTAAGTAAGGCCTTTGATAAGGTCCCTCATGGCAAACTAGTGCAGAAGGTGAAGTCACATGGGATCAGAGGTGAGCTGGCAAGGTGGATACAAAACTGGCTCGGTCAAAGAAGACAGAGGGTAGCAGTGGAAGGGTGCGTTTCTGAATGGAGGGCCGTGACAAGTGGCGTTCCTCAGGGATCAGTGCTGGGACCTTTGCTGTTTGTAATATATATAAATGATTTGGAGGAAAATGTAACTGGTTTGATTAGTAAGTTTGCGGACGACACAAAGATTGGTGGATAGCGGATAGTGATGAGGGCCATCAGAGGATACAGCAGGATATAGATCATAGAACATAGAACATTACAGCACAGTACAGGCCCTTCGGCCCTCGATGTTGCACCGACCAGTGAAACCAATCTAAAGCCCATCTAACCTACACTATTCCAATATCATCCATATGTTTATCCAATGACCATTTAAATGCCCTTAATGTTGGCGAGTCCACTACTGCTGCAGGCAGGACATTCCACGCCCTTACTACTCTCTGAGTGAAGAACCTACCTCTGACATCTGTCCTATATCTATCACCCCTCAACTTAATGCTATGTCTACTCGTGCGAGCTATCACCATCCGAGGAAAAGGGCTCTCAGTATCCACCCTATCTAATCCTCTGATCATCTTGTATTAAGTCACCTCTTACCTTCTTCTCTCTAACGAAAACAACCTCAAGTCCCTCAGCCTTTCCTCATAAGACCTTCCCACCATACCAGGCAACATCCTGGTAAATCTCCTCTGCACCCTTTCCAATGCTTCCACATCCTTCCTATAATGCGGTGACCAGAACTGTACACAATACTCCAAGTGCGGCCGCACCAGAGTTTTGTACAGCTGCAACATGACCTCCTGGCTCCGAAACTCGATCCCTCTACCAATAAAAGCTAACACTCCGTACGCCTTCTTAACAACCCTATCAACCTGGGTGCCAACTTTCAGGGATCTATGCACAAGGACACCGAGAACTCTCTGTTCATCCACACTACCAATTATCTTACCATTAGCCCAGTACTCTGTAATCCTGTTACTCCTTCCAAAGTGACTCACCTCACCCTTTTCCACATTGAACTCCATTTGCCACCTCTCAGCCCAGCACTGCAGCTTATCTATGTCCCTCTGTAACCTGCAACAACCTTCTGCACAGTCCACAACTCCACCGACTTTAGTGTCATCCGCAAATTTACTAACCCATCCTTCTACACCCTCATCCAGGTCATTTATAAAAATGACAAACAGCAGTGGCCCCAAAAGAGATCCTTGCGGTACACCACTAGTAACTGAACTTCAGGATAAACATTTCCCATCAACCACCACCCTCTGTCTTCTTACAGCTAGCCAATTCCTGATCCAAACCGCTAAATCACCCTTAATCCCATGCCTCCGTGTCTTCTGCAATAGCTTTACTGAAATCCATATACACCACATCAACTGCTTTACTCTCATCCACCTCTTTGGTCACCTTCTCAAAGAACTCAATAAGGTTTGTGAGGCACGACCTACCCTTCACAAAACCGTGCTGACTATCCCTAATCAAATTATTCCTTTCTAGATGATTATAAATCCTATCTCTTAAAATCCTTTCCAAAACTTTGCCCACAACAGAAGTAAGGCTCACTGGTCTATAATTACCAGGGTTGTCTCTACTCCCCTTCTTGAACAAGGGGACAACATTTGCGATCCTCCAGTCTTCTGGCACTATTCCTGTAGACAATGACAACATAAAGATCAAAGCCAAAGGCTCTGCAATCTCCTCCCTAGCCTCCCAGAGAATCCTGGGATAAATCCCATCCGGCCCAGGGGACTTATCTATTTTCACACTTTCCAGAATTGCTAACATCTCCTCCTTATTAACCTCAATCCCATCGAGTTCAATAGCCTGTATCTCAGTTGGAGACTTGGGCGGAGAGATGGCAGATGGAGTTTAATCTGGACAAATGTGAGGTAATGCATTTTGGAAGGTCTAATACAGGTAGGAAATATACAGTAAATGAAAGAACCCTTAAGAGTATTGATAGGCAAAGGGATCTGGGTGTACAGGTACACAGGTCACTGAAAATGGCAATGCAGGTGGAGAAGGTAGTCAAGAAGGCATACGGCATGCTTGCCTTCATCGGCCGGGGCATTGAGTTTAAAAATTGGCAAGTCATGTTGCAGCTTTATAGAACCTTAGTTAGGCCGCACTTGGAATATAGTGTTCAATTCTGGTCGCCACACTACCAGAAGGATGTGGAGGCTTTGGAGAAGGTACAGAAAAGATTTACCAGGATGTTGCCTGGTATGAAGGGCATTAGCTATGAGGAGAGGTTGGAGAAACTTGGTTTGTTCTCACTGGAATGACGGAGGTTGAGGGGCAACCTGATAGAAGTCTACAAGATTATGAGGGGCATGAACAGTGTGGATAGTCAGAAGCTTTTTCCCAGGGTGTAAGAGTCAGATACTCGGGGGCACAGGTTTAAGGTGCGAGGGGCAAGGTTTAAAGGAGATGTACGAGGCAGATCTTTTACACAGAGAGTAGTGAGTGCCTGGAACTTGTTGCCGGGGGGGGTAGTGGAAGTGGATACGGTAGTGACTTTTAAGGGGCGTCCTGACAAATACATGAATAGGGTGGGAATAGAGGGATATGGTCCCCGGAAGGGTAGGGGGTTTTAGTTAAGTCAGGCAGCATGGTCAGGCTTGGAGGGCCAATGGGCCTGTTCCTGTGCTGTAATTTTCTTTGTTCTTTATTCTTTGTTCCCAGAATGGTGCCTGAAAGCCCCACGCTGAAAGTGAACACCACCTTTCCCAGGGCAACAAGGACAAGTGCAACCACTCGACCCCTATCCCAGGGGAGAGTCCTGAGCTCAACCCCTTCCCCCTGAGCTCGAGCCCACCCAATCCCCAGATTCCTTGTGGGACCTTCTCTCTGCTTCCTGGCAGTGGTAGAAGAGCATATGGGCATAGCATTTACCTCCCTGCCCCCCACCCCCCTTGTCATCCAGAGTGCCAAGGGGATTGCCAAGGGGTGGGGCTGAAGGGGGCCCTGAGGGGGGTGGGGCCTGAGGGGACCCCACCTTGGAATGTCTATCTTGTGGGGGGGAAATTGAGAGCTCTGGTTGGGAGATGGAGTCGGGTCACCCTTGGGCCTGCTTGGTATGGGGGGCTGGGGAACTGGTTCTTTTAGTGATGGGGAGGAGGATGCACCTCTGTGCTGTGCGAGGAGTGCTTCCCCCAGAGTGGGCAGGGATCTGGTTGGAGTGACAGGGCAGGTCAGGAGCATTGCAACGGGTTTGCCTCCTGGCGGGAATCTCATTTTAGGCCTGATGCTGATTCAATGGGCCGTTGGGTTTCCCGCCAGGGCAAGTGGGCCTGGTGAATCCTGGTCAATATGTTCCATGGTATTCCATATTTTCTACTTTTACTTTATAATCATCGGGAGAAAGGAACAGCTAATACCATTGATTGGGGAAATAGTTTCCGAACAAACGGGGTTCAACAAGTCTGTTGTGGCAGAGAAGGGGGCCTGTCTCTTCACGCAGAGATGGGGTTGCCTTTAAAAAGGCATGTTTTGCGGTATGAATATTTAAACAAATAATTTTTTAAAAAGTTTATTTATTAGTGTCACAAGTAGGCTTACGTTAACACTGCAATGAAGTTACTGTGAAAATCCCCTGGTTGCCACACTCTGGCACGTGTTTCAGTACAATGAGAGAGAATTCACCATGGCCAATGCACCTAACCAACACGTCTTTCAGACTGTGGGAGGAAACTGGAGCACTCGGAGGAAATCCATGCAGACACAGAGCGAACGGAGAGACTCCGCACAGACAGTGACCCAAGCTGGGAATCGAACCCAGGTCCCTGGTGCTTTGAGGCAGCAGTGCTAACCACTGCACCACCGTGCCGCCCAGGGAGAGTGTGCTGTGAATGCCTGTGGGAAACACCCCGGCTTTCCCGCTGGCGGGAGGACTTAGAGCCAAAATGGGAGAATCACGCCCATTGTAACATGGAAGAAATACTTTGTAAGTTTTAAATGAATTTTTATTTGGGTGAATGTGTTTCAAAATGCTGATCTACATTATTGCACAAGTGAAGTGCAGTAGTCCCGAAAGTATTAAAGAGTAACAACAGATGCACAATTGTCCCTGCAGGTACTGTTAAATATTTCATCATATTCAGCAATCCTAACAAAGACGTGCTGAGCCTTTCTAAGCTGAATGTCAGCTTAATATCTATAAGAGTACATGTTTGTCATCAATATTTCAATGTCATTTTAGAGGTTGAATATGTTTCAGAGCTGTATTTGTTTCATTTGCGAACTAATAAGATTCCCTTATAAGAAATTCAGTTACTGTGAAATGGAAGGTCTACCAATATAATACCCCTGTTGACTTATATTATGGTGAAGATTAAAAATTTAAAATACTAGAATTTCACATGTATATGTTGGAAGTTGCATAATTCCACTTCAAAAATAGCTGTAAACCAACATCTGGAAAATTGTCCCAGCCTGTGCAATTTGCTTGATTTATAAACAGGACTGATTTCTAAATACGACCATTGGAACTTAAATCAAGTAGCCTTTAAAAGGAATCTGTATGGGATCAAATTATTTCAACTCAATCTAAAAATAGGATATGATGTATCTTTGATTCTGTTGCATATTATAGTATAAACACGAGTAAATGTGTCAAAGACAAATAACTATGCATATTTAACAATTGATCTTATGTTAGAGAGTCACTCCTTTTCCACCGGTGCCACATCTGTACTGTCCACAAGATGTACTGCTGCAACCCACAAAGCCTCCTTCCAAGCACGTTCCAAACCTGCAACTACCACTTTGAAGGATAATAGCCAGCAGGTGTATTGGACCACTGCCATGGGCAAGTTCCACTTCAAATCGCTCATCCTCATGACTTGGAAATACATCGCTATCTTTTGAAGAATATATGAGTACATAAAGAAGACCAACCATCCAATAGACATTCCCAGGACATTTGTTCACAGCCCAAGGTAAGTAAGAGGAAAGCTAATCCCAAAACCAGGACTCTGTCAATGGCTTGGATGTTGTGATTGTAATCACAGTGAATATACAAAGATACAAATAGTAGAAGTAGGCCACTTGACCCCTCGAGTCTGCTCTGCAATGCAATACGATCATAGCTAATCTGATTTTAACCTTAACTCCACAATCCTGCATATCCCTGATAACCTTCCAGCCCCTTGTTATTCAAGAATTTATCTAGCTTTTCTTAAAATTATTCAAATACTGCTTTCACTGTATTTTGAAGAAGAGTTCCAGGCACTCATGACCCTCTGAGAGATAAGATTGAGCAACCCCTTATTTTAGTTCCAGTTCTAGATTCTTCCACAAGAGGACACATCCTCTCCACATCCCCCTTGTCAAGACCCTTCTGGATCTTAAATGTTTCAATCAAGTCATCTCTTGCTCTCCTAAACACTAGTGGATACAAGCTTAACCTGTCCAACCCTTCCTCATTAGGCAATCCTCCAATTCCTGATATTAGTCTAGTGAACCTTCTCTGAGCTGCTTCAAATACATTTCCATATTGCCTTAAATAAAGAGACCAATACTGTATGCAGTGCTCCAGATGTGGTCTCATCAATGCCCGGCAGAATTGAAGCATAACCTCCGTACTTTTGTAATCAATTCCCTTCACAATAATCAATAACATTCTATTAGCTTTGCTTGACGTGCTCTACTTGCTTGACCTGCATAATAATGCTTTGTGATCATGCACTTGGACACCCAGATCCCTCTGCATCTCAGAACTCAGCAATCTCTCATCATTAAGATAATAACCTTTTTTCTTCTTCCTGGCAAAATGGATAATTTCACATTTTCCCACATTATACTCCATTTGCCAGATCTTTTTCCTCTCAACCTATCTATGTACCTTTGTAGTCTCCTCATGTCCTTTTCACAATTTACTTTCCTCCCTATCTTTGTGTTGTCAGCAAATTTCACAAGCATATCTTTAGTCCCTTCATTCAAGTCACTTACATAACCTACAAAAAGTTGAGGCTCCAGCACTGATCCCTGTGGCACATCATTCATTACATCCCGCCAACCAGATAAAGGTCTATTTATTCAAACTCTCTGTTTCCCGTTCGCTAGCCAATCTTCTAGTCAGGCCAAGATGTTACTCTCTACACCATGAGATTTTATATTCCTTAATAACCTTTGATATGGTACCGTATCAAATGCCTTTTGGAAATCTAAGTACAGCACATCCACTGGTTCCACTTAACCCACATGTGACTCCTTTAAAAAACTCTAAAGAATTGGGTAAACATGATTTCCTTTTCACAAAACCATATTGACTCTGTCTGATTGCCTTGATCTTTTCCAGGTTTCCTGCTATAACATATTTAATAATAGCTTCTAACACTTTCCCTATTAGAGATGTTAGGCTAACTGGCCTGAAGTTTCCTGCTTTCTCTCTCCCTCCCTTTTTGAATAATAATACATTTGGTATTCTCTAACCTAATGGAACACTTCCCAAATGCACCTGTGTTCATCATCATTACTAACTGAAATTAACAGCAACTTATGATATCCATGCAAGTGCAGTTAAACACAAAAGGTAATGTCAGTGATTCAAACTTTCTGTTGCAGTGTTTTGAAGGGCATAGCACACGACAATCCTTCTGGACACCCTGACAAGTGTGCACTGATGTCACCTCTAGGCACCCCAGTCGTATCTTCAACATAACAATCACTTGCTCGGTGATGTATCTGATTGTTCT
Source organism: Mustelus asterias (assembly GCF_964213995.1). Classification (NCBI taxonomy): domain Eukaryota; kingdom Metazoa; phylum Chordata; class Chondrichthyes; order Carcharhiniformes; family Triakidae; genus Mustelus; species Mustelus asterias. Next base: position 30,425,957 of record NC_135809.1, on the reverse strand, counting down.
CTGCCTTTCCTATTACACACTTGAACTTTGTTGGTTTATTTTTAAGGGTGCCAAGTTTGAAGTGGATGTCCTTGCTAGCAACAGGTAGCAGCCACCTGCTTCCAGCTGCAAAGGTGTCACTGAGTAAGGCATCGAAAAAGTACTTGGGAAACTTGCGCACACTTGCATAAAAAAGTGTTGTGGTCATGCATGAACTGCACAATGATGGAGTGGGAGCCTTTGTGATTGATGAATATATCTGGATTTGTGGATTCTCACATGCTACAGTTGATGATATCCTGCACCTGTGGGAAGCCTGCCAGAGATGCAAACCTGACCTATTCTGACACGCATCATCAGAGGCAAAGATCACATGCTGGACCTGGCAAGCAACCCATCAGTCTCTTGCTGTCCGCATCTGTGTGCTGCACAAAGGAGGTGATGGATATATCTCTGCAGAGCTGTGAAAGGAATTGGCAGCAAAATATAATAATTGAGGTGCATGTTCACTGGTAATGCCATCAAGAAAGCTGCACATACATGCCTGATATGATAACCCATGTCAGGCATGTGCAGGAGCACTGCTGCTCTGTCAAGTCAAGGTAGTTCATATTGTCCTTGTCCAGTGTCCAATCCAAGGCAACCAAGCTGGCACTCATCCTAATCTGATTCAGTAAACCTCCAAAGTGTAACAGATAAGCAATACTGTGAACACTTACCCACTAATAGATAAGAAAGCAGCTCTGAGTATTAAATCTTTATTGGAGTATTTGCATGACTTTCAATTGTCTCTGACAATTGCCGCTGTGCTCTCACCTTGATTGGATCATCAAATTTAAAGTATGTTGAAATATCACTCCAGTGGGGCAATTAGTGATATGTTGGTGGGCTACCTGCCTCCCTGAAGGGAGTTGCATGCAAGAAGCCTAACGCATCCAAATTTAAAGCAAAATTGGTGGGCTAGAACTAGCTTCCCAACACTCATGTACTTTTGCTGACTTTAGCACCCTCACCTGAATCTAAACCCATACACATCTCCTTGTCACAATGTCCTCGATATATCTATACTGTTGGCATTTATTGCAAAGGGACTGGAGCATAAAAGTAGAGAAGAGTTGTTGCAATTGTACAGGGTGTTGGTGAGACCACATTTGGAGTATTGTGTCCAGTTTTGATCTCCTTCTTTGAGGAAGGATGTGGTGGCATTGGAGGCAGCTCAGAGGAGGTTCACCAGATTGATTCCGGGGTGAAGGGGTTGACGTATGAGGAAAGATTAAACAGCTTGGGCTTGTACTCGCTGGAGTTCAGAAGGATGAGAAGGGATCTGATCGAGCTAAATAAAATTTTAAAAGTGATTGATCAAGTAAATGTGGACCAAATGTTTCCCCTTATGGGGCAATCTGGAACAAGAGGTTACATGTATAGGTTGAGAGGCGATAGATTTAAAACTGAGAGGAGGAGGGACTATTTCTCATAGAGGGTGGTGAATTTGTGGAACTCACTGCTCCATAGCGTGGTGGAGCTTGAACCATTGAATGGTTTCAAGGAGATGGATATATTTCTAATAAAAAAAGAGAAAGGGGGAAATGGGAAACAGATGGGGAGGTGGATCTGAGACCAGGGAGAGATCAGACATGATCTGATTGAATGGTGGAGCAGGCTTGAAGGGCTGAATTTGCCTACCTCTGCTCCTATATCCTATGTTCCTATACAATCATGGGGCAGCATGCTGTGATGGAATATATATGTTGGAAATACATAATGCAGCATTCTTCCTACTACTTGCACCCTAGTAAATGAAGGTGCCACGGAAGTTTGAATTATTTAATAATTGAAGTTTCCAGTCAATTGCAGGTTGATTAATTGTATCAGTTGAGGTATTAAAAATTAGTTTCTCAATGTGGGAGTATTCCAGAAGCCACAGACCGCCCTGCACTGTGACAAGTGACTTAAGCCTGTTGCCGACTTTTCTCCAGCCACCTAAAATGTACATAATATCCGACAAGAGTGGCCATGGTCATATGCCATTAGGGCAGGTGGGAATCTCAACATAAAAATTGGAATTCTGCACATCACAGAATCACAGAATCCATACAGTGCAGAAGGAGGCCTTTTGGCCCATCGAGCCTGCACCAACAACAATCCCACCCAGGCCGTATCCCCGTAACTCCACATATTTACCCTGCTAATTCCACTGACACTAAAGGTCAATTTAGCATGGCCAATCAACCTAACCCAGAGTGTGGGAGGAAACCAGAGCACCTGGAGGAAGCCCATGTAGACATGGGGATAATGCACATTCTCTACACAGTCACCTAAGGCCGGAATTGAACCTGGATCCCTAGTGCTGTGAGGCAGCAGTGCTAACCACATGCCATCATTCCACCCCATGTAGATAGCAAGGGCTGAAATTTTAGTACGTGAACATTGCCATCGCTGTGAGGGGGATTTAATCTTTAGCTAGCATTAGGTGTGTTGGGGCATAGCCCCTTTAAGGGAATGGATCATGTGACCTTGGGTGGTGAGCTGTTGGGATCCGCCCAAAGTGGGCAGTCAACATCTGGAGTGTGGAGCGAGTAGACTGAATAAAGATCTCTGTTCTCTGATGCCTGGCTGTAGAGTAGTTATTGAGGAGAAGCTCAGCACAACAGGATTTAACAATCTTCCTGACCCCTTTCTGCTTCTACTGGATTTCACAATGATATCGTTCTCTCCATTTATATAATGTGTTCTGCGATCAGCAAACCATTAACCGATGTTACCAAATTAATCCAACTTCGAACAAGAAAGGAAAGCGTTTTGCTCTGACACATCCTCAGAGACAAGGACAGCACATATTGGAGTCACAAGTGGAAAATACTGAACAACAGATGGCACCAATTAACCTATAGAAATCATTGGTGCAAATTGCATTTGTATCCACGTGCCAAGACAAAAAAAACATGCCTATTGTCTACCGTTGCTTGTACTGTTACTGCAAGTCAAAGTGTAAATTGAAATAATTAATTGATTTCCACGAAAAGTAAGGGCAAATTTAAATTGCTACAAATAACTAACTCAATTGGCTGCAGATGAATCAGTTTTAACAAAAGCTGATGGACTTTAATGTCAATGATTCGCGATAAAGTACAGTCATACTGATTTCAGCACAATTAAAAATAGCCCTCTGCCAGGAAATTAAATAGGAATAGAGCCAAAGGAAAGTGCTGAGATTAGGTAAATGCAGGACAAAAAGGACAGCCCCTGAAGGGAAATCAGAGCCGGGCAAATGACAGAAAAGTACATGGGGTCTATTAAAACGCAGGGAAAAGGATCCGTTCAAAATTCCAAACACAGTCAGCACTTTGAAGGCTGCTTCCACTTGATATTGATAGTGCTGCTGAAGAACGGAACCTGTTGTTGTCACGGAATGACTATTTTTGCCACTCAGCATCGTGAATAAAAGAATTTTAAAAATGACTGCACGCATCGGGGCGGCATGGTGGCACAGTGGTTAGCACTGCTGCCTCATAGAGCCAGGGACCCGGGTTCGATTCCCGGCTTGCGTCACTGTCTGTGTGGAGTTTGGACATTCTCGCTGTGTCTGCGTGGGTTTCCTCCGGGTGCTCCGGTTTCATCCCACAGTCCAAAGATGTGCAGGTTAGGTGAATTGGCCATGCTAAATTGACCCTTAGTGTCAAAGGGATTAGCAGGGTAAATATGTGGGGTTACACGAATAGGGACTGCGTGGGATTGTGGTCGGTGCAGACTCGATAGGCCGAATGGCCTCCCTCTGCATTGTAGGGATTCTATGACCCCTCTCCCCCACTGATCATGCACACCTCCACCACTTCAAAGGTATCTCTTTGAAGATGTCTCCATTGCACTCACATCGAAACCACACATTAAAGTGGACCAAAATAAAATTTGGTGGTTTAAACCGGCCAAATTTTCTTCTGGCAAAAATAATTTCTGATTTAAAGTAAGCGCTGTGGTAATTGCAGGCTCATTCAAATCCAGACCAGTCATGCTCTCATTGAAGGGTGGAGCAGACTCAATGGGCCGCATGGCCTACTTCTGCTTCAACGTCTTGTGGCCTTACGGTCAACAGTATGCAATAGTTTTCTGCTATCCACTGTGATTTAATGGCTCTGTGTGTTCACTGAAAGTAAAATATATTATGGCTCCCAAATGGGATTAAACTGTTGCATATTTTAAAAATGTCTTGTACAGTCAGATTGTAAATACCCAGAGGGAGAATTCTAATGTAATTCCAGAGTTGATTGCAGCACACAATTCTTTTTTTGACAGCAATATGGGTCAGAAGAAGCACTTTACATTAGATTTTCTCTCTCGAATTATTCTCCCGAATGCACTTGCATTCCTCCGGCTCTTGTGACCTTATTTACATATATTATAATACAAGCCTTCCCTTATCAGACCACCAGCAGGTTCAAATCTTTTAACATTGGTGCAAAGGTCATGCAACACGCTATTTAGAAATTTGGGACATCTTTATAATGAAATTCAATGAGCTTCGTGCGGACATCAACACTGCTTTGTCCTAAACTACCTCTCTAATGATATGATAAGCAATTATAGTGTAATGTGTTCTTGGTGGCTAATAATGTAATGGCAGGCATACCTATATAATCTGGTCCAGATAGCCGAGGCTTTCAATGCTTATAATGGACTCAGCAAAGCCCAATGCAACTAGTTTGTGCAAAAGAACTTTGCTAAGGTGCAGCTGCAAGAAAAGGTTCCAGTTGCCAATCCAGAATGCCCTTGACATCATCTCAAAGGAGTGGGTGCACATGATAAGTGTGCTTTGGAATTGAGAAGGTTTCCATAAATTCAACTTTTTTGTTTTCAATTGTATTGGAGAACTGGTATTCCCACAATTTGGATTCCATTCTGCCAGGATCTTATCCTGGAATCGTACGCATGCACACATGATGGGTCCAAGCCGAGGGACACAGAGACAGAGGGACAGAGGCACAGAGAGACAGATACAGAGACACAGAGACACAGACAGAGGGGCAGAGAGACAAGGCCTGCCTCTGTGCCCTGGCATTGTATATATATAATATAAACCCTACAGTGCAGAAGGAGGCCATTCGGCCCATCGAGTCTGCACCGACCACAATCCCACCCAGGCCCTACCCCCACATATTTACCCGCTAATCCCTCTAACCTACGCATCCCAGGCCTCTAAGGGGCAATTTTTAACCTGGCCAATCAACCTAACCCGCACATCTTTGGACTGTGGGAGGAAACCGGAGCACCCGGAGGAAACCCACGCAGACACGAGGAGAATGTGCAAACTCCACACAGACAGTGACCCGAGCCGGGAATCAAACCTGGGACCCTGGAGCTGTGAAGCAGCAGTGCTAACCACTGTGCTACCGTGCCGCCTCTGTCCATACCGTGTCTGAATAAAATAAAACAAAAATACATCTTCCAGGCCTCACCATCTCAGCCCCCTCACATTCCCTATGCCCCAGCTATGCCAACTTATGTCAATCCATGACCCACACCCACCTCACCTGGCTCCCATACCCCCTATGCTAATTTAGTGCCAACTCATGCTAATCCATACCCTCAACCCACCATGCTTTGCCCTTACCACTTTCATGCTAACTCAAGTAATATCCTTGGACAGTTCCTGGACAGCTTCAAAACTTCCTGGATATCTTTGGCAGGTTTGTCAGTTGGTCAGCTCTTAGCAGCCAGACAATTCTTTAACAGTTCTTTGACAGCTCGGTAGCTCCTTGACAACTGAACAGTTCCAATGATTTTGTGCGTTAAAAAGTGCATCATTATGTTCACTTTTAACAATCCTAAAGGGTGCCTGACCTCTCTAAAAAGGGTCTGGGACTCTATACAAAGAGGTACTCTATCTTTCCAAAGGGTTATCCAAACAGATCCAGCAAATTCAGATCTCTTCTTATCTGCACATTTTGGATTCCATACTCCTGTTCTTCCAAACTCCCACAGCCATGGAGACAATTGGTGATTTAAGTATTTAGCTGCCTCTGCAAATCACACATGTGTAAACCCCAATCCAACTCCAATCCCACCCCCATGAAGATAAGAAATGAGAAATTCAGAGGTGGGACTCAGAAATTTTAGCCACTTTTGGGATTTTTGCCATGATAGAGAAACTCTCTGGTGTGGTGAAAATGCGGGCTGCTGTCTCCATACCAACGGATTGGATGTTGAATGTAAATTCGGGTAGCCATCTTTAGCACCAAGCTCAAATCACCTGCAGTCTCTGCTTGTATAAAAAAGTCTACTTTTAAAAGTTCAACTCGGGTTTCCAGTTTATAGATTAAAAATCATTATTTGAAATAAAGCATATTTTCATGACGGTTACGTCTTTTCAGAATTGAGACCCATATCAAAACATTGAATGCTGTTAAAATAAAAGTAGAAAAATCTGGAAAATCTCTACAGGTCAAAGAACATCTTTACTAATTCACTTTGCTTTGTTCACATTACAGGATCCAACAACACGGTTTTGCTTGGTTCAAATGTTCTCCAGTACAAAGAAAATTTATGTTTCCTTTAATTGGCTGAAGAAGTAATTTTGGGTAATCATTGTTTCAGGAATTGTTATGCCAAAATATCATTACTCTTCAACCAATTGCGATTGTAGAGACAGTTATTTTGCTCAGGACCTGATAAAGAAAGTACTAACAGCTTATCTCGCTTATTTTTATTTATCCATATTTCTTTCCTGTGGAGTGGAAGGTAATGAACCAGGAAAGGTATATTCACACCATGATTCACTCCAACCGGTTATTCTCATTTTCTTAGCTGCAAGCAATCTAAGCTAAACTATGACCTTGACAAAGTCCAATAATCTTTAGTATAGATCAACATGAATTGTATCTCGCCTTTCGAATATTCTAGCAATGTGCATTATTGCTCAATTATAAATAAAATGAAGCAATTAGCTGAAATTCGAAACTGCAGCGTATTGTACAACAATTTACAACCACATTCTGACTTTGCTAAAATACAATTTGGCAGTGTTTAATTTCAGTGTCCCCTATAGTTGGATCATTGGGTCACCCGCTAACTGCCAACTTCTTCAAATGATTCATTTAGTCAGAGTTGACAAGTTGAGTAGTAATTTCCGCTGACTCAATATAATAAAGAAACAATTTTCTACACTAGGGATATGTTTAATACAATCTGACAATTTGTAACATGACGCGAGGAACTTTCAAAGGTTTGCAAAATTCTTGCTGGGTTATTAAGGGCCACTTTCTCCAACAAGTAGCAGTCTTAATCTGAATATCTCAGGTAGGGCCTGACATTGCCTCAAAATTGCAAAGATAATCTGGAGACGTGGGACCTCAACATATCCAAACTCAGATTGGGATTTTTGGAAGGTGAGCATACATCTAAGTCAACGTAAACTGCTCACAGCAGGCTAAAAGAAATCAGAGCTAAGGGAGGTTGTGCTGCCATCCAGCATCATACTCCTTAAAAAAGAGAAGGTATGATAATGAAGCTAAACTCACATTTCTCTCAGTGTTCACCTCAAACATACAAGAAGAGTACATACCTAATCCATGAGTCTTTGAACTGGTCTCACGTCTGCCAATAGTGCCACAGTGCACTTTACCGATTACTCAAGCAGGAAGATTATCTCCAGAATAATTCCTATTACAGCTACAACTCTGAGATTGTCAGATGTTGTTTGAATTTCTGTTTGATTGACAATCTATTGGTGGAAGCACCGAGGGTCGCAAGGGTGCAAAATATACTCTGGATGGGGACTTCAATGTCCATCACCAAGAGTGGCTTGGAAGCACCATTACAGACTGAGTTGGTCAAGTCCTAAAGTACATAGTTGCTAGATTGGGTCTACGGCAGGTGGTGAGGGAACCGACAAGAGGGAAGAAAATACTTGCCCTCAGCCTCACCAACCTGCCAGCCGCAGAAGCATCTGTCCATGACTGTATGGGTAGGAGTGATCATCACACAATACTTGTGGAGACAAAGTCCCGTCTTCATATTGAGGGTATCCTGTGTGTTATATGGCACTACCACCATGCTCAATGGGATAGAGATTTGGAACATATTTAACAACTCAAGACTGGGTATGCATGAGACACTGTGGGCCATCAGCAGCAACAGAATTGTACTCAACCATAAACTGTAATGTCATAGCCTGACATAACCACTCTACCAATGCCACCAAGCTAGGAGATCAACCCTGCTTCAATGAGGAGTACAGGATGGCACGCCAGGCATACCTAAAAATGAGGTGTCAACATTTTGAAGACACAACTCAGGGCTACTTGCATGCCAAATGGTGTAAGCAGCATGTGATAGATAGAGCAAAGTGATCCCTTTAACAACAGAACAGATTAAAGCTCTGCAGCCTTGCCCCACCCAGCCGTGAATGGTGGTGGACAATCAAACAACACTGGAGTCGCATGAGGCTCCACAAATATCCCCATCCTCAATGATGGGGGTGCCCAGCTCATCAGTGCAAAAGATGAGGCTGAAGCATTTGCAACAATCTTCAGCCAGAAGTATAGAGTGGATGAACCATTTTAGCCTCCTCGAACAGTCCCCAGCATTTAAAAACTCTGCGACCAGCCTGACCGAGTATGCCACTACAGTAATTGACTTCATTAGTAAATGTGTAGAAGATTGTGTGCCAAAGAAGCAAATCCATGTGTTCCCCAACCGGAAACCACGGATGAACAGGGATATCCACTGCTTGCTGAAGTCCAGATCTGAGGCGTTCAAGTCAGGCGACACTGACCTATACAAGAAAGCCAGATATGATCTAAGGAGATCCATCAAAGATGCCAAAAGACAACACCAGACCAAGCTAGAGTCCCAGGCTAGCCACACTGACCCCCGTCGACTATGGCAAGGTCTGCAAGACATTATAAGCTACAAGATGAAGGTATGTAAAATCGCCGGCTCCAACGCACCCCTCCCTGATGAGCTCAATACATTCTACGCCCGTTTTGAAAAAGAGGTCAGCGAGAGCATGCCCTCCACCTGGAAGCCCTGGATGAACCTGTATCTGGGGTCACCATTGCAGATGTCAGAGCAGCTTTCTTGAAGGTCAACCCACAGAAAGGAACTGGCCCGGATGGGGTACCCGGACGTGCACCCAGATCCTGCGCGGAACAGCTGGCGGAGGTATTCACAGACATCTTCAACCTCTCTTTACAACAATCTGAGGTCCCTATCTGCTTCAAGAAGATGACCATCATCCCGGTACCTAAGAAAAACCAACCAGCATGCCTTAATGACTATCGGCTGGTGGCTCTGACATCCATCACTATGAAGTGCTTCGAAAGATTAGTCATGGCACGAATCAATTCCAGCCTCCCGGACTACCTGGATCCACTACAGTTTGCCGACCGCCGCAACAGGTCCACAGCAGACGTCATTTCCCTGGCCCTGCACTCAACCCTGGAACATCTAGATAACAAGGACATCTATGTCAGTCTCCTATTTATTGACTACAGCTCAGCCTTCAACACTATTATTCCCACGAAACTCATCTCCAAACTCCGTGGCCTGGGCCTCGGCACCTCCCTCTGTGACTGGATCCTGAACTTCCTAACTCACAGACCACAATCAGTAAGGATAGGCAACAACACCTCCTCCACGATCATCCTCAACACCGGTACCCCACAAGCTGTGTTCTCAGCCCCCTACTATACTCCTTATACACCTATGACTGTGCGGCCAAATTCCCCTCCAATTCGATTTTCAAGTTTGCTGACGAGACAGAGTGCAGGAATGAGATAGAGAATCTGGTGAACTGGTGCGGCAACAATAATCTCTCCCTCCATGTCAACAAAACGAAGGAGATTGTCATCGATTTCAGGAAGTGTAAAGGAGAACATTCCCCTGTCTACATCAACGAGGACGAAGTAGAAAGTGTTGGGAGCTTCAAGTTTTTAGGTGTCCAGATCACCAAAAACCTGTCCTGGTTCCCCCATGCCGACACTATAGTTAAGAAAGCCCACCAACGCCTCTACTTTCTCAGAAGACTAAGGAAATTTGTCATGTCAGCTACGACTCTCACCAACTTCTACAGTTGCACCATAGAAAGCGCTCTTTTTGGTTGTATCACAGCTTGGTATGGCTCCTGCTCTGCCCAAGACCGCAAGGAACTATAAAAGGTCGTGAATGTAGCCCAATCGATCACGCAAACCAGCAATCCCATCCATCGACTCTGTCTACACTTGCTGCTGCCTCGGCAAAGCAGCCAGCATAATTAAGGACCCCATGCATCCCGGACATTCTCTCTTCCACCTTCTTCCTTCGGGAAAAAGATACAAAAGTCTGAGGTCATGTACCAACCGACTCAAGAACAGTTTCTTCCCTGTTGCTGTCAGACTTTTGAATGAACTTACCTTGCATTAAGTCGATCTTTCTCTACACCCGAGCTATGACTATAACACTACATTCTGCACTCTCTCGTTTCCTTCTTTATGAACAGTATGTTTTGTCTGTATAGTGCGCAAGAAACAATACTTTTCACTGTATACTAATACATGTGACAATAATAAATCAAATCAATTCATAGATGTCAGTCTTCAGCCAATTGTATTCACTCCACCTGACATCAAGAAACAGCTGAAGGTACTGGATACTGCAAGGGCTATGGGTTCTGACAATATCCCAGCAATAGTGCTGAAGTCTTATGCTCCAAAACTTGCCATGCCACTAGCCAAGCTGTTCCAGTACAGCTGCAACACTGGCATCCACCCAGCAAATTGGAAAATTGCCCAGATACGTGCTGTCCATAAAAAGTATGACAACTTTAACCTCGACACTAACTATCCTATCAGTCTATTCTTGATCATCAGTAAAGTGATTGAAGAGATCATCAACAGTGCTATCAAGCAGCACTTGCGTAGCAATAACCTGCTCACAGAAGATCAACAAACAACGAACAGTACAGCACAGGAACAGGCCCTTCGGCCCACCAAGCCTGCGCCGATCATGTTGCCCTATCTAGACAACCACCTCTGTTCCCCACCTGTTCATGATTCTATCCAGATAAGTCTTAAATGTCACTAACATGTCTGCCTCAACCACCTCATTTGGCAGCGCGTTCCAGGCCCCCACCACCCTCTGTGTAAAAACTTCCCCCGCACATTTCTACTGAACCTTTTCCCCCTCACCTTGAACTTGTGCCCCCTTGTAATTGTCATTTCTGCCCTGGGAGAAAGCTTCCAATTGTTCACCTCATCTATAGCCCTCAAAATTTTATAAACTTCTATCAGTTCGCCCCTCAACCTCCATCTTTCCAGGGAGCACAATACCAGTTTATTCAATCTCTCCTTATAGCTAATATCCTCCATACCAGGCAACATCCTGGTAAATCTTTTCTGTACTCCCTCCAAAGCCTCCAGTGTGGTAGTGTGGTGACCAGAATTGGACACAGTACTCCAAATGTGGCCTAACCAAAGTTTAATATAACTGCAACATAATTTGCCAACTTTTATACTCGATCCCCGGCTGATGAAGGCAAGCATGCCATATGCTTTTTTCACCACTTTTTCCAACTGTGCTGCCACTTTTAAGGATCTGTGGACCTGTACTCCCAGGTCTCTCTGTGTGCCTATGTCCAATATGGTTCGGCCATTTATTTTATAGCTCCCACCTAAATTGGATCTACCAAAATGCAAAATCAGCTCGCATTTGTCCGGATTAAATTCCATCTGCTATTTCTCTGCCCAATTTTCCAGCCTATCAATATCCTGCTGTATTCTCTGACAATCTTCATCACTATCCACGATTTCAACAATCTGGGTTTCACCAGGGTTACTCAGTTCCGATCTCATTGCAGGCTTGGTTCAAACATGGATAAAAGAGCTGAATTCCAGAGGTAAGGTGAGAGTGTCTGCTCTTGACATTAAGGCAGCATTTGACCGAATATGGCATCAAGGGGCCCTATAAAAACTGGAGTCAATAGGAATCAGGGGGAACACATTCTGCTGGTTGGTCATTTTGGTGTCATACCTGGCATAAAGAAGATGGTTGTGGTGGTTGGAGGTTGATCCTTTCAGTTCAAGGAAATCACTGCAAGAGTTCTCAGGGTAGTGTCCTAGGCCCAATCATCTTCACTTGTTTCACCTATGACCTTTCTTCCATCATACGGTCAGAAGTCGAATGGGGATGTTTGCTGATGACTGTACAATGTTCAGCACCATTTGCAACTCCTCAGATACTGAAGAGGTACATGTTCAAATGCAGCAAGACCTGGACAATATCGAGGCTTGGGCTGACAAGTTGATTCGGTGAAGTGGCAGTAACATTCATACCACACAAATGCCAGGCAACAATCAACTCTAACAAGAGAGAATCTAACCATTGCCCTTGACATTCAATGGTATTACTATCACTGGATCCTCCACTATCAACATCATGGGCTTACCACTGACCAGAAACTAAACTAGGCTAACCATATAAATATTGTGGCTACAAAAACAGATCAGAGGCTAGGAATCCTGTGGTGGGTAACTGACCTTCCCACTCCCCAAAGTCTGCCCACCATCTATTCCATCACAAATCAGGAATGTGATGGAATAGTTTCCACTTGCCTGGATGAGTGCTGTTCCAACAACACTCAAAAAGCTCTACACCATTCATGATAAAACAGCCCGCTTGATTGGCACCGCATTCACAAACATTTACTCCCTCCACAACCAATGCACTGGGGCAACAGTGTGTAGCACCTACAAGATGCACTGCAGAAACTCACAAAGCCTCCTTTGACAGTTCCTTTTAAACTCTAAATCACTATCAACTAGAAGGACAAAGGCAGCAGATACATGGAAACCTCACCAACTGGGAGTTCCTCTCCAAGCCACTCATCATCCTGACTTGGAAATATATTCCTGTTCCTTCACTCCTGCTGGGTCAAAATCCTGGAACTCTCCACCACTAGCAGCACTGTGGGTTTACCTACACTACATGGATTGCAGAGGTTCAAGAAGGCAACTCACTACCACCTTGTCAAGGGCAATTAGGGATGGGCAATAAATGCTGGCCGAGCCATCATTGTCCACATCTCATGAATGGCTAAAAAAACCAAATCGCACAGCCTAGCTGAATGAATGATTCACGTGGTGAATTACATAATTCTTACCTGTAGATGGGCCATGTCAGGCCTACACATTGCCCAGTTAGATCTGAGAGCAACATCTTTAAGTGCAACAATCCATCACCGACAGAGCTCATGTTAGGCAGACTGGTGCATGCCAATTTACCTACTATTACCCATTGTACTCCCTCAGAAACTAGACAGTAATTGTTCAAACTACAATAGATGATGCCCAACGTACCATGATAAAAATGCAGGAACAGAATTGCCAAATTTATAATTGGGACAATGTGGAAACCAACTGGGGTGACAAGGATTTGCTCAGAACCATGGTTCTATGAATGTCATTACACACAAAGTGAAGTCATAACTGAGGAAATATTAAATCCATTTCATCTCCTCAACCATTGTACAGTCCTATTGCTCCTGGGACAAATCCCAAATGCAATCAGGGACAACATCCAAGAATGACCATTCCACAGATCACTGTGAGCAATGAATGAAACCTCCAGACAAAGTTACCATCACAAGATCAGGGTCTACTAGCGGGTTATCTTTTGAGAAGCACGGATTTATCGTTTCAGTGCACCTTTGTAATGTATTGTGAACAGTTATACTTCTTTGGAAGGAGGGAAAGTGCCTTTAGAAAGAAAAGGGGATATTGTAATATGCCTTTAAGAGATATCAGTATGATATCACTAGAATCATAGAAAATTTATAGAAAGGATCCACTTGGTCCATTGTTTCTGTGTCATCCAAAAAACCCAGCCTAATCCCAGTTTTCAGCATTTGGTACGCAGATTGTGGCACTTGAGGTGACTATCCAGACACCATGAGTTGAGGGTTTCTGCTTCTCTTAAGTTTAAAATTTACTTATTAGTGCCACAAGTAAGCTTACATTAACACTGCAATGATGTTATTATGAAAATCCCTCAGTCACCACACTCCAGCGCCTGTTCGGGTACACTGAGGGAGAATTTAGCATGGCCAATTCACCTAACCAGCACGGCTTTCAGACTGTGGGAGGAAACCAGAGCACCCGGAGAAAGCCAACACTGACATGGGGAGACTGTGCAGACTCCGCACAGACAGTGACCCCAAGCCAGAAAGTGAACTTGGGTCCCTGGCGCTGTGAGGTAGCAGTGCTACCCTCTGAGGCAGCGAGTTTCAGACCCCCACAACCGTCTGGGTGAAAAATGGTCTTCTCACCTCCTCTCTAATCTTTCTACCAATCACTTTAAATCTGTGTCCCCTAGTCACTGACCTCTCTGCTGAGGTAAATAGGCCCTTCCCAACCACTCTATTCAGGCCCCACACAATTACATCTCAGGAGAACTGCCCCAATGTATCCAATCTTTCCTCAATGCTTCAATGTCCCAGTCTTGGCAATAGCCTCGTAAGGGACCAGAAGTACACACAGTGATCAAGTTGTGGCCTAATTAATGTTTTATATGGTTCCAACATAATCTCTCTGCTCCTATATTCTGTGCCTCAGCTAATAAATAAAAGGGTTTCATATGCCTTTCAGAAGGAACATGTGTCATGTGATCCAGTCTGAACCTGGCTTTTTGCTTTGAGTAGAGCACACACACTCAGCTCTGATGTATTCAAGCTTTATAGCTATGTAGAACATTTCATGTGCCTAGACTTAATAAATGCACCGTTTACCCAATCCCTGATTTACCCAATCCCTTATGATCGATTGGCGTCTCATGTCTTGGACAGTAAATAAGTCCACGGTATTATATCATTATAATAACACAACATCTGTCTCTGTGTCTCCCTCTGTCTCTCTCTTCCTGTATCTGTCTCCCTCCCTCAATCTCTCTCACTCGTCTTCTCCCTCTGCCCCAATATTTGAAAGCTCACAACAGTTTTAAAAAGTGTCCTAGCTGTTTTTCAAATATTTAAAATCATAATAAAACCTCACCTCTCGGTGAGCTGAAAATTGACCTCGAGGAGTAGGTCTTCAGCTTGGCGGCACGGCAGCACAGTGGTTAGCACTGCTGCTTCATAGCACCAAGGACCCGGGTTCAATTCCCATCTTGGGCCAGTTTGCCTGTGTGGAGTTTGTACATTCTCTCCATGTCTGCGTGTGTTTCCTCCGGGTGCTCCGGTTTCCTCCCATAGTCCAAAGATGTGCGGGTTAGGTTGGTTGGCCATGCTAAATTGACTCTAGTGTCAGGGTAAATATGTGGGGCTATGGGAATAGGGTCTGGGTGGGATTGTGGTCGGTGCAGATTCAATGGGCCGAATGGCCTCATTCTACATTGTAGGGATTCTGTGACTTTACCGGGGGTGTGACTTTGCCAGTAATACACCTGGCTGAAAGATGACGCTGTTTGCCTTGAGTTTAATCCATGCTGCAGTTAATGGACAAGGTGAGTTCAGTTTCCTCTGTACAGTCAGTGGGACAGCAAAGTCAGTGCCAGTGAGAATACATTTGTTTATTGAGCACTGTGGTGTGAAAACCCCATCTTCTTTCCTTAACCTCTAACTCGGGTATTACTGTAATTAATTAATCAATTACTTTTATTTTGCACGCGGCCGGGGGCATCCAAGATGGCGGCCCCCGCAGGTCACACGCGGCACTCGTGGATTTGGAGCAGACTTACGGCAGGCCTTGGCGTAGTGCCCCTTCTTCCCACACGCAGAGCAGAATGACTCCCTCACCGGGCAGCGTTGTCGGGGGTGCTTACCCAGGCCGCAGAAGTAACATTTCGGGCCTCCAGCAGTTGCAGCCGTGGTCAGGTCACCGGAGAGGCGTGGGGCGGCGTAGGGCTGTGGTCCTCCTGGTAGCGACGGCCACGGTGTCCAGGATGCACTGGACTCTGGGGTAGTGCCAGCTGATTGGAAAACGGCTACTGTTACGCCGCTGTTTAAAAAAGGAAGTAGACAAAAGGCGGGTAACTACAGGCCGGTTAGCTTAACGTCTGTAGTTGGGAAAATGCTGGAATCCATCATTAAAGAAGAAATAGTGGGCCATCTGGATAAGAATGGTTCGACCAAGCAGACGCAGCATGGATTCATGAGAGGAAAGTTGTGTTTGACGAACTTACTGGATTTTTATGAAGATGTGACTAGTGTGGTTGACGGAGGGGAAACAGTAGATGTGGCGTTTTTGGATTTCCAAAAGGCATTCGATAAGGTGCCTCACAAAAGGTTGCTGCAGAAGATTGGGGCACACGGAGTTGGGGGTAGGGTATTAGCGTGGATTGGGGATTGGCTATCCAACAGGAAGCAGAGAGTTGGAATAAATGGGTGCTTTTCTGGTTGGCAGATGGTGACTAGTGGCGTGCCGCAGGGATCGGTACTGGAGCCTCAACTGTTTACTATTTATATCAATGATCTGGAGGAGGGGACTGAGTGTAGGGTAACAAAGTTTGCTGACGACACGAAGATAAGTGAGAAAGTGAATTGCGTGGAGGAAGCAGAAGGTCTGCAGAGAGATTTGAATAGGCTGAGTGAGTGGGCGAGGATCTGGCAGATGGAGCATAATGTTGGCAAATGCGAGGTTATTCACTTTGGAAGAAATAATAGCAAATTGGATTATTATTTAAATGGAAAAAAGTTACAACCTGCTACTGTGCAAAGGGACCTGGGGTCGTTGTGCATGAGTCGCAAAAACTCAGTCTGCAAGTACAACAAGTGATCAAGAAGGCAAATGGGATGTTGGCATTTATCGCGAGGGGGATAGAATATAAAAGCAGAGAAGTCTTGCTGCATCTGTCCAAGGCATTGGTGAGGCTGCAGCTGGAATACTGTGTGCAGTTTTGGTCCCCTTACTTGCGAAAGGATATATTGGCCTTGGAGGGAGTGCAGAGAAGGTTCACCAGGTTGATACCAGAGATGAGGGGTGTAGATTATGAGGAGAGATTGAGCAGATTAGGTTTGTACTCATTGGAGTTTAGAAGGCTGAGGGGGGATCTTATAGAGACATATAAGATAATGAAGGGGCTGGATAGGGTAGAAGTGGAGAGATTCTTTCCACTTAGAAAGGAAACCAGAACTAGAGGGCACAGCCTCAAAATAAAGGGGGGTCAGTTTAGGACAGAGTTGAGGAGGAACTTCTTCTCTCAGAGGGTGGTGAATCTCTGGAATTCTCTGCCCACTGAAGTGGTGGAGGCTACCTCGTTGAATACGTTTGTCATGGATAGATGGATTTCTGATCGGTAGGGGAATTAAAGGTTATGGGGAGCAGGCGGGTAAGTGGAACTGATTCACTTCAGATCAGCCATGATCTTATTGAATGACGGGGCAGGCTCGAGGGGGCTAGATGGCCTAGTCCTGCTCCTATTTCTTATGTTCTTATGTTCTTATGCGCCCACGTGGTCAGGTGAGTAGGACTCGAGGTATTGTGAGGCCACTTCTAGGGATTCAGCCAGTTGCACTGTTTTCTTTAAGTCCAGCGCACCCTGTTCCAGCGGCCGTTGCTGGATATAAGTAGTGCCGATGCCCGTGACAAAGGCATCCCGGATTAAGTCAACAAACCTTATTGAGTTCTTTGAGAAGGTGACCAAAGAGGTGGATGAGGGTAAAGCGGTTGATGTGGTGTATATGGATTTCAGCAAAGCGTTTGATAAGGTTCCCCATGGTAAGCTTTTGCAGAAAATGCGGACACATGGGATTGAGGGTGATTTCGTGGTTTGGATCAGGAATTGGCTAGCTGTAAGAAAACAGAGGGTGGTGGTTGATGGGAAATATTCATCCTGGAGTTCAATTACTAGTGGTGTACCGCAAGGATCTGTTTTGGGGCCACTGCTGTTTGTCATTTTTATTAATGACCTGGATGAGGGCGTGGAAGGATGGATTAGTAAATTTGCGTATGACACTAAAGTCGGTGGAGTTGTAGACAGTGCGGAGGGAAGTGGCAGGTTACAGAGGGACATAGATAAATTGCAGAGCTGGGCTGAGAGGTGGCAAATGGAGTTTAATGCGGAAAAGTGTGAGGTGATTCACTTTGGAAGGAGTAACAGGAATACAGAGTACTGGGCTAATGGTAAGATACTTGGTAGTGTGGATGAACAGAGGGATCTGGGTGTCCATGTGCATAGATCCCTGAAAGCTGGCACCCAGGTTGATAGGGTTGTTAAGAAGACGTACGGTGTGTTAGCTTTTATTGGTAGAAGGATTGAGTTTCGGAGCCAGGAGGTCATGCTGCAACTGTACAAAACTCTGGTGCGGCCGCACTTGGAGTATAGCGTACAGTTCTGGTCGCCGTATTATAGGAAAGATGTGGAAGTGTTGGAAAGGGTGCAGAGGAGATTTACCAGGATGTTGCCTGGTATGGTGGGAAAATCGTATGAGGAAAGGCTGAGCGGCTTGAGGTTGTTTTCGTTACAGAGAGAAGAAGGTTAAGAGGTGACTTAATCAAGGCATACAAGATGATCAGAGGATTAGATAGGGTGGATAGTGAGAGCCTTTTTCCTTGGATGGTGATGGCTAGCACGAGGGGACATAGCTTTAAATTGAGGGGTGAGAGATATAGGACAGATGTTAGAGGTAGGTTCTTTACTCAGAGAGTAGTAAGGGCGTGGAATGCCCTGCCTGCAGCAGTAGTGGACTCGTCAACATTAAGAGCATTCAAATGGTTATTGGATAAACATATGGATGATATTGGAATAGTGTAGATTAGAGGGGCTTTAGACTGGTTCCACTGGTCGGCGCAACATCGAGGGCCGAAGGGCCTGTACTGCGCTGTAATGTTCTATGTTCTATGTTCTAAGTCGTCTGCATTCTGGGCGGCAGTCACAGGCCTACAGTTACAGTCCCGGGCAAGCAGACGCAAGGCGCGCAGGAACTGGTCGACTGATTCACCTGGCTGCCGTCTGCGCGTAGCGAGGAGGTGTCTTGCATAGACTTCGTTAGGCCGTTAATTATACAGGCCTTTTAACAGTTCGATAGCGCCCGTATAATTTTCCGCGTCTCGGATCGTAGCTTATATTACGTCACTTACCCGACTGCGGAGCACCCGTAGTTTGTCATCATCTGTACTGATGGCAGTGGAGGCTTTGATGTAATCCTCGAAACATTGCAGCCAGTGGTCAAACGTGTTAGAGGCTCCGGCAGCTTGCGGGTCCAGATTCAGCCTTTCGGGTTTCAGTAGCTGCTCCCTTCTTCCAAAAAAACTTGCCAATAAAATTGATGCACTATCAATTGAGCGAGACTAGTTGTGAGCAAGACAAATAGGCTTTTATTGGCAAGAACTTGGAGGCTTTTATTGGCAAGAACTTGGAGCCATCCCGTGATCTGGTCTGAACTGAGAGCAAGGGGGGAGGAGCCACTGCCTTTATACCTGGACCAGGGGGAGGAGACTTGGGCGGAACCGACAGGGATGTGCCACATATACAGGTAACAGATGGCAGATAACAGTGGTTTACCACACTGCTTTTTGAAGAATAGTTATTTTACTTCAGCTTCAAGAGACTACAGAAGTATTTCCAGTGTTAAGAAGCTATGTGGAAACCTCTGACCAGGAACCATGCAGTTTACTACTTAAGCAATTGATGACTTACTTGGAACACAATTGATTAGTTTACAGATTGGGCCATGAATGTTGCAAGTAAGCAGTCCTGTTTCTTAAGTGCTATAGTGCTTGGTTCCTAGCCAGCAGTTTCCACTTGGTTTCCTGTCACTATAGCTCATTTAGTGGTACAGTTTCACCAATTTCCAATAGGAGAACAAGCCAGAGACAGCTCCAAGTAAGGCTCGCTGCCAGTGGAACAGGAAACCTAATCCACCTGCCTAAAACTATACACCTTGTTTGACAAATCAGTGCTCACAGTTATCATGGCTGCTTCTGTTTCATTACTGGTTGCATTCGAGGCTGCCAAGAACAGCACATCTGATACTAAAGTAATTAATTTTAAGCTGTTGATCCATTCAGCATTGTTGTCAAATTTGTCAGCCTTGGGTTCCCCTGATAGCTCAGCAAATTTATCCAGCAATTAGCTCAGCCAAATATCTCAGATCAGTCCTCATTCTGCCTGCTTCACTGATCTCTTTTCAACCTTTAGGATTAGGGATATGAAAACCACGCAGGATTTCCAAATCTGATTGCTATGCAGCAAGTTTTGTTTGAAGTGTGCGATGTGCGGCCTTCAACTAGAGCTCCTCTCCATTACTGTACCTTTTTTAATAGGATGTCCAACTTTTCAGCAACAAAGGTATCAGTTCTGTCCATATGTATCTGACGTTAACATTCAGCCAATTTTCCTACTACGACTGCAATGTTCTCTTTAATGACAAGATGTAACCCTTTAAAGGGTGCTGCTTCACCAGATTTTGAACAACACTTGCTTACTGACTGTTGTGGGCCTCAGTTGTGCCTTTGTCCTATATGGACCACCGTTGTGTGTGCTTGTCATACCTGGACACATCCCCTTCCAGTTTGGTTCCTCCCCTCGGCACCTATTATAAAGGTGGCTGTCTCCTCCCCCTTGTTCAGTCCAGGTCAGTTATTTGTTGGGATTTGCTCCTGATTCTGTTGTGAATAAAAGCCTACACTTGTATTGGCACACCGGTAGTCTTTCGCCTTATTGATAGCGCATCACTGACATCAGTTCATTAAAATTATAAGAACATAAGAAATAGGAGCAGGAGAAGGGCATTTAGCCCTTTGAGCCTGTTCCACCTTTCAAATTTTCTGCTTTATCCCCGTATCCCTTGACGTTTTTAACATGAACATAGAAACATAGAAAAACTACAGCACAAACAGGCCCTTCGGCCCCAAAAGTTGTGCCGAACACATCCCTACCTTCTAGACCTACCTATAACCCTCCATCCTATTAAGCTCCATGTACTCATCCAGGAGTCCCTTAAAAGACCCTATTGAGTTCGCCTCTACCACCATTGACGGCAGGCGATTCCACTCGCCCACCACCCTCTGTGTGAAAAACTTACCCCGAACATCTCCCCTGTACCTACCCCCAGCACCTTAAACCTGTGTCCTCTCGTAGCAGACATTTCCACCCTGGGAAAAAGCCTCTGAGAGTCCACCCGATCTATGCCTCTCAACATCTTATACACCTCTATTAGGTCTCCTCTCATCCTTCGTCACTCCAAGGAGAAAAGACCGAGCTCCCTCAGCCTATCCTCATAAGGCATGCCACTCAATCCAGGCAACATCCTTGTAAATCTCCTCTGCACTCTTTCAATCTTTTCCACATCCTTCCTATAGTGTGGCGACCAGAACTGAGCACAGTACTCCAAGTGGGGTCTGACGAGGGTCTTATATAGCTGCATCATTATCCCCGGACTCCTAAACTCAATCCCTTGATTGATAAAGGCCAGCACACCATACGCCTTCTTAACCACCTCCTCCACCTGCGGGGCCGATTTTAGAGTCCTATGGACCCGGACCCCAAGGTCCTTCTGATCCTCTACCGTACTAAGAGTCTTTCCCTTTATATTGTACTCCTTCATCCCATTTGTCCTACCAAAATGGACCACGACGCATTTATCTGGGTTGAAGTCCATCTGCCACTTCTCCGCCCAGTCTTGCATCCTATCTATGTCCCTCTTGTAACTCTGAAGAAACCTAAAGATTTCAGTCTTGAACATATGCAACGACTGAACATCCACAGCCCTCTGGACAGAGTATGCCAAAGATTCACCATCCCCTGAGGGACGCAATCCCTCCTCATCTTAGTCCTAAACGGCCTGCCCCTTATTCTGAGACTGTGTCCTCTGTTTCTAGAACCCCTCCAAGATAAGGGAAACATCCTTCTTGCATTTACCCTGCTGAGCCTAGTAAGAATTTTGTATCTTTGAATGAGATCACCCCTCATTCTTTGAAACTCCAGAGAATAATGGAACAAACCCTTCATCCCTCCATTCCAGGAATTATTTGGTAAACCTTCATTGCACTGCCTCTATGGTGAGTATATATTTCCTTAGGTAAGAAGATCAAAACACCTAGGCTCTATATTATTTCAGTATGGAATCTTTCCTTCTATATACAATACCTCTTTTAATAAAGGCAACTTACCATTTGCCTTCTTAACTAAAGTTTTTAAAGTTTAAAGTTTATTTATTCGTCACAAGCAAGGCTTACATTAACACTGCAATGAAGTTACTGTGAAATTCCCCTAGTCGCCACAGTCCGGCACCTGTTCAGGTCAATGCACAAGTAATTTCTTACTCTACCTGCACATTAGCTCATGAACAAGTCCCTTCAAAAATTTCCCAGCTTTTCACCATTTAAGAAATATTTTATTTTCTCTTTCTTAATCATTTTTTGCCCCTCCTTTGTGGAATTCTAAAATGCTCAAAATCCTCAGATTTACCTTTTTGTGGGCAACATTTAAAACCTCTTCCTTTGATCTGATTTAATCCTTGATTTCTTCCATTAGCTACAGTTGGAACACTTACTTTGCTGGGTTTTTATGCATTAAAGGAATGTAATTTTGCTGTAAACTATGCATTTGTTCTTTAAATGTTTACCATTGCCTATCTACCACCGTAGCTTTCAATGTAGTTTCCCAAACCAGCATAGAAAATTTGCCACTCCTACCTTCATTGTTTCCTTTGTGTAAGTTGTAAACTCTAGTCTCTGATTGAGTGACATCACTTTCAAACTTAATGTAAAATTTCAGCATGTTATGGTCGCTCTTTCCAAAGGCTCTTTACAACAGGATAATTACTTAGCCCCTTTTCATTACACAAATTTGGCACCAGCCTGCCTTCTGCTTTGCTGTTGGTGAGTCTACAACCATGAATCAAACCAGTTCTCATTTGCCCTTTTTTTAGGTCAAACCAAATAAACAAACTCAGATTAAGTCAGGACAAAGTAAAAGGGGCAGCTCCCCAAAAGGAGGGGGAACAGCCCGAACAGAAATCAAAGTACAAAGGAAACTTAAAAACATCAAATTAAAATGTGATTGTCAGGGTTGATAACGCTTTTTGAAGGAAAATCCAATAAACTCATGAAGTTATGAGATTAATTGAAACGTGCACCTTTGAAGATTTTAAAATTCCAATAGAACAAGAAACCTGTGCTGTGTGATGTAGTAGCTTGATACTGCAGAATATAATTTAAAACTTGTGCGAGGATAGAATGTGATACAAAAAAATCCTTCACAATTCCAACAATTAACTAATTGTTATTAATTGGGGCAGCACAGTGGTTAGCACTGCTGCCTCACAATGCCAGGGACCCGGGTTCGATTCCTGGCTTGGGTCACTGTCTGTGCAGAGTCTGCATGTTCCCCCCATGTCTGCGTGGGTTTCCTCTGGGGCTCCGGTTTCCTCCCACAGTCCAAAAGATGTGCTGGTTAGGTGCATTGACCATGCTAAAATTCTCCCTCAGTGTACCTGAATAGGCACCGGACTGATTAGGGGATTTTCACAGTAACTTCATTATAGTGTTAGAAGCAAATTACTGCGGATGCTGGAATCTGAAACCAAAAGACAAAATGCTGGAAAATCTCAGCAGGTCCGGCAGCATCCGTATGGAGAGAAAAGCGCCGATGCCCCGAGTCCAGACAACCCCCCAAAGGGTCTTTGAAGTGTTGTCTGGACTCAAAACGTCAGCTCCCCTCTCTCCATACAGATGCCGCCAGACCCGCCGAGACCCCCCAGCACCCTCTCCCTTGGTTTCATTGTAGTGTTAATCTAAGCCTACTAGTGACGCTCATAAATAAGCTTAAATTTAATTAAACAATTAGTTAAACAATTGGGTAGTTACATTGAGGAGCACAACATTTGGATAGTGCCACAGTTACTAATAATTATCTGCTGAGGTTCTTGAAAGATTAAATTCTCCTCCAAGAATTATTTGGAAGTATCCAATCTCCAAAAGAGTCAGCTTTAAAGAAGTATTAGATTAATTTTTATCCTTTTGTTTAAGTTCTTTTTATGACTTCTGTCAACTTAGATGCTTTAAGCAAATAGGATGCCATATACCCTGACAAGTGAAGTGCAGGATATGGCAGTTTTAATCTATTACATACGATATGTACAACACTAACCTTTAACTTCAAAACACATTCATAGGAACGATTAAGATATAATGGATCCAGGAGACATGAGTATCAAAAAGGACTATTAACTTTATCTATTGAAACTTGCTTAAATAGACTTTACGTCATCACATGGCAATCCTTAGAGTTATGCACAGTCACATAAATAAGATTTACTGTGTCATTTTTGCCCTGAGGATTAATGTTAGCTGGCTTGATCATTCAGTAATGAGTGATCTCACAAGAAAAGGCCCTTTTCACAAGAAAGGGCCATTTTCAACTCGTTGTTGCTGGTAATTAAAACAGAGGTGCTGAACAGAACAAGTTGTATTTTCCTCATTTTTGCTGCAGTGATCATTTCAGCAGTAAAATTCAGAGGCTAAGAAGGTAATTAAATGATGAATTACATTATTACCTTTGCAACAGTACCAGTTATTGCCATCAACTGATAGCACTTAGCTGTGAATACACAAGCAACAGACTAAGAAATGGCTTGATAAATCCAATTGCATGAAAACTTATCAGGAGATCCATGTTTGCAACATTCAATACAATTACTTCCATATATGCAGGACTTGTCATCTACAATGTGACAATTTGACCATTGAAGCAGTGATGGATTTCGTAACTCCCAAAGGTGAATGTACTCCACTGCAAATAAGACATCCGTATGTTTTGTTGCAATTAAGAGGTTTACAATATTGTTCTGCTTTGGAACAGTGGGCAGAATCTTGTGCTGCTCCCGGGAACAGGAAGCAAGGACGGGGGGGAAATTAATTAAGCAGGAAGTCAAAAACTCAGCTTCCCGATGGTGGAATGAGCTTTTGCAATTAAGTTCAGTGACGTTTGAAGGCATGTTGAATTTCTTGATGGCAAGCGTTGGGAAGCATATTTGCATGCATCTGCATGTTATACGTGCTCACTAAAAGGCCAGTTCACCAGAAATAAATGATCCTTTCCAATTAAGTTATTGATGAGCGAGCAATATGTGCCTTCAGATTTACGAAACCATGTAAATGGCATGTAGCAGGCAATGTAGTCAACTTGCTTGAATTGACATGAGTAACAATTCTTTTTTTCCCTCTTTGGAGAGGGTTGTTCAATGAGGCAATGATCGTGTGGTGACAGTCTAAGGGGCATGGGGCAGGGAGGCTGGCAGGGTGGGGAAAGCACAGTAAGAAGTCTCACAACACCAGGTTAAAGTCCAACAGGTTTATTTGGTAGCAAATACCATAAGCTTTCGGAGCAATGCTCCTTCGTCAGATGGAGTGGTCTCTGTTCTCAAACAGGGCACAGACACAGAAATCAAATTACAGAATACTGATTAGAATGCAAATCTCTACAGCCAGCCAGGTCTTAAATGTACAGACAATGTACACCATTGTCACCATTGTCTGTACATTTAAGACCTGGCTGGCTGTAGAGATTTGCATTCTAATCAGTATTCTGTAATTTGATTTCTGTGTCTGTGCCCTGTTTGAGAACAGAGACCACTCCATCTGACGAAGGAGCATTGCTCCGAAAGCTTATGGTATTTGCTACCAAATAAACCTGTTGGACTTTAACCTGGTGTTATGAGACTTCTTACTGTGCTTACCCCAGTCCAACGCCGGCATCTCCACATCAGGGTGGGGAAAGCCAGCGGGAGTCCAGGGCAAAGACAGAGTGAGGGAGGGAAGACAAGGGTGCAGGGATAGGGGAGGGAGGGAAGGACCTTGCATGTTAGGTTTGGGGTCCTGTGAATGGGATGGTTTCAGGGCAGGGTTGGTGGAAGTTAGATGGTCTGAAATGACAGAGTTGACGCTGCCTAAGTTGGGGTCCTAGGGTTTGAACTGAGAGTACTGGGCAACAAAGTGAAGAGTCACAATGAGAACTGGTAGTGGAATGTTGTAGGATGGTAGTTCCAGTTTAAGTCTTAAGTTTAAGTTTATTTATTAGCGTCACAAGTAGGCTTACATTAACACTGCAATGAAGTTACTGTGAAAATCCCCTAGTCGCCACACTCTGGCACCTGTTTGGGTACACTGAGCGAGAACTTAGTATGCACCTAATCAGCATGTCTTTCGGACTGTGGGAGGAAACCAGAGCACCTGGAGGAAACCCACGCAGACATGAGAAGAACGTGCAGACTCCACACAGATAGTGACCCAAGCTGGGAATTGAACCCCGGTCCCTGGTGCCGTGCGGCAGCAATGCTAACCACTGTGCCCCCATCACGCCAGAGTCATGGTTGAGTAATGGATGGTCTCATGAGGTTGGGTAATGGATGGTCTCATGAGGTTGGGTAATGGATGGTCTCATGAGGTGGGGGTCATGGAAATGAACTATGATGAAGCCCACATGGTAGCAGTTTTGCTCCCTGACTCATGTAACATTCAGATCCCAGCAAGATTGGGAACTGCAGTAAAGTTTGTGCTGAAGGACAACTCAAGTATTCAAGCTGACCAAAGTTGGGGGAGAAATGGTGGGATGGTAGAGGAAGTGAGGCAGGGGTTAGCTTCTATGGCCTGGGGGGAAGTGGAGGTGCGGACACAACAGTGTGCTGATAATGGGCTGGGTGGTGCATCTATGATGGCAAGGCAAGGGTTTCTTGAATGTGTCTGGAGAGCAATTGAGGGGAGCCCAAAGAATATGCTGACGAGATGGATCACTACAATTCATTCACAGATCACCTCCAGCATACATGATGTAGGCTCATCCATGTCCTGTCCTTTATCTGCACCCCAGCAGAAACTGGCTTCCAGCTGAAATTGACTGTCCACTCCACCAGCAAGCTGCCAGGGAATGTAGGTGCCCACAGTTCACCCTCATTGGATTCATTCAAGTAAGGGTGGCACAGTGGTTAGCTCTGCTGCCTCACAGTGCCAGGGACCTGGGTTCAATTCTGACCTTGCGTGGCTGCCTGTTTAAGGCTTACACATTCTGTCCATGTTTGCATGGGTGCTCTGGTCTCCTCCCACACTCCAAAGATGTGTAGGTTAGGTTGATTGGCCCTACACAGAGTTTAAGGTTAACACTGGCCTATCCCCCTTAGTGTCAGGGGAGTTAGCAGGGTAAATACATGGGTTCAAGGGGATAGGCCCTAGGTGCGATTGCTGTCAGTGCAGACTCAATGGCCTGAATGGCCTCCGTCTGCACTGTAGGGATTCTATGATTCTAAGGCTCAATTAAAGTATTGATCAGGTTGTAAGCCCACCTGCCCAAATGTATGGATTATTCCTTGCGCCCAGTTAATGCTGATCAATGAACCTCTACCCCTTGAGCTTGGAGAGCAAAATTACAGAAAATAGACTTAATTTTTATTCTCGTTATTCCAGTCATTGAAGACACAACTGATGTACGTATTCAGTTCCTAAATGTTTTTTCTGTCTGTGTGGAATATCATATTATATGAGTGCATTATTTGAAAAGTTCATGCAAAGCACTTGTTATCAATTTTATAAATATATAATTATATAAATTAGAAATATATTAATCAATGTGATCAATTGTCATCATTTTGCATCATGATTCTTTTCATACAGGGTAGAAGCAAAACAGTAACTTTCCACTCTGTGAAAAGGTGATAAACAGGGTCACCTTTTATATGATTTAGGTTAATGTCAAAAATAAAAGTTTATTTAATCAATGTGTGTGATATTTATTGTTCCTTTGTTTGGTTCATTGTTATATGTACCCTATAATTTTCATCATTATGACTGTTATTGTGCATACTAAGATAGAATCCACTTTTGTAATGAATTGTAATTCACAGTGTGACAAAGTTGTAAGACAAAGGGAAAAGAAGAACCTTATCTATAGCTAAGTTCAGAGGCTGGGAACTAAATTTCTTTGACTTGATTTATAACTGTCACATGTATTGATGTACAGTGAAAAGTATTGTTTCTTGCGCTATACAAAGCATACCGTTCATAGAGAAGGAAAGGAGAGGGTATTGAATATAGCGCTACAGGCACAATTAGGGTGTAGAGAAATATCAGCTTAATATAAGGAATGTCCATTCAAAGTTCTGATGGCAGCAGGGAAGAAGCTGTTCTTGAGTCGGTTGGTACATGACCTCAGACTTTTTTATTTTTGCCCAATGGAAGAAGGTGGAAGAGAGTATGTCCGGGGTGCATGGGATCCTTGATTATACTGGCTGCCATTCTGAAGCAGCGGGAAGTGTAGACAGAGTCAGGTCTCGGCGCTCTCTGCAAGCACTGGCCATAGGGTAGTTGTTGACCTGAAACATTAGGCAGGATTTTCTGGTCCTTCCCATCAGCGGGATCTTCTGGTCCCACCGAAAACGATCCCTACCATGGGTCCCCTGACAGCAGGATGGGCGCGCCACTCAAAGCACCGCAGACTTCGAAGAGTATTGGAGTACTGTGAGCAGTTTTGGACCTCATATCTAAGGAAGGATGTGCTGGCCTTGGAAAGGGTCCAGAGGAGGTTCACAAGAATGATCCCTGGAATGAAGAGCTTGTTGTAGGAGGAATGGTTGAGGATTCTGAGTCTGTACTCGTTCGAGTTTAGAAGGATGAGGGGGGATCTTATTGAAACTTACAGGATACTGCGAGGCCAGGAAAGAACGAACGTGGAGAGGATGTTTCCACTTGTAGGAAAAACTAGAACCAAAAGGGAACAACCTCATGCTTAAAGGAGTGATCCTTTAAAACAGAGATGAGGAGGAATTTCTTCAGCCAGAGAATGATGAATCTGTGGAACTCTTTGCCGCAGAAGGCTATGGGGGCCAGGTCATTGAGTGTCTTTAAGACAGAGATAGATAGGTTCTTGATTAATAAGGGGATCAGGGGTTATGGGGAAAAGGCAGGTGAATGGGGACAAGAAAAAAATCAGTCATGATTGAATGGTGGAGAAGACTTGATGGGCCGAGTGGCCTAATTCTGCTCCTATGGTCTTATGGTCTCAGTAGATCCCACTGGCAGCCGATGGTGAGCCTCCTCCGCCGCTGGAAAACATGCTGCGGAGCTGGAAAATCCCACCCGTTAACTCTATTTCAGCCTCCACAGATGCTGCCTGATCTGCTGAGCGTTTCCTGCATGTTCTATTTCTATTGCATCAGCATCGGCAGGATTTTGCTTTATGGGTTATTTCAGACAGATTTCAATATGGGTACGTACTACAAAGTAAATATTGGAACAGTTAAATCCATGGACACACAGTGCAGTAGGATATTTTAATGAAAGTAGCAAAGATAGAAAGGGTTTGAATGTGATTAATGACAATTCACTGGAAGTCTTCAGTCAATATGAAGCTTCTAACAAAGCTAATCAAGTGCAGGATTGCATCTCAAGAGCATTTGGTTATAAATCAAGACATGTTTTGTTGATCTTGAATAAATCACTGATTTGGTCATGTGTGAAGTATTATGTGGTTTTGGAGCACCCTTCTTTGTTATGAAGTTAACTTGTTAAGAAAAGCTTCCAAGGGGAAAGATGAGGTTCATTGTAAGATTTAATGATGACTCCTCAAGGGAAAGCATCCATAAGATTTTCTCTATCACAATCTCCTGAGCTTAGAATGAATCATTCACAATTATAAGGTTCCAGAGAAAATATGATACCTTTTGCAGTCAAACCAGTTCATGACATTTAGATATGAACTGAAATAATGTAGTGTGAATCAATTTGCAGATGTTATCATGTGTGCTGGTTTAAGGGGCCAATGTCACAGAATCACAGAATTAAAGAACAGAAGGAAGTCTTTCAGCCCTTTGTGTCTACACAGGCTGTCTGAATTAGCAATTCACCCAGTGCCATTCCCTTGCCTCCTCCTCATAACCATGCACGTTCTTCCTATTAAGATAATAATCTAATTTCATATTGTTACACTCCCATATTGTGTTACTACTGGAGGGGAAATTCTCAGAACGGAACCCTGGCTTTAAAGATCGTACCTTTTGCTTCTTTATTAGAAAAGTGGATGAATATTGTCACAGGACTGCCAATTAGCTTTTAACACCAAAAATCATTTATTAAATATGAAAAGTTTGACTACAATACAATACTCATTCACTCCCACTAAACTTCACAAATGTACACAGATTTTAAGGTTAACACTGGTAACAAAATATATCTCATGCTATAAGATTTTCAGTAAACTCACAGGGCGGAATTTTCCCGTCCCACGCATCATGGGAATTGAAGTGGACAGGGCAGGACTATGCAAAGGTCTGATGACATCTGGCGGAATCTTCCGGTCATGGGGCGAGCGTGGCTGGAAAATCCCGCCCACAATCTCTGTAATCCAACAAGTTAACTGTTGTCAGACAACACCCCACTCAGTGACAGATGCCACTCAATTGCTCTTCTGTGGATTTCTCTTCAATTTCCCCCTCCCCCCAGGTGACTATTATACTATGAGCCATCTGATCTCATTGGACTCTAGCTTCCACCTTAATGTTTCCAAACTCCACTGTCAAACAGACACACCTTAGAATCTTCCGTCAAATGATGCTTTCCCTCAATTGTTTTCAGCAAGGATCCGCCTCCAGGTTTATAGCTCTCCTTTCAGCATTCCTTTGTCTTGAATAACCTGGAGCTTTCAAACTTTCACACCGTCTCTCAGGGATCCAGCCACCAATTACTTCAACCTCTTACTGTACAGACTCTAGTAAGATATCACCAACCTTATGAGTGCTTCAGATATCACTAACTCCACTGGGCCTACAATTTTGAACTCTGACTTTAACTTCAACGAGCAGTATCCTGTTCCGATGGCAGTTCATCTTTCTACCTGTATATTTCAATTTTCCTGGAAACTTCTCTTCATCCTTTAGTTTCTATAACTTACTGTTCCTCAAGCTTCTGGAGTTACTTTATTGCCCATTACACCAATGGCATGGCTTTCCTTCTAATAGAGTTGAGAGAGCTGTTCTATCTCTAGTTTCCTAGCTCTGACTGCTATAGGGTCAGTGTAAAACTAAACTCAGCAAACCCTCCTCACCTAAAAAGTAGCCTCTGGTTGCTTAGCAACAGCTCATTCTTTCTCCAAGCTGCTGTTTACTTTTCACGTTGTAAACTCTAAGGACAATACAGACACAGTTTGAATTGAAACCAAAGCTCCCCCATATGTGCAAACACCTTTATTTAACATGAACTAACTAGAACGTTACCAATTCTTACACAAAAACAAACTCACTTAAAATTGTACCTGATTTCTAATATCCAACAATGTAACCATAGATTACTTACAACTACCTCTGCTTCCTAACAATAGGTAAAAGCAAAATATTGCAGTTGCTGGAAATCTGAAATAAAAACAGAAAAGAATCTAATTTCTTTTGGAATGCTTCAATTGAACCTGCCTTCACTACACTCTCAGGCAGCACCCTAACTGCTCATTGCCTGAAAAATATTTTCCCCATGATGTCTTTGCTCCCTTTGCCAATTACTTTAGCTCTATGCTCTTTAATTCCTGATCCTTTCACGAGTGAGTACAGTCTTTTTCCCTGTCTACCCTGGCCAGACCCCTCATGATTTTATATACCTCTATCAAATCTCCCCTCAGCCTTTTCCTCAACAGAAACAGTCCCAGCCTCTCCAACCTATCTTTATAACCGCAGTTCTTCATCCCTGGAACCTTCCTCGTGAACCTTTCCTGTCCTCTCCCCAGTGCCTTCACATCTTTCCAAGAGTGCAGTGCCCCAAAGTGGATGCAATACTCCAGCTGAGGTTGAGCTAGTGCCTTACACATGTTCAACATGACCTGTTGCTTTGACACTCAATGCCCCAATAATAAAGGCTAGGATATTGATTGCTTTATTAACCGCTCTATCAATCTGTCCTACCACCTTCAGTGATTTACGCACATACGCACCCAGGTCCCTCTGTTCCGGCACCTCCTTTAGTGTTGTGCCTGTTATCTTATATTACCTGCCCATGCTCTTCCTACCAAAATGAATCACTTCACACTTTTCTCAGTTCACAATGGTTCCAAAGATTCATGTGCTATTTGGGCTCTGTCCTACGGTGCATGGAAACCAAAGCCTGCAATGTGCCTGAGACACTCAACATGCCCAAGTGCTTCCAATCACCATTCAAAATTGTAAAAGTTTGTGCACAAACTGTATGCAAGACTCATTAAGGTCTAAATTTCATTCAAATTACAGGGAATAGGCAGGAGAATGGGGTTGAGAAGCATATCAGACATGATTGAATGGCAGAACAGACGCGATGGGCCAAATGGCCTAATTCTGCTCCTATATCTTATGGCCTTGTTGGCTAAATTTTAGATTTATTTAATCAATAATCGCAGTGAGCCTGTCATTCCATAAAACCCATTGCAGCTGTTCTTTAAGATAGACCATCCTAAAATACAATAAAATTCAGAAATATAATAACTGATTTATCATTGAAGATACCACTCTTTTACCTGTTTATGTAATGAGTTGAATTGCTTTTTTTGGCAGTATATTTCGTAGATGATCTCAGTTGACGTGATAACTAGCAGGAAGATTCCAGAATAGAACCCTGGTTCAAAAGATCATAACTTTTACTTTTTTTAACATAAATGTGGAGGAACAGAGTCACAGGACTGCTAATTAGTTTTAACAAGAAAAAAGTATTTATTAAATATGAAAAGATTGAATTATGATACAATACTCCTTTACTCCCCCGTTAGCTTAATAAATACGCACAGATTTTAAGATTAACATGGATTACAAAGTATACCCTAAGCTACAATGGTCTCAGCAACATATCATCCCTTTAAACACACAAAATGACTGTGGTCAAATACGCTCTTCACTCTGAACCTTAAGTGAATGTCTGAGGATTTCTCTTCAAAATCTCCCCAGATGATTGTCACATGTGAGTTTCCAAACTCCAGTCCCAAAAAACATGTTTTAAAATCTTCTTTCACAATAATGCTTTCCATTAGCGGTTTGCCTTCCAGGTATTCCAAATGACTCTTTTAAACAAAGCTTCCACTCCACTTTTAACAACAAATCTAGTATCCAGGTTTTACCACTTCCCCTTTAGGATTTCTTTGTCTTGACCATTGTACAAACTGTTTGCAATTGCTTTAACTATCAATCCTGAGCTCTTTTAAGATGGCATCAAAGTTTTGATTTACGTCTGAAGTCTGCTTCCTCACTTTAAATCTGGCTACTGCAACTGTCTCTTTAACTCAGAACACTTTACTTTTCCCCTTGAATTCTCCTGAACAATACCTTGGTCTCTGTTCTCTTAACTTTAGTCTTCTTTAGACATTTTTCATGTCCCAATTCCCTGGTTACTTGGACTGTATCTAGTTCTTTGGGAAGCCTGCCTCTTTGCAGCTTCCTTGTCCTATTCAGTCTTTCTTCTGGCAGTGTTGAGAGCTGTTCACTCCCCAGTGTTCTGAAATAAAAACAAATTTAGCTAAATTACGAACAAAAACCTTTCTACCTTAAAAGATACAGAATCTGGTGAAATGGTTCAATGACAATATTCTCTCCCTCAATGTTAGTAAAATGTAAGAGATAGTCATCAACTTCAGGAAGTGTAGCAGAGGTCATGCCCCTGTCTACATCAATGGCGATGAAGTGGAATTGGTCGAGAACTTCAAGTTTCTAGCTGTCCAGATCACCATCAACCTGTCCTGGTCCCTCCACGGTGATGCTATAGTTGAGAAAGTTCACCAATGCCTTTACTTTTTCGAGAGGCTAAGGAAATTCAGCATCTCTGCTATGACTTTCACCAATTTTTACAGATGCACCATCGAAAACATCCTTTTCGGATGCATCAAAGCTTGGTATGGCTCCTGCTCTAACCAAGACCGCAAGAAACTACAATAAGTTGTGAATGTAGTCCAGTCCATCATGCAAATCACCTCCCATCCATTGACTCCATCTATACTTCTCGCTGCCTCAGAAGAACAGCCAGCATAATTGAGGACCCCTTGTACCCTGCACATATTCTCTTCCACCTTTGTGCGTCAGAAAAAAGCCCTTAAATGGATAAGTGGGAAAGTTCAGCATTCATGAGGATTTAAAACAGGGGGTGACAGATCAGCCAGTCATTAGGCATTCCATCAAATACTTTTTACTACTAAGCCAATGGTCAGGAATATCAGGGGGGTGCATGATGGTTGGTGTATTCTCTTCAGTTTGCTTTGCATGCCCGCTGAAATTGAGTTTTACTCCCAACAATGTTACGCAGGAACCTTGAGATTTAGTAACTGTTTGAGAGAGAAAGGTATGATTTTGGCTTATGCTGTAACCTAGCAACCAACATTGTTTGCATCTTTCACATTCTCCAGCTGTTTGCCATTAATGACCCAAGTGCTTTTGATCATACTGCCCAGGTAACAGAATGGAAATCTTTGCAGGGGTGAAGTAAAAGGAATAGATAGCCTTCTAATCTTGAACAAAAAACGAATCACTGCATCAAAGCAGCAAACATAGCCACGCTAGAATTTGTTTGACAAAAGCAAAATTGGAAGTTTCATTTTTCAAAAGCACAACTTGGTATCTGCAAAAGCAATTAATTTAATGGCATTTCAAGCATTGCAGCTATTGACTTTGTGAAAAGAATTACTCCTTCAATTTAGCAATGAAAATGTGAGCTGAAATTTCATACTAGACCTCCAGTTCACTGTTTCCTTATTGTTCTTTTTCTCTGCAATTTCCCTCTGAGAATAATGATGCCATGCACAGACCCACTTGTTGGCCACAAAATCTAGCTATGTACTGCTGCTTTTACCAAAGTATTAGGGAATCCCAGAGCCCCAGAATTGTGGCCTACTGCTTCTAGCCAATTCCAGGATGGTCCACACAATATACGATGACTGTAAAAGTATTAGCATGGGCATGCCATGTGTGCACTAGTACTATGCAGCGTGGTAAGATCATGATATCAAAGAGCATCTAATGTTCATTCGGTACCCAATTGGGGTGGTGGACTGTTTCATTTTGTATTCAGAACGGTTAGGAACACAAGCGTGTGGGGCAATATGTTAGGGGGTTCGACCAGGGGTCGGGGGGGGGGGGACAGCGGGTGGTGGGGGGTGATGGGGTGATGGGGTGACGCCAGGTGGTAATGGCCGGGTCAGTGGTGGATGGGGAGGCCAGGAGGCCAGTGATGTTCTTGTGGGGGAGAAGTGGGTGGAAGGCCAGCAATGTCCGTGGGGAGAGTGAGAGGCCAGCGATCTCAATGCTGGGAGGACTTGTTTAGCAATGTCCCAGAGATCGGCACATGTGCGAGGGCCCGCTCAGCGCACTGAGCCTCTTCAGTGGGAATAGGCCCCGTCCACGGATTTTATGCGTGTTTCACACTAGTGCCCTCTGCAGTGCACAGAGTCTGGGAGATTCATTTTGAAAGTCCTGCTGAAAAAACCAGTGTGATTTACTCCAGTTTTTATGCGAATTTGACAGCGAGAATCTTTTTAGGAGAATCGCCCCCTTGTCTTGTTTCTTGTTCCTTATCTCTGTCCAGATCTGAATCGTAAGCCCAAGTATTATTGGCTTCCTTTCCAAGGATATCAGGCTGTTTCGTTCCTTTTATATTTCCCATATCCATTTTCACTCTATAAGATCTTGGCTGTGGAGTTCTTTCTAATACTTTTTCCTGTTGTTGATATTTCCTGCCCGGGCTGTGGCAGTTTTAAATCTCATGTTCTGTGTCTGAAGCTGAGGTTACAAGCTTGGTTGCAATGTTGTTGCTCCTCGCCCCTTTTAACTCTCTCATGATCATCTGAGGTGATATTAGGTTGGAATTTCTTTTGTAGAGCTGAAAGTTGAGTTGGCAGCCATCTTCCCTGTTTTGCGATGACAAGGTTCCTGTAACGAAGAAGAACTAAGTTAATACCTTCATTCTTTTTCAGCAATTCCTTGATTGTTTGAACGCCTCTTTTTGCTACTCTCTTTGGCTGAAGATATCTAGCTGAGCTAGCAATGTGCATGAAGCAATATTCCTCTGCAAAATTGTGGAATAATTCCTTTGCAAACTGAAGACCATTTTTTGACACCGCAATGTCTGAGATGTCGTGTGTTGAAAGATTCTCTTCAGTGATTGAGTGACTACCTCGCCCGCAATGCAATGCAATCTGTTCACTTCAATCCATCTGGAGTAGTAATCAATGGTGATGATAAATACTTTGTCTTTAAACTCAAATAAATTCATTCCCAGGCACTTCCATTGCCTTAATGGAAAAGTGGAGGGTAACAGTGGTTTACTCTGCTGCTGGCTAGTCACTACACATATTAGGCAATTTGAGATTAGTTCTTCTCTCGAATGACTAATGCTTGGTCACCTGACTGACTGCTGGACTCTTGCATGGCATTTTGTTAAGTTTTAAGTTTAAGCTTATTTATTAGTGTCACAAATAGGCTTACATGAACACTGCAAGGAAGTTACTGTGAAAATTCCCTAGTCGCCACACTCTGGCGCCTGTTCGGGTGCACTGAAGGAGAATTTAGCATGGCCAATGCACCTCCAACCAGCACGTCTTTCGGACTGCGGGAGGAAACCGGAGCACCCGGAGGAAACCCACACAGACATGGGGAGAACTTGCAGACTCCACACAGACAGTGACCCAAGCCGGGAATCAAATCCGGGTCCCTGGTGCTGTGAGGCAGCTGTGCCAACCACTGTGCCACCATGCCACCCCAAACTGAGGACCATTGTCTGACACCACAATTTCACTATCGCCAAGTGATCTTGATGTACTTTTTAGAGAATTTCAAGTTTAAGCATTTTAGAAATCACTCGTCTGTCAATAAGAAATCATCAATGATCGTGAGTTATTTTATCTGTCAGAAGCACTGGCATAGTATTGTGTTGTTAGGAGTATAATCTGACCATCCTCTCTGGTAATACCCTTATTATTTGGATGCATTCTTCATCCTGCTGTTGTGCTTGCTTAATCTCTTGTAGTCTCTTCTTAGTGGCTGGTAAGGTAATGAGTGAGGTATGTGCTTCCACTTCCTCAGTGAAATCCAAAATCTTCCAGTCTGACTCCTTCCACTAGTTTTCTTCATAGTGCACCTGCTGTCATCTGGTATTTCCCTTGAACATACTCGGTCACTGCATCATTTCTCATTAGTCTGAGTCTGAAGCATTGATTTAGACAGCATTTTTGCAATATCCTTTAGCTTAAGAAGAGTAACCAGAAGAGTGGCCAGTTTCACAGACACAGAGGGGGTCGATCTTATCATTGCGCCACACCGCCCAATGGGCAGGGTAAACCAGTAAGGTTGCAGGAGAGCCAAGAAATCAAGTTCGCGCCCAATTCCTTGCCTCTTGCGATATCCGGCGTAATCAGCCTCACACCCATTTCTTGTGCAAGGCTGAATAAATTGTTTAAATTTATTTTAAACATCATTTACAGGGAATTAGCGAGCCCAGAACGATATTGTCCAGGCTCACATCACCGTATGGCCTCACCAGTAGACCCTGGAGGCCATTGAGGCTCCTAGGAGGTCAGGGGCAAGGAGGGTGCCCCTTGGGCAGTGCAACCGACCGGGCACCCTGACACTGCCCAGTACCAAGGGGTGAGGCCTACTGGGGGCAGGCTGATTGTGGGAGGGGAACTGCTGCATACTTTGCCACAGCGATTGGTTGTGGGGGTAATTGTGGTGATCAGTCCGGCCAGGGGTGTGAGATCATTCTGGGTGGGAGGGGACGATCTTTCTGGGGGGAAGGTCGTGAACGGCCATGTGGCCCCGCAGTAATGGGAGGGGTGGGGGGTGCGGGGTTCAGGACACAGAGGCCAGGCTGCTAAAGCAGCAGAGGCAGCGACAGGTCTCTGCTGCTCTTAGAGCAGAGACCTGCACATGCACAATTGTGCCCTCTGCTGCTATCAGCTGGCTTGCGACTGGTGGCCTCACCGAAAAAATGGATCTGAAACTCTCCTGTTTTCCTGCTTGTTCTGGACTTAGAATTTTTCATAAGATCGCCCCCAGAGGCCTGACATCCAAACGTTAATATCCTAATAAACAGGCAATCCTTCTTTTGCAAGGGGAGACCAGAATAAGGTTTCAATTAATGGCAATCAGCAAATGTCTCTGTGATGATAGTCCTAACACTTGCAGAGGCCTTTGCTGTTAAAGTGCTGCCTGACCTGTCAGCATGGAAGGTATATGTGTTTAGCTAAAGGCAACCGTGACTTTGAGGGCTGCCTCATTGATGGAAATTATTTTCAGCTTCCCAATAATGGGAATCTAATTTGTGCCCTGGGAAGTATAGTGGCAACTTCAGAAAAGACTTTAACCAGTGATGAATGACTGATCTCCTTAATTGCTATATCTGAATTCCAAAAAGCTGTTCATAAGATAAGAAGTAAGACATTCAGTCGCTTTCACTGGTATTAAGATATATATGTTTGGTAATTGCAACATTCCCCATTTGCACTAAAAGCTGAATTTCTGAAAACAGTTCTGAAAACAAATGCATTCAGAAATATCTCTCCTGTAACTCTTATAACTGCGGCAGTGTCACAAGTATCTATCCAGAATTTCTATTAGCAATAACATCAGAAGCGGAGAAATCAGGTCAGGGACGAGGCTAGCCCATTGCACTTCGGGTGTGCTGAAGCCTGCAATGGTGGTTTGCCCAGGCTAGGATGGCGTAAAGGATTAGGGTAGACAGTGAGGTTAAACTGAGGTTTTACCTGATGCAATTTTTCAAAGCCATCTCAGCCTTTTGGCTAAGATGAAGCGTTAGATCAAGCCCGGGATGAGGTGCGATGCCTCATCCTGCGAGCTTGGATCTTGTTTGATCGAACCTAAGAGGGGATGCAATGTCTCATCTTGTCAGCTTGGACCTTGTTTGTCCTTTACGTGGGGATCGTGAATTCAATTCAAATTGAATTGGGTTTTTGGTACCGAAAGGTACCAACAAAACAAAATCAGAAGTTGTATCTATTTGTACCAAGTACTTTTATTTATTTTGTTTTAACATGGTCTGAGTGTCACATGCAGGGGGGTCTTGTGGTGCAATGAGTAGCGTCCCTGCCTCTGATCTGGAAGCTTCCGCTTTGAATCCCACCCCAGGACTTGGTGGCCAAGGAAGGAGTGTCCATCATACAGCCAAGTAGGTGAGTTTCAGGTTGCAAATCCTCCCAACACACTGACAATGGCAGGCAGTAAGAGGGCGAGAGATTCCAGGTCAGCCATGTGATGGGAAGGAAGTTGGAGCCTTGGTTATCACTCTCCACAGCTCCAGACATGTAAAAATGCATGTTGCTCCAGCAACATGGATCCCCTGGATCATGTTAATAGGTCACCACCACAAATAGCATTTACATTTTAAAGACGTTTTATGTTCCTGAGCTCGTAACAGGGAACCAATGACAACTGATATGATGGTGCGACTTTCCTTTTTATGGTTAATGGATATCCAGACAATGTAGTTGAGTTTGTGATGCTCAACCTGATAAATAGACCATTAAGTAGAGATGTGATGATGCAAGAAGGAAAGTTCCAGTACAATTTAAATTTTAAAAAAAATCACAATTCCAGTGTCCCACAGCTTTGTTTAAACCTCACCACACTGGGAACATGATGCACGACAATCGAGCACAAGACACAAGGCTTCAGCAATTGAAGGCTTTTATTGTCTAACAATGGAACTATTTAAACACGAGTACACCATTCCAGACTGGAGGGGTCCCGCCCGAGCAGAGGGTCTTATACCTCTCCCAGGAGGCGGGGCCCGACTGGGATGTGCCACAACAGCAACCACCACAGGTATATTAATCCCACAGTGTAAACACCCTAGCCCAACAACAACATTAGAACAACCCCACTGTGTGAACAAACGATGGTTCACCACAGAACAACAAGTCAATTATTGGCCACTTAAGGGCCATGTAATAAACTGAGGGTGACTCAATGTGGCCCGAAGTATAAAAGTGTTTATTGCCAGCGATAAATAGTTATTTACAAACAAGGGGCTGACAGAATGAACCATGTGACTGTTCTCCACTCCTCCCTGGCTCCATCTGAGGGTCCTCCCCGACTTGGGATACGCCTCTTTGCAGCCAAGTGGCTCAGCTTCCTGCCTTGGCATTCATGTGGCCCTCAGGGATCACCCCCTTAAAGGGGCCACGCTACCTCAGGTTTCTGCCTGCCTGGCCTCCATTTTTAGGCTGGAGAGAAGGATTTTGGGACAGGGAGGAAGCTCAGTTGGCCACCTCAGCTTGGACATCAGATGGGAAGTGGGGGTGATGCATCATGTGCCCCCACCCCCAAGGATCTGGCGTTCTTTGGTTCTTCTCTCCTGTGACTTCTCCATCAAGACCCCCAGCCCTCTTTTCCCAGCCCTCGGGCTTCACCTCCTCTCTCCAAGTGAGATCCCCTGCACTTACTTGGTCCTGAACACTTAAAGGCTGTTTCCTGCACAACTCCAGTTTTAGAGAATTGAGGGGGAAGTAGGAAATATATAGTTATATTAAATATAAGTTATATCTCAGGCAGGAAGGGGGTGTGCCTCCACGAGAAACATCCTTCTGAAGTTGGATGCCATGCTTTAAGATGCATTGACCTCCAGAACTCAACCCCCCCACCAACCCAACCTCTCCCTCGAGACCCCGATCACCCCCTTCGCATGGGCCTTCCCTACCCTACTCACCCTGGCACCCATTAAACCTTATCTGGGATTCTGGTTCACGGGCTTTGTCTCCAACATCTTCTTGAGCTGAAGAAGAAGATTAGCCAGCGGTTTTCTAAGGTGGGACTTCCTCCCCATCATCCAAGGAAGCCTACCCAATATAGCGTTGGTAAATGTCGGGATACTGGCAGAACACCAGCAGAATTCACTGCTGTTCATCGGGTAGCATGCTACTGGATCTTTAATGTTTACTCGAATACACTGACAGCGCACTATGCAAAGTATAGTACCTGCGACGATATGGTGACAGTCACTGGGGCAGCAACTTCTTTTTTTAGCCAAAAAGCCTTTCTTTAAAAAAAGTCTATAATGAAACCCACTGCCACACAATGAAAATCTGCATTTCGAAACCAAATACTTGGCAAATTGTCAAGTGTCTGTGGTAGCATGCGTAGTTTGCATATATAATAAATAACTTACTCATACCTATTACTTTTTCTGATTTAGTCTTTTTAAGGCTTTTCTCATGTTTATGCAAGCCAACTGAAAAAGGTTGAGAGCTGCAAATGAGACGTTAAAGAACTGCACGCAGTTCTGGACCTTGATTTAGCTCGGTTGGCTAGACAGCTAGTTTATGATGCAGAGCAATGCCAACAGTGTGGGTTCAATTCCTGTACTAGCTGAGGCTATTCACGAAAATGCTGCCTTCTCAATCTTGCTCCTTGCCTGAGGTGTGGCGATCCTCAGGTTAAATTACCACCAGTCAGCTCTCCCCCTCAAAGCCTAAGATTATCTGGAATGATGGTGACTTTTAACTTAGTATTGGAGTGGCAGATTGCCGACCCCTGGTTTGGATCATCTCATCATGCCCTGGAATTGTGCACAAACCTACAATAGTAGGACTTCGAATTGCCATCAATTAAGCCGAGCTGATATCTGTCTTTTTATTTGCCACTCCTGCATGTTTTCTTTCAAGACAATAGGTCAGTAAAATATTTTTAACTGAGTTAAACACTCCATTTATTTCTTCCTGAAGTGATAAACAGACAGACAGAGAACAAAAAACAAAGAACAGTACAGCACAGGAAACAGGCCCTTCGGCCCTCCAGACCTGAGCCGCTCCTTGGTCCAACTAGACCAATCGTTTGTGTCCCTCCATTCCCAGGCTGCTCATGTGACTATCCAGGTAAGTCTTAAACGATGTCATCGTGCCTGCCTCCACCACCCTACTTGGCAGCACATTCCAGGCCCCCACCACCCTCTGTGTAAAAAACATCCCTCTAATATCTGAGTTATACTTCGCCCCTCTCACCTTGAGCCTGTGACCCCTCGTGAACGTCACTTCTGATCTGGGAAAAAGCTTCCCACCGTTCACCCTATCTATCCCCTTCATAATCTTGTACACCTCTATTAGATCTCCCCTCATTCTCCGTCTTTCCAGGGAGAACAACCCCAGTTTACCCAATCTCTCCTCATAGCTAAGACCCTCCATACCAGGCAACATCCTGGTAAACCTTCTCTGCACTCTCTCTAACACCTCCACGTCCTTCTGGTAGTGCGGCGACCAGAACTGGACGCAGTACTCCAAATGTGGCCTAACCAGCGTTCTATACAGCTGCATCATCAGACTCCAGCTTTTATACTCTATACCCCGTCCTATAAAGGCAAGCATACCATATGCCTTCTTCACCACCTTCTCCACCTGTGTTGCCACCTTCAAGGATTTGTGGACTTGCACACCTAGGTCCCTCTGTGTTTCTATACTCCTGATGACTCTGCCATTTATTGTATAACTCCTCCCTACATTATTTCTTCCAAAATGCATCACTTCGCATTTATCCGGATTAAACTCCATCTGCCACCTCTCCGCCCAATTTTCCAGCCTATCTATATCCTGCTGTATTGCCCGACAATGCTCTTCACTATCCGCAAGTCCAGCCATCTTCGTGTCATCCGCAAACTTGCTGGTTACACCAGTTACACCTTCTTCCAAATCATTTATATATATCACAAATAGCAGAGGTCCCAGTACAGAGCCCTGCGGAACACCACTGGTCACAGACCTCCAGCCGGAAAAAGACCCTTCGACCACTACCCTCTGTCTCCTATGGCCAAGCCAGTTCTCCACCCATCTAGCCACTTCTCCTTGTATCCCATGAGCCTTAACCTTCTTAACCAACCTGCCATGTGGGACTTTGTCAAATGCCTTACTGAAATCCATATAGACGACATCCACGGCCCTTCCTTCATCAACCGTTTTTGTCACATCCTCAAAAAACTCCACCAAATTTGTAAGGCACGACCTCCCTCTTAGAAAACCATGCTGTCTGTCACTAATGAGATTGTTCCTTTCTAAATGCACATACATCCTGTCTCTAAGAATCCTCTCCAACAACTTCCCTACCATGGACGTCAGGTTCACCGTCCTATAATTTCCTGGGTTATCCCTGCTACCCTTCTTAAACAACGGGACCACATTCGCTATCCTCCAATCCTCAGGGACCTCACCCATGTCCAAAGAAGCGACAAAGATTTCCGTCAGAGGCCCAGCAATTTCCTCTCTCGTCTCCCTGAGCAGTCGAGGATAGATGCCATCAGGCCCTGGGGCTTTGTCAGTTTTAATGTTCCCAAAAAACCTAACACTTCCTCTCTTGTAATGGAGATTTTCTCTAACGGGTCAACACCTCCCTCCGAGACACTCCCAGAAGGCAGTGGCATAGTGGTACTGTCACTGGTTTATAATCCAGAAGTATTACCTAACACCTAATGCCCAGGGACCCTGGTTCTAATCCCATTCATGGCAGATGATGAAATGTGAAATCAGTTCTTATGGACGGTATGGTGGCACAGTGGTTAGCACTGCTGCCTCATGGCGCCAGGGACCCGGGTTCGATCCCCTGCTTAGGTCACTGTCTGTGTGGAGTTTGCACGTTCTCCCCGTGTCTGCGTGGGTTTCCTCCGAGTGCTCTGGTTTCCTCCCACAGTCCAAAGATGTGTGGGTTAGGTGGATTGGCCATGCTAGATTGCCCCTTAGTGTCAGGGGGACTAGCTAGGGTAAATGTATGGGGTTATGAGGATAGGGCCTGGGTGGGATTGTAGTTGGTGCAAACTCGATGGGCCAAATGACCTCCTTCTGCACTGTAGGGAAACTATGTTAGAAGAGGAATCATTGCTGCTGCTGTCCTAATGCCATTATTTTGTGTAATGTATAGATATCTGCCATTGATCAAGGGTCCTTGAGTTACTTTACGATGTATCCCATACAGGATAACTATGTTAAACATGAATCCTTTTTCATCACATACAGTACATAGTAGAATCATATAAAGCATTCAAACAATTCCATTTAAATTTGAGTTAATACTTCAATTTCATTTCAATTTGAACACTTTTAATAAACATAATATTTTGGTTTGAAAAATGGATAAAATATGCATGTTTCTTTCAAACTAAATACGTCATATCACTCTGTACTAAGAGGCAGACTTATGAATCAACATAAATAAATAGCGCAAACATTGGAATACAAGTTTCAGATAATATTGACACGTGTTACAAACCTCATGTTTTAACACAGATTAACTTTGAGAAATTATAACATTATGAATTAGTGACCTGACGCTGCAGTTTGCATTTAACATAGAATCCCTACAGTGCAGAAGGAGGCCATTCAGCCCATCGAATCTGCACTGACTCTCCGATAGAGCCCTTCGAGGGCCCATCCCATTCCCATTACCCAACGTATTTACCTCACTAATCCGACTAACCTACACATTTTGAGACACTAAGGGACCACTAAGGGCCAATCCACCTACCCCACACATCTTAAAAGTAGTTTATTTATTAGTGTCACAAGTAGGCTTACATTAACATTGCAGTGAAGTTACTGTGAAAATCCCCTAGCCGCCACACTCCGGCAACTGTTTGGATATACT
This sequence comes from Mustelus asterias, assembly GCF_964213995.1. Taxonomy (NCBI): domain Eukaryota; kingdom Metazoa; phylum Chordata; class Chondrichthyes; order Carcharhiniformes; family Triakidae; genus Mustelus; species Mustelus asterias. The sequence continues at coordinate 30,381,463 of NC_135809.1, read as the reverse complement.
GAGGGAGAATTCAGCATGGCCAATGCACCGAATCAGCATGTCTTTCGGACTGTGAGAGGAAACCAGAGTGCCTGGAGGAAACCCACACAGACACGGGGAAAACATTCCCAAGCCGGGAATCGCACCCATTTCCCTGGCACTGTGAGGCGTCAGTGCTAACCACTGTGCCACCCTTTGGACTGTGGGAGGAAACCAGAGCACCCAGAGAAAAGCAACGTAACAAAGGGCAGAACGTGCAAACTGTATGCAGACAGTCACCCAAGGTGAGAATTGAACCCGGCTCTCTGGCGCTATGAGGCAGCAGTGTTAACCACTGTGCCACCGTGCTGCCCAGTTTATTCTGTACTTTTAGAATCTTAAATGTCTCTGAACACAGTCAAGTTATAAACATTGTTCAAACATAATTTTTCTCAGTGCAGTGAACATAAATAACAAATATTGCTGCTGACCAGTTTTATATTAAAGAAGAATTGAACTGGACTGTGACAGATTACTGCTCCCCCAAAGATGCTACAACCGATGTATCAGCTGTACTGAAGTGGTGTGCTGGTCTAAATCCAGGTATCTTTTCACTTTTGAGTACATTTATAGCATCATTCATTCATTCTGCATTATTCTGAGTCAGTTGGTAGACTCTCTGAAGCAAAAGTTCTGGCTTCAAGTCCCACCGCAGGGCTTGAGCACTGAAATCAAGGCTGACACTCTAGTGCAGGATAGGAGGAGTATTCCATTGTCAGAGGTGCTGTCTTTCCGATGAGATATTAAGCTGAGGCCCCACCTAACACTTTGAGTGGATGTAGAAGATCCCACGGCACTATTTTGAGAAGGTGCAGGAGAGTTGTCTTTGTAGACTGGGTGGTCATGTAGACGCTGCGGGTACAAAAGGGGGTCACATGTCAGGAGCATGTCGGAATTCTGCCCTGGATGCGGACAGACACACTGCAATGTAAGAACTGCTCAGTTACTGTTAATGAACATCGACTGTTGTTAGTCCATGAATGCCAATTATTGGAACCCAATATTCTTTCATGGTACAGGAGTTGGCAGGGCGACACAGGGACTTTGCTACATCATCCCACTCGTGCTTGACGGAAATGTTGTAGCCAACTGATCAAAATTCAAAAAAAGAGCAGTGTATTTACTGTGGTGCTGGCCTATCAGACAAATCAAAGAGGGTATACCTCCTTAGATTTAGTAGGCCCCAAGGCGGTTGAGAAATTTGAATATTTTCTTTATCAAATGGAGGAAGAGAAGGAGACTCTGAGATATTACTCAAAAAGTTTGAGCACATATGCATGCCAATAAAGAACATTATATTGGATAGATCTGTGTTCAATACAACCAACCAAAAATTTGATGAATCTGTTCAGTCATACACCACAACCCTAAACAACCTGGCAAAAAAATGTGCATTTGGCAGCCTTACTGATGAATTTGTGGGAGATCACATTGCGTGTGGGGGGGGGGGTCCATGGTAATATTGCCCGCAAACAGCTTCTTCGAGAGAAAGATCGAAGGCTGGAATCTGCCATCAGCATCTACATACTGAATCAGCAGTCAGAAAGAAGCAACAAAGAGTTGAGGGTGGAAACATAATTTCTTGATGTGCAGGGCATGCCCAGCTCTAAACTGTGGTTGTCAGCACTCAGAACAGAACAGATTGAGCTGTATAAGATTCTGAGGGGTATGCACAGGGTGAATAGGAAGCAGCTGTTCCCCTTGGTCGAAAGAGTCAATCATGAGGGGACATAGGTTTAGGGTAAGTGGCAGGAGATGCAGAGAGGATTTGAGAAAACATTTTTCCACTCAGAGGGTGGTGGGAATCTGGGATGAACTGCCTGGGAAGGTAGTGGAGGCCAGAAACCTTACAACCTTTACAAAGTATTTGGATGAGCACTTGAAATATCATAACATTTTAGGATATAGGGCAAATGCTGGAAAATATGATTAGCGCGGCAAAGGGCCTTTTCTGCGCTATGACCCTATATGCTTGGCATTTGGTAAATGCCCCAACAAACATGGCAAATGGAACCATTCTGCAAAAAGCAGCAGATCCAAGCAATAGCAGCCTGCCCATTCCACCAGCCACATTGTAGTTGGTCACTGCTCCAAGGTTTGGAGCACAAACAGGGTAAATGAATTGGAGCTCAATCAGATATTCAAGGCACTAAGCCTCCAAAAACACTTCTATTGTGAGAGTGTTAACCTTTTAACCTAATTTCCCAGTTCACTTTAGCAGCTCTGTCTTCCTACTCTTGTAAATGCCTTTATTTAAGTTTAAAACACGAGTCTTACTCTTCGCTCTCTCAAACTGTTTGCAAATATTGCAAAGATCACTGCTAGTATAGTAACAGACAGGGATTAAGATTTACTGGCCTTGAAGTCACAAAAAATTGACTTCTGTGAGAAAGCTAAGTGTGGGAGAAGTGAGTATCATGAGGGTCTTGTGGTTAGTCAGAGGGAACCCAGAGCAGCAGAGACCTAGGATCTTTTTGTGGAACCCATAGGACCACTCTTACTGCATCTGGCCTCACTAAGGAATAATGTTTAGTACCTTAGGATGCCTTGTTCACTTTGCAGTAGCCTAATCTAATGGAGTAATTCCAGGATGGATACATGCTCAGGAGCAGGCTAAATCACCGTTAGATGTGATTTGCATTTGCATCCTACCAGAGGTTAATGGGAGCCTCAAATCCCCAACTAAAACCAGCAGGCTTAAAATAGGGAATTGGCCAGAACATGGAGCCCTTCCATTTAGCTACTTGTCATGGACAGGTCAGTTAATTTCCCCCTTTTCCCCATCCTTGACTGACTGCAACAAGATGTATTTGTTAGATATGACAATCAGATATTTGTTAGATTTAGATATATTACATTTCAAGTCGACACTAAGTCTGGGGCAACCATTGTATTTGAGTTTCTATAAATATCCAGACAATAGTACCTGTAAATTCCACAAATGATCTTGCATCTTTGTATCCCTCTAATGGAAGATCTTACATGAGGAAATTTACATTTTAATAACTTGCCAGGGGCATGTTCAGACAGGAGTTAATCTTTGCCTGTATCAAAACCACAACAGAAGTTGCCTCTGACACTCTTGAGTCCGTTTTGTCAAAGTCAACCGTCCATATTTCATACTGCCTTTTAACAGTAGTGTCCATCTTCCTAATAGGTTAGATGGGCAAGTGACACGACTGTAACATACTCCCTGGCTCCTTTCCCATCAATCACTGTGAGTTAACATTCTCCTATTAGTGTCCTACTAACACAAACATGTATCACTGGCTGAATTGCCAGGTGGACAAAATATATCAACTGAATCATTGCAGCAACACAAAAAGAATGGCTAAGTTTTTAAGCACACGTCAATTATTCACCATAGAATAGAATCTCTACAGTGCAAAGAAAAGGCCAACGGCCCATTGAGTCTGCGTCGACTCTCTGACAGAAGCATCTCACCCAGACCCATACCCCAACCTATCCCCATAACCCCACACATCGAAACCCGCTAATCCCCGTAACCTGCACATCTTGGGACACTAAGGGACAATTCAGCATTGCCAATCCACCTAACCTGCACATCTTTGGAGTGTGGGAGGAAACTGGAGCACCTGGAGGAAACCCACGCAGACACGGGGAGAACATGCAATCCCCACACAGACAGTGACCCAAGCCGGGAATTGAACCCGGGTCCCTGGCGCTGTGAGGCAGTGATGCTAACCACTGTGACACTGTGTCGCCATCTGTCAGGATAATTTAACTGGTTTGTCCCCCTCATTGCCTACAAACAGAACTAATTCTATTTAACTACAAATAACTTCCATATACATAATATCCACCATTTTGGTGATTTGGGATGGGGTTGGCCTCTGGCAGGTAAGAGTCCTGCTTGTCCATTCTTCCAGTGGTGGAGTAGGATCCTGGAATCTTGGCCATCTGGTGCACATCACAGAGCTCCATGTGCATGTCGAGAATTCAAAACGTATTTCAATTGCTTCAGATCTACAAAGGGATTTGAACTTGGGTCCCCAGAACATTAGCCGAGTTTCTGGATTAATAGTCTAGCAATAAGATCACTAGGCCATTGCCCCCCCCCCCCCCCCCCCCCTGCTTTGTACAGGAGCCACCAGCTCATTGAAGGTGGCAGGTTAGAGCAAGCATCCATGCCCCAATATTGAGGCTAAAGGCATAAAAGGCTACAATCACAACCAAACGTGAACCAGTGGATTTCACCACTGCTCTAAAGAGCGTATTGGCTTTGTTCCTTGTCAGGTGCCATGGTGGCACAGTGGTTAGCATTGCTGCCTCACAGCACCAGGGACTCTGGGTTCGATTCCCTGCTTGGTTCACTGTCTGTGAGGAGTTTGCACATTCACCCCATGTCTGTGTGGGTTTCCTCTGGGTCCTCTGGTTTCTCCCCACAGTCTGAAAGGCATGCTGGTTAGGTGCATTGGCCATGCTAAATTCCCCCTCAGTATACCTGAACAGGCGCTGGAGTGTGGTGATTAGGGGATTTTTACAGTAACTTCATTAATGTAAGCCTTACCTGTGACAAATAAATAAGCTCCACTTTTACTTTACTCCATCGATGCCTCCATTGAGGCGCCCTCATGGTTCCAATCTGCCTCAGCAGCAGCCACCTCACCCAGTGGGGCTGTCACGGCTCCAGTGCTGTCAGTCCCATGATTGGGCCTGCAGCTTCCAGTATGGGGGTGTCCGATTGGAGGACAATTTCCCGAGGTTTGCACCTTCAGACTTGCCATCAGGAGGTGTGTGCTCAAGATCCTCATTTGCTCCTGACACTGGAGTTCTGAAACCTCTGGAAAATCCAGCCCACAGCAATTCACGATGCAATTGTTTCATTAATTAGACAGGAATTGTCAATTGAAATGAAGTTTATACTAGTCCATTTGGCAAAAAGCACAAGTGTTCAACACACAAATAGGATTGAATCAATAGATTGCAGAATCAGTAATTTTGAGCATTCTCAGTCCAGCAATATTTGCAGTCAACGCCATAAGTACTGAATGTTTACATGTTGCCTCCAAGGCCATTAAAATAATGTAGAGTACCCAGTTCTTTGTGATGTCCTCCTGACTGTTTATCTTTATCATTGAAACCAATTCCAGTTTTTGTAAAGTTTTGTAATGAAAGCAAAGGAAAGTACCTTTCAGGTGAGATAACATAATAAATTGTAGACTTTATGCACCGGTGAGGCTATTATATTCCTTTTTTGTAGATAACAGTTTCTTTTTTATCTTGAAAGAGTTTAACATTGAATGAATGTTAACTGTGTTGGTGTCTGTGGGATACTCATCCATTCATTTCCAATGGGGCTTCTGCAACATACACATAGACAACACAAAACTTGCATTGAATTTCAATTATAACTTACATGCCCTTTCTAAGTTCAGGACAAAGTTCCTCAGAGCATGAAACTCTCAGGCAGGTTACGAATAAAGTATGTTCCTTCTGCATTATTTATTACAGTTTGGATGGTTACGTTGCAAAATGTATATTTCACCTGGACCTCTTAATACAAATTCAGAGAATCCTTTTGATTTGATTTGATTTATTATTGTCACATGTATTAGCATACAGTGAAAAGTATTGTTTCTTGCACGCTATACAGACAAAGCATACCGTTCATAGAGAAGGGAATGAGAGAGTGCAAAATGTAGTGTTTTAGTCATAGCTAGGGTGTAGAGAAAGATCAACTTAGTGCGAGAAAGGTCCTTTCAAAAGTCTGACAGCAGCAGGGAAGGAGCTGTTCTTGAGTTGGTTGGTATGTGTGTGGTGAACCATAGATGGTTACCACTATGGGTACTGAACCATAGATGGTTATCACTATGGGTACTTGTACACATGTTACTCTTGTTACTGTTGGGGTTAGGGTTGGGGTGTTCCACCTGTTGGTATTGTTCTGTGGTACACACCGGTTGGCTCCGCCTTCCTATAGGAGTATAAAGATCACTGCACTTCCTAGTGACCCTTTAGTCTGGGATTGTATTGTTAAGCAGTATGCTCCATTCTTGTTGCTAATAAAAGCCTTTATTTCCCGGGTACGATCCAGCCTCCCGAGTGAATTAATCGCGCATCAATTTTATTAGCAACAAATTTTGGTTGAAAAAAAAACCATGGAGCAAATGTTAAAACCCGATCGGCTTACCTTAGATCCGCGTGCAGCTGGAGCGTCGAACACTTTCGACCATTGGTTGAAGTGTTTCCAGGATTATATCGACGCCTCAACAGCAATTCAAAACGACGCTGATAGATTGCGGGTCCTCCACGCAAGGGTAAGCGACACTGTGTATGCAACAATCCGCGATGCCCAAGACTACAAAGGGGCCATTGAACTACTTAAGAAGTTGTACAACAAACCCCCAAACGAGATTCATGCTCGGCACCTATTAGCCACGCGATGGCGGCAGCCCGGCGAAACGACGGGACAGTACCTGCGCGAACTTCAGCAGCTAGCCAGAGCCTGCAATTGCAAGCCAGTGTCGGCTACTCAATATACTAACGATTTGATCCGAGATGCATTCGTGGCGGGAATCGGCTCATCCTATATTCGTCTGCGGCTGCTAGAGTAAGGTAACTTGGACCTAGCTAAGACGGTGGAATTGGCTGATGCGATGGAAACGGCCTCCAGAAGTCTTGAAACTTACCCCACCGACCAAGTGGGAACATCGTGGCAAGTACAGCCACTGCCTCAACTGTACCCGGCGGCTCCTAGGAACTGCACGATCATGCTTTCAACCTCGGACCTGACGGCGGCGGCAGCTCCAGGTGGGCCACAGTGCTATTTCTGTGGATTGGCGAAGCACCCTCATCAGCGATGTCCGGCCAGAACGGTATTTTGCTCCGCGTGTGGGAAGAAAGGGCACTATGCTAAAGTGTGCCAAGCGAAACCACCTTCGAAGCCAAGCAGTGCTGCGTGTGACTCTCCAGGATCTGTCTCCTCGTCTCCGGCTTCATCGAGGTCTTCAACCACGTGCGATTCACGAGCGCCGCCATTCCTGAGGAAGACGACGCAAGACACATGCAACCTGCGAGTGCCGCCACTTTCAACGCCATCGACCACGTGCGATCCATGGGCGCAGCCATTTTGGTCGACACTGACCACAGATGACCAGCAGGGGTCATCATCATCGACCATCTCAGCTGCCTGCAGTTGCACTCAAGATTCAACGGTGGCGTCAATCATCCTGGACCAGGCCAAGCCTCACAGACTCGACAAGTCCATGATGGACATAGAGGTAAACGGACGCCTGATACATTGTCTGTTTGACAGCGGGAGCACGGAGAGTTTCATTCATCCAGACACCGTGAAACGGCGCGGTCTCCGAGTACAGACTGTCAGACAGACAATTTCTATGGCATTGAGGTCCCGATCTGTTACCGTTCTTGGGAGCTGCGTGGTCAACCTAACGGTGCGGGGCACAGTTTATGAGAACTTCAGGCTCCTCGTGTTACCGCACCTTTGCGCTCCAGTACTCCTGGGACTAGACTTTATGGTCCACCTGAGGAGTGTGACCCTGCAGTACGATGGGCCACTCCCTCCACTTTCAGTGGGAGAACAGCAGCCTCCAAATTGCCCAGCGCGCTCCACGTGCAGTCTCTCGACACTCAGAATCACCCCGCCGTCTTTATTTGAAAATCTCGTGCCAGGCTGCAAGCCCATCGCAACTAAGAGCAGGCGTTACAGCGCTGAGGATCGGATCTTTATTCGATCTGAGGTTCAGCGGCTCCTCAGGGAAGGGATCATTCAACCTAGCACTAGCCCATGGAGAGCACAAGTCATGGTGGTTAAGACTGGAGACAAGCCCCGGATGGTCATAGACTATAGTCAGACCATTAATAGGTACACGCAGCTGGACGCGTACCCTCTCCCGCGCATATCTGACATGGTCAACCAGATTGCGCAGTACCAGGTGTTCTCCACCATCGACTTGAAGTCAGCCTACCACCAGCTCCCCATTCGCCCAGAGGACCAAAAATATATGGCCTTTGAGGCGGATGGTCGTCTCTACCACTTTTTAAGGGTCCCCTTTGACGTCACTAATGGGGTTTCGGTCTTCCAGCGTGCAATGGACCGAATGGTGGACCAAAACGGGCTACGGGCTACCTTCCCGTACCTGGACAACGTCACTATCTGCGGCCATGACCAGCAGGACCACGATGCCAACCTCCTAAAGTTCTTACGCACTGCGTCTCACCTGAATCTGACCTATAACAGGGAGAAGTGTGTACTCAGCAAGCGCCGCCTAGCAATTCTCGGATACGTGGTGGAAAACGGGGTCCTCGGCCCTGATCCAGACCGTATGCGTCCCCTCCTTGAACTTCCCCTACCCACTAGCGTCAAAGCACTGAGAAGATGCTTAGGCTTCTTCTCGTATTACGCACAGTGGGTTCCCAATTATGCGGACAAAGCCCGTCCGCTCATAAAGTCTACCTCTTTTCCCCTAGCAGCAGAGGCTCGCTTAGCCTTTGAAGGGATAAAAGCCGACATCGCGAAAGCCACGATGCACGCTGTCGATGAGTCCATCCCCTTTCAGGTGGAGAGTGATGCATCTGATTTCGCCCTGGCCACCACACTTAACCAGGCGGGCAGGCCCGTCGCCTTTTTCTCTCGCACCCTCCAAGGCCCTGAAATTCGGCACTCCGCTGTGGAAAAAGAGGCTCAGGCCATTGTGGAGGCCGTCCGGCATTGGCACCTTTACTTGGCTGTAAAACGTTTTACCCTGCTCACGGACCAGCAGTCGGAGGCATTCATGTTCAACAACACGTTAAGGGGTAAGATCAAAAATGATAAAATCTTGAGGTGGAGAATCGAACTCTCCACCTACAACTATGATATCATGTACTGTCCGGGGAAGCTCAATGAGCCCTCAGATGCCCTGTCGCGTGGAACATGTGCCAGTGTGCAGGAGGACCGGCTACAGGCCCTCCACAATGATCTCTGCCATCCGGGGATCACTCGGCTCTTCCATTTTGTAAAGGCCCGGAATCTGCCCTACTCCGTAGAGGATGTCAGGTCAATAACTCGAAGCTGCCAGGTATGTGCTGAATGCAAGCCGCACTTCTACCGACCTGACAGGGCACACCTCATTAAGGCCACTCGCCCTTTTGAACGACTGAGTGTTGATTTCAAGGGCCCCCTTCCTTCGACAGATTGGAATGTGTACTTCCTCAACGTGGTTGACGAGTACTCCCGATTCCCTTTTGCCATTCCCCGTTCAGACATGACCGCTGCCACAGTTATCAAAGCCTTGCGGGATCTTTTCACCCTGTTTGGTTACCCCTGTTATATCCACAGTGATAGGGGTTCGTCGTTTATGAGTGACGACTTGAGGCAATACCTGCTTTCTAAAGGGATTGCCTCAAGTAGGACTACGAGTTACAACCCCAGGGGTAACGGGCAGGTCGAAAGAGAAAACGCTACAGTCTGGAAGGCTGTCTTACTGGCGTTGAGGTCTAAGGGTCTTCCAGTCTCCCGTTGGCAAGAGATACTTTCTGATGCGCTCCATTCAATCCGGTCCCTCCTGTGTACGGCAACCAACGCTACCCCACATGAGCGGATGTTTACCTTCCCTAGGAAGTCTTCCTCTGGGACCTCACTGCCGTCTTGGTTGACGTACTCAGGACCTGTCCTCCTGCGGTAGCATGTTAGGACCCGCAAGTCCGACCCTTTGGTTGAACAGGTCCATCTCCTCCACGCCAACCCTCAATATGCCTATGTAGCATATCCTGACGGGCGAGAGGACATGGTCTCTATTCGAGATCTGGCGCCTGCAGGGGACCTGGAAACCCCCGTCGCTCCCGCAGCCCTGGTTAGGGACCCCTTGCCCTTTATCTCCCCTCCTGACACGGCGCGGGCAGTATCGGGACCACCACTTAATCCTCTTACTCCCGTGTACAGCTTGCCTGAGTCCAGGAGATTGTCGCCACCTCGGGGCTTTTCTGAGTCCAGGAGATTGTCGCCACCTCGTGGTCCACCTGTCCGTGAGGAACTGGAGGAGTCACTGGACACCGCCTTGGAGAGAGGGTCATCACGGTCACCAGAACCGGCGCTACCGCCAGTGTTGAGGAGGTCGCAGAGACGATGCGGTCCTCCGATACGACTGAACTTGTGAATATATGGACAGTTCGTACTGTTTTTTTTGCCCCACCGGCCTTTGTTTTTAAAGGAGGGGTGAATGTGGTGAACCATAGATGGTTACCACTATGGGTACTGAACCATAGATGGTTATCACGATGGGTACTTGTACATATGTTACTCTTGTTACTGTTGGGGTTAGGGTTGGGGTGTTCCACCTGTTGGTATTGTTCTGTGGTACACTCCGGTTGGCTCCGCCTTCCTATAGGAGTATAAAGGTCACTGCACTTCCTAGTGACCCTTTAGTCTGGGATTGTATTGTTAAGCAGTATGCTCCATTCTTGTTGCTAATAAAAGCCTTTATTTCCCGGGTACGATCCAGCCTCCCGAGTGAATTAATCGCGCATCAATGTGACCTCAGATTTTTATATTTTTTTCCCGACAGAAGAAGGTGGAAGAGAGAATGTCCGGGGCACGTGAGGTTGTTAATTATGCTGGCTGCTTTGCCGAGGCAGCAGGAAGTGTAGACAGAGTCAAAAGAAGCCAGTCAGCCCATCGAGTCTGCACCAATTACAGTCCCACCCAGACCCTATCCCCGTAACCCCATGTATTTACCCTGCTAGTCTGCCAGACACTAAGGGGCAATTTAGCATGGGGAATCTACCTAATGTGCACATCTTTGGACTGTGGGAGGAAACTGGAGGAAACCAGAGGAAACCCACAGAGACGCAGGGAGAACATGCAAAGTCCACACAGACAGTGACCTGAGGTGGGAATTGAATCGAGGTCCCTGGCACTGTGAGGCAGCAATGCTAACCACTGTGTCACCGTGCCGCCCAGATTATGTTCAGATGTATCTTATGCAAGTCACTTTTTAATATATTTGCATTATATTCCTGGTAACATCTATGACTTGGAATCAATCCATTTTCTTCATGAAAACTTTGCTAAAATATACCAATTGGCCTTGGTATATTTTATTGGCGGGTATGTTTTATAATCTGCGTTTATTGTCAACCAAAATTATGGAGCATTTTTGCAAAACTTAGAAATTTGATAGCATAGAAAATAAATTAATGCTTCAGCCCAGAATATATGAAAGCTTTTTGTCCAAACTGTTATGCAAAGGATCATTAAGCTCAGGAAAATTGATTTCCTAATCTTGATCTCCATTTCTGTGAATTATTTTGTCAAGAAAGGTGGTTTCACTCATCCACTGAAACTAGTCTAAAATTGTGAGCCAGGATGATCCACTGTCTTTGCTCTCTCTGTTGTGTATATTACTGTGAAATCTACTGTGAAGGTTTTAAGTGCTGACCTTTGGTAAATCGGTAAATGAAAATCCATCACAAGATCTCTGACAAATCAAGGAAAGGCAATGACAAACCCCATTGACTTTCGCCTTCTAGTTTTACCTAGCTACCTGCTATCAGAGTAACACCTGTATATGGGAGGCACAAAAACCTGCGGTAGGCAAAAAAACCTGTGGTAATTTTAACATAGAATCACACACACACACACACACACACACACACGAGTGCAAACCAACATATCTAAATCCTAAAAGGCTTTTTCAAAAACGGTCCACTATAATGTAAATTTATACAATATACTCATCTGTGTAAATAAAACAAATATAATCAGAACTATATGTTGATTTGGCATCAGGGCAGTTTACTATGATATAACAGTTGAAAACGATTGGTGAAGTATAGGGAATACACCAGTGGGGACAGTGAATTTGAAGTACAGCCATGGGAATTTTTTAGCAATTTAAGTATATCCTCATTCTTAATATTGAAGTGAACAGTTCTTCAACTGAAATGTGGTTCGCTTACAAAAAAATTAATTCTCGGTATATGGGTGTCACTCACAAAGCTAGCCCATCGAGAGTTGTCCTGGCGAAGGTGCCTACAATCCATGTGGTGAAGGGGTTCTCACAATGCTATTAGGTCGAGAATTCCAGGATTCTAACCCAATGGAAGGAATGGCGGTATACTGTAACTGCCTCAGCCCAGTAATCTATTGTTTGGAAACAACAATTGTTCAAAAGTCTTTGAGCAGACCCAAGGATTTCCTCAATGTCATCATTCTAGTACAGTACTTTAGGAGCAGAAACGTGGAAGATGAAATATTTGGAAAAGTAAAACAATTGTTCTAACTTCTATAATGTTCTACCACTGTTTTGTGTTTCGGGTAAATATTTATGTTTACAGCGGCTTCTGGCTTGTGTGGTTGTGGGGTTAGGTTCCTAACGTCATTCTATGATCCAGAAAATTCCAGAAATCCAAATATTTCACACTAGAAAGTTTGCAGTGTACATGGCTGGAATTTGCCAGCCGTTCACGTCCCACTGCTGCTGCAAGCGAGGACGGAGAATTTAGTGCTTAGTCGAATCTCCGTTCACTGCAGTGGGACCGGAGAATCCTGCCGGCGTGAATGGCTGGGAAATTCCAGCCTATATGTCCAACATGGGACAGCATAAGACTTGAAGAAGAACTTGGAGGTGATGGAGCTCCCATGCAACTGCTGCTCTTGTCTTTCTTAAAGGTGGAGGTCATGTATTTGGGAGGTGCTGTTGAAGAAACCTTGGCGGGTTGCTGTAATCCATTGTGGATTGAGTACGTGTTGGAGTCAGTGGGTCAGTGGTGAAGAGAATAGATGCTTTAGGTGGTTGCTGAGATGTTAATCACGCTTTGTAAAGATTCTTGCGAATGGCTACAGCTGCACCCATCACAGCAAGTGGAGAGCATCCCATCACACTGGGGAGTCAGGAGGTTAGCCACACACAGCAGAATGCTCAGCTTCTGACCTGCATCATTTAGCCACGGTACTTCTGTTCCTTATCCAGTTATGTTTCTCATCAATAATGACCCTATTGGTAGGGAATTCAGCAACGGTACGCCATCACATGTTCAGGACAGGTGATTGGAATTGTTGGTCTCTTGTTGGAGATAGTCATTTCCTGGCACTGTTCTGTTTCAAATGTTACTTCAAACCTGAATGTTGTCCAGGTCTTGTATGGAAGCACAGGCTGCTTCATTATGTGAGGAAGTGTGAATGAAACTGAACACTGTACAATCACCAGCAAACAGCCCTACCTCTGACCTTACCATGGAGGGTAAGTCATTGATGATGTAATTAAAGATAATTGCGCCTAGAACACTGCCCTGTTGAACTTGTGCAGTGATCTCCTGAGGCTGATTAATTTTCTGCAGTAAATATTTATTTTATTAGATCAAACTTTTAATTTAACAATTTTTGAATTCAATTTGTTCCAATAACTGCTGTTAATACTTCATCAGCTTCTGTCTAGATGCGAAGAGGTCAATTTGTTAACCCAGTGATAATCACTTCAAAATAATGCGTGAGTTGTAATAAATTACTATAGCAACTGATAGCCTACCTCATTTTTCAAGCGGTGCCATGTTCTCTGGTTAGTTGCCATGGTAATCTGATCTTTGTCGTATGATATGGATATATTGTAGTTGCTGCTTCCTTCCACTCAGCTCATGATGAGGCCGCACCTTATATTTGCTGACATTTTTTGTGATTTTTGAAACTTTTGTTCATAAATAGCAGATTTCTTGTTATATTACTGCTGATGAGTCTCTCCGAGTCAAAGGTCACTCTGAGGCATTATGGTGAATGGTGAGGTGTGGGTGCATTTAGAAGTCCAGGGTGGGGGAGAATTTGGAATGTGTTGAGGAGTTAGTTCAGAAGGATTGCTTTAAAATCATAGAATCCCTACAGTGCAGAAGGAAGCCATTTGGCCTATCGAGCCTGCACTGACAACAATCCCACCCAGGTCCTATCTCCGTATCCAATCCAGGCCCTATCTATGCTAATCCCTCTGACTCTAAGGGGCAATTTAGCATGGCCAATCCACCTAACCTGGACATCTTTGAAGTATTTAAAATGAACTGGGCTTAGGAACACGGGGGAAGAAAGTGACATAAGATCTTTAAATGATGATTATAAGTTGCTGTAAAATGTCGAGGTCATTTGGGCCTAGAACTTTGATTGTTCCCATAAAAGGCAACAGTATGATTTGATGTTGCCTGATTGGTTCTTTCAATTAGATTTCCAATGCTTTCATAAGTTACCTATCATCAGCCTTAGCAGCAGCAGTGGTTCCAGAAGAATGATATCAATTACTGTTAAAAAAAGAATCAACATGTGCGCAGTAGAGGAGTAATGAAAGACAGTTTCTTCATCTAATGGCATTACTTGGTTTTGCAAGTTTCAAAAGCAGAATTTCTGCATCATTAAAATGGTCATCTTACTCAGACCTTCTTAAATTTTAAAATTCCAAATATCATCTTCCTCTTGCAAAGAATCATAGAATTATAGAGTCCCTATCATGCAGAAGGAGGCCATTTGGCCCATCAAGACTGCACTGACAACAATCCCATCCAGGCCCTATGCCCATAGCCCCTCATAGCCACCCCGCTAGACTCTAAGGGGCAATTTTGCATAGCCAATGAACCTAACCCGCACACCTTTGGACTGTGAGAGGAAACCGGAGCACCCGGAGGAAACCCACACAGACACGGGGAGAACGTGCAAACTCCACATAGACAGTCACCCGAGGCCGGAATTGAACCCGGGTCCCTGGTGCTGTGAGGCCGCAGTGCTAACCAGGTGCAGCTTGCCCCCCTTGGGGCCATTTATGTACCGGAAGGATTTCAATGTGTTTGCTTCAGTAAGATCTCCCTAAATGTACAGCGATTCCTTCAATTAGCAGTTTCACCATCCTAAGAAACGTTGGCCGAATGTTGTGTTGACAGGATTTTCCCATCCCGCTGCAGTAAATGGAGGTTTGACTGGGCACCAAATATTCCGACCTCGCTGCAGCAGGAGCGTGGCGCAAGTGGCCGGCAAGATCGCACCCATTGTGATTCCTAATGGTTTGTAACCAGACAAACCAAATGACTGAAAAGTTATAAATAACAATTTGCTGAACTCATATATGGTCCACCGTTGTATATATTAGAAGAGAATTTATTGCCCATTTCAATTTTTAATAATGCACCATAATAGGGAAAATTGTGTTATTGGAAAGCAGTGTTTTATTATATGACATTGGAAGCCAGTCACTGTTGAGAGTGCCATTTATTCAAAAATTCAGATTTCAAGTTCTTAGAAATAAAGAAAACCACAACAACGCAATTCCTCAGAAATACAAAACTGGAATGTGGTGCAACATAGTTTGTGTCATCATTTGAATATCTCATCTCACGCACAGGCACCACAGTAGAAGTTAGAAATTCACTGGGAAATTTCAGTGAACTATTCTGAAAGCATTTGGGGAAAATCTAGGAAATATAACACATCTTAAGATTCTTTTTAAGTAGATATATAAGCGTTCAAGAGATCAAAATGGGAATTTCTGTAGCCAACATTGGCTATTGGCTGCCTGACTTCTGATTCATCAGCAGGAAAATATAGGAGAATTTGTCAATGGTGAGATTGGTGCACTAAATTGATGGTCTAAGTGACCAATCTAGTAACTTGCCAAGTTTCAAATGAAATAAAAGGGTCAAGCAGTCCCCCCCCTCTATTTTGTCCTCCAGTCTGCTGCTAAAGAGTGTGGAGGATGAGCTGTATTTTAAAGGCCGCAAAGAAATTTCCAAATAATTGGGTTCTCCTTTATTTTGATTCTGCACCAAAGCCTGCACCAATGAGAATGTACATGAGCATATCGAGGAAATCAACTGTAACTCTCTCTGCAAATCAATGACGGGAGCAAAATGTTCATATTCAAAAGGTGCAGGCATGGGGAACTCACCTGGGAAGCATTTTAGGCCAGTGTTTCTTCGCTGGCCTGGGAAGAACAAAGTAAATGGTTGAGTGCCAGAAAGAGAAATCTAAATGTTAAAGGAACAACATTGGTGAACGTTTTTGGCGAAATGGGTAAGGGAGGGGGGGGGGGGGGCAGGTTTCCATGGACATTTTAAAAATTGTACACAAAAGTCATGTACCCTGGTTCATTTCAATCATTTTTCTACTTCAAAAGAATCGATTTTTATCGTCAAAGGAAAAAACAAGTTGAAATTAAGCGTGGCTTTACACAGCCCATCAGGAATAACCCTTGCCTGCAACAAAAAACTGCTTCAGATCTACTGTTGGGAGGTCCAGCCAGTTGACAATACCAAAGGTTTTAACATGCTGGTATATTTGGCTTTGGGCAAAGTCTAAACAGCCATTTGCATGAAGTATATGTCTTTAAGAGCCATTGCATTCAGCTGTCTGTCATTGATGCAGGACTTAGCCTCCCTAAGATGGTCTTTATATGATGGCCACAGGAGAAGCCCACTGTTAGATTCCAGTAACATTACCCACCACCGCTGCTTGAGATGTTGGCCCAGAAATACTATTTTTATCAATAACATGTGGTCCAGAATTAAGGTAATGGAAGCAACCTCTCCTGTATAATGTGCATTGCTATCAGTTCCTCCTGGTTTACCAGAAAACGGATTAGAAATGTAGAGGTTTCGACAAATCACTTTCTACCAGCACGTTGACGGAGCCCTGTATGACAGGTAATTTAAACTGATATTCAACATCCAAATAATTTCCTGCCTACCTTGTATTGTATTTCCTTTGTCCATCGCAGAGTAATCATAGCCAAGAAGTTCTAAAATGTTATTATCTATGGTTTGACGGATCCATCTATCTACAGGTTTCTGTCTGGCTGCAATTTATTTCTGAAAGCCTTCCTTTCACTATGGGGCACTAGAATCTGTTATTGAATTGCACACTATCATTTAGGCCAATCATACCACTGTACCGACAAATTAATCATGGTCCTGACAGAAAGGGCACTGACAGAATCGTAATGAATGGGTGATCATAGGAGCAGGAGGAGGCCATTTAGCCCCTCAACCCTGTTCCACAAGTTCAATGAGATCATGGCTGCTCTGTGACTGAAGTTCATATATCCACCTCTGCTTTGTGTCCCTTTGGCTAACAGAAATCTCTCAATCTCGGATTTAAAATTAATCATTGACCTCGCAGCAATTGCCGCTTGCTGAAGAAAATTCCAAACTTCTGCCATCCTCTCGGTGTGAAAGTGTTTCCTAATTTCGCTCCTGAAAAGTCTGATTCTAATTTTCAGACTACGCTCAATTCCCCGGGCTGCAGGAATAGTTTTGACTCTCCAACCTGCGACAATGTCTGCTGATGTCGGGGCCAGAAAATCCTGCCCTCCATCTTCTAAGTTCCAGGGAATGTAACCAAGTTTGTGTAATATCTCCTAATTTAATCCTTAGAGTCAGATATCATTCCAGAAAATCTGCACTGCATCCCTTCCAAGACTGATATATGTTTCCTGGTCCACTAGAGCTTTGTATAGTGGAAACATGACTTCTGCCCCATTTTATTCTAGTTCCAAGATTTCCAAGACAAGCATTTGACCAATATTTTTGATTATTTTCTGTATTTGTTCATGTTAACTTAAGGATCTGTGTACCTGGACTCCCTTGTGTTTCTGGGAGCCTTTGTGACCTCTATTATTTATAGCTTTTCATCATTTTGAAATCCATTTTAGGTCCAAAGTGGGTGTCTTCAAATTTGCTGATATTGAAAGCCATTTGCCATAGTTTGCCTATTTAATTAGCCTATCAATGTCTGGTTGCAATTTTATGTTTCCATCTACACTGCTTACAATGCTGCCGGCCTTTGCATCAGCAAATTCAGATATATGGTTTTCTATCCCATTATTTAACTAATTATAAACACAGTGAATTGTCGAGGCCCCAACACTGATCCTTGCAAGACATACTAGTCACATTTCATTAATTGGAATACCTGCCCATTATCGCCACTGTTTGCTCTTGTCACTCAGCCAATTTCCTAAGCATGCCAACAATTTGTCTTCAATTTCATGAGGTTTAACTTTAACTAATAGTCTGTTATGAGGAACTTTATCAAATGTCTTCAGGATGTCTCCTTAAATAACATCCACAGGCATTCCCTGGCCCATTACTTTAGTTACACCTTCAGAAGGATTCAGTCAGGTTTGTCAGGCATGACAAACTTTTTTTCAAATTCATCTGGCTGTCTCTGATCAACTGAAGATTTTCCAGATGTTCGGTCCCCCCAAACTTCACCACAGTCTCTAGCAACATTCCGACAACAATGTAGTCTTTCGTTCCTTTCTTAAATAGTGGAGTGACAAGTGCATTTTTCCTATTTTTCCGCCCAGGGTGGCACGGTAGCACAGTGGTTAGCACTGCTGCTTCACAGCTCCAGGGAGCTGGGTTCGATTCCCAGCTTGGGTCACTGTCTGTGTGGAATTTGCACATTCTCCTCGTGTCTGCGTGGGTTTCCTCCGGGTGCTCAGGTTTCCTCCCACAGTCCAAAGATGTGTGAGTTAGGTTGATTGGCCATGCTAAAATTGCCGCTTAGTGTCTTGAGATGCGTAGGTTAGAGGGATTAGCGGGTAAATGTGTAGGGATATGGGAGTAGGGCCTGGGTGGGATTGTGGTCAGTGCAGACTCGATGGGCCGAATGGCCTCTTTCTGCACTGTAGGGTTTCTATGATTCTATGATTTAAAGTAAGAATCCCTGAATCGAGATAGGATCATAAAATCCTACAGTGTAGAAGGAGGCCATTCAGTCTATCAAGTCTGCACTGTCCACAATCCCACCCAGGCCTTATCCCCGTAACCCACGTATTTACCCTAGCTAGTTCCCCTGTCACTAAGGGACAATTTAGCATGGCCAATCCACCTAACCTGCACATTTTTGGACTGTGGGAGGAAACCGGAGCACCCGGAGGAAACCCACACAGACACGGGAAGAATGTGCAAACTCCATACAGACAGTGACCCAAGCCGGGAATTGAACCCGGGTCGCTGGTGCTGCGAGGCAGCAGTACTAACCACTGTGCCACCATGCCGTCCATAACTTAAAATTATTCATTCATGTGATGTGGGTGTCACTGGCTGAGCTAACACTTACTGGCCAATCCTAATTGCCCTTGACTGAATGGCTTGCCATTTCAGAGTCCGCCACATTACTGTGGACTTAGAGTCACATGTAGGCCAGACCGGGTAAGGATGGCAGATTTCCCGCCCTTAAGGACATCAATGAACCAGATGAGTTTTTTTTTTGCAACAGTCAACAGCGATTAATTAATTAATTTCAGATTTTTATTGAATTTCTATTTCATCAGTGAGATTCAAACCCGCGGATCTCAGAGCATTACATTAGGTTTCTGGATTACTAGACCAATGACAATAGCACTACACTATCACCCCCCTCTATAGATCAGGCATCTGCAGTGTTCTCACCTACGTCCTTTTGATCCCTGGAATGGAAACCATTTATTCCGGGGGATTTCTCACTCTTTAGTGGTATTATTTTCTTCTTGAATGCTATTTTTCTGACACTAATTTTGGTGATCTCTGTCCTTGATTCAATATTAGTTCTCTTGGTGATTCAGGATTGCTGATTTGTTCGCGGTTCAGGCGTGCTGATTTCTTCCTCTGCTGTAAATACTGATGCAAAGTAATTAGGTGTCAGCATGCCCTTCATTTCCTTACTTTCATTAACAATGTCACAGTTATCAGTTTTCATGAGGCCATATGTTAAAGTCCAACAGGTTTATTTGGTAGCAAGAGCTTTCAGAGCGTTGCCTGATGAAGGGGCAATGCTCCGAAAGCTCGTGCTACCAACGTTGGATTTTAACCTGGTGTTGTGTGACTACTTACAGCATCTGTGGAGAGAGAACTGCGGATGTTCGACTTTGAAACAAAAGCAGAAAATGCTGCAAAATCTCAGAAGGTCTGACAGCACCTGTGGAGAGAGAATAGAGCCAACATTTTGAGTCTGAATGATTCTTTGTCGGAGGGATTTTGATATCCCTTGCAAGTTTCTTTCACACTCCTTTTTACAGCTCTAAGTGTCTGGTCATTCTTCACTGCTCTTTCTATTTCCCTCAGTATCTAGGATCTGTGACTTTTTTGCAATTCTGTACTTTTTTTCATTTTAGTTTTGCTTTGTCTGTTCTCTTTTTGATTGTCCTAGCTGTTTATTTTGGAAGAATCGAGCTCTTACCTGTCCAGAGCATAAACTGGTTCCGTTTTGATAATATTCTTTGTCACCTCTCACTGACTGTCTGCCATGAACAGTTTTGCTCAGTTAACTCTGGACAATCTCTGTCTTTCCACTGAAGTTAGCTTTACTGAAATCTAGAAATCTTAATAGCTCCTCACACTTATCCTTTTCAAACATGATCTTTAACTCAATATATTTTAATCATTATTAGATAATTGTTCACAGTAGAGTGGTAGTACTGGGAGATCTTACGGTCAGAAGTATAGATGGTCTACTTTGTAGTTGTGATCAGATGTCCTGAATATTGCCTCTTAGATGACAAAGGTCCACATTGGAAACAGTGATCTGGATGCATTGTTTTGAGGTGGGCGGCAAGGTGGCATAGTGGCTAGCACTGCTGCCTCACAGCACCAGGGACCCGGGTTCAATTCCAGCCTCGGGTGACTGTCTGTGTGGAGTTTGCGCATTCTCCCCATGTCTGTGTGGGTTTCCTGCAGATACTCCAGTTTCTTTCCACAATCCAAAGATGTGCAGGTTAAGTGGATTGACTATGCAAAATTGCCCCTTAGTGTCAGGGAGCTTAGCCGGGTAAATACCTGGGGTCATGGGGGTAGGGCCAGGGTGGGATTGTTGTCGGTGCAGGCTGGATGGACCAAATGGCCTCCTTCTGCACTGTCAGGATTCTATGATTTAAGTAGTTAAACATTAGAAAAAGAAATGAAGCCTCAATGGTGATAGCCTCTTGATTGCTTGAAACATCATAGTATACAAGGCTATGGATCAAATGCTGGAAAATAGGATTGGAATAGATAGGTGCTTGATACCAGTGCAGACATGATCGACCAAAGAATATCTCTCCATACTGTAAAACACTATGACTATGGATCAAATGAGTGATGTACAAGTTAAGAAATAGTGAGCATAACATTGCTGCCCCGTTGTTAAAAGAGCAAAGATTAATGGAAATTCAAAGATTTTGAATGTAATAATATAATAGGACAATGAAATGCCAAGAGGAGCTGGAATTGAAAATGCAGCTTCTAGTGAAATAAAAAGGATCTATCTTAATAAACTGGGCATAAAAATTAGTAAACAGGGTGATGGATCAGCAGTGTGAAATCTTCAAATATGTGATGGAGAGATTTGAAAATGTACATTCTAATAAGGTGAAAAGTGGAATAGGATCCTGTAGATGAGTAGAAATTAATACTAAACTTTGATATGTGGAAACTTGGCAGGTGGACATTTAATTTGCCAGTGTAACTTACTCATCATGGATGAGCTGGGAGCTGAAGGTAGCTGATTTTAACCGACTCTACTGTGCAGGTGATAAGGACAATCTTCCGAAGTTGACTAGGACCATTTGTAAAGATGCATTGCATCCCCATCTTAGCATAATGGCCACCACAAGGCATCGGCTCCTTGACCAATAGGATGGGCATTCTCCTGTTGAGTGTTTCCTACATTGTTGTGATCTACTGTGCTCTGCATACATGGCCATCCAGAGAGGGGTAGGCCTGGAGGAAGTCCATGCGGAAGAGCCTTGTTGGGAGATGAGGACTTCAATGTGGAGCAGCAAAAGGCTTGCTAAAACAATGCAAAGTTTGAACTCATGCGGTGATACGCTAACCAAGGAATGCCGTTCCTGAGCACAGCAGATCCTGAAATGGAGACATTTAAATCAGACAGCCAGTTTATACCTAACAGCTGCTGTCCAGTGTTGAAGGACAGATCCATTTCTCATGGTATTTAGCACTCATGAAGTAGCAAGTTTTCTGCGAGATCAGATTGCCATTTGTCACTCTCAAGCCTCACACACAGGCTGGATCTGGTGACGATGCTACTATTCCTCATGTCCAATGACATGACAAATGTAATTTTTCAAATACAACTCTTTTTAATCACCTTCTGGTCCATACCTTAGAACATAGAACATAGAAAGCCACAGCACAAACAGGCCCTTCGGCCCACAAGTTGCGCTGATCATATCCCTACCTCTAGGCCTATCTATAGCCCTCAATCCCATTAAATCCCATGTACTCATCCAGAAGTCTCTTAAAAGACCCCAACGAGTTTGCCTCCACCACCACCGACGTCAGCCGATTCCACTCACCCACCACCCTCTGAGTGAAAAACTTACCCCTGACATCTCCTCTGTACCTACCCCCCAGCACCTTAAACCTGTGTCCTCTCGTAGCAACCATTTCAGCCCTTGGAAATAGCCTCTGAGAGTCTACCCTATCCAGACCTCTCAGCATCCTGTAAACCTCTATCAGGTCACCTCTCATCCTTCGTCTCTCCAGGGAGAAGAGACCAAGCTCCCTCAACCTATCCTCATAAGGCATGCCCCCCAATCCAGGCAACATCCTTGTAAATCTCCTCTGCACCCTTTCAATGGCTTCAACATCTTTCCTGTAATGAGGTGACCAGAACTGCGCGCAGTACTCCAAGTGGGGTCTAACCAGGGTCCTATAAAGCTGCAGCATTATCTCCCGACTCCTAAACTCAATCCCTCGATTAATGAAGGCTAGTACGCCGTACGCCTTCTTGACCGCATCCTCCACCTGCGAGGCCGATTTAAGAGTCCTATGGACCCGGACCCCAAGGTCCTTCTGATCCTCTACACTGCTAAGAATGGTACCCTTCATATTATACTGCTGCTTCATCCCATTGGATCTGCCAAAATGGATCACTACACACTTATCCGGGTTGAAGTCCATCTGCCACTTCTCCGCCCAGTCTTGCATTCTATCTATGTCTCGCTGCAACTTATGACATCCCTCCAAACTATCCACAACACCACCTACCTTGGTGTCGTCAGCAAACTTACCAACCCATCCCTCCACTTCCTCATCCAGGTCATTTATGAAAATGACAAACAGCAAGGGTCCCAGAACAGATCCCTGGGGCACTCCACTGGTCACTGACCTCCATGCAGAGAAAGACCCCTCCACAGCCACTCTCTGCCTTCTGCAGGCAAGCCAGTTCTGGATCCACAAAGCAACAGCCCCTTTGATCCCATGTCCTCTCACTTTCTCAAGAAGTCTTGCATGGGGGACCTTATCAAACGCCTTGCTGAAGTCCATATAGACCACATCCACCGCTCTTCCTTCGTCAATGTGTTTGGTCACATTTTCAAAGAACTCAACCAGGCTCGTAAGGCACGACCTGCCCTTGACAAAGCCGTGCTGACTACTTTTGATCATACTAAACTTCTCTAGATGATCATAAATCCTGTCTCTCAGGATCCTCTCCATCAACTTACCAACCACTGAGGTTATACTCACCGGTCGGTAATTTCCCGGGCTGTCCCTGTTCCCTTTCTTGAATATAGGGACCACATCTGCAATCCTCCAATCCTCCGGAACCTCTCCCGTCTCCATCGATGATGCAAAGATCATCGCCAAAGGCTCCGCAATCTCCTCCCTCGCCTCCCACAGTAACCTGGGGTACATCCCATCCGGTCCCGGCGACTTACCAACCTTGATGCCATTCAATAGTTCCAACACATCCTCTTTCTTTATGTCCACATGCTCGATCCTTTCTGTCCACCGCAAACTAGCAGTACAACCACCCAGATCCCTTTCCACCGTGAATACCGAGGTAAAGTATTCATTAAGCACCTCCGCCATTTCTAACGGTTCCACACAAACTTTTCCCCCTTCACCTTTTAAGGGTCCTATGCCTTCACATCTCATCCTTTTACTCTTGACATATTTGTAGAAAGCCTTGGGATTCTCCTTAATCTTACCCGCCAAGGTCTTCTCATGACCCCTTCTCGCTCTCCTAATTTCCTTCTTAAGCTCCTTCCTACATCCCGTATACTCCTCTAAATCCTTAACACCTCCTAGCTCTCTGAACCTTCTGTACGCCTCTCTTTTCTTATTCACCAGGTTCATCACAACCTTCGTGCACCACGGTTCCCGTACCCTACCAACACCCCCCTGTCTCATCGGAACGTTGTCATGCAGAGCTCCAGACAAACATTCCTTGAAAATCCTCCACTTTCCTTCGGTACTTTTCCCCAAGAATGCCTCCTTCCAATTTACCCGTCTAATTTCCTCCCTGATGACACTGTATTTCCCTTTACTCCAGAGAAACACTTTCCTAGCCTGCCTGATCCTATCTCTTTCCAATGCTATCGTGAAGGAGATAGAATTATGATCGCTATCCCCAAGATGCTCACCCACCGAGAGATCCTCCACCTGTCCAGGTTCATTAGCCAGCACCAGATCAAGTACAGCCTCTCCTCTAGTAGGCTTATCCACATACTGTGTCAGGAAACTCTCCTGGACACACCTAACAAACTCCTCTCCATCCAAACCCCTAGCCCTAGGGATATTCCAATCTATGTTTGGGAAATTAAAATCTCCCATCACGACAACTCTGTTATTCCTACATCTCTCCAGGATCTGTTTCCCCATCTGCTCCTCAACATCTCTGTTACTATTGGGCGGCCTATAGAAAACACCCAGCAAAGTTACCGACCCCTTCCTGTTCCTAACCTCCACCCACAGAGACTCCGTAGTCAATCCCTCCACGGCGTCCACCTTCTCTACAGCCGTGACACTATCCCTGATCAACAGTGCCACTCCCCCCCCCTCTCTTGCCTCCCTCCCTGTCCTTCCTGAAACATCTAAAACCCGGCACCTGAAGCACCCAGTCCTGTCCCTGAGACATCCAAGTCTCCGTAATGGCCACCACATCACAATTCGAAGCAGCAATCCACGCTCCAAGCTCATCCACTTTATTCACTACACTCCTGGCATTAAAATAGACACATCTCAGACCTTCAGCCTGAGCACTTCCCTTCTCCATCACTCATCTAACCTCCCTCTTACCCTGTCTACATTCCTTATCTATTTGCGAGCTAACCTCCTCGCTCTCAGTCCCCTCATTTCGATTCCCTCCCCCCAACCTTGATCAAAAGCTTCATACTTTCCCCCAGGTGCACTGCTCTGTAATGCTAACGTCGCTTCTTTGTCACCCTAAGTGGCGTGTAACTGGAGTAGATGTGGAAGCAACCTACTCAAATAGGTGTTCCAGAAGCTGAGATTTCTGTGGCACCCTTCCTTGCAATCAAGGTGCACTTGATGGCACCATGGCAGCCTCCACCATCTGCAGTTGTGCCAGGACAGCCACAGTGACAGGGCCATGAGGCTTATCGTATGTCTCAGTGAGAGGGGCAGAGGGGGCAGCTTCAGAAGATGGGTTCCCATTGCATGGAGGTACCATCTATGTCATCCCTTCTAGACTCAGCCCTCTCAGGGCTCCTCTGCACTGACCAGATGTGTGAGAACATCTGGTTTGGTATACATGTATTTATTCCATTAATATAACAGGCCAGTCAGTGCTACAAAATGCACCACGCAATCACAATATGCCAGTTTGCCGATCTTGCATCCATTCAGCTGGTCTGCTGCATGTGACTCTCTTTGAGGGTAACTCCTCTTTCACTCGAGGAGCTCGTACTCATGTGTCTGAGACATCGTGGCGCTCATGTCGTGAATGGACATTCCCTCGCCCCATCGCTTTATGATTCATCAGACAGCTGATCTATATAACTGCAGTGTGAGGATGGAAGTCCAATTGCTCATCTTGATCCATAATCAGTGGTGATAATCCTGGAACTGCCCCATTTTCCATTGTTAGGTTCCTTCCCTGGAACGAGGGTTGGCAATGGTGAATAATCTCCTCGTGTATACATATTCGCAGCCTGTTTTGAGGCCCTCCTGCTTAGGCGTGCGCTGTTGCTGTAAAATATTCATGGCTGACAGCTTGTCCTTGCTTCACACTGACCTTTTCAGAATGGAGAAGGTCATTGATGCACCTCCTGCGCTGCTCCCAAGTCCTGCTAACCACACTGCAGCAGCTGACCTCCAGCCATGTCCCCTGCGTTTGTCTGGCAGGTCTCCTCCTCCTACCACTCTCTGGGAAAAGAATCTTCCTCCTGGTTCTCAGGGCCCCTATCATGACCACCTAGGAGGTGAACCTTGAGACTGCTGTACCATGGTGGACTGCCATCCTAATGATCTGTTCGCTCAGGCCTGGCACTCTTTGGATGCATGGTGACCTTTGGACGTGGCGGCCAGTTTTGAGATGCCAGAGGGGAGAGTTATAAGGGCGTTATGATCTAGTGGGTTGCAGGCTGGGTGCCATCAGTGGGCGTAGGGCATGCATCCCTGCAGGTGGTCACCCATCCCAACTTCAGACCTGTTGGCAGGGGACTGTAAAGTTCCACCCTATGCCTTAACTTTCCTTTTTTTTCTAACAAGGGCATGAATTAGGAGACTTCAGTAACTCAGTGGCTAAATGACTGTCCAGATCAGGCGTCACAGTTCAGTGGAAATAACTGCTCCACTGAGTAAAATCTTTCAAGAGATACACAGTTGTATAAACCGACATGTGCAGTGTTTGTAAAGAAATACAACTTGGCTTTTAACAAAGCGGCACGGTTAAACAGTGGTTAGCACTGCTGCTTCACAGCTCCGGGGTCCTGGGTTCGATTCCTGGCTCGGGTCACTGTCTGTGTGGAGTTTTCACATTCTCCTCGTGTCTGCGTGGGTTTCCTCCGGGTGCTCCGGTTTCCTCCCACAGTCCAAAGATGTGCGGGTTAGGTTGATTGGCCAGGTTAAAAATTGCCCCTTAGAGTCCTGAAATGCGTAGGTTAGAGGGATTAGCGGGTAAATATGTGGGGGTAGGGCCTGGGTGGGATTGTGGTCGGTGCAGACTCGATGGGCCGAATGGCCTCCTTCTGCACTGTAGGGTTTCTATGATGATTTCTATGAAAGCGGACCCATGCAGCTAGGATTTTCACTTACCAGTTCATCATTTTCTCATGCAAACACTCTTGTTGGCAATATTGTTGGCACGGTCTGAGCAGCTGTGAAATGGTCACAAGGATGAGGTTACTGAAATCAAGATGAACCATGTATGGAATGCACTGCCACCTACAGGTATTAAACATTACTTTCACCAACCAATTATAAAATTCTGTTCTTATGCCTTGTGGTTCCCAGAGGTTTAAAATAAATCACTCTTTTCGACGCAGAATGTTGGCACTTTCTTAAAATCTGTTTCGCAGATCCCAACATGCTCTGCAGCCTGATAAGTCGTTAGCTCGAGACACAAATTGTAGTGTACTGGTGAATGATGCGGCACTCTGAATACTTATATATGCATACACATGAACATAGCACTTATACATTATATTATAATATTATAACATCGGCTGGAATTTTGCTGCCCTGCCCTCACCACAGAACCGGAGCGGGCGAGGGGCGGACAATGGAAAAGTCCGTTGATCTCAGGCGGGATTTTACGGCTTCGGGACGAGCGAGGCCGTAAAATCCCACTCATCTTTTTTCTTTAAAAATTATAATGCTTCTTTTTATCCATATAATTGTTTCAATCATTAACTTTTTTGCTGTTGTGTGAACAAAATAAACAATCAACTTTTATAATTAAATTGAACGTCTTAAGAGTCTTTTATAGTATTTCTTTTCTCAAACGCATTCATGATATTGTTTAGACGGTAAAATGTTGTGCCCCATGTTCTGAGCTAGAGTAACATGTTGCAGTCGGCCTTTGACCAGGTAGTAGTTCTCCTCAAGCTCTTTGTTATGATTCTGCAGTTTATGTTTCTCTTCCAACCACTCTGCGTCCCTGTTTTCCATCAGTTTTTTGTTGTAATAAGGAATAGCAGCATGTCATCACTAGTCGGGAAGTTTGTCATGTCATCCAGCCTCAATTTCACTTTGGCCTGTGAGCAGAACACAGCACTCACAGTTTGGCTGCTGATGTTTAATATTCATGTATATATGTTCCCGTGTGCCTAGTCTAAATAAATGAATCCACAACGTGTTTACCCAATCCCGAAAGAGTGGTTGATGCCTTTATATCATTATAAAAACATTTTTCAGCTTCTTGTTGCACCTGCCCTACTTAACTTCTTGCATTTCATATTCCCTCTCTTAAATTGTGCTACATTTTTTGCAGTTTGTTATTCGTCTCGAGTAAATCATTCTCCAACTGTGGTAAAGTCTCCCTCAGGAGGTTGATTAGCAAAATAAAAGCATCTGCAATAGGAGGCAATATATTAGCATGAATTAAGGATTGACTAACAGGCAAAAAAACAGAGAGTAGGAAAAAATGGGCCATTCTCACACTGGCAGTCTATGACTAGTGGGGTACCACAAGGATCAGTACTTGGGCCCCAGCTGTTCACAATATATATCATTGATTTGGATGTGGGGACCAAATGTAATATTCCCAAGTTTGTGGATGATACAAAGCTAGGTGGGAATGCTAGGTGTTGTGAGGAAGATGTAAAGTCTCTACAGGAAGATTTGGAGAGACTTAGTGAATGAGCAAGAATATGGCAGATGAAATATAATGTGGAAAAATGTGAGGGAATCCACTTTGGTAGAAGGAACAGATGTGCAGAATATTTCCTAAATGGTAAGAAATTAGAACATCTAGATGTACAAAGGGACCTGGGTGTCCTTGCACATAAGTCACTGAAGGCTAATATGCAGGTGCAACAAGCTATTAGACAAACTAATTAAACAAACTAATGGAATATTAGTCTTTATCACAAGAGGATTTGAGTACAGGAGTAGTGAAGTTTTGCTTCAATTGTACAGAAGCTTGGCTAGACCACACCTGGAGTACTGTGTGCAGTGGTCCCCTTACCTTAGAAAGGATATGATTGCCACAGAGGGAGCACAACAATGGTTCACCAGACTTGTTCTGGGGATGCCGGGACCGTCTTACAAGGAGAGATATTCTCCAGAATTTTGAAGAATGAGAGGTGATCTCAATGAAACCTACATAAAACTTAAAGGAATAGACAAGGTAGATACAAGTAAGCTGTTTCCCTAAGTTAGGAAGTCTAGAACCAGGGGCACAATTTCAAAATAAGGGGAAGCCACTTAGGACTGAGATGAGGAGAAATTTCTTTACACAGAGGGTTGTGAATCTTTGGAATTCTCTACCCCAAATGGCTGTAGAAGCTTATGATGTGGAGATGCCGGTGTTGGACTGGACCACAGTAAGAAGTCTCACAACACCAGGTTAAAGTCCAACAGGTTTATTTGGTAGCAAAAGCCACTAGTTTTCAGAGCGCTGCCCCTTCATCAGGTAAGTGGGAGTTCTGTTCACAAACAGGGCATATAAAGACACAAACTCAATTTACAAAATAATGGTTGGAATGCAAGTCTTTACAGGTAATCAAGTCTTAAAGGTACAGACAATGTGAGTGGAGAGAGTGATAAGCACAGATTAAAGAGATGTGTATTGTCTCCAGAAAGGACAGTTAGTGAGATTTAGAGTTAGTGCAAAATCTCACTAACTGTCCTGTCTGGAGACAATACACATCTCTTTAACCTGTGCTTAATGCTCTCTCCATTCACATTGTCTGTACCTTTAAGACTTGATTACCTGTAAAGACTCGCATTCCAACCATTATTTTGTAAATTGAGTTTGTGTCTTTATATGCCCTGTTTGTGAATGGAACTCCCACTCTATGAAGAGGCAGCGCTCCGAAAGCTAGTGGCTTTTGCTACCAAATAAACCTGTTGGACTTTAACCTGGTGTTGTGAGACTTCTTACTGTGTAGAAGCTTAGTCATTGAGTATGTTCCAGGTAGCGATTGATAGATTTCTAGTGAACAATAACATAAAAGGTTATGGGGATAGTGTGGGTAAAAGGCATTGACGTGTCCAATCAGCCATGACCATATTGAATGGTGGAGTAGGCGCAATGGTCTGAATCTGTTCCTGTGGTTCCTATGTTCCTATGGTATAGTGTTAAACTGCATCTGCGATTCACTAATTTGCTGTCTGAGCTCAGCACGGTAATTCTTTTCTGATTCAAGTTCTTCTACTTTTCTTCTTGGAATGCTGTACATTTCTGCAAATCTTCTGTCTCTGCCTGAACTTTCTGAATTAGCTTTCTTTCCTTTTCTGTCAAGGACTCATTGTGTCTTTCAATATCGGCCTTTAGAATTTCAATTTCTGACTGCAACCCATCCACTGGGCGTTGCATGTTATCTCTCATTGTGATGGAATTTGCCCAACCTGTAGTCTCTGTGATTTCTGACAATCATTGCCTTGCTTCTGATCAGAGGGTGCTTTTCAATATCCTACCTTTAACCTTCAGTGACTCTTCCTTCATCTCAAGGTTTGCTGAGATCAGCTGCAGTTACTTGCAACCTCTTAACCCCAAGATAGTAGAATAATTTGTTTCAGTGACCTAGAATAGGCAGGTAATGTATTTTCCCTTTGTGTACCTCTGATTTCGGTCATTCATAGCTGTCGAATCCCAGTCCTACCGTATGCCTTCAGCATGATGTTGCTCAGTTTTAGTACATCTTTCCTTGGGTGACCATTTTCTCTCAAACTTTCAGAAAAGATCTTTTGGTATAGTCTGAGTAGGATGATATTACTCTGTGCTCCAGTATCAAGCTTTAGATTTATGGTTGTGGACTTATTTCTTCCCTCTCTTCCTGGTCTGGTTATCGGAATTTCTTTCCTCTGTTGCATCCAGCTATTTCATGCAGTTGTGTGCTTCCGATGTCTATTATGTTCGCAAACTCATTGTCATTCTCCAGGATATTTGGTTTCAGTTACTCTCACTCTGTTGCTCTGCCTGTGGTAACTTCTCCACCACCTTCCTTTGTTATTCTGCACATCTCTTCCTGGTGATTGAGTTTTCCACAAGTTATGCGGTTTGATCCGTTTGTGAGAAATGTCCTTCTGTCTGTGAACTCACACCCACATCTCTTGCACATCTTTCTTTTGTTGCTGTTTTACTGCACCAACCCTGGTGCCTTTTCCTTGACTTAACGGAAGGCGAATTGTTTGGGTAGTCAGCATCTTCATCCATCTACTTGTTGTTTATGTGCGCTGGTTGTGTCTACAGCCTGAGATATTGTAAGCCTGTCTTGTCCAATCAGAATTTTTTGTACTTCAGGGTGTACAGAGTCCCACTTGCCCTGATCTATCAGCCTTTCATCTGTTTCTTTGCATTTACATTTGTTGGCACAATTTCTCAGTCTCATTAAAAAATCGTCAACAGGCTCACCCGTTTCCTGCCTCAGGCTCTGAAATTCATATTGGTGACTCCAGTGATTTGACTTTGGCTGGAGCTGGATGCTGCCTTTCTTAAAAAAATTGGTTGGGTTTTTAGTGTTGTCCTCACTCAACTCTCAACTATTAAACACAACTAAACCATTCTCTCCTGCTCACAAATGGATGTAGCTAACCCTTTCCTCTTCATTAATGTCTTTAAAGAAATCTATACATATGTTTAAACTTCTTAAATACCTGTAACACATCATCAGTCTGCAGATCGACCCTGAACTAAACCATTGTGTTCGTTGGCCATTTTGTTTCCATTTTCACACAGTTTTTCCACACAGTTTTGAATTTCACACAGTTTTTCTCTCTCTGGCACTAATTTGGCTCACTTTTCTAAATCCAATTCAGTATTAAATCTATTTAAAATGTGTGGGGGAAGGGGTTGCGGCGTGCAGTGCTGTGTGGCGGGGGAAGGTTGATGGAGGACCTGTGTCTTACAGGTGTTTACTGTGAGGCCCATACTCTTTCTTACATGCCTCGGTGAGGGTGTTGACAATGGTTTGGAGATCGGCCTCTGAGAGTGTGCAGGCACAAACACCGTCTGCATGCTGTGTTTCAGCGACAGAGGATTTGATGACCTTGGACCTGGCCTGCAGGCGACGCAGGCTGAAGCGATTGCCATCTGTTCTGTAATTTATCTCCACTCCAGCTGGGAGCTTGCTGAGGGTGAAATGGAGCATTGTAGCAAAGAAGATTAAGCAGAGCTTTGGTGCGATGACACATCCTTGCTGGACCCCGGTTTGAATATGAATTGGGTCTGTGATGGATGAATTGGTCAGGGTCACAACTTACACGTCATTGTGAAGCAAGCGGAGAATGGTGACAGGGGTGGGATTCTCTGGCCTCCCCATGGCATGTTTCTCGCAGCGGGAGATGACGCGCCGGTGGCGGGACCTTTAATGGGATTTCCCATTGATTCCACCCCATGCTGCCAGGAAAGCTATAGTGGGGTACACTGTCTGCACGACCAGAACATCCAGCCTGCATGAACAGCCGGAAAGTTCTGGCCAAGCTTTTGTGGAGAACACTGCATAATACCTCATGTTTAATATTTGCCCTGTTTGAAAGCAGTATATTCTCTTCCGATTGAAGGTTTGAAATGAAGGTGTCGTGATTGACCCTTACTTTGCTGTGTAGCCCTTAAAGGGGCAGAGGACAATCGCCACGGAGGGAAAAAGCGATTATGGCTCAAAGCAATGCCTGAAATTAACAAACTGCAAAAAAAAATGTAATATCCCATCTGACAAGTTCACTTGCTGAGTTATTTACTTTTGGTTTACTGTTGAATATTCTAGAGTAAATCACAGTTTAATCTGGTGAGGTGATTCATGAAGCACTGAGCACAAAAATAATACGGGCAATTTTTCTTGCACAAAAAGAATGAAACCTAATATAATTAGTTTCCTGTGTGTTTTTATGCTGCGTGTCTTGGGAAAGTAGTTCCAACAAAAATATGCCTTTGACAGATGATAGACACCGTTTCACATTTTGAAATCTATAGTTTTAAGTATGAATGATGTGTTTCTTTATTCGATGACTCTTTCAGTTGGAACTGTGACATTAGTGTACCTTTAAGAGATTTTCTTTATATCATTCTCTCTGCAGTTCAGTGCCTTAGCTGATGTAATTGTTGCTGGGCTATCTGTAGGAGTCCTTTTATTGCTTGGTTTAAATGGGGGTTGTTTATTTTTATCTGGGTTGTTTTATGGCTCTGCATTGTCAGGAGGAACAATGTTTGCAGGTCAGATGACAGGAGCTCTTTCATTTTCAGTTCTGAGCTGCAGGTTTTAGCTTAGAAGGGACATCAAGCTGGAGAGAAATGTCTCTCTCTCTTTCTCTCTCTGGGTTTTGGAAGTTCTGCTGGCTAGCTGAAGGCAAGGCTCCCTGCCTTCCTGCAGTAGAAAATCTGCTGTTGGTGGCTTGACCAGAGTCTTTCCCTGGTGATCTGGAAAGCTGTTCTAACTTCAAACTGTTCTGAATGTATCAGGGGAACTGCAGCATTCATCTAAAGGATACAATTCCAGTATCACAAGAGCATTAGTCTTTACTGTGTTAAACCTGTGGAGGGGTTTTGTCTAAAGGAAGTTTTTGTTTGATTGGAACATCTTAGATATATATGTTAAGGGTTATACATTATTGTGGTTGTTTTGTTTGTAATTGATAAGTTATTGCTTATTAAACATGTTATGTTAACTATATTCTTAAATAAACTTTGTTTGATAAAAGCTCCTTAGTGGGTCATTTGAATCATACCTGAGATGAAACATTTCATGCTCATCCTACCAAATTGAAGGCGCAAAACCTATGATCCAGGCGGATTCCATAAAACACCTTAGAGTTTCTGACTTGAACCATAACGTAATTTTACTTCCGTATTATAGGTTTAAGTGCTATGAATTCACTGCCAAGATGTGAAACAAATAGCAATAGCAGCATTTCAAACAAAGATCTAGAGCGGGATTTTCCGACCATTTATACCAGCGGGATTTTCCCATCCCACTGCAGTGAACGGAGATTTGGCCTGTCGCCAAAATTGTCTTCATTGCAGTAGGAGCGTGGCATGAACGGTAAGATCATGCCCTTAATATTTAATAATTGGCCCTGAGGGCTATTCAACTCACTTATCCCAAATGAAGGGTAGGGGAAATAATCATATAGTGCTTTCCATGACCTTAGAACATCCCAAAGCATGTCACAACCAATGAAGTACTTTTTTGAAACATTGTCACTGTTGACGTGCAGGAAACATGGAAGCCAATTTATGCACGGCAAGGTCTCACAAAGGGACCAGTGGCCAGATAATCTCTTTTTAATGATAATGGATGCAAGTTAAATGTTGGTCTGGACACTAGGGAGAATGCCCAAGATCTTTGAAATAATGCCATGGAAGCGCCCTTTATATCCACATACAAGGGCAGTCAGAGCTTGGGTTTGACATCTTACCCAAAAGAAGGCACCTTCAACACTGTAGCATTCCTTCAGTGCTCCATTGATCTGTCAGTATAGATGACGTGCTTAGTTTTTGAGAATTCTTATGAGTTATGGCATATCACTGGCCAGATCAGCCTTTATTACCCACTCCTAAATGCCCTTTGCAAAGGTGGTCAGCTGTCTTCTTGAGGCAATGGTACACCACAGTGTGTTTAGAGAGGGAGTTCCAATATTTTGACCCAATGACAGTGAAGGAATAGAGATATATAACCAAGCCAGGATGGCATTTGGAGTAAGACATAAGACAATAAGAAAATGGAGCAAGGTTAGACCATTTGGTCCCTCAAGGGTAGCGAATCTGTGGAATTCTTCACCACAGAGGGTTGTAGTGGTTGGGTCGTTAAGTATGTTCAAGGCTGAGATAGACAGATTTTTCATCAGTAAGAGAATCAAGGGTTGTGGTGATAAGGCGGGGAAGTGAAGTTGAGGACTATCATATCAGATCAAGCAAGATCTCATTGAATGGCAGACTTGATGGGCCAAATGGCCAACTTCTGCTCCTATGTCTTATGGTCTAAGTAAACCTGCTCCATCATTCAATACAGTCATGGCTAATCTACCTCAGCTATACCTTTCCGCACTATCTCATATCCCTCCAATTCCTCAGCATCCATAAATGTGTTGACCACTGGCTTGAATATATTAACCAACTAATCATTTTCAGCTCTTTAAGGTAGAGAATTCCAAGGTACAAAAAAATATATTTTCCCAATATCACTACGGTAGGTATACTTGGAAACAGGCTTGTGTGTGTGGTTGTGATGAATTAACTTAAAATGAAGACAGTTATACTGCAAGGTTGAAAACAGCAAAGGGGTTAGGTATGAAAGCAAGCATGTTGAAGCAGGGGTAAGCAAAGCTAAGGTTGTGATACAAGCCCTGGATTTCCATTATTGAGTGAGAGAGAGAAACCCTATAAGATACTTCCCCTCTATCAACAGTCTTGCATTAATCTTACTGGGAGTTTTATGGATTAAAATTTGGAGGGGCTGTTTCCTGAAAAGGGATATTTAGCTCTGAGTTTAACTAAGCAGAACTCTTTTAAAATGTGTATATTGATTGTGTAAGTGTAATTTTATGTGTTTAAATTTTCTTTTTCATTTTCTTAATAAATGTTTTACTTTAATATTTATTGTCATTTTGCAATTCTTGCTTCTGACTTTGGAACACAAACCGCCCTGTAATAAAATATAAATGCAAATTGTTGTGATAGCTTGTTCAAGTTTCCCCTTGGGATTTGGGCAAGGTAACAATTACCACCTGACATGACAAAGGGTTCACAAATCTTTGAATGAAGAAATTTCCCCTCATCTCAATTCTAAACGCCCAACCCCTTTTTCTGAGACTGTAATCTCTATTTCTATAATCTCCAGCAAGTGGAAACATCCTCCCAGCAACTCAAGCTTCTGAAGAATTTTAGACATTTCAATTAGCTCAATTCACAAACTCAGGGAAATGTAGGCTTAAACTCCTCAATCTCACCCAATTGGACAATTCTCTCATGCCAGGAAATAATCTTGTGAATTTTCATTGCACTTACTTTAAGACAAGTATGACCTTCCTTACATATGGTGACTGATGCACCATCAATCGAGCAAAGACTAGCTTGTATGCAAGAACAAATAGGCTTTATTTAGCAAAAGACTTGGAGCACACCCATGCCGATGAACTGGTCCAGACTGAGGCAGGGGGGTGGGGAGCAGTCACCTTTATACCTGGACCGGGGGGGGGGGGGGGGGGAGGAGTCTCGGGTAGGGCCGGCAGGGATGTGTGCAGGCATGTCACATATACAGGTAATAAGCTAACAGTGGTTTACCACAGTGACCAAAACTGTACACTATACTCCAGATGAAGTCTCACCAAGGTTCTACATAATTGTAGAAAACTTATTTAATCTTGTTCTCCAAGCCTTTTGTCATAAATAGCTTGTGCTCCGGTTTCTTGCCACAGTCCAAAGACGTGCGAGTTGGGTTGGTTGGCCATGCTAAATTGCCCATTAGTGGCAGAGGGACTAGTTAGGGTAAATACATGGGGTTATGGGGATAGGGTCTGGGTGGGGTTGTGGTCGCTGCAGACCCAATGGGGCAAATGGCCTCCTTCTGTGTTGTAGCATTTTATAATTCTAACTATTTGTGTGTACTTCTTTCAATTTAGTGTTCACTGGTCAAAATGTGAGCTGCTCACAGTGTGCACTGCTCAGTGTGTACCGCTCACAGTGTGTACTGCTCACAGCGTGTGTACTGCTCAAAATGTGCACTGCTCAGAGTGTGTGTACTGCTCAGTGTGTGTGTACTGCTCACAGCGTGTGTACTGCTCACAGCGTGTATACTGCTCACAGTGTGGGTACTGCTCACAATGTACACTGCTCACAATGTGTACCACTCATAGTGTGCGCTGCTCACAGTGTGTGCACTGCTCACAGTGTGATCTGCTCTACACTGGGGAGACCAAACACAGATGGCTTTGCAGAACACCTCAGTTCGGTCCGCAAACATGACCCTGAGCTTGTGGTCGGCTATCGTTTAATTCTCTATCTTCCTCTCCCACTGACTTCTCTGTCCTTGGCCTCTTGCAGTGTTCCAATGAAGCTCAGTGTAAGCTTGGGGAACAACAAGCAATTCATGTTTCGACTGATCACTTTACAGCCTTCCTGTTCAACGTTGAGCTTGACAACTTCAGACCGTTATCTCTGTCCCATTTTTGCTTTCTCACTGCAGGTTTTGGTTTATCTTTTGTTTTTGCATTTGGAGGGCAACTGTCCTTCATTCTACCATTCCCACCTCCTATAGACAGATCACAATGTGCCAAAACACATCGATAACAGATCATCAATGGCACTGTTCATTCCAACATGATTAATACAGTTCAGGTTACAGACCTGAAATGTTAACTCTGTTTCTCTCTCCCCAGCTGCTGCCAGACCTGAGCATTTCCAGCATTTTCTGTTTCTGTTCTGCTCGACATCTCTTTTGTTTCTTCACTCGTTCCATGCCACTCTATTCGGCACTACACCGTCCAACTCATTTAATTTCGTTTGGATTCCATCCCTATCACAGAATGTCCTTTGAGTTCTTTTTCTACCCTCCCCAGTTTTACTTGCCTAAACCTGTTACATTTCTACTTTTTTTCAGTTCTGAAAGAAGGTCATTGACCTGAAGGATTAACCTTGTCTCTCTCTCTCCACAGATTGACCCGTTGAGTTTTCTGTTTTGATTATTACTAATTAACCCTGTCTCATTTCACAAAACTCAGTCTAAAATAATCTGTTCCCTTAGTTGGTTCCTTGACAGACTGATGTAGGAAATAATCTTGAATTAACTCGTCCCCAAATTATTATCCTTGATTTATGCATCCATAATTTTGGAATTCATACATTTCCTGACACTCGAACCACTGTTTGGGGTTTTGGGGGGGTGGAGGGGGGGGGGGGGGGGTAAGGGGTTGGGGGGGGTGAGAGTCTTAAAACAACTCCCATTTCTTTCTCCCAAAATATACTTTATTCATAAAATTTGTAAAGTACATCACAAAACATTTCAACTTGAAAATTACAGAAAGTGCCATAAATTCGACTTGTCTCCATGCAGAATGTTCTACTCCACACAACTGTAATTGTCTTCATATTTACCACATACATCCATGTCAGGCATGCAGTCCGGGGCAAAACATTTTAAATTGCAAAATTACAAAAAGAGCATTAAAATTTGACTTTCGCTTCATACAGATTGTTCCTCCCTGAGGTGGCTGTGGTGAACCATTGTTGGTTACCACCAGGAGTGCTGAGCCATGGTTTGGCCAGCACTATGAGTCTGTAGATATGTTACTGTTGGGGTTAGGGTTGGGCTGTTCTACCTGTTAATATAGTCCTATGGTACACCCCAGTTGGCTCCGCCTTCCGGGAGAGGTATAAAGGTCACTGCTCTGCCTGGTGACCCTTTAGTCTGGGATTGTATATTGTATATAGTAGCTCCGTTATTGTTGGCAATAAAAGCCTTTATTTCCCGGGTACATCCAACCTCCCGTGTGATTTATCGCGCATCAGTGGCACATTGCAATTTCAATACACCTGATATTCACAAAGAACATTCAGGCCCTGATTTTACCGACACGGCCGCCCGAGACTCGTAAGATCGTGCCTGAGGCCAACAGGGAATGTCGTTCTGCGAGCCCCGCCCACCCCGATTTCGGGGCAACCGTGCTGGTAAAATCAGGGCCTCAGTGTCAGGCATACAGCCCGAGAGATTCTAGCTCCTCAGTGTACTATGGCTGAAAGATCTTAGACAGTGACCTTTCCCCATTGTTCCTCTGCAGCAGCTGCCCCAGGTTTTAGTGCGTCCCTCAGCACGTAGTCCTGGGACTTGGAATGTGCCAGTTGTTCAAGGACAACCCTTTGCAGTGGGAGGTCAGCAAACTTTGGGCAGACCAAAGAGCGTCTTTCATTGAGTTGATGATCCTCCAGTCTCATTTGATGTTCATCATGATGTGCGACTCTGGGAATAGCCCATAGAGTACAGAGCTCTGCGCCACAGAACTGCTGGGGATGAACCTTGGAAAAAACCATTGCAACCCTCTCCACACATCTTCTTTACAGAGGCACATTCGAGAAGAGGAAAACTCCAGTCTCTTCCCCACCTTAGCCACTTTGAGATGTGCCGATGAGGTGAGACTCCTGATGTAGAGGAAGGATCTGATGGATAGGGCCTTTCTCACCACCAGCCAAGCAATGCCTTGGTGCTTATTGGAAAATTCTGGCAATGAGGTATTCCTCCAAATCACTTTGACAGTCTACTCAGGGAACTCTCCGACAGGATCCATCATCTTCTTTTCCCACAGGGTCTCTAGGATGTTCCGTGCAGAACACTGCCTGATGGACTTGTGGTCAAAGGTGTTTTTCAGCATAAGCCGTTCCACGAGGGATGGGTGGTATGGCACGGTCC
Organism: Mustelus asterias; assembly: GCF_964213995.1. Classification (NCBI taxonomy): domain Eukaryota; kingdom Metazoa; phylum Chordata; class Chondrichthyes; order Carcharhiniformes; family Triakidae; genus Mustelus; species Mustelus asterias. The sequence goes on along the minus strand of NC_135809.1, from coordinate 30,342,230 downwards.
AACTGCTTGTCGCAGTCCGTGGCAACATGGCCAGACATATCCTTCATAAAACCAGGGACAGGTTGAATGTCAGCATGCAGAAATACTTGGTGTGTGCGTCCGCAGGATCTACACATTTCTTGATGCAACCACACACAAGCTGGCCATCAGGATGAGGGTGATGTTGGGCACGTTTTTTTCCCCTTTTTTCCAGAGGTTTGTACATCGTGTCCCTGAAAACAAGATCCATTTTTAACCACCAGATAGAGCAGAAGATAGCTCGGGTGATCACCATAACGTAGGAGTGAGTAACAGGCCAGACGTGGGACATGTACAGCAAGCTTGAGAGTGTCTCATGCCTGATGCAGGTTCTTAACCACAATGGAGAGGAGAGTCGCTCCCACATGTCCAGTTTTTGTTTAACCATAGCTACTCGCTCCTTCCAGTTTCTGCCGCATGCCCCAGTCACCAGCACCTTCAGGTAGCCTGACCTAATGGTGAAGTGGCAAAAAATCTTTGGCTAATTCCCAAAGAACGTGGTGTGCTGAGGAGAGGGTGGTTCTGGGCTCAGTGCTGCTGTTCGGCAGTTTGCTGTCTCACTCAGAGTTATTCCTTTGCACTTTCTGCTCACTGGAGGGCTTGGTGGGTGGAGGATTGCAAGTCTTCTTGGTGGTAGTCACACTTGCCATTGCATCAGCTTCCCCCTCTTTGGCTTTTGCTGCCTGTGCATAAGAGAGGCAGTGTTTTGGGCAGGTCATTTAGAGATGGCCTACCCAACCACACAGGTTTGCAGCAATTAGTCTGCTTGCAGTCCTTTGTCAGATGACCTCCCTGTTTTCAGTTTTGCAGATGACGGTGCTGCACTTGGCTACGTGACCTGATTTGCCACAGGAACGACAAACTTTAGGCTACCCGGTGCAGACGGCATGTACTATCTCTTGATAGTGAAGTTGGAGGGAGGGTGGAGGATTTCTCCCTTACCATCCATCTTTAGAGTCACGTTGGACCTTCTATTGCTTGCCCAAATCCCAAAGAGGTCCTTGACTTGGTGTGTTCTCCCCAATCTTGTCAATATATCTGAAGAAAAAGGTAGACACATCCAAGACCCATGTCCCCAGAGCATTAGCCTGAGCCTGAGCCTGTGGCCTGTGGATCAGCAACATTACCACTACGATATCATCTCCTATAAGTTGAACCTTCATTGTATCTGTTGTGCCAGCTAATATCCGCAGACCCTGTTAATATTTTTGAAATTTCAGATCTTTATTTAAAAGGTGGCAAGTAACTTGAAAGCGAGGCAAGGGGAAGCAATGGCCTAGTGGCATTATCGCTAGACTATTAATCCAGAAACTCAGCTAATATTCTGGGGACCTGGGTTCAAATGATTTTGAATTCATAAGATTAAGAATCTACTGATGATCATGAAACCGTTGCTGATTATCGGAAAAACCCATCTGGTTCACTAATGTCCTTTAGGGAAGGAAATCTGCCGTCTTTACCTGGTCTGGCCTACATGTGTTTCCAGAGCAACTGCAATGTGGTTGACTCTCAACTGCCCTTGGGCAACTAGGGATGGCCAATAAATGCTGGCCAGCCAGCGATGCCCATGTTCCATGAATTAATTTTTAAAAAGGAAGCTGTAAAAATGAATTGCTCCTAATGAGGAACAAGCTTATTCTTTGTAATATGCTGTAAAAATCATAATTTTCAAATGAATATAAATGACCACTTCTCATTCAGACTCATGAAATGTGGGTAAGTACAAATTAGTGTACCTGCTTATAACTGTCTTTGCATGTTCAAAGAGGCCCTTTTCCTTATTGTCTTTTCCAGATTCTGTTAAATACCAACCAACATGTACATTGTCAGACGTAAATACTATCCTGTGTTTATTTTACTGGGGAGATGAGGAAAGCAATTGCAGGATAAAATCTTGATGACCGCATTGTTTCATCCATTTGTTCTCAATTCTTGGCCACAGTACATCTTTTCATCCTCCAGTATTATAATTGATTAATTTAGCAAATTAAAATTAAAGTTTAAAGTTTATTTATTAGTCACAAGTAAGGCTTACATTAACACTACAATGAAGTTACTGTGAAATTCCCCTAGTTGCCACAGTGCAGCGCCTGTTCGGGTCAATGCACCTAACCAGCACATCTTTCAGAATGTAGGAGGAAACTGGAGCAGCCGGAGGAAACCCATGCAGACACGGGGAGAACATGCAAACTCCACACTGACAGTGACCCAAGCCGGGAATTGAACCCAGACCCTTGGCACTGTGAAGCAACAGTGCTAACCACTGTGTTACTGTGCCCCCTCCCCCAACGCTGCCCCCCCCCCCCCCCCCCATTAGGTTAATTAGGAACTAGAGTCATATCTTGGATCATTGTCACAATAGTAATCGTGACATAAAGAATCTAATTGAAAGTTGCATATTCTGGTTACTGGCTTGGAATTTACCACAATCTGTAAACACTGGTGTAGGGACAGCATCATTTCACTTGCTTCACAAGATAACAGCTCAACAAAAGCTCACATTGCTGTAGGGTGAGTTTATCAAGTGAAAAAGAATTCACTTTGATACTTTAGACACCTGAACACTATCAGCAGTGACACACAAAACCCTTTAGCTTTCAACATAATACCAAGATTAGTTTTGAGACAGACAGGCAGCAACTCGTTGGAAGATTTGCTCCTTGAATTTTTGCAATCTCCACCATTCATTATCACTTCCCCTGCCTCCACTCACACCACGAGCAGCGAGTCCATTACCTTTGTGTCTCACTGTTGGCATACCTGAGAAAGTAAGTGAAAAAGAAAAGTCCCAAGCGTATGTATATGTGATTCTTTTCACGACACAGTCTTCAGGAAGCAAAATTTTGCTTTTGTTTATTTATACGGACACAAAATGATTTTGAAAATTTTGCTGCAATGAATCGTCATAACGTAACATCATCATGCAGGAAATGTTCTGCCTCTTCAGGCTTGTCTCCCTGTCAGCAAACCTGGGTTTCATTTGTTGATCCTTTTCCTGCCCAGTGGATAGCTAAATGGACGGTAGCTGAGAGGGTAAATCAGCAGCAGGGGGCTAGAGCCGGGGACCCTTGGCACAGTCTCGAGCAATCAGGAGGGAGAGGGGTTGGTGATCATTCAGGAGTGAGAGACAGGACACTAAGGCTTAGTGGGTGGATAGTAGAAGGAGAAGACCAATACCGTACTAGGCATTAAGACCCCCTTGAGTTCCTGGAAGGAACACTCCAACACCTGCTGGCTCACAACAGGTGCTGAAAGAGGCATCACCTTGCTGAGCTGGCACCTCCCTTTCATTGCTGGGCTTCCCAACAGCACATGGGAAATTCAGGCAACAGCATTTAAAATCAACTCCCAATTCCACTGCAGAAGCCCGATTTAAATGTGTTATTGAAGTGCTTTGCCTCTCCACGGCAGGACATGGGGATGCCTCAATATATATCCACGCCATGTGCATGCATGGTGTTTGGGAATGCACGGTGGCACTGTGATTAGCACTGCTGGCTGCCTCACAATGTGGAGATGCCGGCATTGGACTGGGGTAAACACAGTAAGAAGTCTCAAAACACCAGGTTAAAGTCCAACAGGTTTATTTGGTAGCAAAACTGTAATTGGACGGAAATAGGCTAAATCAAGGCAAAAAAAGGTAGAGGAATTTCAAGCACAGTTATGCCCAGCCACATAGACTTTCTGCTGTGAAAGAACTTTCTGCTTGAAGCTAGCCGCACTCACAAACTGCTCATGCTCCCAGATCAAATTCATCAGCCTGGCGAGTTTCTACCAATGTTGTCCTTTTGCAAACTTCAAGGAATCGCATAAATTTATTTTTTTAAGCATAAGAATGTTAATGTTTAAATTTTTTTTTTAAATGAACAATATCAGTTACTCAGAAACAGACTTCCATGCACCAATGAAATTAATACATGCTCTGTGTAGTTTTTTCTTTAATGCCGTTATCAGTTATTTAGTGGACGGGCGTCTGAATAAAAAGACGATCTTTTGAGAAAACTCAATTTTCAGCTACATTAATAAAACTCCAATAAGTTAAAAATACTCCATTCTTAAATATATCAAGGATTATTTTCAAATTCAGCAATTTTTTTCAAAATTCAATTACACTCTAAAACGCTACAGGATTGTGCTGGGCAATATTACATTTGTCAATATGCAAATAATATTCAGCAGAAACCAGCCCAAAAAAATTTTTAGAAAACAATTACAGTTTTGAGGGGAAGTTGTGCCCATGGAGGTTGCCAATTGTTTCCAAAGTGGAAACTCTACCATTATGTGTATCTGATCTTTAATGAGGGCGGCACGATGGCACAGTGGTGACAGCTGCCTCACAGTACCAGGGACCTGGGTTCGATTCCTGGCTTGGGTCACTGTCTATGCACATTCTCCCTGTGCCAACACCCATTGGCTCCCTCTCATCAACTCTGCTAGTTACAGCCTCGAACAATTCCAGTAGATTTGTCAAGCATAATTTCCCTTAAGTAAATCCATGCTGACTCTGCCTGATCCTGCCATTATTTTCCATTATTAAATTATTTCCACTATTAAATCTTTTACATTGTACTCTAGCATTTCCGACTGGTCTTTAATTGCCTTTTTCTTTCTACCTCCCTTTTCAAATAATGGGGTTACATTAGCTGCCCTCCAATCTGTAGGATCTGTTCAGGAGTTTATTGAATATTGGAAGATTACCACTAATGAATCCAGTATTTCTCAGGCCACTTCCTTACTCTGGGACGTAGATTATCAGGCCCCAGGAATTCAATCCCTTCAATTTCCCCACCACCATTTCTCTACTGATACCGATTTCCTTCAGTACCTCCTTCTTACTAAACCCTGTGTTCCCCAGCATTTCTGGCACGATACACCTAGAATTTTGAAATACAATGTTCCTGCTTACCTTCGGGATAGCTATGGGCCCAATTTTACTATTCTGTCAATGACACTCAAGCCCAGGTACTGAAAACATCCTGGCCAGAATTTTCTCAAAAAAATTCGAAGTGGCGAATAGTCGTGAAAATGGTAGGTTTTCTCATCAATTCTTTCAGTGAGGTAATTAATGGGAATTTACAGCACTCAGTGCAATGTAGGAGTCGTAATGTGGTTCTCTCCGGGAGGGTGGGTGGTGGGGTGGAGGGGAGGGGAGAACAAGGGGGGAAGGAGACACAGATGGCCTATGAAGCTGGCTGCTGAGCTCTCGTGGCGTGTACACAGTATACTGGGAGATCTGTCACTCTCCCCCACCTCCCCCATGGACATCGCCCCTCCCAATCCCCGGCCCCCACCACGATCGCCGTCCCAGGAATCAACAGCCCCTGCCGATTAACATGTAAAACATGTCATTAATATGGGCACGAGGCTAATATCCCTGACAAAATGGGGCCGGCAAGATCGCGAGAGGCGAGAAACTGGGCACGAACATGATTTTTCACCTCTCGCCCTATCTTACCGGCTCGCCACGCTGCTTGACTGGTGTGGCAAGCCGGTAAGATCGCGTCCCGTCTCTCCGTTTTCCTGGGGAGACAGAGGGTTAGATTTTTGCCACAATAGAGTCTCCGTCTAAGTCCTGACCCCCCGAACTTGACATTTATCATCATTGCAGAGGCGGGATTAGAGTTGGGCGAGGATACGCGCATGAATGATTTGTGTCATCAGCGGACCATTTAAATCACCAGCTGCCCTCACTGACTTGTGATTTTTGCACTCAGCTGCATGAATCCCAGAGTGCACAGAATAGAGGAGAGGTTTTCTCATGAGGAGAGGTTGAGTAGTTTGGGCCTGTACTCATTGGAGTTTAGAAGAATGAGAGGCGATCTTATTGAGACATTTAGGATTCTCAAAGGGCTCGACAGGGTAGATGGTGAGAGGTTGTTTCCATCTGTGGGAAAGTCTAGGGTATAATCTCAGAGTAAGGGTCGCCCATTGAGGATAGAGGGTAGTGAATCTGTGGAATTATTTACTGGAGAGGGCTTAGAGGCTAGGTCGTTGAATATATTCAAGGCTGAGATAGACAGATTTTTAATTAGTAAGGGATTCAAGGGTTTTGGGGGTAAGGTGGGGTTGAGAATTATGATATTAGATCAGGAATCATAGAAACCCTACAGTGCAGAAGGAGGCCATTCGGCCCATCGAGTCTGCACCGACCACAATCCCACCCAGGCCCTACCCCCACATATTTACCCGCTAATCCCACTAACCTACGCATCTCAGGACTCTAAGGGGCAATTTTTAACCTGGCCAATCAACCTAACCCGCACATCTTTGGACTGTGGGAGGAAACCGGAGCACCCGGAGGAAACCCACGCAGACACGAGGAGAATGTGCAAACTCCACACAGACAGTGACCCGAGCCGGGAATCGAACCCGGGACCCTGGAGCTGTGAAGCAGCAGTGCTAACCACTGTGCTACTGTGCCGCCCAATGATCTTAATGAATGATGGACAGAAACAGTGGGCTGTATGGCCTACTTTTTTTTTTCATTTATGGGATGTAGACATCGCTGGTGAGGCCAACATTTGTTGCCCATCCATAGTTGCCCTTCAGATCATAGATTCATAGAAACCCTACAGTGCAGGAAGAGGCCATTTGGCCCATTGAGTCTGCACCGACCACAATCCCACCCAGGCCCTACCCCATATCCCTACATATTTACCCGCTAATCCCTCTAACCTACACATCTCAGGACACTAAGGGGCAATTTTTAGCATGGCCAATCAACCTAACCTGCTCATCTTTGGACTGTGGGAGGAAACCGGAGCACCCGGAGGAGACCCACACAGACACGAGGAGAATGTGCAAACTCCACACAGACAGTGACCTAAGCTGGGAATCGAACCCAGGTCCCTGGAACTGTGAACTTCTAACCACTGTGCTACCGTGCTGTGGTGGTAGTGAGCTGCTTTCTTGAACCACTGTGGTCCCTGAGGTGTAGGTACACCCAAAGTGCTGTTAGACAGGGAGTTCTAGGATTTTGACTGAGTGACGGTGAAGGAACGGTTATATATTTCCAAGTCAGGATGGTGGGTGACCTGGAGAGGAAATCCAGATGGTGGCTTTCCCAGGTATCTGCGGCTCTTGTCATGGTAGTGGTCATGGGTTTGGAAGGTGCTGTCTAAGGAATCTTGGTGAGTTCCTGCATTGCATCTTGTAGATGGTACACAAAGCAGCCACTGTTCATCGGCTTTGTAGGGGTTGAACGTTTGTGGAAGGGGTGCCAATTAAGTGGGCTGCTTCATCCTGGATAATGCCAAGCTTCTTGAGTATTGTTAGAACTGCACTCATCCAGGCAAGTGGAGAGTATTCCATTACACTCCTGACTTGTACCTTGTAGATGGTGGACAGGCTTTGGGGGTCAAGAAGTGAGTTACTTGCAGCTGAATTCCTTGCCTTTGACCTGCTCTAGTAGCCACGGTATGTATATGGCTAGTCCAGTTCATTTCCTGGTCAATGGTATCCACCAGGATATTGATAGGAGGCGATTCCGCAATGGTAATGCCATTGAATGTTATGGAGCGATGGTTAGATTCTCTCTTGTTGGAGATAGTCATTGCCTGGCACAGTGTGGCACGAATGTTACTTGCCACTTGTCAGCCCAATCCTGGATATTGTCCAGGTCTTGTTGCATTTGGACATGAAGTCCTTCAGTATCTGAGGAGTTGTGAATGGTGCTGAACATTGTGTGTCACAGTGAACATCCCACTTCTGCCCCAAGTCTTATGGTCTGTTTTCTGTGCATTTGCTTGGATAGTGAGGGTACCTCCTTGGAGAGTTGGGGTACCCTATAAAGTTATATTGTAGGTTTTATTTAGTGCCCTAGAAGTGCCAGGAATTTTTAATGACCTGAGGAAATGGGAGGGTGAGGCCTCTGGTCTGCCAGGACAATTTTTCATCGTTCCCACTGAGTCTAGTGCCCTGGTGCAAGGAAGAAATCCGTCCGTCAGAAGTGTGCATGGCACTTTGCCCAAAGAGGATAAAAGATGGACATGGCATAGGGACAGTAAATGTCAGTCAAACTGAGCAGCCAGCACCCAGATTGGGGGCCAAAGACCATGAAGAAGCGGCAGCGACATGCCCACCAGGAAGGAGGAGGAGGAGAGAATGGACAACCAGGTTTCTATCCTGTGGGATGGATGTACAGACCTTGGACATTATACCTAAACATGAGAGAAAACCAGCGCCAAAGAAGACTTAGATTGAGTTGTGATGTTGTGACTAGACCTTTGTCACATGGTGCAGCAGCAACTGGAGTCCCAATCAATTGACCCTCACGCCGTGCCAGTGGCTGAGATGCTAATCATCACGCTGAACTTTTATGTCTCATGCACTTTCCAGGCCTCAGAAGAAGACCTGACTGGTATATCCTAGTCTGCAGCACTCAGTAAGGAAGTGACTGATGCTCTGTGTGTGCATATGGGGGAGTACATTAGTTTCCTCGTGTATGTTGAGTCCCAGACTCGGAGAACCATGACCTTTTCCCAAATTGCATGCTTCCCTCTGCTTCACGGCATCATTGACTGCACTCATTTTGCATTAAAAACCCCAACTCAGCATGTGACACCTTTGTGAACTGTAAGTCATTTCACTCCATCGATGTGCAGTTGATTTGTCACTCCAATAAGGTGCTTCTTCAAGTGTGTGCAAGATTCCCAGGCAGCTGCTGCGACTCTTTCATACTGAGGAACTTGAATCTCCCCAATCTATTTCATCTAACCATGCAGATCTGTGGGTGCCTCCCAGGGGACAGGGACTACTGCCAAAGAGCATTGGCACCTCCCTTTAGGCACCCATACTTGGAGGCAGAGTAAAACTACAACCGCAGCCATGTATGTCATCATGAGGAGCACCAGCGAGCGGGCCATTTGCATTTTAAAAATAGTGCCTCCATCACTCAGGAGGAGTTCTCCAATCTGTCCCAGCAAGGGTTTAAAGAATATTTGTTCTATGCTATGTTGTGTCAAGTTCTACAAAGTAATCACAGGAGACTCAGATCAAGATCCTTTATTCAAGATTCAAGCAGTAGGGAGAGCACTACCTCAAAGAGACCCCTGAAACAGCTCACTCCTCTAATACAGCAGGGAAAGCACTGGGCCAAAGAGACCCCTGAAACACCACTCAGCCAAGTCACAGATTTACACTATATTTATACACTGTTAGTCACGTACACCGGTGTTAGAGGGATTCAAAATACCCTGGGACAGAAACACTAATTAAGACTATTAAAACAGAGTGGATTAACTGAGGGTAACAATCACAGACTGCCTTATACATATATTTTACAGAAGTATTGATTGCATAGAAACACAGATAATCACAGTTAGAGAATTCAAGCGTGTATTTCTGAAAGTGTATTATTGCAAAAGCATACTTCTTGGCTAATGGCAGAGTTCTAAGGTATCGTGGGAAATAGTCAAGTAAAGTGAACCATATTCTTTATAACAATACACTCTCAGAAGCATAGCTCTTATCAGCATAGGTTGTAGGCTGTCCTCATGAATAAGAATATTCATCAGTCAAGGATGAAGCTAGTAGTCCCAGACACCTTAATGAATAGGCAAAGCATTAAACCGGATAAGAGAGTCTGGAGCGAGCAACAGGTGACCATGGGAAAGACAATCAGAAATCATACATAGCCACTTTTCCCATGCTGTGAGAGAATAAATATAATTGGCCAAGGTATATGACATTTACTAACAATGATTGAGCTGTACTAATGATGATTGGTTCATGTCCAGCTGGGTGGTGGTGGTGGGGTGGGCTGGGGGGAGGGGGTGGGGCGGGGGTGGGGGGTAAATGACTTTTGGAAATTGTATAATTATATTGCCAATATGATGTAACTTCAGAGAAGTGTTGGAATGCCCAACACTTTTCTCCCAGTGTACAGTGGTCAATAAAGAACGTCTTTCACCAAGGTACTGTCATCGCGAGTCTTCATATTGGCTCGAGTTCAGCTCCATACGTAACCTCTGAAAAAACCCCTACAACCGGACATTGTTTAAATTCCAATCTTAACTACACATAGTTTTACATTAAACACTTCAACAGGAGCAGGGCTCATTATCTACTCCTAACTAGAGATTGTCTTTCTTCCCCTATCTTCCCAGAGGCTGCACTTACTCTGTCTGCTCTGTTTACAGAGTCTGCTCTGCCTCAATCTCTTGCCCTTCAAACAGTAAACAAACAAAGCCTTGCTGGAGAGTTCTGCTGATTCAGGTCCTTAGGGTCTGTAAAGTTCACTGGTGTATAAGCGTTTGAATTGTATGTGCTCTTTCTCAAAGTCAGAAGTGACTTTTACTAAATCTATCCATTTTCCCGAACAGCTGCACATTTCACATCATTGCACAGCAGATGGGCATCCAACTTGGTGGCAATGAGGCCATTGGCAGAGCCTCAACCTCTGAGGAGGAAGAAGATGTGGAACAGGAGGAGGAGGCAGCCCATGTGCATTCAGGTCATTCTGAAACAGAGAAGATGAGGAGGCCGCCAGTGCACCTTGAAGCCACAGTCTCTCAAGGGACTGCCCTTCACTCAGAAGGGAATGAAACAACATCAGTGAGTTAGATTTCTGTCACATTCAACTGCAGCTACCATCTCTATTATAAACACAGTCATCAACATCTTTCAAGCACACATGAAAATAAGTGCCTTCCATCCTGTTTCCCCCATGTGAATGCCATTGACCATGAATGTTGCGCCCATGCTGCCAAATGGACCATCATCAAGCCATGCTCACAATGCAGGTGATGACACTAATGAAGGCTAATTAAACACTATACTTGCTGACAGAAGTGGACATTGCATCTTCATGTACACACGGTATCTCACATGTGATGATTAGTCACAACACATTGTAACAGCACATTGAAATAACTTGTGATACATCCATTGCAGCTGGTGGTCTGGCTCACAAACTGGGTGCCACATGTATCAGTCCTGAATTGAATATAGGAGCATAGAAATTAGGAGCGGGATAGACAATTCAGCCCTTTGAGCCCACTCCTCTGCAAACCATATTCTGTTACACCGGAAATGACAATGCAGTGGCAACAGAGCACAACCTATATTAACTGGACAACACATGGCCTGCTGAGCTGTCGTGCCCACACCAAGGTCTACAGTGTGGATGAATACCTTGCATCCAGCATTCATGCTTCAGATGCATCGGCTAATCAGCCCCTAGTTGTGGAGTCAGATAATTAAACCTTCCATTCTGTAAGGCTTAGATGGAAACTGAAAAATGCAAGGCACATCGTAGTGCTTGGGAACTTTGATCTCTGGACTCTTTTGTAATGCAACAAAGAAGAAAGAAGCTCTAATATGCTTCACCAAACAGGTCACATTATTGCTTTTGTTAAAGCCATGTTGAGATGCAACTCAGTATGTTGCCCTTAGTGTTACTCATCAGAAACTAGCTCACATTTTATTATTCCTTTTGTGTTCTTTATTATACACACAGTCACAGATTCATGTGGAAGGCAATAGAAAATATATCGCAAGTGTTCTAATGTGCTACATACAATGTGAATATAGTAACTACACTGAAACTATTGGTGCTTGAGACAAAACAGCATCCTGCGGTTGTGCACATTCCTACGAAGTGCCTCTCCATGTTACCTCAGAGGACTTGGAGGCATGCTGCCCACCTATCTCTTCAAAGGACAGTGAGGAGCGTGGTGGCCGGTCTCATGCAGGCAGCTGTTGGAGGCCTACCTCAGATTGCTGCCTCTGCATCTCTGCATGGGCAGTCATGGTCAGTGGACCATGTGGAGCAGACAAAGGCTCTGGTGGAGGGGCCGGAGACGTGGCGGAGAATGAGCATGTTAAAGAGCTCTTGGCATCTTCATCCTCATCACCCTCCACAGCCCTGGATTAGCCTTCAGATGAGCGTGATGGGGCTGGTTGCTGATGCGCAGCAGTTATCCAATCCAGCAATTGCCCAGCCAACAGTGTGACGATCCTGTTGAGAGTACATAGCTCCTAATGTATTCCAAGTGTTAGGAAATAGAGATCAGGTAAGTTGCATTTGTATTTGTGGGTGTTAGGAATAAGTTTTACCATTACATTTAATTTGAATGTATATGTATGTGTAGGTTAGGTGTGTTAACTGTGGTAAATGCACTGGGCTACAGGGGCAGGGTGGATGGGGGGCTGCTGGGTAAGGTGCTCTTTCAGAGAGCCAGTGCAGGCTTGATGGGTCAAATGGCCTTCTTCTGCACTCTATGTTTCTGTGGTATGTTTGTGCATTAAGAAAGGGGGATCCTGAATTTAGTTTCACTTTAAAAAGTTGCCTGCACATCAGTGGATTTATTTATACACCTGTATTTTAATGAGGTTTTACAACCTTTGAAGAAGTTTCGGGAAGTGAAGACAAAATAGAGCAAACAACAGGGAGTCACAGCGAAAGAAGAAAACAGTTTGAGGTCAGTTGGTGATTATGCTCTAAGAAGGGAGTCATTTAAATCTCTCTCTAGCTGGACATAGTCACACGTTGCTGAAGAATATAAATCTAAGAATCTTAGATGAGTTGCCCTAATGTTAAAGTAACAGTGAATGTTGATCGAGTTCTGGATCTCAAGGGGGATACCAAGTTGTCAACAGCCTACTGTTATTGCCTGACAAATTTATTATAATTTTTTGAGATGGTAATGAGCAGGGTAGATAAAGGGGAATCACTAGATGTAATATACTTGGATTTCCAAAAGCATTCGATTTGGTACCCCACAAAAGGCTACTTAATAAAATAAGAGCCCATGGTGTTGGGGGTAGTATATTAGCATGGATAGAAAATTGACTAACTAATAAAAGACAAAGGGTTGGGTTAAGAGGGACATTTTCAGGATGGCAACCTATAACTATTGGACTGCCACAGGGTTGGGCCCACCATTATTTACAATTAAATTAATGACTTAGATAAGGGAAGTGAATGTACTATTGCCAATATGACACAAGTTTAAATTTAAAATTTACATCTTGTAAAATTACACTTAGCAGATCAGATGTACACGTTTCAAGTATCATTTCAAACATTATACAAGTTCAAAGATATCCCAATGCAGTCTACTTTTTTATACAGTATAATTACAAACACTTATCACAGTGGATGACTTACTCCACTGTTTCCTTAGATTCTTAGATTTATATTCCTGAGTATGTCCAGCTAGAGAGAGATTTAAAGTACTCCCTTCTTCAAGCATAATCACCAAGTGACTTCAAACTGTTTTCTTGTTTTCCAGTGACTCCCTGTTGTTAGAAACAGCAGTTTTCTCTACTTTGTTTTCACTTCCCGAAACTTGTTCAAAGGTTGTAAAACCTCATGAAGATACAGGTATATAAATTACACAAAACAGGAGGGAAGGCAAATGGTGAAGATGACCCAAAGAGTCCACAAAGGGATATAGACAGATTAAGTGAGTGGGCAAAAGCTTGGCTGATTGAATATAATGAAGGGAAATGTGAAGTTATGCACTTTGGTAGGAAGAATAAAGGAGCTGAATATTATTTCAATGGAGAAAGACTGCAGAAAGCTGCAGCACGGGGGGATTTGGGAGTCCTCGTGCATAAATCACAAAAAGCTAGCATGCAAGTTCAGTGGGTAATAGGGAAGGCAAATGGAGTGTTTGCCTTTATTTCAATGGAATGGAATTTCAAAATGAGGAAGTCTTGCTAAAACTATAGAAGGCACTGGTTAGATCATACCTGGAATATTGTGAACAGTTTGGTCCCTTTATCTAAGGAAAGACGGGTATGGAGAGTTTTTTTTATGAGGTGAGGTTGAGTTGGTTGGGCCTGTACTCATTGGGGTTTAGAAAAATGAGAGTTGACCTTATTGAGACATATAGGATTCTCAGGGGGCTTGGTAGGGGAGATGCTGAGAGGTTGTTAAGGCAAAGATGAGGAGGAATTTCTTCTCTCAGAGGGTAGTGAATCTGTGAAATTTGTTTACCACAGAGAGCTGCAGATACTAGGTTGTTAATTAAGTTCAATCTGAGATAGACAGATTTTTAATCAGTAAGGGAGTCAGTGGCTATGGGGATAAGGCGGGAAAGTGGAGTTGAGTAGTGTCGCATTAGGTCAGTTGTGATCTAATTGAATGACAGAGCAGACTCGAATGGCCCACTTCTGCTCCTACATCTTATGGTCTTACTGGAAGAGGGAACTGCAGGGAGCCGCTACTAATAGTTGGGCAACATTTACAATCTTGGATACTCACCTGACCACTCCACAGCATCTCATCAAAACATCCCGACATGCTCTATTCACCAGGACTGACAATTATCCACTCTCCCGACCCACACCAGGCCTACCTCTGAACTCTCTCCAATTCCGGGATCATCTGCCCCAACTTGTATTTCAGCTTGCCAGCCCCTCCCCAAATCGAAAATCCGATTTGCGGGCAGACATTTTTATAGGTTGGGTTTGCTGAGCCAGGGAAGCTGTTGACTCTGCGGACCGGGTATGAGGGTGCAAATCTGGGCCCGACACTTTATTCAGTGCTCTTGAGTATACTTGAGTGGCCATAATTAAATTCAGCTCTGTTAGTTTCAAGTTAATATATTCATACAGATGGTCTCTAATTTTGAGTGCTGCATTCCTATCAAACATAGGGGCAGAACTGAAGGTCAAGTGGCACAGGCCAGTAGTATTGTGCAAGCTAAATTCATAAAATAGACCCGTGCTCTGAAAAATGATGCACACCTCCATAAAACACAACGCGAGAACAGAGAGATGTTACTTTGTTTTAAAGGAACAATGTCCTAATTGATGCTTTTATTAATTTTCAATATGTTGAATACTTCACATCTGTTTTAGTTTCACATTTACTGAACAGTAGTGGGTCGGTTTAATTCAGTTGGCTGGACAGCTGCTTTGTGATGCAGAGCAACGCCAACAGCGTGGGTTCAATTCCCACATTGGCTGAGGTTATTCGTGAAGATCTCACCTTCTCCACCTCGCCCCTTGCCTGTGGTGTGACGATCCTCAGGTTAAATCACCACCAGTCTGCTCTCCCCCTCAAAACACCATAGAATTCTGGTGTGCTACAGATCAGCCATCAATTTATGGTAAGGAATAGAAAACTATGACTTGCAAATCTCCACAGGTTTACTGCCGAATTAGGACAATTTTGCCATTAGATTTGTAAAACCAATAGCTCATATTTAATTTCCCATGAATTTTATGCAGTTGCTGCATTTGCACAATGATTTTCCATTAAACATACCACAGAAAATGAAATCAAGCAATTATCAGCGTAAGTACTCTTTTATCAGCATCATAATGGTTAAGTATTGCCAATCAACCTCTCTTGTCCAGAAAATAAACAATTTTCCAATTATGGTGTCTCATTCCTTCAGATTGTGAATAATTTAAGGATATTTTGAAAATGTAAAATACTAAATTCAATATTTTTCTTATTTTTCTTTTCTATCTCATTATTATATTCTCTCTCAATTCAATCTTTGTTTCCCCCTCCTAATTTCTCCTCTGCAGTCAATTTGACATTGAATTCACCCACTCCAGTTAACTCTCCATCTCAGTACTTTCTCCATTAATTTCTTAATCCCTGCATTTGATTAAGGTTTGTCCTAATGTTCATCGAGAATACGAAAGCAAGGATGTTATGATAAACATTTCTAAAACTCTGGTTCAGTCTCAACTTGTGTTACAAATGTAAGTTTTTATAAGATGGTTAACTTTTAAACTTTCCCTTTAGTTTAAGGTGAATGGAGTATCGGAGAGTTATAGAATCCTACAGTGCAAAAGGAGGCCGTTCAGCCCATCAAGTCTGTACCGACCACAATCCCACCCAGGCCCTATCCCCATAACTCCATGCATTTACCCAAGCTAGGTCCCCTGACACTAAGGGGCAATTTAGCATGGCCAATCCACCTAACCCACACATCTTTGGACTATGGGAGGAAATCGGAGCACCCGGAGGAAACCCACGCAGAAATGGGGAGTATGTGCAAACTCTGCACAGATAGTGTCCCAAGCCGGGAATCGAACCTGAGTCCCTGGCACTGTGAGGCAGCATCATATTTTAACATATGAACATAAACGGAAAGGCAGGTATTTTTGCCATTGCAGGCTTACTGTCTGATAGACTTTGGACAGAAAGAGAGAGAGAAAATCTTGGATAGAGAGAGATAGGGAGTAGGTCAGCAGAGGGGAAAAAGCTGTTTTTCGCTGTTGGCTTTGACAGAACGCTAGTGGGAAGCTGTGGCAAAGAGATGGGACCCATGGAAATTGAAGGGTTCTGAAAGATTCATCCTGCATAAGCAGGGGATGGAATTATTGGAGAGAATCATGCTGCTGGACGTTGGTTCAGGAATTCCCAGAAGACTGAGGGAAAGGATGTTTGATGGTCACTCAATATTCAAATGCAGTGAATCAGAGAAAAGTGAAACCATGAGAAGCTTGGAGTGACTTTGGACTGTTCCCTGTGACAATGATAACAATGGCAATGTATGCAATGTGGAGTTGCCATTGAAAAAAAATTCTTTCAAGGGATATGGGTGTCGCTGGCTAGGCTAGCATTTTTTTATTGCTCGTCCCTAGTTCTTGAGAAAGTAGTCATGAGCCACCTTCTTAAACTGCTGTAGCACATGTGGTGTAGGTACACCCACAGTGCTTTTAGGGAGGGAGTTCCAGCAATTTGATCCAGCAACAGCGAAGGAACAGAAATTTGGTTCCGAGTCAGGGTGGTGAGTGTTTGGAGGAGAATTTGGTGGTGTTCCCGTGTATCTGCTGCCTTTGTCCTTCTAGATGGTAAAGGTCACAGGTTCCAAAGGTTTTGTTGAAGGAGATTTGGTGAGTTGCTACACTTCATCTTGTAGATGGTATACACTGCTGCCAATTCATGGAGGGGTCAGATATTGAAGGCGGTGGATAGGGTGTCAGTCAATTAGGCCTCTATGTCCTGGACGGTGCAGAGCTTCTTAAGTGTTTTTGGAGCTGCATTAATCCAGGCAAGTGGAAAATATTCCATCAAACTCCTGACTTGTGTCTTTTAGATGGTGGACAGATTTTTGGGAACCAGGAGATGAGTTATTCTCTGCGCAATTCCTGGCCTCTGATTTGTGTTGTAGCCACAGTTTTTCTATGGCTAGTCCAGTTCAATTTCTGATCCATGGTAACCTCTAGAATGTTGATCAAAGGGGACTCAGCGATGGTAATTCCATTGAATGTCAAGGGGAGATGGTTGAACTCTCACTTATTGGAGATTGTCATTGCCTGGCACTTGCGTGGTGTGAATGTTAATTGCTACTAATCAGCCCAAATCTGAATGTTATCCAGGTCTTGCTGCATATGGACATGAACTGCTTCAGTATCTGAGGAGTCACGAATGATGTTGAATATTGTGCAATCGTCAGCACAATGAAGGGAAGGTCATTTATGAAGCAGCTGAACGTGGCTGGCCCTAGGCCACTACCCTGAGGAACTCCTGCATTGATATGCTGGGACTGAGATGGTTGACATCCAACAATCACAACCACCTCTCTTATTCTAACTGATGAAGAGTATTTCCCCTGATTGCCATTGACTCCAGTTTTGCTAGGGCATCTTGATGCCACACGCAGTCAAATGCTGCCTTGAAGTCAAAGGCAGTCACTCTCATAGAACATAGAACATAGAACATTACAGCGCAGTACAGGCCATTCGGCCCTCGATGTTGCGCCGACCAGTGGTACCAATCTAAAGCCCCTCTAATCTACACTATTCCAATATCATCCATATGTTTATCCAATAACCACTTGAACGCTCTCAACGTTGACGAGTCCACCACTGCTGCAGGCAGGGCATTCCACGCCCTTACCACTCTCTGAGTAAAGAACCTACCTCTAACATCTGTCCTATATCTCTCACCCCTCAATTTAAAGCTATGTCCCCTTGTGCTAGCCAACACCATCCGAGGAAAAAGGCTCTCACTATCCACCCTATCTAATCCTCTGATCATCTTGTATGCCTCTATTAAGTCACCTCTTAACCTTCTTCTCTCTAACGAAAACAACCTCAAGCTCCTCAGCCTTTCCTCATACGATTTTCCCACCATACCAGGCAACATCCTGGTAAATCTCCTCTGCACCCTTTCCAATGCTTCCACATCCTTCCAAAAATACGGCGACCAGAACTGTATGCAATACTCCAAATGCGGCCGCACCACAGTTTTGTACAGTTGCAGCATGACCTCCTGGCTTCGAAACTCAATCCCTCTACCAATAAAAGCTAACACACCATACGCCTTCTTAACAACCCTATCAACCTGGGTGCCAACTTTCAGGGAGCTATGCACATGGACACCCAGATCCCTCTGTTCATCCACACTACCAAGTATCTTACCATTAGCCCAGTACTCTGTATTCCTGTTACTCCTTCCAAAGTGAATCACCTCCCACTTTTCCGCATTAAACTCCATTTGCCACCTCTCAGCCCAGCTCTGCAGCTTATCTATGTCCCTCTGTAACCTGCCACTTCCCTCCGCACTGTCTACAACTCCACCGACTTTAGTGTCATCCGCAAATTTACTAATCCATCCTTCCACGCCCTCATCCAAGTCATTAATAAAAATGACAAACAGCAGTGGCCCCAAAACAGATCCCTGTGGCACACCACTAGTAACTGAACTCCAGGATGAATATTTCCCATCAACCACCACCCTTTGTATTCTTACAGCTAGCCAATTCCTGATCCAAACCACTAAATCACCCTCAATCCCATGTGTCCAGAGAGTGGTGGGTCTGTGGAATTCATTGCCACAGAGGGCTGTGGAGGCCGAGACGTTGAGCGTCTTCAAGACAGAAATTGATAAATTCTTGATTTCTCGAGGAATTAAGGGCTATGGGGAGAGAGCGGGTAAATGGAGTTGAAATCAACCATGATTGAATGGTGGAGTGGACTCGATGGGCCGAATGGCCTTACTTCCGCTCCTATGTCTTATGGTCTTATGTCCGTATTTTCTGTAAAAGCTTACCATGGGGAACCTTATCAAACGCCTCACCTCTTGAGTTTAATTCTTATGTGCATGTTTGGAGTAGGGCTGTAATGAGGTTAGGAGTTGAATGGCCCATATGGAACCCAAAGTGAGCATCAGTGAGCAGGTTATTGCTGAGTAGTTGCCACTTGATGGCACCGTCAACAATCCCTTCCATCACTTTGCAACTGATCGAGATTAGACAGATTGTGTGGTAATTAATTTGCCTGGATTTATCCAGGTAAAACACAAATAAGGAATGTTTGTTCTGTAGTTAAGCGTATTAGTTGCCTATAAAGTAATGCTTACGCCTAATGTTTTTTTCTTACAGTTGAACTCGTAAAAACTTGAAATCTTGTCCTGCATTTTAATTAAGTTGTGATGTGGAGATGCCAGCGTTGGACTGGGGTAAACACAGTAAGAAGTCTCACAACACCAGGTTAAAGTCCAACAGGTTTATTTGGAATCACGAGCTTTTGGAGCGCTGATCCTTCATCAGGCGAGTGATGAAAGAGCAGCGCTCCAAAAGCTCACGATTTCAAATAAACCTATTAGACTTGAACCTGGCGTTACGAGATATCTTACTGTGTCCATTAAGTTGATCACTGGCAATTCAAATCTTTTTTAAAAAGTTATCAGTCTCTACTGTAGTATTTTGTCCAATTCTGGGCACGACATAGGATCATAGAATCATACAATGCGGAAGAGTCCTTTCGGTCCATCGAGTCTGCACTGACACGCGAGGAACACCTGATCTCCCATTTAATCCCATTTACCAGCACTTGGCCCATACCTTGAATGTTTTGATGTGCCAAGTGTTCATCCAGGTACTTTTTAAAGGGTGTGAGGCAACCCACCCCTACCAACCTCCCAGGCAGTCCATTCCAGACAACACTTTAGGATGGATGTAAAGGTATCAGAGAAGGTGCAGAAAAAATTTACAAGCATGCTTCCAGTTATCAGGGACGTTAGTTATGAGGATAGATTGGAGAAGCTGGAGCAGTTCCACTTAAAGAAGAGAAGGTCGCGAGACAATATGATAGAGGTGCTCAAAATCATGAGGGGTCTGGACAGAGTAGATAGAGAGAAAGTCTTCCCATAGGTGAAAAGGTGAAAAACCAGAAGGACAACCATTTAAGATGAACGTCAAAAAAGAAACCAAAGGTAGGGTGAGGGAAAACTTTTTCATACTGCGAGTGGTTTATGTAGGATCTGAAATGCACTGCCAAAGACTGTGGTAGGGACACATTCACTCTTGGCTTTCAAAATTGCATTGGATAATTACCTGAAAAGAAAATAAATATTAGGGCTACTGGGATAAGGATGGGGAATGGGGCTAGCTCAGTTGCCAGCGCGGACACGTCAGGCCAAAGGTTTCCTTCTGTGTTATAACCATTTTATGATTCTGTATTTCTAAACTCAGATACTTGCTGCCTTGGGTATACCAATATTAGCTCACAATTCTTGCATGTTAAAAGGCAACATTTTTTCAGAGCCAAATATGCATAAACAAGACATGCTAATGGGGCAGGCTGTGAGACACACAGCTTCAGCAAAATCTGGCCACAGACACTGAAAAGCCAGCTGGAAAAAGGAACAAATCTGCTCCTCATCATTAATGTCTATATTTTCTTTTTTTTTACACTCTTTTAAACCTCCTTCAAATGAAAGAATTTAAGAGTTTGGCTTTGTTCGATGCTCCTCCGATTCGTCAAGAATCGTGATGAACCCCTTCCCGTAGCTCACTCCAATCTTCCTCCCCTCCCAGGACAACCTGAGGGCAACTTCTGCTGAGGCAGTTGAGTCAACCTTGCTATCTACATGGGGCGAGGAGCCAATGGGGATATGACCAATGTTGCCAATTTGCAGTGACTATACTGGTGAAGTCTGGGGACTATGTTCCATCACTCCTCGGGTCTCTTAGTTTGGGTGTGGGCTGGTGCTGTTGTACAAGTAGGTTGAAGTAGAGGCAGAAGTGAGACCAACCTGCAGGGTGATCTCGCTGCCAGTAATTAGCTAGCAACATACAGCTAGGTTTTGACCTGAGTGCGATGACCTTGAAACATGCAAGCATAGCAAGGCTTTCAAATATATGATGGATCTGGAATATGTTGTCCTTCTGATGTCTGGTTTTGTATGGGATGTGATGCAAGATCAATAAATTTGCATGCGGGCTTTATATAGGTAAGCAGTAAATGTGACCAGATCACTTAAGCTTTCAGACAAAATGTGAATTTACCACTTTCTCCCCCATTAGCGAGCAACCTTTACAAGACCAAAGCTGCACAAGTAGCTATAAATATTGATGCAAATAAGCTGACCTCACAAAACTGAAGGCAGACCACTCACTATAGTTGACATTCAACCCTACACTTAACCTGAAGCACTCAACTAACTCTACATAGAAGAAGAAACAAGCATAATGATGTCTTACGGAATCCATTGAGTTCCTGTAACTGACAAGTCAAGTGCATTATGTTGTGCAAAAACAAATTTCCATTTATATAATCCCTTTCAAGTCTCAGGTGAGGTCCCAAAGCACTTCACTGCCAATGAAGTACTTTTGAAGTGTAGTCACTGTTGTAGGCAAACAACTGTCTCTTCAGGCAGGGTGAATGCAACCTCTTAGATTTTTTGGCTTCCTTTCGGGAATATTAAACCTTGTAAGCAGATTGACGTTTCTACATTTTCATGTAGGCATCACACACACACACTTTTCCTATCTCACAAATGGAAATTATGTCAATGATACTCGCTAAGTGGCGATTTAACTGTCTCTGAAGTGCTAAATCAGTGCAGTATTTTTAGAGTGGTGAACTGTGCCTAGCTAAAATTTGTTCTTCATTCCTACTGATTCAACTTACATTGCATACATACATTCCAGCAATACTGAGAGCATCCCCACCCATTATTATGGAGAAATGGTGGCACAGTGGTGCCTCACAGTGCCAGGGACCTGGGTTCGATTCCCGGCTTGGGTCACCATCTGTGTGGAGTCTGCACGTTCTCCCCGTGTCTGCGTGGGTTTCCTCCGGGTGCTCCGATTTCCTCCCACTGTCCGAAAGACGTGCTGGTTAGGTGCATTGGCCATGCTAAATTCTCCCTCAGTGTACCCAAACAGGTGCCGGAGTGTGGCGACTAGGGGATTTTCACAGTAACTTCATCGCAGTGTTAATGTAAGCCTACTTGTGACACTAATATATAAACTTAAACTTATTTGAGCCCTTAATTATATGTGAAAAAGCTTAAAAAAGGGAATATGTGATGCAGTGTCTTGTATGAGGGGGAACATGCTCTGATGCCTGACTGTTTTGTGGCACTTAATGGGTTGTATGTTTATGTCAAAGGATAAAAAACTTTAGCATTCCCGATTTCCTGATAAATTGCCCACAGCATACGAAGACGCTAAGTTTTGCTCAAGTCTCACCTGAATTAGTTACATTTTTCTTGCTTCAATTTTAGAGCCAGAAACGTTGGGGCTGGGAGCTCATAAAAAAAGCTGTCTCACGGGTGGACAATTGTTAAAGCAAAGGTAAGGGACATGCTGAACCCAATTACAAGGCTTTGTTACAAGTCACAGCAGGCTATATTTTATCAAAACACACAGGTAGCTGTCCTCTACCAGAGAGATATCTGGCCGTTACCTCCGTCAGTCCCTGAAAACCAATCAGACTTTACGACTTAATTACCCTAATTCTGATAGTGTCAGCAAAGTGAACCGCATCAAACTCAATTAAGGATATTTCAGCCACAGCAAAGACAAAATAATTGAGTTAATTTTAGCCGAACCTGCACTGCAGTATTTATTCAGCTTTTTATTGAAATGTAATTGTAGCAAGCCCCAAGAGCAGCCAGATTCTCAACAGCTAAACCACCTTCACTGCTGTTGGATATTTTTGAATGCGTGCAGAGGTGAATATCAAGTACTTCAGCTTTTCTGTTACGCAGTCCCGAATTATAGCTTGTGAGCCAGGAGAAAAAAAAATCAAATGTCAACAATGTAAAGATTACTCATCAATTTTGAGTTCCAGACCTGGAATTCTTTTTGCACTTGTCAGCTGAAGAGTTCCAGTATTTGGGGATGGAACAGGTTATCACTCTGCAGCTCTACAAAACTACCAGCCTGGATACAACATGTAGCAGTTATAGAGCAAAAGCTCCATCGGTATGGTTAGTAAGTTTGCAGATGACACCAAGATTGGTGGCATAGTGGACAGTGAAGAAGGTTATCCAGGATCGCAATGGGATCTTGATCCCATTGGGTTGATCCCACTGGGATCAACCCAATGGGATCAAGATGGAGTTTAATTTGGTAGATGGAGTTTAATTTAGATAAATGCGAGGTGATGCATTTTGGTAGATCGAACCCAGGGCAGGACTTACTCAGTTAATGGTAGGGTGTTGGGGAGAGTTATTGAACAAAGAGATCTCGGCGTACAGGTTCATAGCTCCTTGAAAGTGGAGTCATAGATGGAGAGAGTGGTGAAGAAGGCATTCGGCATGTTTGGTTTCATTGGTCAGAACATTGAATACAGGAGTTGGGAAGTCTTGCTGAAGTTGTACAAGACATTGGTAAGGCCACACTTGGAAAATTGTGTACAGTTCTGGTCACCCTATTATAGAAAGGATATTATTAATCTAGAAAGAGTGCAGAAAAGATTTACTAGGATGCTACCGGGAATTG
Organism: Mustelus asterias; assembly: GCF_964213995.1. Taxonomy (NCBI): domain Eukaryota; kingdom Metazoa; phylum Chordata; class Chondrichthyes; order Carcharhiniformes; family Triakidae; genus Mustelus; species Mustelus asterias. The sequence goes on along the minus strand of NC_135809.1, from coordinate 30,318,558 downwards.
ATGGTTTGAGTATAAAGAGAGACTGGATAGACTGAGACTCCTTTCCCTGGAGTGTAGGAGACTGAGGGGTTATCTTATAGAGGTCTATAAAATAATGAGGGGTATAGATCAGTTAGGTAGTCAACATCTTTTCCCAAAGGTCGGGGAGTCTCAAATGGTGAGAGGGGAGAGATACAAAAGGGTCCAGAGGGGCAATTTTTTTACACAGAGGGTGGTGAGTGTCTGAAACAAATTGCCAGAGGCTGTAGTAGAGGCAGATACAATTTTGTCTTTTAAAAAGCATTTAGACAGTTACATGGGTACGATGGGTATAGACGGATATGGGCCAAACGCGGGCAATTGGGACTAGCTTAGTTGTTAAAAAAAGCGGCGGCATGGACAAGTTAGGCCGAAGAGCCTGTTTCCATGCTGTAAACCTCTATGAGCCTATGACTCTATGACAGTTCGTTAACCATGCATAGGAACTCCATACTCAGTTAAGTGTGGAGTCCAGCTCAGCATGGATCCTCGGGTGACCCCTGATACCAGAGGGGCAAAAGAAGCAAAAACTGAATTGGCAAAATTATTTTACATTTATCTTGAGAAAGCGCACTCATGAATGATGATGGTAACCAATATATGCATGACTGATCAGCCCCAGGGCATTTTAAATCCTACAATGTGTTAGATTTCACACTGAACCTGCTGTTTCCTGAGCGAAGCAGCGATCAGAACCTATTTACATCAATCATTGAGAAATGTAATGTGACATTAGGCTGGTGTGAACAGGTATTAAAATAAGCAGGAGGTAAAAAAGGCCATCTATGGTATAGCCTTCTCATGTGTAGGTGCCCAGTTTGAGCAACCATCAGTTAGTTACTTGTTATTTTCTGTCCAACAATTTGTTATCTGGTTTTTCTTCAGCAAAAATATCTGACTGTTTCCAGCAAGCTTCTAATGAGAATTATCAAACGCTATCTGAAAATGCTGGACTTCGTTTACAGCACATTCCCTGACTTTGACTATTCTTGGGAATGGTAGAGGTCAAACTACCACAAGAGGCCGGTGGGCGGCACTGTGGCACAGTGGTTAGCACTGCAGCCTCACAGCGCCAGTGACCCAGGGGAGGGGGGGTGGGGGGGTTGACCTGGGTAGGATGCTCTTTCAGAAAGTCGGTACAGACTCAATGGGCAGAATGGCCTCCTTCTGCATTGTAGGGATTCTATAATGAAAAGACCCATCACCTTGGTCCCCAATGAGGTAAATAAAGACTGGAAACTTCACCACAGCTCAAGAGAAAAAAACAGCAGTTCCGACAGGCGAATGAAGGCAGTGGCACAGCTTAAAACTGTGTTCCATGACGTAAAGAACAGAAAGGTGGGTAGAAAGAACACAAGAGATTCAGCAACTTGTGAATACCATGACAAACGCAGATTCTTCACTGCTGATAATCCACGCTGAGCTGAACTCTACACTCAACTGAGCATGGAATTCAGATTCATGGTTAATGAACAGATAATGAAGTTTTGCTTTCTATTTGCTACATGCTGTATGCAGGCTGGTAGTATTCAAGACCCAAGCAGTCAAGAATCTATTCCACTTAGAGCCAAGCGGCCGGGAATTCATTAAGGATAGTGAGACAGTTGGTGCTCACTAGGGAAAACATTTTAAAGAACTCCTCAACCAAAGTTCTGTCTTTGATTTGAGCGTCCGCAACCCCATTCCTCATTAGCCCGATGGATTCATTTTTGGTGCTACCTGATCCAGAGCAAAGTTGAAAAAGCCATTCAACAGCTGAAAATAACAAAGCCTCTGGAGCAGATGGAATCCCTACCAAAATTCTGAAACATGGTGAAGATACACTCCTGGCACAATTGCACAACCTCATATCTCTCATCTGGGAAGCATAGTGCATGCCTAGGGATCGCAGTGACGCTGTGATTGTGACTATGTTCAAGAGGGGGGACAAGTCATATCGTGGTAACTGCAGTGGAGACTCCCTGCCCTCTGCCACAGGGAAGTTCATCGCAAATATCCTCCTCAATCGCCTCCTCCCAGTGGCTGAGGTGTTTCTTCCAGGGTCACAGTGTAGTTTATACCCATGAAGAGGCACCACAGATATGATTTTCACTGTGTGGCAAATTTATGAAAAGCGCAAGGAACAGCATAACTGCTGCACACTGCCGCTCTCAACCCCACATAACCTTTGATTCTGTCAGCCATGAAGTCTCCGATATTTGGTTGCCCCCAGAAATTTGACACCATCCTCCATCTACTCCGCATGCAAACTCTGATCCTCACCAATGGAACTACCACAGCCCTTATCTCAGTGAAGATTAGAAACATAGAAAAACTACAGCACAAACAGGCCCTTCGGCCCACAAGTTGTGCCGAACACATCCCTACCTTCTAGACCTACCTATAACCCTCCATCCTATTAAGCTCCATGTACTCATCCAGGAGTCTCTTAAAAGACCCTATTGAGTTTGCCTCCACCACCACTGACAGCAGCCGATTCCACTCGCCCACCACCCTCTGTGTGAAAAACTTACCCCAAACATCTCCCCTGTACCCTACCCCCCAGCACCTCAAACCTGTGTCCTCTCGTAGCAGACATTTCCACCCTGGGAAAAAGCCTCTGGTCAAACTAGGTTGTGTAATTCCACCAGCTGTCTTCTCAAAGAACAAAAGAACAAAGAAAATTACAGCACAGGAACAGACCCTTCAGCCCTCCAAGCCTGCACCGACCATGCTGCCCGACTGAGCTAAAGCCCCCTACCCTTCCAGAGACCGTATCCCTCTGTTCCCATCCTATTCATGTATTTGTCAAGCTGCCCCTTAAAAGTCACCATCATATCTGCTTCCACTCCCTCCCCCGGCAGCGAGTTCCAGGCGCCCACCACCCTCTGTGTAAAAAACTTGTCTCGTATGTCTCCTTTAAACCTTGCCCCTCACACCTTAAACCTATGCCCCCTAGTAATTGACTCTTCCACCCTGGGAAAAAGCTTCTGACTATCCACTCTGTCCATGCCCCTCATAATCTTGTAGTCTTCTATCAGGTCGCCCCTCAACCTTCGTTGTTCCAGTGTGAACAAACCAGGTTTCTCCAGCCTCTCCTCATAGCTAATGCCCTCCATGCCAGGCAACATCCTGGTAAATCTTTTCTGTACCCTCTCCAAAGCCTCCACACCCTTCTGGTAGCGTGACGATCAGAATTGAATACTGTATTCCAAGGGCGGCCTAACTAAGGTTCCATAAAGCTGCAACATGACTTGCCAATTTTTAAACTCAGTGCCCCGGCCGATGAAGGCAAGCATGCCATATGCTTTCTTGACTACCTTCTCCACCTGCGTTGCCACTTTCAGTGACCTGTGTACCTGTACACCCAGATCCCTCTGCCTATCAATACTCTTAAGGATTCTGCCATTTACTGTATATTTCCTATCTGTATTAGATCTTCCAAAATGCATTACCTCACATTTGTCCGGATTAAATGCCATCTGCCATTTCTCTGCCCAAGTCTCCAACTGATCTATATCCTGCTGTATCCTCTGATGGTCCTCATCGCTATCTGCAAATCCACCAACCTTTGTGTTGTCCGCAAACTTACTAATTAAACCACTTACATTTTCCTCCAAATCATTTATGTAAATTACCAACAGCAGAGGTCCCAGCACTGATCCCTGAGGAACGCCACTTGTCACAGCCTTCCATTCAGAAACGCACCTTTCCTCTGCTACCCTCTGTCTTCTATGACCAAGCCAGCTCACCTCTGATCCCATGCGACTTCACCTTCTGCACCAGTCTGCCATGAGCGACCTTGTCAAAGGCTTTACTGAAGTCCATGTAGACAACATCCACTGCCCTACCCTCATCAATCATCTTTGTCACTTCCTCGAAAAACTCGATCAAGTTATTGAGGCACGACCTCCCCTTCACAAAACCATGTTGTCTCTCACTAATATGTCCACTTATTTCCAAGTGGGAGTAAATCCTGTCTCGAAGAATCCTCTCCAATAATTTCTCTACCGGCTCACCGGCCTGTTAGTACTTGGATTATTCTTGCTACCCTTCTTAAACAAAGGAACAACACTGGTTATTCTCCAATCCTCTGGGACCTTCCCTGTAGTCATGATGTGGAGATGCCGGCGTTGGACTGGGGTAAACACAGTAAGAAATCTCACAACACCAGGTTGAAGTCCAACCTGTTAATAAACCTGTTAATAAATAAACCTGTTGGACTTTAACCTGGTGTTGTGAGACTTCTTCCTGTGACCTCCCCTGTAGCTGGTGAAGATACAAAAATTCCTCTCAAGGCCCTAGCAATTTCCTCCCTTGCCTCTCTCAGTATTCTGGGATATATCCCATCAGGCCCTGGGGACTTGTCTACCTTAATGTTTCTCAAGAACCCCAATACCTCCTCCTTTTTGATCTCAACATGACTCAAACTATCTGCACACCCGTTCCTAGACTCATCATCCACCAGTCCTTCTCTTTGGTGAACACTGACGCAACGTACTCATTTAATACCTCACCCATTTCCTCTGGCTCCACGCATAGATTCCCTCCCCTGCCCTTGAGTTGGCCAACCCTCTCCCTGGCTACCCTCTTGCTCTTTAATATATGTATAAAAAGCCTTGAGATTTTCCTTAATCCTGCTGGCCAATGATTTTTCGTGACCCCTTTTAGCCCTCCTTACTCCTTGCTTAAGTTTCTTTCTACTTTCCTTGTATTCCACACTTGCTCCGTGTGTCCCCAGCCTCCTGGCCTCGACAAATGCTTCCTTTTTCTCTTTGACTAGGCTCACAATATCTCTCATTATCCAAGGTTCCCAAAACTTGCCATGCTTATCCTTCATCTTTATAGGAATGTGCCGGTCCTGAATCCCTATCAACTTACATTTGAAAGCCTCCCACATGCCAGATGCTGATTTGCTCTCAAACATCTGCCCCAATCTACATTCTTCAGTTCCTGCCTAATATTGTTGTAATATCCTTCCCCCAGTTTAGCACCTTAACTTGACGACTACTCTTATCTTTATCCATCAGTGCCTCAAAGCTTACTGAATTGTGGTCACTGTTCCCGAACTGCTCCCCTACTGAAACATCGACCAACTGGCCGGGCTCATTCCCCAATACCAGGTCCAGGATGGCCCCTTCCCTGGTTGGGCTATCTACATACTGTTTCAAGAAGTCCTCCTGGATGCTCCTTATAAACTCTGCCCCATTCATGCCCCAGCACTAAGTGAGTCCCAGTCAATATAGGGGAAGTTAAAATCTCCCACCACAACAGCCCTGTTACTTTTACACCTTGCCAAAATCTGCCTACATATCTGTTCCTCTATCTCCTGCTGGCAGTTGGGCGACCTATAGTAAACCCCCAACATTGTGACTATGCTCTTCCTATTCCTGAGCTCTACCCATATTGCCTCGCTGTATGTGCCCTCTGAGGTGTCCTCCCGCAGTATAGCTATGATATGCTCCTTAACCAGTAGTGCAACTCCCCCACCCCTTTTACATCCCCCTCTATCCCGCCTGAAACATCTGTATCCTGGGACGTTATGCTGTCAATCCTGTCCTTCCCTTAACCAAGTGTCCGTAATAGCAACAACATCATAGTTCCTAGTACTAATCCAAGCTCTAGGTTCATCTGCCTTACCTGTTAAACTTCGCGCATTGAAACAAATACACTTCAGTTCACCAACCCTCTTTGATTAGCAACCACACGCTGCCTGCTCTTCCTCTGAGTCTTACTGGCCCAACTCTCTGGTTCTCCTTCAGTTAAATCGCCTTTGCTTTGATTCCCACCTCGCTGCCAAACTAGTTTAAATCCCCCCGTCTGACACTAGCAAACCTCCGGGTTACTGCCCTTCCCGTCCTTCTTGTACAGGTCCCACCTGCCCCAAAAGAGATCTCAATGGTCCAGATATCTGAAACCTTCCCTCCTACACCATCTGTTTAGCCACGCGTTGAGCTGTACTATCTTGCTATTTTTAGCCTCACTGGCACATGGCACAGGGAATAATCCTGAGATTACAACCCTAGAGGTCCTGCTTTTTTACTTTTTATCTAACTCCCTAAACTGCTGCTGCAGGACCTCATCACTCTTCCTACCTATGTCGTTCGTACCAATATGTACCACGACCTCTGGCTGTTCACCCTCTCCCTTCAGAATGCTTTCTGCTGTTCAGAGACATCCTGGACCCTAGCACCAGAGAGGCAACATACCATCCTGAAGTCTCTTTCACGTCCACAGAAGCGCCTAACTGCACCCCTAACTCTAGAGTCCCCGATAATGAGTGTTCTAGTGCTCTTTGTCCCACCCTGCTTAACAATAGAGCCAGCTGTAGTGCCACTGCTCTGGCTGCTGCTGCTGTTATTCCCTGATAGGCCATCCCCCCCAACAGTATCCAAAACGGTGTGCTTATTAGGGAGGGGGACGACCACAGGGGATTCCTGCACTGACTGCCTGCCCCTTCTAGCGGTCACCCATCTATCTGCCTGCACCTTGGGTGTGACCACATCTCTAAAGCTCCTATCTATGATGCTTTCCGCCACCTTCATGCTCCTAAGTGCATCCAACTGCTGCTCCAACCTATCCATGCGGTCTCCATCCTCCTCACTGCAATGCTGCATTTCGCCTCCAACAAATAACCCACTTTCCAGTCCAGAGCTCTTATATCTGTTATCTGCCTCTGAGGTATAGAATCATCTAATTCCTACAGTGCAGAAGGAGGCCATTTGGCCCATCGAACCTGCACCGACAACAATCCCACCCAGGCTGTATCCCTGTGCTCCCATATATTTACTCTGCTAATCCCCCTGACACTAAGGGGCAATTTAATATAGCCAATCAACCTAACCCACACATCCTTGGAGTGTGGGAGGAAACGGGAGCACCCGAAGGAAACCTACGCGGACAAGGGGAGAAAGAGCAAACCCCACACAGAAACTGGAACAAAGTTGATAAATTTTTCAAGATCTGGACGAGAGCACGAAGACGCACCAAAATAGTCATCGATGGACTGGTAAAAGGGGTTGTGGGAAAGGAGCAGGCTAGGCCTGGAACTAGGAATGTTCCACATACCCCATAAAAAGACAAGCGTAGCTCGGACCCATGCAGGTGCACATTGCTTCCCCTTTGATTTGGAGAATGTGGGATGCGTTAAAGGAGAAGTTGTTGAGAGATAGAACGAGTTCAGCCAGGTGGAGGAGAGTGGTGGTGGATGGGAATTGTTCAGGCCTCTTTTCGAGAAGGAAGCAAAGAGCTTTCAGGCCGTCCTGGTGTGGGATGGAGGTGGTTAGGGCCTGCGAACTGGAAGCTGTCAATATGACACAGGGCATCAGAGGAATCCCGGATGGAGGTGGGGAGAGAATGGACTGGGAGGTGAGGATGGAGTCAAGGAAGAGGAAATAAGTTCAGTGGGGCAGGAGCATGCTGACACAATGGGCCTACCAGGACAGTCCTTTTTGTAGATTTTTGGAAGTAGGTAGAAGTGGGCTGTCCGGGGTTGGGAGACTCTGAGGTTGGAAGCTATGTGGGGAAGGCATCCAGAGGAAATGAGGTCGGTGACGGTGTTGAAGATAATGGCTTGATGTTCAGTGGTGTGGTCATGGTCCAGGGGAGATGGGAGGAAATATCTGAGAGTTGGCACTCAACCTCTGCGAGGTAGAGGTTAGTACGCCAGACGACAACAGCACCCCCTTTGTCGGCAGGTTTGATGACAAAGTCAGGGTTGGATCTGAGGGAGTGAAGGGTGGAATGTTCAGAAGGAGAGAGGTTGGAATAGGAGAGGAGGGCAGAAAAATTGAGACGGCCAATGTCCCGTCGACAGTTCCCAATGAAAAGATCGAGGGCAGGTAATTGTCCCGGTGGGGGTGTCCAATTGGAGGCAGAATGTTGGAGGCATGTGAAAGGATCTGTGGAATGGGGGGAGGACTCTTGCCCAAAGAAGTGGGCATGGAGACAAAGGCAACGGAAGAAGAGTTCGACATCATGTCGAGCACGGAATTCATTGAGGTGGGGACGTAAGGGTACAAAGCTGAGTCCTTTGCTGAGAACAGCACGCTCAGCCACAGAGTGGGAAGGTCGGAGGGTATGGTGAACACACGGCAAGGGCTCGGGCTAGAAGAGATGAACCTCGAGGGATTGGGACTGGTGGAGAGCCTGGGATGGGCAGTGGTTTTGATGAGTTGTTGAAGCTTGCATTCCTTAACATCTACAAGAAACAGGAAAAGTTTCTTGATAAGGCGTCAAATGATGCGGAGGATGAAATGAAACTGGGGACAGGGACAGCTTTGAGAGAGAGTAAGACAGTGTTGCTGAAGAGAGATGCCAAGTGTCTTCATGTGGAACTGAGTGTGGCTTTCAGGATGGAAGAATGTTGTATATCCTGGAGGTGCCTGTAATCCTGGAGGTTACATACGGGGTGGAATTTGAGTTGAAATCCATGTGGGGTAAATCGGAGTCGAAAACAGTCACTGAGGAGGAAATGTGGCTGTGGAAGCGAGTCTTGGTAAATACCTTGTCCAACACTATGAGAGAAATGGAAAGCAGTGAAGGTGGATAGGGGGGGGGCGGGGTGGTTAAATTAAAAAGTTTATTTATTAGTGTCACAAGTAAGGCTTACATTAACACTGCAATGAAGTTACTGTGAAGTTCTCCTAGTCACCACACTCTGGCATCTGTTCAGGTCAATGCACCGAACCAGCATGTTTTTCAGAATGTGGGAGGAAACCAGAGCACCCGGAGGAAACCCACGCAAACACAGGGAGAATGTGCAAACTCCACACAGACAGTGATCCAAGCCGGGAATCGAACCCGGGTCCCTGGCGCTGTGAAGCAATAGTGCTAACCACTGTGCCACCGTGCCGAAATCCTGTCAGAGAGAGGAGCAGTACTTCTTCAGGTTCGGCATTCCTGGAAGAAAAGTGGCAGTGAGTTAAACATTGGATAAAAGCAAATTACTGCGGATGCTGGAATCTGAAACCAAAAGAGAAAATGCTGGAAAATCTTAGCAGATCTGGCAGCATTTGTAAGGAGAGAAAAGAGCTGACGTTCTGAATCCAGACGACTCTTTGTCAAAGCATGACTGTTCTCTACCTTTTATTTCTTTATTGTCTTTATTTTTCTTTTCCCCCACTCTTTCCCCCTATTTTAACCACCCTTTCCTTACCTTTTCTCCCCTTTTGCTTCCCCTTTCCCCCTTTTTCTCAATTTTACCTCTCTCTCACCCACCCCCCCAATCTTCATCTGTCACAGTTTACCCTCTGATTTAAGCTTCTCTGCCGTTTGGCCATTCACATCTTCTATTCTCTCTATGAGCTGCCATTAGCAGCCTTTCCCCTGGTTTCTGTGGCTATGTCTCATCTTTCATTCCCTCACCCTAGAGTTTAAATATCTACCACGTTCTATGCCTTTTAGCTTTGACAAAGGGACATCTGGACTTGGAACATCAGCTCTTTTCTCTCCTTACAGCCGCTGCCAGACCTGCTGAGATTTTCCAGCATTTCCTCTTTCGAGTGCAGGAGTGTAATCGAGACCACAGCATGAATGGGCAAGGGGCTGCACAGGACAGAACAGCAAAGTGTAGAAATGCAGTTGCTGCAGGAGATTCCATAGTCCGGCAGACAGATCAGCATTTCTGTAACCGTCATTGTGAGTCTCACACGGTGTGTAACCTCCTGCTGCCAGGGTAAAGGACATCATGGAGCGCGGGCAGAACATGCTGCAAACGGGAAGGCAGTGAGCCAGATGTTGTGTCCACACTGTTTCCAATGACATTGAGGCAGAAGCAATTGATTTTCCGAGTCAGATTCCCACAGGCGAGAGATGAAGTTAAAAAGTAGAACCTTGAAGATTCTAATCTCCGGATTCCTCCCAGTTCCACACACTCACCAGAGTAGAAATAGGAAGATTGAGAGGGTCAGTGTGTGGCTTGAAGCGTTGGGCAGGAGGGAGGGTTTCAATATCTTGGGGCATTCTGGGGCAGGAAGTGTCTATTCTAAAGAGTCTCCTAACACCTCAACAGGACTGGAACCAATGTCCACACAGGGAGGCCCACCAGTCAACTTGGGGAAGGTTTAAACTAAATTGGAAGAGGGGCTGGCACCAGAATAAGAAATAGAATAATGGAATAAGGAGCATGAAGTGAGAGAGCTTGACAGCACGAGAGAAATAATGAGTCCCATATCAGATAGGAGTGGACAAGGAAGTTCGATAAGGAAAACAATGAGGAGATTACAAAGCGTGTCTGTAAACACACAGCGTGTGGGCAATAAACTGGGTGAAACTAACGACAGGAACAAATCAGTCAGGAAATATGATGTAGAGACAGAGATGTGTAAAACCAATGGGTGACAGAGTATGGAAAGCGGTTAGTGTTTTACACAACATCAACTTATTACAACCCATGAAAAGTTGGAAGGTTTTTGCAACCTCCTGTCTGATCAGGGAGAGGCCGCTTTAACTGGACGCCTCACACGTTGACATCACAGAGCCAGTGTGAGCCTCACCCTGTACATCACAGTGAGATCAGACATCACAATAGGTTTGTAAACTGGCTGAATTTGAGTCAGGAGGCTGCACAAGCAGACAGAGTGAAGGCAAGTGAGATGGACAGACTGGAATTGGCTGGCTGATCTGTCTTGGAGTAAATGAGCTGGAGGAGAAGATCTAAACAGTTTGACATTGTGATGGGAGAGTGAAGAATGGAGACATCCTCAAGCAGCTGACGGTGGGAAAAGTGTTGCTGTGGAAAGATTGTTACAGTTTGTATGGGCCTGTGTGAGAGTCAGAGTGAGGAATTCCTGGAGTAACAGTCCAGATCTCAATGTTCAATTCTGAAAACTGAGGGCAGCTCAGTACAAGCTGCATCTTCCAATCAGCTGCCCCTGGAGCCTGGGATGGTGCGTGGGAGAGCTCAGCTCAGACACTCATTCACCGTCTAGACGGAGCAATCATTGGCTAGCTCTTTCAAAGAGCTGCCACACACATGATAATGCGGGATTTTCCACTCCCGCCCGCGACGATTCCCACTGTGGACGGGACTGGACAATCCCAGGCAAAGGGTCGAAAGGCCCCCTTCTGTCCCACATGTTCCTCTGGTCCCCAATGGGATTTGGTGGCTGCCTCAATCGACATTCCTGAGTGACCTTTTCCTCACTGCGAAACTGATGAGAATTGTAACTGAGACAGTGCCTACAAGAATGGGCATGGATAGAACTCTTAGAGAGGAAAGAGGTTAGGAGAAGAGTAGTGGGGAGGAGGGAGCAGATACTGAGAGAGAGAGAAGAAAGAGAGTGCTCAGCGAGGGGAGAGAGGACATGCTTTACAACATGGAGAGACTCTGGTAGAGGTAGTTATTGGGGTTCATTTGGGATCCATATCCTCCATTCCCTTCAGGATAGGAAATTGTTGGCAGTCCTATCCCCAAGGGGATGGGGCAAGATAGTGGCTTCTCTAAAAAGATAATGGAATTAATGCCCTGAACTTAATCTGAGCAAGATTAGAATTGATTTAAATCTGTAAAAGATCTAGATCATGAACTCAGACAGCAAGATTGAAGGAATCGACCAAAACTCTTGTACAAAAGTACAAGTTCTAGGAGATTAATACATTAACAGAATGGATTCTTGATACAGTATGCAGATAGTCCAACTAGGGAAGGGGCCATACTGGACCTGGTATTGGGGAATGAGCTCGGCCAGGTGGTCGACATTTATTCAGGGGAGCAGTTCAGGAACAGTGACCACAATTCAGTAAACTTTAAGGTACTGATGGATAAAGATAAATGTAGACCTCAGGTGAAGGTGCTAAATTGGGGGAAGGCTATTTGCAACAATATCAGGCAGGAACTGAAGAACGTAGATTGGCGGCAGATGTTTGAGGGCAAATCAACATTTGGCATGTGAGAGGCTTTCAAGCGTAAGTTATTAGGAATTCAGGATCGGCACATTCCTGAAAGGATGAAGGATAAGCGTGGTAAGTTTCAGGAACTTTGGATAATGAGAGATATTGTGAGCCTAGTCAAAGAGAAAAAGGAAGCATTTGTAAAGGCAGGGAGGCTGGGAAAGTATGAAGCAAGTGTGGAATACAAGAAAAATAGAAAGAAATTTAAGCAAGAAGTCAGGAGGGCTAAATGGAATCATGAGAAAACATTGGCCAGCAGGATTAAGGAAAATCCAAAGGCTTTTTATACATATATAAAGAGCAAGAGGGTAGCCAGGGAGATGGTTGGCCCACACAAGGACAGGGGAGGGAATCTATGCATGGAGCCGGAGGAAATGGCTGAAGTATTAAATGAGTACTTTGTGTCAGTATTCACCAAAAAGAAGGACTTGGTGCATGATGCGGACGGGTGTGTAGATAGTTTGGGTCATGCTGAGATCAAAAAGGAAGGAGGTATTGTGGGTCTTGAGAAACATTAAGGTAGACAAGTCCCCAGGGCCTGATAGGATATACCCCAGACGGATATAGAATGAGAGTGGCAAGGGAAGAAATTGCTGGGGCCTTGAGAGAAATCTTTATATCTACACTGGCTACAGAGGAGGTCCCAGAGGATTGGAGAATAGCCAATGTTGCTCCTTTGTTTAAGAAGGATAGCAAGAATAATCCAGGTAATTACAGGATGGTGAGCCTTACATCAGTGGTCGAGAAGTTATTGAAGAGGATTCTTCGAGACTGGATTTACTCCCACTTGGAAATAAGTGGAAGTATTAGTGAGAGGCCACATGGTTTTGTGAAGAGGAGGTTGTGTCTCACTAACTTGATCGAGTTTTTCGAGGAGGTGATGAAGATGATTGATGGGGGTAGGGCAGTGGATGTTGTCTACATGGACTTCAGTGACGCCTTTGACAAGGTCCCTCATGGCAGACTGGTGCAGAAGGTGAAGCTGCATGGGATCAGAGGTGAGCTGGCAAGATGGATATAGAACTGGCTCGGTCGTAGAAGACAGAGGGTAACAGTGGAAGGGTGCGTTTCTGAATGTAGAGCTGTGACTAGTGGCATTCCTCAGGGATCAGTGCTGGGACCTTTGCTGTTTATAACATATATAAATTACGGAGACATGGGTAGAACAACGACAGGAATGGTTGTTGGATGTTCCAGGGTATAGATGTTTCAGTATAGGGAAGCTGGTAAAAAAGGTGGAGGAGTAGCATTGTTAATCAAGGATAGTTTAACGGCTGCGGAAAGGCACTTTGAGGGGGATCTGCACACTGAGGTAATATGGGCTGAAGTTAGAAATAGGAAAGGAGCGGTCACATTGTTAGTTTACTATAGGCCCCCAAATAGTAATAGAGATGTGGAGGAAGAAATTGCTAAGCAGATTATGGATAGGTGTGGGGGTCACAGGGTAGTTGTCATGGTGGACTTTAACTTTCCAAATATTGATTGGAACTTTTGTAGGTCGAATAGTTCGGATGGGGCAGTTTTTGTGCAGTGTGTGCAGGAGGGTTTCCTGACACAATATGTGGATAGGCCTTGGCAGGTCGGACCAAGGAAAGCCCCAAGACATTTTACTCTTATGTGAGGAATAAAAGAATGAGCAGGGTGAGGTTGGGGCTGTTCAAGGACAGTAGTGGGAACTTGTGTATGGAGTCAGTAGAGATAGGAGAGGTGATGAGTGAATACTTTTCTTCAGTGTTCACCAAGGAAAGGGGCCATGTTTTTGAGGAAGAGAAGGGGTTACAGGCTAATAGGCTGGAGGAAGTAGATGTTCGGAGGGAGGGGCCACATTGGATTTGGTACTGGGAACTTGTGTATGGAGTCAGTAGAGATAGGAGAGGTGATGAGTGAATACTTTTCTTCAGTGTTCACCAAGGAAAGGGGCCATGTTTTTGAGGAAGAGAAGGTGTTACAGGCTAATAGGCTGGAGGAAGTAGATGTTCGGAGGGAGGGGCCACATTGGATTTGGTACTGGGAAATGAACCGGGCCAAGTGTTAGATTTGGTTGTGGGAGAGCACTTTGGAGATAGTGACCACAATTCGGTGTCTTTTGTTATTGCAATGGAGAGGGATAGGGCCGTACAGCAGGGCAAGGTTTATAATTGGGAGAAGTAATTATGATGCGATTAGGCAAGAATTAGGGGCCATAAGATGGGAACAGAAACTGTCAGGGAAAGGCACGAATGAAAAGTGGAACTTTTTCAAGGAACAAATACTGGGTGTCCTTGATAGGTATGTCCCTGTCAGGCAGGGAGGAAATGGCCGAGTGAGGGAACCATAGTTCACAAAAGAGGTGGAATGTCTTGCAAAAAGGAAGAGGGAAGCTTATGTAGGGATGAGGAAACAAGGTTCAGATGGCTCGATTGAGGGTTACAAGTTAGCAAGGAATGAGCTGAAAAAGGGGCTTAGGAGAGCTAGGAAGGGGCATGAGAAGTCCTTGGCAGGTCGGATCAAGGAAAGCCCCAAGACTTTTTACTCTTATGTGAGGAATAAAAGAATGACCAGGGTGAGGTTAGGGCCGGTCAAGGACAGTAGTGGGAACTTGTGTATGGAGTCAGTAGAGATAGGAGAAGTGATGAATGAATACTTTTCTTCAGTGTTCACCAAGGAGAGGGGCCATGTTTTTGAGGAAGAGAAGGTGTTACAGGCTAATAGACTGGAGGAAGTAGATGTTCGGAGGGAGGATGTACTAGCAGTTTTAAATAAACTGAAGGTCGATAAGTCCCCTGGGCCTGATGAAATATAGGGAGGCAAGGGATGAGATTGCAGAGCCTTTGGCTTTGATCTTTGGGTCCTCACTGTCCATGGGGATGGTGCCAGAGGACTGGAGAGTGGCGAATGTTGTTCCTCTGTTTAAGAAAGGGAATAGAAATGACCCTGGTAATTATAGGCCGGTTAGTCTTACTTCGGTGGTTGGTAAGTTGATGGAAAAGGTCCTTAGGGACGGGATTTAGAAAGATGCGATTAATCCAAGATAGTCAGCACGGATTCGTGAAGGGCAAATCGTGCCTCACAAATTTGATAGAATTTTTTGAGGAGGTAACTAAGTGTGTTGATGAAGGTAGGGCAGTTGATGTCATATACATGGATTTTAGTAAGGCGTTTGATAAGGTCCCCCATGGTCGGCTTATGATGAAAGTAAGGAGGTGTGGGATAGAGGGAAAGTTGGCCAATTGGATAGGTAACTGGCTGTCTGATCGAAGACAGAGGGTGGTGGTGGATGGAAAATTTTCGGACTGGAGGCAGATTGCTAGCGGAGTGCCACAGGGATCAGTGCTTGGTCCACGGCTATTTGTTATTTTTATTAATGACTTGGAGGAAGGGGCTGAAGGGTGAAGCAGTAAATTTGCTGATGACACCAAGATAGGTGGAGTAGTGGATGAGGTGGAGGGCTGCTGTAGACTGCAAAGAGACATAGATAGGATGCAAAGCTGGGCTGAAAAATGGCAGATAGAGTTTAACCCTGATAAATGTGAGGTGATTCATTTTGGTAGGACAAATTTAAATGTGGTTTACAGGGTCAAAGGTAGGGTTCTGAAGACTGTGGAGGAACAGAGAGATCTTGGGGTCCATATCCACAGATCTCTGAAGGTTGCCACTCAAGTGGATAGAACTATGAAGAAAGCCTATAGTGTGTTAGCTTTTATTTAACAGGGGGTTGCAGTTTAAGAGCCGTGGGGTTATGCTGCAACTGTACAGAACCTTGGTGAGACCACATTTGGAATATTGTGTGCAGTTCTGGTCACCTCACTATAAGAAGGATGTGGAAGCGCTGGAAAGAGTGCAAAGGAGATTTACCAGTATGCTGCCTGGTTTGGAGGGTAGGTCTTATGAGGAAAGGTTGAGGGAGCTAGGGCTGTTCTCTCTGGAGCAGAGGAGGTTGACGGGAAGCTTAATAGAGGTTTATGAAATGATGAAGGGGATAGATAGAGTGAACGTTCAAAGACTATTTATTCGGGTGGATGGAGCTATTACAAGGGGGCACAACTATAGGGTTCATGGTGGGAGATATAGGAAGGATGTCCGAGGTAGGTTCTTTACTCAGAGAGTGGTTGGGGTGTGGAATGGACTGCCTGCAGTGATAGTGGAGTCAGACACTTTAGGAACATTTAAGCAGTTATTGGACAGGCACATGGAGCACACCAGGATGATAGGGAGTGGGATAGCTTGATCTTGGTTTCAGATAAAGCTCGGCACAACATCGTGGGCCGAAGGGCCTGTTCTGTGCTGTACTGTTCTATGTTCTATGTTCTATGTGGAAATGATTTGGAGGAAAATGTAACTGGTTTGATTGGTAAGTTTGCAGACGACACAAAGATTGGTGAAATTGCGGATAGCAATGAGGACCGCCAGAGGATGCAGCAGGATGTAGATCAGTTGCAGGCATGGGTGGAGAGATGGCAGATGGAGTTTAATTGGGACAAATGTGAGGTAATGCATTTTGGAAGGCCTAATGCAGATGGGAAATATGCAGAAATGACAGAACCCTTAAGAGTCCTAATAGGCAGAGGGATCTGGGTGTACAGGTACACCGGTCACTGAAAGTGGCAACGCAGATGGAGAAGGTGATCAAAAAGGCATGCAGCATGGTTGCCTTCATCGGCCGGACATTGAATTTAAAAATTGGCACTTGGAATATTGTGAAGAGTCCTCCCTGGCACCAGCTGGCTCGGAGGTGTCTGTGTTGACTGGTGCCAGTGTCAGACTGTTTTCAAACCCCAACTGCTCGTGTTTCACAGGAGTTCTTCATCGAGGCACACGTCCCAGCCTCTGGTCACTCCAACTCAGCCCTCCATCATTTCAGCTTTTCATGTTTAACATGAGGGTGAGCTGGAGTCTGAAACTATGGCTTCCAGAATTCCCCTCACTGGGATTTTGAGCCCAGGCTTTAGGTTTTACCAATGCTCTTCAGTGATTGCTCTGGGAGATGGGTTGTGTTGACTGGGGGAAATGAATTTCAGCAAGTTAACAATTCAGAGAGAGGATTGAAGAGAATTTTTGTTCAAGTTGGAATAACACAGAAAAGAGAACAGCACGTCAGCTAGTTTAAACTCTCCATTGAATGTTGGTCTTGTTGGTGCCAGTACAGAGCGAGACTGCGGATAGTTGGGAACCAGTCTCCGAGGCAGAGGGTTCAGATGGTGGGTACAAATGGAGTAGCAATTGTCTTGGGAAGCATTGTCTGATCAGGGCCAGTGTGATCTCCTGGACTTGTTTCGATCGCCACAGGGGGTCGGAGAGGAATTTCCCAGATTTCCTTTCCCCATATTGGTCCCGGGGTTTTAATTCTGGGTTTTTGCCTCTCCCTGGAGATCACATGGTCTGGATGGGGTGTGGAGATGAGTCAGTATGTTGTGATGAACAAGGCATCGCAATAGTGAGGGACAGCTGGATGGAGCAGAGAGGGAGCTGTCCATCCAACAATTAACTTTCAAATGTCGTTATTTCAATGACTGAAACCTCAAATCTGGAAATAAATGTGGCTTCAAATTGGACAAACTTTGTGTGTTTTCTAATTTCTGCACGGATCATAGACAAAAACAGAAATGGGAAGAAAAGAGTTGTCTTCATTTTCATACACAGACTGAGGAGTATTTTTATTCAATCATGGGATGTGGGCTAAGGGGCAAGGCCAGTATTTATTGCTCATCCCTAATTGCCCGTCAGTAGATCATGGTAAGTCATCAACTTGGCTTTACCTGATTGGTGTGCAGTCGACCAGACCAAGTGAGGGCGGCAGTATTCCTTCCCAAAAGGACATTGGTGAACCAGATATTTTTAGGACAATAACCTCTGGTTTTATGGTCACCATTACTGACGTTAGTCTTTTCAATTTCATTGAATCTTTACATTTCATTAATTGAGTTCAATTTTCCCTGCCAATACAGTGTGTGTTTAACCCGTGTGTCTGTCATTATTCCAGTCTCTGGATTACTAACCCAATCACATTGACACGCTGCTAACATATTGTCCATAGGCACAGCTACTGACTGAGTGAGCTCTGTGAGTCACATTGCAGGCGGCTCCCACATTCAATCCCCAGTCTGTACAGACAAACACACAGAAAGACTATCAGCACCATCAAGCTCAGCCTGTCCGCTAGACAGTGTGAGCTCACACGCACCCATCCCATCTTCAAGTTACACACTCTCTTGGAACAGAATGAAAGGTGTCCAATTGAGGGAAATGTTGCGAGTGATTGTTCTCCCCACTCCCTGAGGCTCCGGCTGCATCCCAGTCCAAACTGACCACTCACTCCCTGTAACCAGCAATGTTCCCTCAGAGATTGATCAAGATGGCCTTTTAAAGCTCTGTAGTGACTCTGCACTCACCATATTCCTGGGATGGGGTCTACCTGGAAGGTGGGGGTCACTGAGTCGGGGGGGGCGCGGTTGGGGGAGGGGGGAGGGCACTATGGGGGGGTCCTGTGTAGTTTCAGTGGGTATTGAGGGTTTTCTGTGGGAGTTTGGCAGGGTGGTTGCGGGGCTCTGCTGTTGGGTCAGAGGGCTAATCAGGGGGGTAGAGGTGGAGAAATTGTCCCGGGGGGTTGGGTTTCACAAGTTGGTTGGGAGGGTGAGTGGAGGGGTTGGAGTGTGTCAGTCTCACAGTTACTGAGGCGTTAGAAGTAGTTTTAATTCTAACTTTTTCTGGGTATCTATTCCTGGAATACAGTTCAAATAATCCAAAGATTGGGAATCAAAATGGGGTTTCAGATGGTTCACAGTGCCAGGAATTACCCAATGCAAGTCTGTACTTCCCGAGAAATTCCCTTGCAATTCCGCATGTGCATTCCGGGTTGGAATGAGCTCCCCACACATTTCTGGGTCCACTCTGGGTTCAGCATCCCGGAGATCAAATGTGATGGGTCATTATAAAACTAAGTATCCCACTGAGATCATTAATTCGATATTTGGAGACTCGGCCGAAAGTTTCCCCAATGAGGTCGGTTTGAAGAAGTATCTTAAAGGTGGAGGGAGAGAGAGGTGGAGGTGTGTTGGGACAGGAGTGTTCAGGGAGTCAGCCTCTCTCAAACTGATACCCGGTGTTGGAGAATTCTGGGATTGATGTCACTTTAGAATCCCCACAATGGAGAAGGAGGCCATTCGGCCCATCGAATCAGCACCGACACTCTGACAGAGATCCCACCCAAGCCTATCCCCATAACCTTACATTTTTACTCCGCAATTCCCCCAACCTATACATCTTGGAACACTAAGGGAGAATTCAGCATTGCTAAACCGCCCAATCTGCAGAACTTTGGAGTGTGGGAGGGAACCGGAGCACCAGGAGGAAATCCACGCAAACACCGTGAGAACATGCAAACTCCACACAGATAGTCACCCAAGGCCAGAATTGGAACCCGGGTCCCTGGTGCTGTGAGGCAGCAGTGCAGGAGTGTAAAAAGGTTTTTTGGTGCCGCTTCATGCTCTCGTCCGGACCTCGAAAAATTCATCAACTTCGCTTCCAGTTTCCACCCCTCCATCGCCTTCACCTGGTCCATCTCAGACACTTCCTTTCCCCTCCTTGACCTTTCTGTCTCCATTTCCAGCAATAGACTATCTACCAATATCCATTACAAGCTCACTGACTCCCACAGCTATCTGGACTACAGCACTTCACACCCTACATCGCGTAAGGACTCCATCACTTTTTCTCAGCTCCTTCACCTCCGTCGCATTTGTCCCAATGATGCTACTTTCCAAAGGGGTGCTTCTAAGAAGTACTCCTTCTTCCTCAGCTGTGGATTCCCATCTACAGTTGTCGACAGGGCCCTGAACAACGTGCAGTCCATCTCCTGCGTCATGACCCTCACCGCCTCCCCTCCCTCCCAGAACAAGGGTAGAGTCCCCCTTGTTCTCACAGTTGACCCCACCAGTCTCCGCATGCAAAGCATAATCCTCCACCATTTTCGCCAACTCCAGCGTGATGCCACCACCATCTTCCGTTCACTCCCTCTGTCAGCATTCCGCAGAGACCTTTCCCTCCAGGATAACCTAGTCCACTCCTCCACTATACCCAACACCTCTCCCATCACCCATGGCACCTTCTCATGCAATCGCAGAAGGTGTAACACCTGCCCCTTTACCTCTTCTATGTTTACCATCCAAGGCCCAAAACACTCATTCCAGGTTAAGGAGTGTTTCACTTGTACCTCTTTCAATTTAGTATATTGCATCCGCTGCTCCCAATGTGGTCTCCTCTATATTGGAGAGACCAAGCGTAGACTGGGTGATTGCTTTGCTGGTCACCTTCAGTCTGTGCGCAATCAGGACCCTGACCTTCCGGTTTCTTGCCATTTTAACACACGATCTTGCTCCCATGCCCACATGTCTGTCCTTGGCCTCTGCAATGTTCTAGTGAAGCTCAACGCAAACTGGAGGAACAGCATCTCATCTTCCCACTCGGCACTTTACAGCCTTCCAGTCTCAACATCGAATTCAACAACTTCAGATGATTAGCTCCACCCCACCTCGACCCCTTTGTTTTCATTTTATTTAATTTTTTACTGTTCTCTATCTTTTATTTCTTTATTGTCTTTCTTTATTTTTCTTACTCTCCACTCTTTCCCCCTATTTTATCCCCCCTTTCCTTACCTTTCCCCCCCCTTTGCTTCTCCTTCCCCCTTTTTCTCAATTTTACCTCTCTCCCACCCTTCTCTCCCCCCACCCCCCACATCTTCATCTGTCACAGCTTTCCCTCTGATTTCAGCTTCTCTGCCATTTGGCCATTCACACCTTCTATTCTCTCTATGGGCTGCCATTAGCAGCCTTTCCCCTTGTTTTTGTGGCCATGAGTCATCTCTCATTCTCTCACCCTACAGTATAAACATCTCCTACTTTCTACACCTTTCAGCTTTGACAAAGGGGTTGTCTGGACTCTAAATCTCAGCTCTTTTCTCTCCTTACAGATGCTGCCAGACATGCTGAGATTTTCCAGCATTTTCTCTTTTGGTTTCAGATTCCAGCATCCGCAGTAATTTGCTTTTATCCAGTGTTTAACTCACTGCCACTTTTCTTCCAGGAATGCCTAACCTGAAGAAGTACTGCTCCTCTCTCTGACAGGATTTCTGTATGTGGGTGGCATGGTGGCATAGTGGTTAGCACTGCTGCTTCACAGCGCCAGGAACCCGGGTTCAATTCCCAGCTTGGGTCACTGCCTGTGTGGAGTTTGCATATTTTCCCCGTGTCTGCGTGAGTTTCCTCTGGGTGCTCTGGTTTCCTCCCACATGCTGAAAAACATGCTGGTTAGGTGCATTGACCTCAACTGGCGCCAGAGTGTGGCGACTAGGAGAACTTCACAGTTACTTAAACTGATGTTAATGTAAGCCTCACTTGTGACACGAATAAATAAACATTTTAATTTAACACCCCACCCCCCCACCCCGCCCCCCCCATACATCTTCACTGCTTTCCATTTCTCTCATAGTGTTGGACAAGGTATTTACCAAGACTCGCTTCCACAGCCACATTTCCTCCTCAGTGACTGTCTTCGTCTCTGACTTACCCCATGTGGATTTCAACTCAAATTCCACCCTGCATGTAACCTCCAGGATTACAAGTACCTCCAGGATATATAACATTCTTCCAACTGCTGTTCTCGCAGCATCCTGAAAGCCACACTCAGTTCCATGCGCCGCCACATGAAGACACTCGACATCTCTCTCCAGCAACACTGCCTTACTCTCTCTCAAAGCTGTCCCTGTCCCCTGTTTTGTTTCATCCTCCGTATCATTCAACGCCTTAACAAGAAACTTTTCCTGTTTCTTGCAGATGTAAAGTAACACAAGCTTCAACAACTCATCAACACCACTGCCCATCCCAGGCCCTCCACCAGTCCCAATCCCTCGAACTCCATTTTTTCTAGCCCCAGCCCTTGCCGTGTGTTCACCATACCCTCCAAAATTCCCCTTTCTGAGGCTGAGCGTGCTGTTCTCAGCAAAGGACTCAGTTTTGTACCCTTACGTCCCCATCTCAATGAATTCCGGGCTTGACATGATGTCGAATTCTTCTTCCGTTGCCTTTGTCTCCATGCCCACTTCTTTGGGCAAGAGTCCTCTCCCTGTTCCACAGATCCTTTCACATGCCTCCAACATTCTGCCTCCAATTGGACACCCCCACCGGGACAATTACCTGCCCTCGATCTTTTCATTGGGAACTGTTGACAAGACATTGGCCCTTTCAATTTTTCTGCCCCCTTCACTCATTCCAAACTCTCTCCTGAACTTTCCGCACTTCACTCCCTCAGCTCCAACCCTGACATTGTCAAAACACCTGCCGACAAAAGGGGTGCTATTGCCATCTGGCATACTGACCTCTACCTCAGAGATGCTGAGCGCCAACTCTCATATACTTCCTCCTACCTCCCCCTGCACCATGACCACACCACTGAACATCAAGCCATTATCTCCAACACCGTCACCGACCTCATTTCCTCTGGATGCCTTCCCCCCACAGCTTCCAACCTCAGAGTCTCCCAACCCCGGACAGCCTGCTTCTACCTACTTCCCAACATCCACAAAAAGAACTGTCCTGGTAGACCCATTGTGTCAGCATGCTCCTGCCCCACTGAACTTATTTCCTCTTCCTTGACTTTATCCTCACTCCCCTGGTCCATTCCCTCCCCACCTCCATCCGGGATTTCTCTGATGCCCTGCGTCATATTGACAGCTTCCAGTTCGCAGGCCCTAACCGCCTCCTATTCACCATGGATGTGCAATCTCTCTGCACCTCCATTCCACACCAGGATGGATTGACACCAGTCTCTGCATGCAAAGCATAATCCTCCACCATTTTCACCAACTCCAGCGTGATGCCACCACCAAAAACATCTTCCTTCCATTCTGCAGAGACCGTTCCCTCCGAGATAACCTAGTCCAATCCTCCACTATACCCAACACCTCTCCCGTCACTCATTGCACCTTCCCATGCAATTGCAGAAGGAGTAATGCCTACCCCTTTACCTCTTCCAGGCTCAGCATCCAAATTCCAAAACACCTATCCCAGGTTAAGCAGCGTTTCGCTTGTATCTCTTTCAATTTGGTATATTGCATTCGCTGCTCCCAATGTGGTTGTCTCTGTGTCAGAGAGACCGAGCGTAGACTGGGTGATCGCTTTGCTGAGCACCTTTGGTCTGTGTGCAATCAGGACCCTGACCTTCCAGTTGCTTGCCATTTTAACACACGATCCTGCTCCCACGCCCACATGTCTGTCCTTGGCCTGCTGCAATGTTCCAGTGAAGCTCAACGCAAACTGGAGGGAAAATATCTCATCTTCCGGCGAGACACTTTACAACCTTCCGGTCTCAAAGTCGAATTCAAAAACTTCAGGTGATTAGTTCCACCCCACCTCCACCCCTTTGTTTTCATTTTATTTAATTTTTTACTGTTCTCTCATTATTTCATTATTGTCTTTCTTTATTTTTCTTCCCCCCCCACTCTTTCCCCCTATTTTATCCCGCTTTCCTGACCTTTTCTCCCCCTTTGCCTTTCCTTTCCCCCTTTTTCTCAATTTTACCTCTCTCCCACCCATCCCCCTGTCCCTCCACATCTTCATCTGTCACAGCTTACCCTCTGATTTCAGCTTCTCTGCCGTTTGGCCATTCGCACCTTCTATTCTCCCTGAGGACTGCCATTAGCAGCCTTTCCCCTGGTTTCTGTGGCAATGTCTCATCTTTCATTCCCTCACCCTGCAGTATAAATATCTCCCACTTTCTATGCCTTTTAGCTTTGACAAAGGGACATCTGGACTTGGAACATCAGTTCTTTTCTCTCCTTACAGCCGCTGCCAGACCTGCTGAGATTTTCCAGCATTTCCTCTTTCGAGTGCAGGAGTGTAATCAGGACCACAGCATGAATGGGCAAGGGGCTGCACAGGACAGAACAGCAAAGTGTAGAAATGCAGTTGCTGCAGGAGATTCCATAGTCCGGCAGACAGATCAGTATTTCTGTAACCGTCATTGTGAGTCCCGCACGGTGTGTAACCTCCTGCTGCCAGGGTAAAGGACATCTTGGAGCGTGGGCAGAACATGCTGCAAACGGGGAGGGAATGAGCCAGATGTTGTGTCCACACTGTTTCCAATGACATAGAGGCAGCAGGAATTAAATTTCCGAGTCAGTTTCCCACAGGCTAGAGATGAAGTTAATAAGTAGAACGTTGAAGATTCTAATCTCCAGATTCCTCCCAGTTCCGCACATTCACCAGAGTAGAAATAGGAAGATTGAGAGGGTCAGTGTGTGGCTTGAAGCGTTGGGCAGGAGGGAGGGTTTCAATATCTTGGGGCATTCTGGGGCAGGAAGTGTCTATTCTAAAGAGTCTCCTTACACCTCAACAGGACTGGAACCAGTGTCCACACAGGGAGGCTCACCAGTGAACTTGGGGAAGATTTAAACTAAATTGGAAGAGGGGCTGGCACCAGAATAAGAAATAGAATAACAGAATAAGGAGCATGAAGTGAGAGAGCTCGGCAGCACAAGAGAAATAATGATTCCCATATCAGATAGGAGTGGACAAGGAAGTTCGATAAGGAAAACAATGAGGAGATTACAAAGCGTGTCTGTAAACACACAGCGTGTGGGCAATAAACTGGGTGAAACTAACGACAGGAACAAATCAGTCAGGAAATATGATGTAGAGACAGAGATGTGTAAAACCAATGGGTCACAGAGTGTGGAAAGCGATTAGTGTTTTACACAACATCAACTTATTATAACCCATGAAAAGTTGGAGGGTTTTTGCAACCTCCTGTCTGATCAGGGAGAGGCCCCTTTAACTGGACGCCTCACACGTTGACATCACAGAGCCAGTGTGAGCCTCACTCTGTACATCACAGTGAGATCAGACATCACAATAGGTTTGTAAACTGGCTGAATTTGAGTCAGGAGGCTGCAGACAGAGTGAAGGCAAGTGAGGTGGACAGACTGGAATTGGTTGGCTGATCTGTCTTGGAGTAAATGAGCTGGAGGAGAAGATCTAAACAGTTTGACATTGTAATGGGAGAGTGAAGAATGGAGACACCCTCAAAAGCAGCTGACGGTGGGAAAAGTGTTGCTGTGGAAAGATTGTTTGTTGCAGTTTGTATGGGTGTGTGTGAGAGTCAGAGTGAGGAACTCCTGGAGTAACAGTCCAGATCTCAATGTTCAATCCTGAAAACTGAGGGCAGCTCAGTACAAGCTTCCAATCAGCTGCACCTGGACCCTGGGATGTTGTGTGGGAGAGTTCAGCTCAGACACTCATTCACCGTCTAGATAGAGCAATCATCGGCTAGCTCTTTCAAAGAGCCGCCACACACATGATAATGCGAATTTTTCCACTCCTGCCCGCGACGGTTCCCATTGCAGTCAGGACTGGAAAATCCCAGGCAAAGGGTCGAAAGACCTCCTTGTATCCCACATGTTCCTCTGGTCCCAGATGGGATTTGGTGGCTGCCTTAATCGATATTCCTGAGAGATCTTTTCCTCACTGGGAAACAAGTGAGAATTGTAAAAGAGACAGTGCCGACAAGGTGGGAAAGGATAGAACCTTTAGAGAGGAAAGAGGATAGGAGAGTATTAGTGGGGAGAGGGAGCAGATACAGAGAGAAGAAAGAGAGTGCTCAGCGAGGGGAGAGAGGACATGCTTTACAACATGGAGAGACTCTGGCAAAGACAGGTTAGTTCAAGCAAAATCACAAATGGAAGGGTAGAGTGTGGTGGAAATAACCTTTTGAGGTGTGTCTATTTCAATGCCAGGAGTATTGTGGGGAAGGCAGATGAGCTGAAGGCGTGGATAGACACATGGAAATATGACATTATAGCCATTAGTGAAACTTGGCTACAGGAGGGGCAGGACTGGCAGCTCAATGTTCCAGGGTTCCAATGTTTCAGGCGGGATAGAGGCAGAGGGATAAAAGGTAGGGGGGTGGCATTGTTGGTCAGGGAAAATGTTACAGCAGTACTCAGGTAGGATAGATTAGGGAGCTTGTCTATAGAGGCCCTATGGGTGGAGCTGAGAAACAGGAAAGGTATGACCACATTAATGGGGTTGTATTATAGACCACCCAATAGTCAGCGAGAATTGGAGGAGCAAATCAGCAGAGAGATAGCTGACAACTGAAAGAAACACAAAGTTGTGATAGTAGGGGATTTTAATTTTCCACATATAGATTGGGACTCGCACACTGTTAAAGGTTTAGATGGGGTAGAGTTTGTAAAATGTGTTCAGGAAAATTTTCTACATCAGTATATAGAGGTGCCAACTAGAGAG
This sequence comes from Mustelus asterias, assembly GCF_964213995.1. Lineage (NCBI taxonomy): Eukaryota > Metazoa > Chordata > Chondrichthyes > Carcharhiniformes > Triakidae > Mustelus > Mustelus asterias. The sequence continues at coordinate 30,292,393 of NC_135809.1, read as the reverse complement.
GATGCGATATTGGATCTCCTATTGGGAAATGAGTTAGGGCGGGTGATGGATGTGAGTGTGAGGGAACACTTTGGATCCAGTGATCATAATGCCATTAGTTTCAACCTGATCATGGATAAGGATAGATCTGGTCCTGGGGTAAAGTTCTGAACTGGAAAAAGGCCAAATTTGATGAAAGGAGACGGGATCTGGGAAGTGTGGATTGGCACAGGCTGTTCTCTGATAAGGATGTAAATGGAAAGTGGGAGGCCTTCAAAGGAGAAATTTTGAGAGTGCAGAGTTTGTATGTTCCTGTCAGGATTAAAGGCAAAGTAAATAGGAATAAGGAACCTTGGTTCTCGAGGGAGATTGTAACACTGATTAAGAGGAAGAGAGAGTTGTGTGAAATGTACAGGCAGCAAGGAACAGATCAGATGTTCGAGGAGTATAAAAAGTGCAAGAAGCTACTTAAGAGGGAAATCAGGAGAGCTAAAAGAAGACATGAGGTTGCATTGGCAGACAGAGTGAAGGAAAATCCAAAGAGCTTCTATAGGTATGTTAGGGGCAAAAGGATAGTGAGGGATAAAATTGGTCCTCTTGAAGACCAGAGTGGTAGATTGTGTATGGAACCAAAAGAGAAGGGGGATCAGTGCTGGGTCCATTGTTGTTTGTCATCTACATCAATGATCTGGATGATAATGTGGTAAATTGGATCAGCAAATTTGCTGATGATACAAAGATTGGAGGTGTAGTGGACAGTGAGGAAGGTTTTCAAAGCTTGCAGAGGGATTTGGACCAACTAGAAAAATGGGCTGAAAAATGGCAAATGCATTTAACGCAGACAAGTGTCAGATATTGCACTTTGGAAGGACAAACCAAAGTAGAACGTACAGGGTAAATGGTAGGACTCTGAAGCGTGCAGTTGAACAGAGGGATCTGGGAATACAGGTACAGAATTCCCTAAAAGTGATGTCACAGGTGGATAGGGTCGTAAAGAGTGCCTTTGGTACATTGGCCTTTATAAATCGGAGTATCGAGTATAAAAGTTGGAGTGGTATGGTAAGGTTATATAAGCATTGGTGAGGCCGAATTTAGAGTATTGTGTACAGTTTTGGTCACCTAGTTACAGGAAGGATGTAAATAAGGTTGAAAGAGTGCAGAGAAGATTCACAAGGATATTGCCGGGACTTGAGAAGCTGAGTTACAGAGAGAGATTGAATAGGTTGGGACTTTATTCCCTGGAGCGTAGAAGAATGAGGGGAGATTTGATAGAGGTGTATAAGATTTTGATGGGTATAGATAGAGTGAATGCAAGCAGGCTTTTTCCGCTGAGGCGAGGGGAGAAAAAAACCAGAGGGCATGGGTTAAGGGTGAAAGGAGAAAAGTTTAAAGGGAATATTAGGGGGGGCTTCTTCACGCAGAGAGTGGTGGGAGTGTGGAATGAGCTGCTGGATAAAGTGGTAAATGCGGGGTCACTTTTAACATTTAAGAAAAACTTGTCAAGGCTAAGAGGCTGGGAAAATATGAAGCAAATGTGGAATACAGGGAAAATAGAAAGAAACTTAAGCAAGAAGTAAGGAGGGCTAAAAGGGGTCACGAAAAGTCATTGGTCAGCAGGATTAAGGAAAATCCCAAGGCTTTTAATACGTATATAAAGAGCAAGATGTCAGCCAGGGAGAGGGCTGGCCCACTCAAGGACAGGGGTGGGAATCTATGTGTGGAGTCAGAGGAAATGGGCGAGGTATTAAGTGAGTTCTTTGCATAGGTATTCACCAAAGAGAAGGACTTGGTGGATGATAGGTCTGTGTGCGTGATGCGTGTTATCACACACGAGGCTTGATGCTCAGGAAATAAAGGCTTTTATTTGCTGTAACAAAGCAGCTACTAATTCTATACACGATCCCAGACTGAGGGGTCCCAGACAGAGCAGGGACCTTTATACCTCTCCCAGGAGGCGGAGCCCGACTGGGATGTACCACAATACTACAATACAAAGGTGTAACAGCCCCACCCTAATCCCAACAGCAACAAGTAGAACAACCCATCCCTAACCCCAACAGCAACAAATATACATACTTGTAGTACTGGCCAGACCCTGGCTCAGTACTATCTAGTGGGAACCAACGATGGTTCACCACATTCACCCCTCCTTTGAAGACAAAGGCCGGCGGGGTACAAAAAAAACAGAATAATTTGTCATCAGTCTATAAGTTCAGACGGTCAGGGGGACCGCACTGTCGTTGTGACCTCCTCAATACCGGCGATGACACCGGAGTAGGCACTTGCGGTGGCGTTCTCCCCAAGGCGATGTCCAACGGTTCCTCCACAGACTCACGGGCCGGTTGACCCTGAGGTGACGGTAATCCATGGAGTTCCGACATGCCCTGAAGTGGCGACCATCCTCTGGACTCAGGCAAGCTGTACACGGGAGTAAAAGGGTTAAGTAATGGTCCCGATGCTGCCCGCGCCGTGTCCGGAGGGGAAACAAGAGTTATGGGGTTTGTAACAGGGGGTATGGGAGCGACAGGGGTTGCTACGTTCCCTGCTGGCGCCAGGTCTCGGATCGAGACCGTGTCCTCTCGCCCGTCAGGGTATGCCACATAGGCATACTGAGGGTTGGCGTGGAGGAGATGGACCTGATCGACCAACGGGTCGGACTTGCGGGCCCGTACATGTCGCCGCAGGAGGACAGGTCCTGAGTACGTCAACCACGATGGTAATGAGGTCCCCGAGGAAGACTTCCGAGGGAATGAAAACATCCTCTCATGGGGAGTAGCATTGGTTGCCGTACACAGGAGTGAGCGTATGGAATGGAGCGCATCAGGGAGCACCTCTTGCCAACGGGAGACTGGAAGGCTTTTTGACTTCAACGCCAGTAAGACAGCCTTCCAGACTATAGCATTCTCACGTTCCACCTGTCCATTACCCCTAGGGTTGTAGCTCGTGGTTCTACTAGAGGCAATCCCGTATGAGAGCAGGTATTGCCTCAAGTCATCGCTCATGAAGGACGAGCCCCTGTCGCTGTGAATGTAGCTGGGGTACCCGAACAGGGTAAAAAGATCACGGAATGCCTTGATAACCGTGGCAGCGGATGTATCAGAACAGGGAATAACAAAAGGGAATCTAGAGTACTCGTCAATGATGTTGAGGAAGTACACATTCCGATGTGTTGAGGGAAGGGGGCCCTTAAAATCGACACTCAGTCTCTCGAAGGGAGGAGTGGCCTTGACTAATTGTGCTCGGTCAGGTCAGTAAAAGTGCGGTTTGCATTCTGCGCAAACCCGACAGCTTCTTGTTACTGACCTGACGTCCTCCACCGAGTTGGGCAGATTGCGGGCTTTTATAAAGTGGTAGAGCCGAGTGACCCCAGGATGGCATCTGTCATTATGGAGAGCCTGCAAACGGTCCTCCTGTATACTGGCGCATGTTCCATGCGACAGGGCATCCGAGGGCTCATGGACGATACATGATGTCATAGTTATAGGTGGAGAGTTCAATTCTCCACCGCAAGATCTTGTCGTTCTTGATCTTGCCCCTCAGCGTGTTATTAAACATGAACGCCACGGACCGCTGGTCCGTGATCAGGGTGAACCGTTTTCCCGCCAAGTAATGGCGCCAGTGCCTGATGGTCTCCACAATGGCCTGGGCCTCCTTTTCCACCGCTGAATGCCGAATTTCGGGGCCTTGGAGGGTGCGGGAAAAAAATGCGACAGGCCTGCCCGCCTGGTTAAGTGTGGCGACCAGGGCGAAATCAGATGCATCGCTCTCCACCTGAAAGGGGATGGACTCATCAACAGCGTGCATCGTAGCTTTCGCGATGTCGGCTTTTAATTTATCGAAGGCCAATCGGGCCTCTGGTGTTAGGGGAAAAGAAGTGGACTTAATAAGCGGACGGGCTTTGTCCGCGTAATTGGGAACCCACTGTGCATAATAAGAGAAGAAGCCTAAGCATCTTCTCAGTGCTTTTGCACTAGTGGGCAGGGGAAGTTCAGAAAGGGGGGGGATACGGTCTGGATCAGGGCCAATGACCCCGTTTTCCACCACGTATCCGAGGATGGCTAAACGGCGCGTACGAAACACACACTTCCCCCTGTTGTAGGTCAGGTTCAGGCGAGATGCAGTGCGTAGGAAATTCAGGAGATTTGTGTCGTGGTCCTGCTGGTCATGGCCGCAGATGGTGATGTTATCCAGGTACGGGAAGGTAGCCCGCAGCCCGTTCTGGTCCACCATTCGGTCCATAGCACGCTGGAAGACCGAGACCCCATTGGTGACACCAAAGGGAACCCTGAGAAAGTGATACAAGCGACCATCCGCCTCAAAAGCCGTGTATTGTCGGTCCTCTGGGTGAATGGGGAGTTGGTGGTAGGCAGACTTGAGGTCTATGGTGGAGAACACCCGGTACTGCGCAATCTGATTGACCATGTCAGATATGCGCGGGAGGGGATACGCATCCAGCTGCGTGTATCTATTAATGGTCTGACTATAGTCAATGACCATCCGGGGTTTGTTCCCACTCTTGACCACCATGACCTGCGCTCTCCACGGACTAGCGCTAGGTTGTATGATCCTTTCTTTGAGGAGCTGCTGACCTTCAGATCGAATGAAGATCCGATCCTCAGCGCTGTAATGCCTACTCTTAGTTACAATGGGCTTGCAGCCTGGCACAAGATTCTGGAACAGGGAGGATGTGGTGATCTTCAGCGTCGAGAGGCTACAGGCGTTGGGCAATTTGGAGGCTGCTGTTCTCCCACTGAAAGCGAAGGGAGTGGCCCACCGTACTGTAGGGTTACACTCCTCAAGTGTACCATGAAGTTTAGTCCGAGAAGTATTGGTGCGCAAAGGTGCGGCAACACCAGGAGCTTGAAACGCTCGTAAACTGTGCCTTGCACCATTAAAGTTACCACGCAACTCCCTAGCACGGTGACAGACCGGGACCTTGACGCCATAGAAATTGTCTGTTTGACAGGTTGAATCCGGAGTCCACACCGCTTCACAGCGTCTGGGTGGATAAAGCTCTCAGTGCTCCCGCTGTCAAACAGACAATAAATCAAGTGGTCATTTACCTGAATGTCCATCATAGACTTGTCAAGTCTATGAGGCTTGGCCTGGTCCAGAATGATTGATGCCACTGTTGGTTCATGAGCGCCACTGCAGGCAGCTGAAATTGACGAGGATGACCCCTGCTGGTCGTTCATGGTCGGTGCCGACCAACATGGCCGCTCCCATAGGTCACACGTGAGTGATGGCGCCAAACTCCGCGACTCCTGGTGGTCACACATCTCCGACTCCGTCGACCGTAATGGCGTCGTCCTGGCCTTGCACGTGGACAAAACCCTCGATGATTTCGACGACGAAGAACCGGGCTCTGAGGAATCGCAGGCCGCACTGTTGTTCCTCGAAGCAGATTTAGATCGGCACACTTTCGAATAGTGCCCCTTCTTACCGCAGGCGGAGCACAACACAGCTTTAGCGGGACACCGTTGCCGAGTATGCTTCGCTCCCCCACAGAAGTAACACCGCGGGCCGCCCGGAGCTGCTGCCGTCGTCTGGCCCGAGTGTGAGCATGCCATTACGCAGCATTTCAAACCCGAGGGACGAGGAGGGATTGGCGACTGCTCCTGCCACGTTGCCTCCACGTGGTCTTCAGGATACAATACTAGGCTTTTGGAGGCCGTCTCCAGCATCTTCGCTAGTTCTATTGCCTGGGTAAGGTCAAGGTTACCTTTCTCCAGTAGTTTGAGTTGAATGTACGACGATCCGACTCCCGCCACAAACGCATCTCGAGCGAGGTCGTTCATATTCTGCTCCGCCGACACTGCTTTGCAGTTACAGCCCCTGGCTAGCTGTAGGAGCTCGTTCGCGGATTCCTCCATCGTTTCGCCAGACTGCCGTCGTCGAGTGGCTAAGAGGTAACGAGCGTGTATTTCATTGGGCGGTTTAATATAACGCTTCTTCAGAAGCTCGAGGGCCTTTGTGTAATCGGTGGCCGCAAGGATCGCGAGGTAGACGGTGTCGCTTACCCTCGCATGGAGGACCCGGAGTCTGTCATCGTCTGTGGTGACCGCTGCGGAGGCTGCCAGGTAGTCCTCAAAACACTTCAGCCAGTGGTCGAAGGTGTTAGAGGCGCCCACCGCACGTGGATCTAGTGTAAGGCGTTCAGGCTTCAGTATCTGCTCCATACTCTCTTTTTTTTTCTTCTTCGACGAGAGTTTATTTGCAGCAAATAAAATTGATGCGCGTTATCACACACGAGGCTTGATGCTCAGGAAATAAAGGCTTTTATTTGCTGTAACAAGGCAGCTACTAATTCTATACACGATCCCAGACTGAGGGGTCCCAGACAGAGCAGGGACCTTTATACCTCTCCCAGGAGGCGGAGCCCGACTGGGATGTACCACAATACTACAATACAAAGGTGTAACAACCCCACCCTAACCCCAACCGCAACAAGTAGAACAACCCATCCCTAACGCCAACAGCAACATATATACATACTTGTAGTACTGGCCAGACCCTGGCTCAGTACTATCTAGTGGGAACCAACGATGGTTCACCACAGTCCGGAAGGGTGTGTCGATAGTTTGTATCATGTGGAGATCAAAAAGGAGGAGGTATTGGGGTTCTTGATGGACATTAAGGTCGACAAGTCCCCAGGGCCTGGTAGGATATTGATGCGCTATCAATAAGGCGAAAGACTACCGGTGTGCCAATATAAATGTATGCTTTTATTCACAACAGAATCAGGAGCAGATCCCAACAAATAACCAACCTGGACTGAACAAGGGGGAGGAGACAGCCACCTTTATACTAGGTGCCGCGGGGAGGAACCAAACTGGAAGGGGATGTGTCCAGGTATGACAAGCACACACAACGGTGGTCCATATAGGACAAAGGCACAACTGAGGTCCACCACATTCACCCCTTCCTTTTAAAAAAGCAACACAGGGTGAAGCGGAAACAATATTACAAGTTCAGACAACCCGGTGGCTTGATCCGCCGTCGCGATCGTCGTAGAGCAGGTCGCAGAGTCGTCCGAGCAGGGAGTGACGTCGGCCCAGGCTCCATACAGTGAGCATCGAGAGAAGGCGCTGGGTGGTGTGAAGCGGACCGATCCGTCGTCCCGTCCAGTCGTCGGGTACTGCGTGGCGACGGATCCGGCGACTCAAGCGAGCTGTACACAGGGGCGAGAGGAGTGAGCAGTGGCCCTGGTGGCGTATGGGGAACAGTGGAAACCGGAGCTGGGGGGTGGGGGGCCGCAACAGGCTCTGGGCACACTACATTGGGGACAGGGACTGAGGGAGGAAGAGGCGCAGCAATCTCCGAGTGGACAACACCAGGGACCGTGGGGCGGAAGGACGTGGTGACCTCAGGGGCACCCACGGGTGCCAAGTCACAGACAGAAACCGTGTCCTCCCACCCATCAGGGTACGCTACATAAGCATATTGAGGATTAGCGTGGAGCAATTGGACCTCCTCGACCAAGGGATCTGCCTTATGGGTCTGGACATGCTTCCGAAGCAGGACGGGTCCCGGGGACATCAGCCAATCCGGGAGCGAAGCACCCGAGGAGGACTTCCTGGGAAACGAAAACATCCGCTCGTGAGGGGTCGTATTGGTCGCTGAGCACAAGAGTGACCTAATGGAATGTAATGCGTCCGGAAGGACGTCTTGCCAACGGCTGACTGGAAGGCCCCTAGACCGTAACGCTAAAGAACGGCCTTCCAGACGGTTGCGTTCTCCCGGTTCACTTGACCATTACCCCTGGGGTTATAGCTAGTGGTGCGGCTGGAGGCAACGCCTTTGGCGAGCAGGTACTGCCTCAGCTCGTCACTCATGAAAGAAAACCCACGATTGCTATGGACATAGGCTGGGAAGCCAAACAGGGTGAAGAGCATGTTCAGGGTCCGAATCACTGTGGCCGTGGTCATGTCCGAGCAGGGGAAGGCAAAAGGGAAACGTGAGTATTCGTCAATGATATTCAGGAAGTAAACATTGCGGTTAGAGGAGGGGAGGGGGCCTTTAAAATCAATGCTAAGGCACTCAAACGCGCGAGTGGCCTTTACAAGGTGCGCCCTACCTGGCCGGTAGAACTGCAGTTTGCACTCAGCGCAGACCCTGCATTGCCTGGTAATCGTCCGGATTTCCTCAAGGGAGAAGGACAGGTTACGGGACTTGACAAAATTGAAAAGTCTGGTGACACCCGGATGACAGAGGTCATTATGGAGGGACTGTAGCTGGTCTAGTTGGGCGCTGGCGCATGATCCACGGGACAGGACATCTGGGGGCTCATTGAGCTTCCCGGGCTGGTACATGATGTCATATCTGTAGGTGGAGAGCTCAATCCTCCACCGCAAGATCTTGTCATTCTTAATCTTGCCCTTTTGCCTGGTGTTAAACAGGAAGGCAACTGACCGCTGGTCCGTAATTAAGGTGAATCGTTGGCCCGCGAGATAATGGCGCCAGTGCCGGACGGCTTTCACGATGGCCTGGGCCTCCTTCTCGACCGAGGAGTGTCGAATCTCAGGGCCTTGCAAGGTCCGGGAAAAGAAGGCCACTGGACGGCCCCTCTGGTTAAGGGTGGTGGCTAGGGCAAAGTCAGACGCATCACTTTCCACTTGGAATGGGATGGATTCGTCCACAGCATGCATTGCGGCCTTCGCGATGTCCGCTTTGATGTCATCGAAGGCCCGACGGGCCTCCTCCGCCAGGGGAAAAGAGGTCGATTTTATGAGCGGACGGGCTTTATCTGCGTAACGGGGAACCCACTGGGCATAATAGGAGAAGAAGCCCAGGCATCTCCTCAGTGCTTTGAGGGTAGTAGGGAGGGGAAGCTGCATAAGGGGACGCATACGGGCTGGGTCGGGGCCAAGGACACCATTTTCTATCACGTACCCAAGGATGGCGAGGCGGCGTGTCCGGAAAACACACTTCGCCTCATTATATGTGAGGTTCAGGAGAGTGGCCGTACGAAGGAATTTTTGTAGATTGGCATCATGATCCTGCAGGTCATGGCCGCAGCTGCTGACGTTATCCAGATACGGGAAAGTGGCCCGTAGCCCGTGCTGGTCTACCATTTGATCCATGGCCCGCTGGAAGACTGAGACCCCATTGGTGACACCAAAGGGGACTCGGAGGAACTGGTAGAGGCGGCCATCTGCCTCAAAGGCAGTATATGGGCGATCCTCTGAGCGGATAGGGAGCTGGTGGTAAGCCAATTTCAAATCGATCGTCGAGAAAACCCTATAGTGCGCGATGCGGTTGACTATGTCTGCGATACGGGGAAGAGGATACGCATCTAGTTGAGTATACCTATTTAGGGTCTGGCTGTAGTCAATCACCATCCGGTGTTTCTCCCCTGATTTAACTATGACCACTTGCGCCCTCCAGGGGCTGGTGCTGGCCTGGATAATCCCTTCCCGGAGCAACCGTTGTACCTCGGACCGAATGAAGGCCCGGTCATCCGCACAATAGCGCCTACTCTTGGTGGCTATAGGCCTACAATCCGAGGTGAGGTTATCAAATAAGGGGGGGGAGGGGGGGTGATCTTGAGGGTCGAGAGACTGCAGGTGGTGCGCGAGGGGCGCTGCCGTGACAGCGCCTTGCAGACGGAGAGCGGGGGATAAGGGCCATCATACTGCAGGGTGACGCTCCTATGGTGGCTGAGGATATCTAACCCCAGCAGTACAGCTGCGCAGAGTCGCGGCAGCACGAGGAGCCGAAAACGCTCGTAGACTGTGCCCTGTACCGTCAGCGTCACCAAGCAGCACCCGAGGACCTCCACTGAGTGGGAATTCGAGGCCATGGAGATGGTCTGGCTCCAGGGTCGCACGGGAAGGGCATATTGACGCACTGTGCGAGGGTGTATAAAACTTTCTGTGCTCCCACAGTCAAGCAGGCAGTTTTCTGCATGACCATTTACCTTGATCTCCATTATTGACTTGGAGAGTTGATGTGGCTGCGACTGGTCCAAGCAAATCGATGCCACCGTTGAATTAAAGAAGAATCCATTTTCATCGCCGTCTGATGACATCACGGATGAAGCTTCCTGCTCAGCTCGCCTTGATGCCAGTCTCAAAGATAGCGACTCCCGCACTTCCGGTGACCGCATCAAAGATGGCGATTTCCGCGCTTCCGGTGACCGCATCAAAGATGGCGATTCCCGCACTTCCGGTGACCGCATCAAAGATGGCGATTCGCGCGCAGCCGCCGCCTGCATTAAAGATGGCTGCGTCCGCGGAGCACACATGGCGCCACGAGGCTTCGGAAGCGGCTTTGCTCGGCAGACTTTAACGAAGTGGCCTAGCTTACCGCATCCGGAGCAAATCGCGTCCTTCGCCGGGCAGCGACGCCGAGGGTGCTTAGGTAGGCCACAAAAGTAACATTTGGGCCCCGCCGGAACAGCCGTCGCGGTGGAGCCGTCGGTGGAACGGGATGCAAGGTAAGACCCGAGATTATGGGAGGCCGCTTCTAGCGTTTCAGCCATCGTGGCTGTTCTTCGGAGATCTAGGTCATCTTGTTCCAGCAGGCGCTGCCGGATGTATGTAGATTCAATGCCCGCAACGTAGGTGTCGTGGATCAGGTCCTCCATGTTCTGAGCTGCTGTAACAGCCTTACAGTCACAAGCTTGAGCTGGGACCCGCAGGGCGCGCAGAAATTGGGCGCACGATTTTCCTGGCTGCTGCTTGCGGGTAGTTAGGAGATGTCTGGCATAAACCACGTTAGGCTCTTTCAGAACTGCCCTTTTAGGAGTTTGATAGTGTCCGCGTAAGTAGCAGCGTCCCGGAAGATTCCTTAGACAGCTTCACTTACCCAGGCGCGGAGCACGTGGAGTTTAGCGGCGTCGGTGTCGATGGCCGCAGCGGTGTCGACGAATGCTTCGAAGCAGTCCAACCAATGATCAAATTTATCAGGGGCTCCAACCTCTTGAGGGTCTAATGCTAACTTGTCGGGTTTTAGAAACTGCTCCATACTGGTAACTGTTGTGAATAAAATTGATGCGCTATCAATAAGGCGAAAGACTACCGGTGAGGCAATACAAGTGTAGGCTTTTATTCACAACAGAATCAGGAGCAGATCCCAACAAATAACCAACCTGGACTGAACAAGGGGGAGGAGACAGCCACCTTTATACGAGGTGCCGAGGGGAGGAACCAAACTGGAAGGGGATGTGTCCAGGTATGACAAGCACACACAACGGTGGTCCATATAGGACAAAGGCACAACTGAGGTCCACCACAGATATACCTCAGAATACTGAGAGAGGCAAGAGAGAAAATTGCTGGAGCCTTGAGAGAAATCTTTGTATCCTCACTGGCTACAGAGGAAGTCCCAGAGGATTGAAGAACAGCCAATGTTGTTCCTTTGTTTAAGAAGGGTCACAAGGATAATCCAGGAAATTACAGGCCGGTGAGCCTTACGTCAGTGGTAGAGAAATTATTGGAGAGGATTCTTCGAGACAGCATTTACTCCCACTTGGAAATAAGTGGACATATTAGTGAGAGGCAACATGGTTTTGTGAAGAGGAGGTTGTGTCTCACGAACTTGATCGAGTTTTTCGAGGAAGTGATGAAGATGATTGATGAGGGTAGGGCAGTGGATGTTGTCTGCATGGACTTCAGTAAGGCCTTTGACAAAGTCCCTCATGACAGACTGGTGCAGAAGGTGAAGTCGCATGTGATCAGAAGTGAGCTGGCCAGATGGATACAGAACTGGCTCGGTCATCGAAGACAGAGGGTAACAGAGGAAGGGTGTGTCTCTGAATGTAGAGCTGTGACTAGTGGCATTCCTCAGGGATCAGTGCTGGGACCTTTGCTGTTTGTAATCTATATAAATGATTTGGAGGAAAATGTAAATGGTTTGCTTGGTAAGTTTGCGGACGACACAAAGATTGGTGAAATTGTGGATAGCGATGAGGACCACCAGAGGATGCAGCAGGATTGGTTGGAGACTTGGGCAGAGAGATGGCAGATGGAGTTTAATCCAGACAAATGTGAGGTAATGCATTTGGGAAGGTCTAAAACAGATCGAAAATACACAGTAAATGGCAGATCCCCTAAGTATTGATAGGCAGAGGAATCTGGGTTTACAGGTACACAGGTCACTGAAAGTGACAACGCAGGTGGAGAAGGTAGTCAAGAGGGAATGCGGCATGCTTGCTTTCATCAGCCCGGTCATTGAGTTTAAATATTGGCAAGTCATGTTGGAGCTTTATAGAACCTCAGTGAAGCCGCACTTGGAATATAGTGTTCAACTCTGGTGGCCACACCACCAGAAGGGTGGATGTGGAGGCTTTGGAGCGGGTATAGAAAAGAATTACTTGGATGTTGCCTGGCATTGGAAGGCCTTAGCTATGGGGCGAGGTAAGAGAAACTTGGTTTGTTCTCACTGGAATGACAGAGTTTGAGGGGCGACCTGATAGAAGTCTACAAGATTATGAGGGGCATGGATAGAGTGGATCGTTGGAGGTTTATTCACAGGGTGGAACAGTCGATGACTAGGGGGAATAGGTTTAAGGTACGAGGGGCCAGGTTGAAAGGAGATGCACGAGACAGGTTGTTTACACAGAGGGTGATGGGTGCCTGCAACTCGCTGCCAATGGGAGGTAGTGGAAGCAGATACGATGGTGACATTGAAGGGGAGTCTGGACAAATACATGAATAGGATGGGAATAGAGGGATATGGACTCTGGAAGGGAGGAGGGTTTTAGTTCAGGCGGGCAGCATGGTAGGTGCAGGCTTGGAGGGCCGAAGGACCTTTTCCTGTGCTGTAATATTCTTTTTCTTTATTCTTTGGATCAATAACTGTAAAATTAAGTTGATCAAAATACATGTGGAACATAATGTTCGGAAGGAGAGGGAAATCACTTATTACATGGAAGGTGCAGGATTGGGGAGGGTGGATAGGGCAGGAGGAACAAAGGAATCTTGGATGCGATTCTTCACACTCTCATCACAGAGTAAAGCTGTTTGGATCGTCTCCCCGACAGCATTCACTCTGTCAGTCAGTGCAGCTCCCTTTCCTTCAGTCTGTGCAGCCTCCTGCCTCAAATTCACTCTCCTATTACGATGTCTGATCTCACTGTGATGTACAGTGTGAGGGGCAGACTTACTCTGTGATGTCCCCATGTGAGGAGACATCCAAGGAGCCATCCTTGATCAAACAGGAGCTTACAAAAACCCTTGCACTTTGCTTGGGTTGCAATAAGTTGATATTCGTGAACGCACCAATCATTTGACCCCCTATGACTCCCAGGATATGATAAAGAGTCCTCGCTGGCACCAGCTCATTCGGAAGTGTCTGTGTTGACTGGTGCCAGTGTCAGGCTGCTTTCAAAACCCAATCATTCAATAAGATTTGAGCGCCAGGGAAAAAGTGAACCAAACTGGCGTGCCCCAGGGATCAGTGTTGGGACTGCAATTGTTTACGATTTACATAGATGATTTGGAGTTGTGGACCAAGTGTAGTGTGTCAAAATTCACAGATGACACTAAGATGAGTGGCAGAGCAAAGTGTGCAGAGGATGCTGAAAGATTGAAAAGGGATATAGATAGTCTAAGTGAGTGGGCGAGGGTCTGGCACATGGAGTGCAATGTTGTTAAATGTGAGGTCATCCATTTTGGTAGGAATAACAAAAAAATGGACTATTATTTAAATGGTAAAAAATTGCAGCATGCTGCTGTGCAGAGGGACCTGGGTGTCTTTGTGCAAGAATCTCAAGGAGTTGGCTTGCAGGTGCAGGAGGTAATTAAGAAGGCAAATGGAATTTTGTCATTCATTGCTGGAGGGATGGAGTTTAAAAACAGCGAGATTATGTTGCAGCTGTATAAGGTGCTGGTGAGGCCACACCTGGAGTACTGTGTACAGTTTTGGTCTTCTTACCTGAGAAAGGATATACAGGCACTGGAGGGGGTGCAGAGGAGATTCACTAGGTTGATTCCAGAGTTGAGGGGAGACTGAGTAGACTGGGGCTATACTCATTGGAATTCAGAAGAATGAGGGGAGATCTTATAGAAACATACAATATTATGAAGGGAATAGATAAGATAGAAGCAGGGAAGTTGTTTCCAGCGGTGGGTGAAACCAGACCTAGGGGGCATAGAATCAAAATAAGGGGAAGCAGATTTGGGACTGAGTTGAGAAGGAATTTCTTCACACAAAGGGTTGTGAATCTGTGGAGTTCCCTACCCAGTGAAGCAGTTGAGGCTACCTCATTGAATGTTTTTAAGGCAAGGATAGATAAATTTTTGAATAGTAAAGGAATTAAGGGTTATGGTGGGCGGGTAAGTGGAGCTGAGTGCAAGAAAAGATTAGCCATGATCTTATTGAATGGCGAAGCAGGCACGAGGGGCCAGATGGCCTATTCCTGCTCCTAGTTCTTATGTTCTTATGTTCAAACACGAGGCTTCATTTCAACAGGGAATTTAAAATAGGGGAGTTACACCAAACCAGCAATGATCTTTGGTTGGACCACACTTAGAACCCTGCAGGCAGTTTTATTCAGGATGTTGTAAAAAGGATATCGAGGGACTGGAGAGGCTGCAGAGAAGATTTACAAGGATGAGAGCAGAAATGTGTCCATGCTGTGATCTGAGCAATCTCAGCCAGGGTTCCACTGTGTGACTGAAGAAAAAAGTCTCGAGGGGGAAAGACTCCAGTTGATTTATTTTCCAATGGTGAGGAGTGGGACTGGCTGCTTAAAGCCACTCACCAACTCATCGTTTCCAATCCACTCCACACCATTGGGTGAAACCTCAGCACCAGCCTGTACCATGTCTCCCAGGGTATGAGAAAGAGTCCTCCCTGGCACCAGCTGGCTCGGAGGTGGCTGTGTTGACTGGTGCCAGTGTCAGGCTGCTTTCCAAACCCAAGAGTCCTTCAACGAGGCACACGTCCCAGCCTCTGGTCACTCCAACTCAGCCCTCCATCATTTCAGCTTTTTCATGTTGAACATGAGGGTGAGCCAGAGGCTGAAACTGTGGATTCCAGAATTGTCCCCACTGGGATTTTGAGCTCAGGCTTGAGGTTTTACAAAGGCTCTTCTTTGAATGCTTTGAGATATGGGTTGTGTTTACTGGGGGAATGAATTTCAGCAAATTAACAATTCAGCGAAAGGATTGAGGAGAGTTTTTGTTCAAGTTGGAATAACACAGAAATGGGAACAGCACGTCAGCTAGTTTCAAGTCTTCATTGAATGTCGGTCTTGTTGGTGCCAGTACAGAGCGAGACTGCGGATAGTTGGGAACCAGTCTCCGAGGCAGAGGGTTCAGATGGTGTTTGTAAAATAGAAGTAGAATAGCAATTGTCTTGGGAAGCATTGTCTGATCAGGGCCAGTGTGATCTCCTGGGCTCGTTTCGATCGCCACAGGGGGTCGGAGAGGAATTTCCCAGATTTTTTTCCCCCATATTGGCCCCTGGGTTTTAACTCTGGGTTTTCGCCTCTCCCTGGAGAACACATGGTCTGGATGGGGTGTGGGGATGAGTCAGTATGTTGTGGTGAACAAGGCATCGCAATTGTGAGGGACAGCTGGATGGAGCAGAGAGGGAGCTGTCCATCCAACAATTATCTTTCAAATGTCGTTATTTCAATGACTGAATCCTCAAATCTGGAAATAAATGTGGCTTCAAATTGGACAAATGTTGTGTGTTTTCTGATTTCTGCACGGATCATAGACAAAAACAGAAATGGGAAGAGAAGAGTTCTCTTCATTTTCACACGCAGACTGGGGAGTGTTTTTATTCAATCATGGGATGTGGGCTAAGGGGCAAGGCCAGTATTTATTGCCCATCCCTAATTGCCCATCAGTAGGTCATGGTGAGTCACCAACTTGGCTTTACCTGATTGGTGTGCTGTCGACCAGACCAAGTGAGGGCGGCAGATTTCCTTCTCAAAAGGACATTGGTGAACCAGATGGCGCCCTGTACCTGGGGCCTGTTAAGCAGGCAAAGCCCATGGTCCTGGAGCCTTGGCTGGCCCGGTCCCGGTGCCAATTGAGTCAGCGCAGCAACATATGAGTGTCCAACCAATTGGAGCCCAGCTCTTAACTCTTTGGAAGCATTGGCGCCAAGCTTGTGTCTACATTAGACAAATCACACATATGTGGACCCCAAATACAAGGCATTATGGTGAAGCTTCTCACCACTCGCCTCATTCGAAGCCATGGGCGGAGGGCATCATTGAGGTCCCTTGTGAGGTAAAAACACTGATCCACTGCAAACACTCAACTGCCCTAACATCTAACACTTGGGTTGGGGTGGGAGGTTGGTCGGGGGTTAGGTACCACTGAGACTCATTAGGGTTGGCGTGCTTCATTCAGGTGGAGTTGTGAGATGCAGCTGTGGGGAAGTGGTTATTGTGTGATGGGGGAGGAAGTGAGGTTTATTGGAAAGGCATTCGCACAGGGGGAAGCGTATAGGTAAGATTGCGTGCAAAGCGAAAAATTGGGTTTGCGTCCATTTTCACGCCACACCAAAACGGGTGCGAAGCTGAGTTGCATATTAATGTCCTGATTTACATGACATTAACACATTCGGCAGAGCCGTTTACGGCCTCACCCATACTTACCTCCTCGCCGGTAAGGCCTCACACCGGCGAGAATCACTCATGGTCCCACCAATGGGGACCAGACGTGATGACCACATCGGTGGATCGGAAACCATTGAAGCCCCTGGGGAGGTGGGGGGCACGGCCAGACAGTGCCCATCCTCTTATCCTCAGCGATATATCTGCCTCCTACCTGACAGAGAGCTGAATGTGTCCTGTCACCAAGCGGGCTTCCCATGACATTCCGAGACACTGGATGACACATCTCAGCGACTACTGATCCCTCCGAGGTCAGGCTTCCTCAGGTGTTTTCCTCCAACTTCCGTCTGAGGTGGGCAGCCTCTCAGCGCCTTGTCAACCCTTGGCCTCCTTATCACTTATCAGGGGCACGGTAGAAATTTCTCCAGTTACCCTCCCGTTAGGGGCCTTTAATGTTTAAAGAAATTCGAACACCCAGCAATTAGCCAACAGAGATGCCACAAGATTTCAGTTTGGATAATTTTAGGATGAGACTTTACCCCCCAGTGCTGCTAGCATTGCATACACAGATGATGTCACTAAACCTTTGTTAGGCAGTTTCCATTTAGGGTCGGCAGAGGATAATATTACCTTTATTTGTAAACAGTAAGCTGTGGGGCACAGATAACAGTTGGGAAAGTGATCCTTAGCTTAATTTTGAGCCCTCAAGGTTATTCCGTATTATTCAGCTTCAAAGCTCGGTGCTGTGAATCAACAGGAGCTGTAAAATCTATGTGCGTAGAAGTATCATTTACATCCCATGTATTCCCCATGACTAACCGACATAAACGTATCTGGAAGGTGACAAGTTACAGAAATTGGAGTGCACCCTCTGCTGGCAAATTTCCTTATTATCTCTGAAAATAACTCCTCTCAATTTGAGCTCGATTTCAGAATCATCACATCTTTACATGACCATTTGAGGGGCAAGAGAGCGTAAAACAAGCAAGGAAAATCTGAATGCTATGTTATAGCTTTAATTATAGGGGCTAGAATAGGTAAAACCCTTTTGACTGCTGTGAGAAATGTGTCACAATGGTTGGATAGTTCTATAATAGCATGCTAAGCATGTCCCGCGTAATCATAGAATCCTACAGTGCGGAAGGAGGCTATTTGGCCCTTCGAGACTGCACCGACCACAATCCCACCCAGGCTCTATCCCCATAACCCCATGCATTTACCCTAGCTAGTCCCCCTAGGGGACAATTTAGCATGGCCAATCCACCTAACCCGCATATCTTTGGACCATGGGAGGAAACCAGAGCACCCGGAGGAAACTCACGCAGACATGGGGAGAATGTGCAAACTCCACAGCGACTCAAACCGGGAATCGAACCCGGGTCCCTGGCACTGTGAGACAGCAGTGCTAACCATTGTACCACCTTGGTGAGTATTCTGACCCATTCTCATTCACTAATGGAGTTAAACAGGTTGTATACTCGTGCCAACATGTGCAGCATGTTTCCCTCCACCATGCCCTCTGGTTCCTTCCCTGATGGCAATCCTGGCATTGATATCAGATATTGCAAAGACGGGAAATTGTTCAATCTCAGACGATTCCAGGCAAAGACCGGAGGGACATAACTTATTATTTCCTGGTTGCTGCCAGTTTGGACGGGACATGCAATTTAGTATACTAGCCGGTCTGCCAGCATCTGTGGAGAGAGAATAGAACTAACGTTGAAGGGTCATCCAGACTCGAAACGTTGGCTCTATTCTCTCTCCACAGAAGCTGTCAGACCTGCTGAGATTTTCCAGCATTTTCTGTTTTTGTTTCAGATTCCAGCATCCACAGTAATTTGATTTTACGCAAAGTAGTATGTTTTTGCTTTGCCGTTACAATCCTATTAGGGACCATTCATGTTAAAGGAGAACTTTGAACAGCAAGTAACCAACAGAACTACGCCACAAGATTTCACATTTTTAAACAAAAACAAGCTTTATTGTATATCAAATGAAATTAAACGAAATAAGCACTATTAACTGAACACAATGGTTTCTAAAGGTTACGCTATAAACTCAGTTCTACTTATTTACCCCCTTATCTTACAAATCTTGAAGGCTCATTCACTTCTCCTGGGACAAACCTAAAAGACATATCACAGCTCCCTAGCATTCACTTTCCTTCTCCATATTCCAGTTGTACACATTTTATGGGGCTCCTGCCATTAGCTTCTGCCTATTGCAGCTCTCCACCTTTTCCTTTACAACCCTTTACATGACTGTGAATGCCTCCAGCTCCTTTTCCCAGGTATCCAACTGCCTTCCCACAACGTTCCGAAGTAACTCTGCCGACTGCTTCCTGGACATAAAGTTAAGCTGCTCCTTCCCTCATGAAATCCCAAATGTACTTGAGCCCCAACCCACATTCCATGTGGATGAATGATGAAGTTAGTATTTTCTCTGCTTACGGTGCAGGCCATACTGACTTAGGCTCTCTCAATCCAGTGAGAGGCGGCCTACACCAAATCAAAGCTAAAAACTGTCGTTGTTTCCAAATGAAACTGAGTCCTTTTGTCGGCAAATACACATAGATAAATCAAATAAAAGAACATTCTAAGCATGGTGGTATTCACTTGATTTGCAATTTCTGACCTCCTCAGTGGCCGAGATCACAGACCACTAACCATGTTATGGTACTATTGATTTTGTGCAAATGTGACAATTTTTGATACACATCAAAATCACAGCTGCCGTATAGCTTTGGAGTAAGCAGATGAGCTGTTTCTCATGTTCTGTAAAGTGGAACCTGTGAGATAATCTCCCATTGGTTTTAATGTCTGCACACTGGATTGATAAGCCAGGAACTGTTTCAGGTAAATGATAAGTATCCAGCAAGGATCTCAGGGGAAAAAAGGGCAGATCACAGGATAAAGTTATTGCCAGCAGCAACCATTGGAAGCTTTTGTGATAATGGTTTTTCGAGCAAATTCTGTCCACCAAACCTTCCATCCCCGTAACAATGGACGGATTTTCCCTACAATCCGCTGGCCCTGCCATTCTCAACGATGAATGCACCCTCACCGCCACGAAATCGGTGCACCATCAGTGAGACCGGAAGAATCCACTGCTGCAAACGGCTGGAAAATCATAGAATCCCTACAGGCTATTTGGCCCATCAAGTCTGCACTGATCACAATACCACCCAGGCCCTATCCCTGTAACCCCACATATTTACCCTGCTAATCTCCCTGACACTAAGGGGCAATTTTGCATGGCCAATCAACCTAACCCGCACATCTTTGGAGTGAGGGAGGAAACCGGAGGAAATCCACACAGACATGGGGAGAACATACAGACTCTGCACAGACAGTGACCCGAGGCTGGAATTGAAGCGGGGTCCCTGGCACTGTGAAGCAGCAGTGCTAACCACTGTGTCACCGTGCTGCCCAATGTGTCTGCAAAATGTGCATATTTAGCTCAAAATATTATACAGCTGCATGATCACAAACGTTTTTGGCAAAATAATACATGACAAAATGAAGACGACCAGAACACATTTGTACCAGAGAGTCACGAGGACAATTTTTACTCTTGCTTGGATTCAGCTAGGGAGTGAGCTGGGTGATCTGGCCACACCCCACTGAGTCAGATGCCCGAGCCATTCAGATGGTCAGGGTTCATTTGAATTCCACTGGCAAGTTGACCATGCATTTACAGCGCTCTTGGGCAACTTGCCAATTTTCATAGAATCATAGAAACCCTACAGTGCAGAAAGAGGCCATCTGGCCCATCGAGTCTGCACCAACCACAATCCCACCCAGCCCCTACCCCCATATCTCTACATATTTTACCCGCTAATCCCTCTAACCTACGCATCTCAGGACACTAAGGGGCAATTTCTTAGTATAGCCAATCAACCTAACCCGCACATCTTTGGACTGCGGGAGGAAACTGGAGCACCCAAAGGAAACCCACACAGGAGAATGTGCAAACTCCACACAGACAGTGACCCAAGCCGGGAATCGAACCCAGGTCCCTGGAGCTGTGCAGCAGCAGTGCTAACCACTGTGCCACCATGCTGCCCCATGGGGAATTTTGGGGAAGAGAATTTTAAAGTGTGCTTGCACCTCTTAAAGCAAAGAGTCATTTTTATCCCTGGAAATTCTTGGTGCAATTAGACAGCTGAGGGCCAGATGTGTTGCATTCATGAGTTCCGTGCAGTGTTTGAGGTATTGGTGAAGCCGGGGAGGAGCCAGGGACCGGTCCTTTCCCTCTTTGATGGCAGAATGGTGCTAGGCAAATGCACTGCACCAATGCTGTGTAAGATTTTGAGAATTCTACTAATTTTTATAATCTGTAATATCAATGAATTTTATCCTGGGAGCACAATTTAAAATTATGTAGTTCAGTTCTGACTTGTGGTTGGGCAATTAACATGCAAGATAGTTGGGGAAACAAGAACAACAGATATTTGTGAAGAAACAAACTTGTTTTATTGTTTTATGACGGAGCTCATTTGAGTTGAGCTGAAGTTGTCTTCATAGCCAAAACACAATTAGGTGTTTGCTTTTAAGTTAGTTTGAAAGAATGGCTAAAACACCATGCATTGTTTCAATTGATCTTTACCAGAGAGGCAACCTTTATTCTCTGATATTATGATAAGAGGTGGTCTTAACTGTTGACTTTAATAGTTTTAGTGTGAGTTTGGGTTAAGGTATATTGACAAGAGAATGCAATTTTATTTATACCTTCTCTGTATCTGGAAGGAGATGTGCATTTGTATGTGATAGAATGTAAACTTCTGGAGCTTATGACCTATAAAGCAGGGATTGTTGCAAAGGTGGGGTGACATGAGATGAATTGCATCCTATTCCAATTCATGATGAGCAAATTTAAACCATCTCTAAAAAAGGAAGGAGGAGTGAGAGACTAGGGGATAAAAGTTGAGAAATCGTAATTATCATTGGCACAGCGTTACCACGGTTTCTGGCGTATGACTCTTCTGGACACTGTTCAACATCACTTCAAAGACAAAGAAGAGAAACATTGGCTGTGCTGACAACACCAAGAGTTCCTGGGATCTTGAGAGATGAGAAACTTCTATGTTGCCTTCATTGCTTGTTAAGTATATATGAAATCTTGCTGATTCCTGGGATGGCAGGTCCATCATCAGAGGAGAGACTAAGTTGGTTAGGATAATATTTGCTGGAGTTAATAGAAAATTTCCAGAAACCTGCCGACCAACCTTGTCCTTTGCATGTAAAGCAAATATGGTAACCACTATCCTACAAAAGCAGCATCTGCCGTGATGGGTTTTGACCCTGTGCCCTCAAAGCATTACCCTGGGTCTCTGGATTACTAGTTCAGTGACAAGACCATTTATGCCACTGGCTCCCTCTGACCAACTTCGAACCTGCTGAAACCACGTTAGATGATGATGGCAAGCACAGGTTATATCTTCAAGAAAAATGTATTCCTCAGAAGTCGGATCTGTAAATTTTAGCAAATGACAGTACTGGTTTGAGACAATTATGCAGAAATATTAGTTACTCATAAAAATAAAAATTTTGCAGAATGTAACTATTAACATAATTATTTTCATGACCAAGCACACAGTACTTTGCAGTCTAACCTTTGGATGGATCAAGATAAGTGCTGGAAAAGCAAGAAGTTAAAACTGAAGAATGCTTCTCATCAAAGATTTCCTGTGCTGTCATGTGCACTAGTCTTGCTTCTGTTATCTGGTATGGAGTGATTCACCCTGCACAGTGCCTCTCACTCAGTATGTATTTCTCTCAGGGTGCTAATCTTCATGCTTGAGAAAGCCAGAGTGAGTGCCTAAGTTTCTTCCTCTACAGGGTTCAAATCACTGCATGGATCTGGAAAAGCGCTGAAGGGTAGGGCGTGTATGACATGAGGGAAGGTTTGTTGGTTGCGTTTGAGTGGCAGTGCAGCCTTCCAATATGATTGCTTGACGAAAATGAAAAGGTACAAGAAATAGAATTGCACCCAACTGGATGTACCTCCCATTCTGAACAATCCTGCACAAAGGATCTCCAAAACCACCAGCGTGAGGACTTGAATGGAGGTTGACCCTGCTCCTCGCTCAGCTGTTATATGCCGACTTGTCCTGCCAAAAGAGTGAGGTCAAATTATTGAGTGGTTCCTGTAAAGCCGTGGTTTCCAAGCTGTCGGTCATGATCTCGACTGGGGTTGCAGAATGGGATTGCAGGCCAGCAACCCCCTTCCTTCCCCAACCCCGCTGGTGCCTCTGAGTCTGCTCAATGCCATTGAACTGAGGCCCAGGCAGCATTTGGCCCTTGCCCTGTTCGTCCCTCAGTCTCTCTTGCTGGGCCATGGGCTCCTGCTGCTTCACTGGGTTTTCTGTCATTAAAGAATATGGAGAGCTTCACTGAAACCTCAGTGGCCTGTAACTGTTGCATATTATGTTCGATCCCTATTCAGGAGCAATTGACTCTCCCGATAATACCAGGCCCCGACCATGAGCATAGAGGCGATGCCCCTATGGCTGAACAGTCTGAGCCCACCTACATTACTATGCTTTGTAATAACCTGGGTTCCAACACCTGCCACTTGAAGACCTTCAATCTGTGCTTTTGTTGCTTCACGGCCAAGTCCATGAACAGGAATGGCTCAGCTAAGGTAATGGACGAGTGAGCACAAATGTTCATGTTTATTTGATGTATTATATGTTGATCTATAATATGCAAACTTTAATAATTATAGAAACATCTATAGAAACATAGAAAATAGAAGTAGGAGTAGGCCATTCAGCCCTTTGAGCCTGCTCTGCCAATCATTTTGATCATATCTGATCATCAAATTCAATATCCTGATCCCCCCCCCCCTTCTCCCCATATCCCTTGATCCCTTTAGCCCCAAGAGCTGTATCTAATTCCTTCTTGAAATCACACAATGTTTTGGCCTCAACTACATTCTGTGTCAGTGATTTCCACACATTCACCACACTCTGGGTGAAGAAATTTCTCTGCACCTCAGTTCTAAAAGGTTTACTCCTTTTCCTCAAACTATGATCCCTAGTTCTGGACTCCCTCACCGTCAGGAACATTCTTTCTGAATCTACCCTGTCTAATCCTATTAGAATGTTATAAGTCTCTATGAGATTCCCTCTCACTCTACTAAACTCCAGCGCATATAATCCTAACCAACTTAATCTCTCCACATATGACAGGCCTGCCATCCCAAGAATCAGCCCGGTAAACCTTCGCTGTACTCCCTCTAAAGCAAGGACATCCTTCCTCAGATTATAAGTTTCTATGAGATCCCCTCTCACTCTTGAAAATGTGAGATTTGTAATTTGGAGCAAATTAAATGGTGGGCAGCCTCACATTTGTTCTAATGGTTTGCACAGCTCTGGTTATCTTGCACATTTCATTGTTAGTTCAGAATATCGACCAGCATGTCAGAGTTTAAAGTAAAGTCATATTCATGTTGTTTTGAATTGGTCTCTCAGGTTAAAACCATTCAACGCAGAAGAAAACTGAATCTGTCGAAATAAATGTCATTTTTAATTTGATTTTGATGTGCTGAATTTTCTCTTCCACCAAATACCTGATGCCAATAATAAAGCCGTGTTGCAGCAAAATACATTGATACTGCTTTCAGGTTTCTGTAATAATGGAAGACAATTAAGGCCACGCAAGGCGGCACGGTGGCACAGTGGTTAGCACTGCTGCATCACAGCGCCAGGGACCCAGGTTCGATTCCCGGCTTGGGTGACTGTCTGTGCAGAGTCTACACATTCTCCCCGTGTTTGCGTGGGTTTCCTCTGGGTGCTCTGGTTTCCTCCCACAGTCCGAAAGACATGCTGGTTATGTGCATTGGTCATGCTAAATTCTCCTGCAGTGTACCCGAACAGGCATCAGAGTGTGACGACTAGGGGATTTTCACAGTAACTTCATTGCAGTGTTAATGTAAGCCTACTTGTGACACTAATCAACAAAAAAAAACCTGTTGTTGACTTACAAAGTGATTGAGTCATGTCTTGTAGTGGAACAATAGCTCTGCCTGATATGTGGAATCCAGTCAATTCAGTGCTATCATTGGTTAAAGCATTTTGTTTTGCAAATTTTCCATGGTGTGTTCTTGCACATGATCGATTTAAGAAAACATTTGGGGGAAGAATTGCAATGTGTCTCATATGTTTTTGGGGTTCTTACTGTGTGTGATCAATCCAACACAGCAGCAAGCCAGAACACCACCTGAAGCTTGCACAAAGACATACTGGTCAGAGCCCTCGATAGATATCTACAGCGGTTGCTTGCAACAAGTGCAGGCAGCATTTAAATATGGTAATAAATGTCTTGTTCCTTAGCCAGGGCATTTTTGTTAAATTGTGTTAATGCCCAATTGAAATGTCACTTCCTCAACTTGCCCAACAAATTATTTGTGGGCACGTCTGTCAGCTTCTGTGGAGAGAGAATAGAGCCCAATGTTTCTTGGCTCTATTCTCTCTCCACAGATGCTGTCAGTCCTGCTGAGCTTTTCCAGTATTTTCTGTTTTTGTTTCAGAATCCAGCATCCGTAGTATTTTGTCTTTAAATTATTTGTGGGAACAGTCACTAAGCATCTTTCACCTGTGGTATTTAAAGGGGTGCTCCTCACCTCCTTCAAGGTAAATAAATCTCTGGTTAATTGTTTTGGGGCCAGGTTTTTGGCTGTTTTGGCGAGTGATTCTTTCTTTAGTAGTTGCGCAGAGGGAGGTTGTGGAGGGCAAGCGATGCTTCGCAGAATTTTCCACTACTGAATTGCTGAACATAGGAATCCTGCAGGGCCTTATCCCAAATCAGGAGGAGAAGCCACAGCAAGGAAGGCAGCCGAGGCCTGCGCAGGCTGCAAGAAGAGAGCGAAGGAGATAAGGGTGCAGGAGGCAATCTAACAGAAGCAGGACCTCGTATTTGAACCTCACAGGGCAGCTGCGTGAAATGTAGTTGTGTTTTAACAAGGAGACAGTCACTTACCTATGCCACCTTTGGAGTGAGTATTGGAACCTTATTTGATTTGATTTATTATTGTCACATGTATTGGGATACAGTGAAAAATATTGTTTCTTGCGCGCTTTACAGACAAAGCAAACCGTTCATAGAGTACATAGGGGAGAAGGAAAGGAGAGGATGCAGAATATGGTGTTGCAGTTACAGATACGGTGTAGAGAGACACCATTCAAAAGTCTGATGGCAGCAGGGAAGAAGCTGTTCTTGAGTCAGTTGGTATGTGTTCTTAGACTCATGTATCTTGTCCTTCAATATAGCCCAAAGTGTGAACATTCATCATCATTTACTTTGGGCTTGATAGTCTTGCAATCCAAAGTGGTGTTGCCTTGGAGTTGCTTCAGGAAGAAAAACCGGAACAGGAAGGTGGAGAAGGGGATAAGGAATCAAATGGTTCCAAAGCCAAACAGTGCAGCAGGGGAGTGAGCTGCCAGAGCTGTAAGGTGCCCATTTAGTGAGAAAATATTCTCCTGACCACCCCAATGACCAGGGCACCAGTACCCCTCACCTCCATTTTACAGATTAAAAACTGATGGCTCTTGTCTGTGTTTTCAGCTGCCAGTGTGCTGGATCTTTACGTCAAAGAGCAGGTTGCCTTTAAGTGGAGTCAACAGGGTACAAAATTATTGCCCTTGAGAAGGGGGTGCAGCTAGTGAAGAGCACAAGTAGCACTGGCAGTCCAAAAAGATTAGCTTAAGAAATGAGAAGCGCAAATCTGGGGCCTGCTTTGTGGCCGAGAGATCAGGCATGTAGCATCTTATCCTCGGCACAAAAAGACACTACAACCACCTCTAATCCATTCCATCGCTTTCTGCATTTGAATTAAGTAGAATACATGACTTTATCAGGAATTAGAGTCTATCCATCAACCAACTGGACAATATTATTTTTAACTTTTAGATACAATAATCTCTTTGAAAGTTATTAATGCAGATGTCTGCTCAGTGAGTCTGCTTTGTTTCCCCACGGCTGGTGACAGCCCTCAGCTGGTGTGTAATAGCTGCAGTCGAAAACCAGGCAGCTGTTACCTTTCAAGATGATACTGATAATAAAAGTATTTATAGAGCGAGCCTTATTTCATGATTTGCAATAGCTTCAGAAGGGAATTTAAAAAAAAAATCATAATGTTGTACCCTTAAAAGCTAATTTGCAAGCTTGGCTCTCAGGCCTGGATTTTAACTTTCAACAGATTTCTGGTGTGAAACTGAGATAGTGGGGCGAGTTTTCCTGTTCCGCCCGCC
Source organism: Mustelus asterias (assembly GCF_964213995.1). NCBI lineage: Eukaryota > Metazoa > Chordata > Chondrichthyes > Carcharhiniformes > Triakidae > Mustelus > Mustelus asterias. Next base: position 30,265,640 of record NC_135809.1, on the reverse strand, counting down.
ACGGGAATCGGAGCAGGCGAGGAGCGGACCATGGAAAGGTCCGCTGAGCTCGGGCAGGATCTTCCGGTTTTTGGGGGCGAGAGCGGCCGGAAAATCCCGCCCAGTGAGTTGTACTTACACTAGTCTGTGAATCATAGAATCCCCACAGCGCAGAAGGAGGCCTTTTGGCCCATCAAGTCTGCACCAACCACAATCCCACCCAGGCTCTACTCCGCACCCCCTTCATATTTATTCTGGTATTCCCCTTGACACTAGGGGTAATTTAGCATGGCCAATTAACCTGACCCACACATCTTTGGACTATGGGAGGAAACCGGAGCACCCGGAGGAAACCCATGCAGACACAGGGAGAATGTGCAAACTCCACACAGACCATGACCCGAAGCCGGAATTAAACCTAGGTTCCTGGTGCTGTGAGACAGCAGTGCTAACCACTGTGCCACCGTGCCACCATGGTGAAGGATGCTTCAGAGGCAGTTGGGCCATCAATTTTCCACAACAGGCTTGCTGGTGTCCGTTTGATGGCGTGTTTCTGTTTCTCATCCATTTTGGAACAGCCTGGATTGGGGAGACCACTTGAAGGGCATATCAAAGCCACTCTACTGATGCTGACTTTATAGGATTGGAAGTGGCCTCCCAGAGGTAGACAGGGTTGGACGGGGCAGCAATCTATCCTCCAAAAAAGTCCCACCCCGCACCAACATCATAGAGCTGACTGTCCAATGAAGGGGTTGCCAGGCAGCCTTTTTGTATTAATAAATTTATAACAAGTCTTCAGAGGGCACTCTCTCTTTCCCCTACCCATACTTACTTGAGAAAGAATACACTGGCACTAGAGGGGGTGCAGAGGAGATTCACTAGGTTGATTCTGGAGTTGAGAGGGTTGGCTTATGAGGAGAGACTGAATAGACCGGGATCATATTCATTGGAATTTAGAAAAATGAGGGGGGACCTTATAGAAACATATAAAATTATGAAGGGAATAGATACGATAGAAGAAGAGAGGTTGTTTCCAATGGCGGGTGAAACCAGAACTAGGGGGCATAGCCTCAAAATAAGGGGGAACAGATTCAGGACTGAGTTGAAGAGGAATTTCTTTACTCAAGGGGTTGTGAATCTGTGGAATTCCCTGCTTTGCGAAGCAGTTGAGGCTACCTAGTTCAATGTTTTTAAGGCAAAGATAGATAGATTTTTGAACAGTAAAGGAATTAAGGGTTATGGTGAGTGAGTGGGTAAATGGAGCTGAGTCCACAAAAAGATCAGCCATGATCTTATTGAATGGTGGAGCAGGCTCGAGGGGCCTACTCCTGCTCCTAGTTCTTATGGTCTTATATCAGCAGCTTCCAAGTCTGATAGTGGGGCTGCCAATTGCTCAGTGCGAAGTTCCAATATCATATTAATATATAGCGATAAGGCAATGAATCACTGCATTTGGTGTTAATAAAAGGATGACTTACAAAATGAGTCAGCATAAGGCTTCTGTGGAGGTGTGAATGAAGGATTGTGAAAGTAACAGTGCAAGGAAGGAAGGAGAATTCTGAACGGGTGGATTCAATCCTTAATCAGGCAGAAAAAGAGCAATGAAGAGATAAAGATTGGATTAAAGGAGAGAGAAAAAGAAAGGGCAAAAATGTTAAATAATATGCATTTTATGCATTATATTGTTGAGGTATCCAACAACAATTAAATCCTGAAGGAATGAAATTCCACATATGTTATAGTTGACATTTGGCATCAGAGAGGTTTTTTGGCAGTAATTAACAATTAGCATATTGCTAAGAGAATCTCTAACAGCTCATTTAAATATCCGTGTGCCATAAATATGACTTCACACCAGCTCTTACTTTTTATGGCAAGTTTAGTTTGTACCTAGCATGCAAATACAGCAACTTCACGTTATTAAAGGCATTGCAATGGTGAGCTCATCAACGAGATAACATTTTTGGGTAGCCTGTCGGACACCATCTTTTGGATCTTTGCGTTTAACCTTGATTCTGTGCTCAACAAGGTTACCAAAGCATTTACACTTTAAAAATTATGAGCACCGCTATCCTCACTGATAGGAAGTTATGTGCCATTGTTTTTAAAACAGATTGGGGGACACCATCATTAACAAACCATTGAATATAACATTGCTTGGCTTAGTCCTGCTCGCCCAGTATTCAATATAAATTGACACTGAGATTTAAAATGGATGGGTACTGTTGAGAATTGTACTTTCAAGTCCCATGTGACAAATCTCTGACCTCAGCCAAGCCACAGATGTGATATATCAAACATAGATCAAACACATCCTTAAAGAAAGAGGAACATACTGAATAATTAAAGAGACAGTACACAAGTAGTCCTAAGTACATTTTCTCTGCCTCATCGATTGCTCATTCTCCATATAAAAAGTTTATTTACCAAAGCATGGAAATCACACTAGCTATAACCTAAGTATTTGTTGCACAGTTCTTTCTCTACAGTGCTGTTCTGTTGTGGTTTCCCTTTGTCTACCTGCAATATATTGGAAGTTTTTTTGTAGAAAGACATGCTCACAGCAGGTCTAAAAGTGATAGCCATGGTGGGGGAGTCGGGGGGGTGGAGGGGGGGGGGGGAGGTGGTCATCAATAAATCTCTCCTTGGGCCTCATTGAATACGGGTCGCCTATTAGGTGAGTGGAGGTTCGTCCAATAGGGAAGAAGCAATGAGATGTTTAAACCAACTGGCTCCACTCAGGCCAGCAGCTGATAGACTCGGGACTAATCTGCATTCTATTGCCATTGAACGCCGTTCAGCTGTCATTCTAAATAAAGAGTGATTGGCAATGGAAGACTGACCTCGGGAAGATTATTATATTGGCGCATGCATTACATTTTTCATGCCAACAGTATTGAGGGGGACTCTGAAGCAGAAAGTGATCCTGCTAATGGCATGCGGGGTCCCGACCTTCAGTGCATTGAAAAGCCTGACATACCTGGTTACCCCTGACTCCAAAACCTTTAATGAATTGGTGGATTTGGTTAAAATAAATTATGACACAAAGCCTTCCATAATACTCCAGCAATGCTGCAGGGCGAACCCCTGGGGAATCTGTCACCAAAGTTCTGACCAGGCTGCAAAAATTGACAGAGCACTGTGAATTCAGGCCATCCCTGAATGACATGTTGCAAGATAGGTTGGTTTGTGGAATTAACAAGGTGACAGTCCAAAAATATTATTGGCAGATCTCAATTTGGATCTAAAAAATGGCCACTGAAATAGCTCTATCGTTGGAGAATGTAGAGAAAGGAGTTCAGGTACAACAGGGAATGTTAGATAACAGTGTCCTCCAATTGCAGGGAGGAGTCTCATGCTATGCCCATTCCCCAACTGAAAACAATGGTATCAGTAAAATATCCCAGCATCCGTGGCAGCAATGGAACCTGAGTTGCATCACCAGACAGTCAAGGGAAGTCAGAGACATCGTTCAGACTATTAGGAAGCCTATTCCAGAAGGTTGTAGGTGTCAGATGGCAGACTATTGCAAGTGCTGCAGAAGACCACAATCGAGGCAAAGATATAGGGACAGCCAAAACGCGGGCTATTTTGAGAAAAGGCCAAGACCAGTACTGACTATACCTTGCAGTAAGGCCCACAACTGGGAACAATGTAATTAAATTGCATCCCCATGACAAAGGTTGTCCCCGAAATGCTGGAGTTGTTAGTAAATGGCCACCCATTAAAAATGGAAGTGGATATGGGGGCTGCGGTTTCCGTTATTGAGGGGTAGACTTATAATCACCTCTGGGTTGGTATTCAGCCCCTGAACTTAAAAAGCACAAAGGCCAAGCTGGCCACCTATACAGGGAACCATTGCAGATAAAGGCCAACACAGCGATCCTAGTGATTTACAGGCAGCAGTTGGCTTGACTTCCACTATCAGAGTGCAGGGACAAGGACTGAGCTTTATGGGGAGAGATTGGCTCCAATGTATCAAACTGAATGGGCTGAAGACACAGGGGACCGTACAAAGTAATCAGTAAGTATCCTTAAGTCTTCTAAGAAGGAATTGGGATAAAACTTAAGATTTGCGTTGACCCCGATGCTCTGCCTAAGTATTTTAGAGCAAGATCAGTTCCATACTCCATATTGGAAGAGGTAGAGTCAGAACTGGATGGCTTGGAAAAGTTGGGCATAATAACAGTATAGTTCACAGTGTGGGCTGCACCTGTTGTTCCTGTCCTTAAGCCAGATAGGTCGGTCCAACTTTGTGGAGACTATAAGCTTACTATCAATAGGGTTTGTAAGCTTGACATATACCCCTGCCCCTGGATTGAAGACCTATACACCAGATTAATTGGTGTTAACAGGGGGCAAATATTTTCAAAGTTGGACATGAGCCATGCGTATCTCCAACTTGAATTGGATGAGTCTTCCCAAAAGTACGTGACAATTAAAACGCACAAAGGCTTATATGAGTACCATAGCCTGCCCTTTGGGTTCTCATCTGCATGTGCCAATTTCAATGGGTCATGGAGAACATACTCCAAGGATTATCTCAGGTAGCAGTGTACTTGGACAATGTCTTGGTCACAGGAACTTCGGAACGCAAACACCTAGCGAACATGGTACAAGTCTTACGGCAATTTTCAGAGTTCAGGGTATGTCTGAAGAGGGAAAAATGTGTCTTGCAAGCAAGTGCCATGACCTATTTGGGCTATTTGGGTGTTGGTAAGGACCTTCATCTGTTGAAAGACCATTGAGGGTTGAGGGCCATTAATGAGTTGCCAGCTCCAAGGAACCTCAGGGAATTGAAATCCTTCCTGGGGTTAGTGAATTATTACAAGACGTCTATTCCTATTTAGCTTCTTTGCTGCCACCCCCCCCCCCCCCCCCACCCCTCCCCTGCATGCCCTACTACAGAAATATCAAAGGTGGTCTTGGGGGGGTGGTATTGCAGCTGGAGGCTTTCAACAGAGTTAAACAGCAACTTTTGTCCTCCAATTTATTGACTCATTTTGACCCCAAAGAGGACCTTATCCTGACATGCAATGCCTTCCCTTAGGGGTTTGGGCAGTACTGGCACATTACTGGAGAGATGGGACAGAGAAGCCGATTGCGTATGCATCTCGACCCTCTTGGATGCTGAGCGGAGATATTCCCAGATCGAAAATGAGGGATTGGCAATTGTCTTTGGTGTTAAAAAGTTCCAATCAATACATCTACAGTAGATGTTTTATCATCATGAGTAATTATAAACCACTGCTGGGACTATTTAAAGAAGACAAGGCGATACCCCCCATTGCCTCTGCTCAGATACAGCGTTGGGCCTTGTAACTGGTGACTTATGAATATCTCCTCGAGTACCCTAACTAACGCCGATTCACTGAGTCATCTGCTGTTGACGGGAAGTCCTGCTTTACCACCAGCTGTGGAAGAGGCTGTGATGATCCTCAAATTTTTGGACACAAAAGGACTTAGCCCAGTTTAAATTAAAGAACATAATACTTAATGGGGGATTCAGAGGACAGCCCACAGATGAAATAAAACACTGCTAGACAAAGAAAGATGAGCTCAGTGTTGAGAATGGCATCATCCTCTGGGGTTCCCGTGTATTTGTCCCTCACCCTGGACAACGTCCAATATTTATGGAATTACACCACAGCCACCCTCGGATTTCAAAGATGAAAATGCTAGCCAGGAGCTACATATGGTAGCCTGGCCCTGACACAGACATTACCAACTTGGTCAGACAGTGTGATTCATTCCAAGAGAGTGCATGTAGATTTCACTGGGCACTTTTTGGGCTCCATGTTCCTTAATATGGTCAGTGATCATTCCAAATGGTTAGAGATACATTGCATGAACTCCACCACTTTCCATGCAGCCATTCAGAAACTACAACAAAGTTTCTGCACGCACGGAATACCTGAACTACTGGTCTCTGGCAATGGCACTGCCTTTACGGGCATTGGGTTTCAGACCTTCATGCTTTCCAAGGGCATTAGGACTGCACCCTATCACCTACCATCGATTGGGATGACTGAAAAACACTTAAGCTCAGCATGAAGAAGCAACCTGCACTGCCCATAGAGACCAAACAAGCGCAATTTTTATTCGATTACAGGACTACCCCTCACACAATGTCAGGAACCACCCCAGTAGAATTATTAATGGGACGGAGGCTTCAGACAAGATTAAGCTTACTTCTCCCAAACCTAGTGGAGAGGGTGGAGTCCCAACAAGGGACCAAAAGAAAAACCATGATTCCGTAAGGACAGACAGAACATTAAAAACTGGTGATCCAGTCCACATGAGGAACTTCAGGAACAGCCTCAGTTGGGTCCCCCAGGATCATAACAGAGAAAGAAGGACCCATGTCTTATAAGGTCCAGTCAATAGATCAACAGATCTCCCTGTGGGCTTCATTGATTATGAGCTCCCCCATTAGGTGAGTGGAAGCTGGCCCAATAGGGAAGGAGCAATGCGGGGGTTTAAAACAAGCTGGCTCCATTTCGGCCAGCAGCAGATAGACCTGGGACCAATCTGCACTCTGTAACCATTGAAAGGCTTTCAGGTATCACTGCAAACAAAAGGGTGATTGGTGATGGAAGACTGACCTAGGTAAGACTATTACAGTCACTATAAATGATTTTTTGCCCTACATTCATAATACGGTCTAACCTGTTCCCAAGTGTAACTGAAAATCTGTTATAATTGTCAAAGCAGCAGAAAGGTCCACCTGTGATTTATATGTTGCATGGCTAATGATTACAAAAGATTGTTTGATGCAGTGCATAAGTCTGGAGAAAGCCTCATGGAGATGCAATTATCAGATTTCAAAGTGGGTGGAAAGAATTAACAAAATAACAAGTCTCTATACTGTAGGCCCAATGAGTGCATCATCATGATCTTGACAAATTAATAATAAAAAAGTGAGAAAGAACACCAGGTTCTGTGTAGTTTTTACAAGGATTTAACGTTGTTAGCTTGAAAGGTAATTGTTTAAAACAAATCATTCCTTGGCAACAAGCTATTAACTCGGGTTGCTTGAAATTCAGTTCCTGGGCTATACACAGTCTCCTAGTAACCCATTCTTTGGAGCCCAGGTGAATGATTCTTATTTGGCATTAATGTTTCTCAATTGCTAATTTGAACGTTAAAGTCCTGGGGGTTTGGAAAGGCTTGTTATAGCACAGATGCCTTTTTGATGGATGAACTCTGATGCAAAGTATAGATTATCTAGATTTAAAACTTGCACCTTGGTCTTGGCAATCTCACAAAATCTTTGGACACCTCTCGTGAATTGCATTTCCATGGTCATGACAAGACCTCAGCCATTGTTCTCCAATGACACTTGGATCACCTTTCTCTTGTGTTGTGTACAACTTCAACTCATTAGGCTATAATGAGAGCCTTCTCAGGGGAGTAATTGGTTAAGGCCTGAAAATCTGCACAGGCATCACTGTGCAACTAACTAACACCCATTCATTGTGAGGAAGGCAGCACTGCCTGTTCATTGGGATGACAGTACCATGAAGCCCAACATTAAAAACATCACTGTTCCTTCAAACCTCAAAGATGTGTGGGTTAGGTTGATTGGCCATGATAAATTGAGCCTAGTGTCAGGGAATTAGCAGGGTAAATATGTGGGATTATGGGAATAGGGCCTGGATGGGATTGTGGTTGGTGCAAACTCGATGGGCTGAATGGCCTCCTTCTGCACTGTAGGGATTCTATGATTCAGCAGGAGGGCCAAGTTCATATAAGGCTAGTGCCTCTTAAGGCCACCTGCATTACTTAAAACCAACCCGTACCTCTTACTGCATTCTTGCTGCAGTAGGTGCTGGAAGTTGCCTGGGAAAGAGTGAAGTGCAAGGAAGGTGAGTTTGGATGAACAGAAAAGAGAACAGAGCCCACCTATCACAGGTGCAGCACTGGAGACTTTGGTGATGGACAAGAGGAGAGAGATCCTCTATCTATAGTGGGCTAAGAAGCCATCCAGTCAGTGGCTGAGAAGGCAGTGGGAGTAGACAGACATCATGTCAATATCATCAGTCTAGACCTGTGGATCTGGATATAGTGACACAAGACGTGACCTCACATGACATTTGGGCAATACACCAAGCCAGTGGCCGTGTTCACCAAACCCCTACACCCACCTACCAATGTTCTCTATCAACCAAAATTCATATTTCATATTTGTGGCTTCGCCTCACTCTCACACATAGCACTGCTGCAAGCCTCACACCCTCACCCACATTCCAACTATGACAGGCACATCATCCCAACACATTCACTGACACACTTCCCACTCTCTTGTAGGACAAGGTGGTGCACAACCAGCAGGGGGCAGTCATGCACAGTGGAGGACACAGTGTTGACTATCGTTGGAGCAGTCAGGTCTGAGGCCATGACCAGCAGTGGGACTGAAACTATTGAAGATAACGGTGACTTCCTATATAGTTCACCTTCTCATTTTTTATATTCTTTCATGGTATGTAGGCATAGCTGGCTCGGCCAGTATTTATTGCCCATCACTAATTGCCCTTAAGAAGGTGCTGGCGAGCTGCCTTCTTGAACTGCTGCAGTCCTGGTGGTGTAGGTACACCCACAGTGCTGTTCGGGAGGGTGTTCCAGGATTTTGACCTTGCAACAGAGAAAGAATGGAAATGTATTTCCAGGTCAGGAGTGGCTTGGAGGGGAACTTCCAGGTGTTGATGATCCCATATGTCTGCTGCCCTTGTCCTTCTAGATGGTAGTGGTCATGGGTTTGGAAGGTGATGTTTAAAAGAGCCTTGGTGAATTCATGCAGTGCATCTTATAGACGGCATACACTGCTGCCACTGTTCATCAGTGGTGGAGGGAGCAAATGTTTGTGGATGGAGTGCCAATCAATTGGGCTGCTTTGTCCAGGATGGTTTCAAGCTTCTTGAGTGTTGGAGCTGTACCCATCCAGGCAAGGTATTCCATCACACTCCTGACTTGTGCCTTGTAAATAGTGGCCAGACTTTGGGGAATCAGGAGATGAGTTATTCGTCACAAGATTCCTAGCTTCTGACCTGCTCCTGTAGCCACAGTATTTATGTGGCTAGTCCAGTTCAGTTTCTGGTCAATGGTAATGCCCCAGGATGTTGACAGTGGGGGATTCATCAATGGTAATGTTATTGAATGTCAAGGGATGATGGTTAGATTCTCTCCTGTTGGAGATGGTCCCTGCCTGTTACATCCCTTATTACAAACTTTTCTGATTCACAAGCTGTGTATGGCATAAGTTTGCACCTCTTACTTCCCCGCCACTTCCCCCATCACAACCTTCCAATGTTTTCTTTAAGATTTAAGTCAGGTTTCTTTAGCGCATGGTTCCTAAATAGTGTGCGCCCACATCACGTGTTAACTATCACAGAACAGGGCCTGAAAGATACCTGTCAGGCTGCTCGGTGACCACGCCTCTGTGCAGCATTGCGGAGACATTGAGCTTGTGCCAATTTGTTTAAGTGTATATAGCTCCTTGAATTTTAGGGGCTGATTTGTAAGGTGCCTGATTTGGGCATCTGTGCAGCCATGCAGCTGAGGGGAAATATTGCTGGTGGTGCATTTCTCAATCTAGATGCAAAATTGTGTGTATGCAGACCTATGATAACCTACAGCATGGGGAAGCCCAGTAGCCCCGTGTCTGCGTAGGTTTCCTCCGGATGCTCTGGTTTCCTCCCACAGTCCAAAGATGTGCGGGTTAGATTGATTGACCATGCTAAATTGTCCCAGGACGTGTAGGTTAGAGGGATTAGCGGGGTATATGTGTGGGGTTGTAGGGATAGAGCCTGGGATGGGATTGTTGCTAGTGCAGACGCCACGGGCCGAATGGCCTCCTTCTGCACTGTGGGATTTCTATGATTCTATGAACCCACCAAAGCCACATGCATTCTCCACCTTCTTCTATTTGGCTGAACAGAATATAATGTATTTCCCTCTCCTGCAATTAAGAATGTCTGTGTTCTCCCTTATGTGGAGAGTAATCTGGGAGATATCTGTTCCATCCTGGAACCATCCCAATTCATGGAAATTTATGGTCATAGTCACCATCACAGTCATTGTTTATCCTGCTCTGTGACTGCAGATAAGAGGTGGCATATTTCAGTGAGTGCATCCTTCTTAAAATGAAGACATTGTGCACATTGCTCCTGGCTTAGACTGATCAAAGAAATATTGTCTTGCAGTCCCTGAGTGGACAAGACCTCCTTTTCTCTCTTCTCCTCACTCAGTGAGTAGCTGCTTCATCCCTATGTTCTTCAATTTCCCTCTCATGCTGCAGTTCAAAGGTGATGGTAACTACAGCTGGGAGCAACTAGTCTGTCCAGAACCCTTGCCGTCAGAATCAAGGTTTTCATCATGTGCAGCATCACTTCCTGCGGAACTTCAGCAATTTAAATAAATATCATTCGAAAATTCAGAGCACTGCTACAAAATAATTAGTAAGAATCAGTCACTAATTTAGCTGAGAATAGTTAATGATCCATTTAAATAGCCTCGGTAGAGGGTCCTTCCTCTTACTGAACACATGTTCACCCAGCTGTATTTGAAATAGGGTGTTATAATCATAAACTAGAATCGCTGTAGTGCAGAAAGAGGCCAGTCGGCCCATCAAACCTGCACTGACAACAGTCCCGCCCAGGCCCTATCCCCGTAACCCCATGTATTTACCCTGGTGATCACCTGACACTAAGGGATAATTTAGCCAACCAACCTATCCCGCACATCTTTGGAGCGTGGGAGGGAACCAGGGCACCCGGAGGAAACCCACGCTGGCACAGGGAGAACGTGCAAACTCCGCAGACAGTGACCCTGAGCTGGAACTGAACCCGGGTCCCTGGCGCTGTGAGGCAGCAGTGATAACTACTGAAGAAGCTTTGTCACAAATGGCAGTGAGGTGCCAAATCAGCAATGAATACTGACTGATGTCACAGTCTTTCTATTCTGCATACTTAGAATATACGCTCCTAGTGACTGTGCGAATGTTCTCACCAAATATGTTTCCCAGCACAGGCTGCACTGGGTGTATCCAGCATGATGCCATTTTAGTACTGAAATTACATGTGCTGCGGTGTTATCTTTTACAGCACTAGCCTTTAGTCTCACCTGAGGCAGCGCAATTTTAATTATACCCTCTCGTTCTGCAGTTCTATAGGACGAGATTTTACGGTCTTGCTCGGCCTGAATCTGTAAAATCTCGCCTGAGGTCAACGGACCTTCCCATTGTCAGCCCCTCGCCCGCTCCGATTCGCATGGCGGGCGGGGCGGAAAAATTCTGGCCATAGTGTTATTGATGTGTTCTATACCCTGAAATTGCGCTAACAAGAAAATATTAAATGCTTTAAGCTGCTCCTGGTAATTTACAATTTCAAGGCCAAACACCATCCTTATTTTGTTTTTTAAGCTGTCACAAATCTTTCAGTACACCCAGATTTTGCACAATATTCTCAATGATTCAGTACTCATGTTTCAAGTTATACAATTGGTAATAGTCCACCATCTATAGTTAACTAAAGAAGTTTAAAAAAGGTCTCAAATGTAAACTTAAGGAAAAAGCATATAACAGCACATCAGATGATTGATCAGAATATAAAGAACGGCAGAGAATATCCAAAGGTTAATCAGGCAAAATAAATTATAGTATGAGAGGAAGCTATGTAAAAGTGTAAAAATGGGTAGCAAGAATTTCTAAGGTTATTTAAAAAGGAAGAGAGTAACTAAAGTGAGTGTTTGTCCTCTGGAATCATAGAATCCCTGCAGTGCAGAAGGAGGCCATTCAGCCCATCGAGTCTGCACTGACAACAATCCCAACCAGGCCCTATTCCTGTAACTCCACATAATTACCCTGCTAATCCCCCTGACACCAAGGGACAATTTAGAATAGCCAATCAACCTAACCCACACATCTTTGGACTGCAGAAGGAAACCGGAGCACCCGGAGGAAACCCACGCCGACACAGGGAGAATATGCAAACTCCACACAGACAGTCACCTGAGGCCGGTATTGAACCCAGGTTCCTGGCACTCTGAGGCAGCAGTGCTAACCACTGTGCCACCGAGTGACAGTGGGGAGTCAGTAGTGGATAATAAGGAAATGGAAGATAAAATGAACAAATATTTTGCTTTCTGACTTCACTGTAGAAGATGCAAAAACATTCCAATAATAAATCGTAAAGTCGTAACTCAGGAGGTGGAAGTGAGAGGGGAACTTGGGAAATTTACAATCACTAGGGAAGTGGCACTGAGCAAACTGATGGAGTTGTGGTTGACAAGTCTCCAGGACCAGATGTTTTTTTTTAAAGGAGGTGGATAATGAGGTGTTGGTATTAATTTTCCAAAATTCACGAGACTCTGGGAAGGTCCCATCAGACTGGAAAGTTGCAAAAATGACCCCTCTATTCAAGAAGGGAGGGAGGCAAAAAACAGAAAACTATAGGCCAATTAGCTTGATGTCTGTCCTGGAGAAGGTGCTAGAATCATTTATTAGGGAGTTTATAGCTGGGCACTTAGGAAAACTCAAGATAATCGGGAAGAGCCAGCATGGTTTCGTGAAAGGGAAATCACGTTTAACCAATTTACTGGAATTCTTTAATGGAGTAGCATGTACTGTGGATAAAGGGCAGTCTTTAGAGATACTGTACTTGGATTTCCGGCAGGCATTTGATAAGGTGCCACACCAAAGATTATTGCGGAAAGTGAATGCTCATGGTGTCGGGGGTAACATAGCATGGATAGAAGATTGGCTGGCAGAAAACAGGGTATGCATAAATAGGTCTTTTCCGATTGGCAGGCCATGGCAAGTGGAGTCTGTGCTGGGGCCTCACCATTTCACAATTTCTATCAATAACTTAAGTGAGGGGAGCGAAGGCATGACAGCTAAATTTGTAGAACACCAAAGGTGTGTTGGAAACATGACATAAGGAGGTTGCAGGTGGATATGGATAGGTTGAGTGAGTGGGCACAAGATCCAGGCGGGGTGAAGGAGTAGTGTATTATAGTTAATTTTCCTTTATTCAGTAAATGTTTTATTCTTTTGTTAGAAGTTAATTGGAAGTCCTGTTATTCTGTTCATCCACATCTCTAAACAAGAGATACAAGTTATGATTTATTGAGTCGGGTTTTGCTCTGGGATCAAACTTTCCTGTAGTGCCATCAGCTGGGATTGTAACAGATTGCAAGAGACAACAGAATATATAATGTGGAGAGTTGTAACATTTATCCACTTTGATAGGAAAACCAGAAAAGCAGATTTTTTTAAATCAGTAGGAGACTGAAAAGTGTTGAGATTTGAGTGATCAAGATGCCCTTGTACAGAAATCATATGTGGTAAAGCAAGCAATTTGGAAAGCTATGCTAGCCTTTATTGCAAATGGATTGCAACACAATAGTTAAGATGTCCTACTCCAATTGTATAGATCCTTGGTGAGACCACACCTGGAGTATTGTATATAGTCTTAGTCTTCTTACCTCAGGAAGGATGTGTTTGCCTTTAGAGGGAGTTCAACAAAGACTCACTGTGTTTCCTGGGATGAAAAGATTGTCCTTTGTACAGGGATTGAATAGAATAGGCCAATATTTCCTGGAGTTTAGAAGAATGAGAGGTGATCTCATTGAGACATAGGGCAGAATTCTCACATAAAATTTCGAAGTGCCATAACAGCGTGAATAATGGAGTGATTCACGACGGTCTCTTTGGTGCACTCCGTGCCGCAATTCACCGACACTTACTGCACTGAAAGAGCCGTCATGTGAATAACGCCGTTATGGAGTCTCCAGGCATGTGACTCACCCGAGGTGGCTGCAACTCTGCACCGTTAGCAAGGAGGAGCTGCATTTAAATGCTCCCTCTGCACCCACAGCCAGTCATGCCAACAAGATGGCACCACACAGACCAGCCCCACAGTTCGCAGAGGGGGAGCTCTGACGGCTGCTGAATGCTGTGGAGGAGAGACAGGCCACCCTGTACCCCTGGGAGGGAAGACGACCCACGAGTAGGGAGTGGAATGCGGCCTGGGAAGCGGTGGCTGCGGCAGTCAGTGCTCATAGCCTGACATGCAGGAGCAGAGTCCAATGCTGGAAGAAGATGAATGACCTGATTCGAGCTGCAAGGGTGAGTGTCCATCAGTCTCGCCCTGGCATCAGTCCCATCTGTCACACCTGGAATGTCCACCTCAACCCACTCCCTGATACCCCGCAGCCATCCAGCACCAGACCCCCAGCATTCTCCTCAAATCCCATTGGCATCTCTAGTCACAGCCCTTGCCTGACAAGGCACGATGCCAAGTTACGCCACCAATTCACACCCTTCCCCCCCCCCCCAACCCCACCACTAGGTCCACCAGCCATCAAGCTATGAATCATCCCTTTATGTCTCCACAGGAGAGGATGGCTCATAACCACAGAGAGCAGTAGAAGACAGGCAGTGGAACCCCCGAATTGCGTCTCCTGACTTCCTTTCAAGAACGAGTGATGGATCTCATGGGGGAGAGGCCGGGCCCTAAGGATTGGCCCACCCTTGTGTCCCCCTCCCTCCCTGTGTCCCCCGCCCGCACCTCCGAGGCAAGCTCCAAGGAAACGAACATCTAGGCATTAGATACATCACCCGCACCATTCACCAGCGCAGGGACACACACCTTGGTGGGTGCAATTAGCAAACAGGCTTCGGGCTCACTTTTTGCTAAGCACCACACAGCTGCTGATGTACATCAGGTGGGGGTGGGAATGAGGGATCGGGCAGGAGGAGCCCGAAACAGTCTAACCACACCCCCCTCCCCCCCACCCCCCCCCCCCCCCCCCCCTCCCCACCCTCCTCCCCGGGCCTGGAGCATTGCACCACACGGTAGTGGTCCTGACCCTCACTCAGTCATAGGCGTCTGTGTGTCAGCAGCACCCAGAACAGCATCACATCTTGCCTCACAGTGAGTCATCATCACCCGCCTGCCTGGACAAGTCAATCACTGACACGGCCAACCCAGGCCCAGCAACCTGGTGTGATGCCAATGAGGCTCTCGGGATGGGGGGGTTTGCCCTGTCGGGGAGTTTGAACAAGGTTTCTGGAGGGGGGGTTTGAATGTCTGCTGGGGGTGGGGTGGGTGGGATGGTAACAGGTGGGGATTGGAGCCATCAGACACCATACCTCCCCCACCCCCACCAACAATCATCGGTGGCATCTTCCTATCTCTTCCCCCTTCTCCTCTCACCCCACCAACAGTCATTGCCGGCCTCGCCTTCTCTCTCCCCCCATTATACATGTGGGGGGAGAGAGAAGGGTGGACCCTAGTGGGAGCCCCAAGAGGTTCCCACTAGCGTCCACCCTAGCGCAGGTTGGCACAACTAGGTTGACACTGCAAACCTGTGCCAGGGGCATTGCCAGAGTACTTCCCAGGCATGTCCCTCTGCCCCGAGGCCTATGCTGACCTTTGCTCCCCCAGAGGGGTCCCCATGACAGGTTCATATTTGGGTAAACCTGTAGTAAACCTTGCCAACGTGATGTCACATAGACGAGTTTTGAAAACATGGCGAGGGGGGAATATATGGTGGGGGTGGGGGAAGGCGGTGTTAATTATATTGAAATGTATGCAAATGCATTAAAATGAGGTTCTCACCCTTTGTGGGCATGAACCTCGCTACGTCACTGGCGAGAGGTGGGGAAAATCACGGAACGCCATCTCTCCGTTTCCCGATTCTCTCCAGGCTTCCAGCCCGTGTCACCGTTCTCTCTGACTGTGAATGCAGGCTGGAAAATCACCCCTTAAATGCTGTGTTTCTGAATTTATGATTTAAATTCAAAACTGTAATCTGATATAACTTTTGACCACCAGATGGCAGTTTATGTTTGGCAAAGGGACAACTTTATGGCCTTATCTACTTAAGTAACCTTGGTGATCAGCTCACTGCCAGGAGGAGAACTGCTAAAACACTGGACTTGTTTTCTACATGGAGTTAAATCTTTCACTTCCTAAGTGATTGTTCATTAAAAGGTCAAAAGGCAAGAAGATTGGAGACACAATAACCATATTTGAAAGCAATAGATGCACTGTTAATCTCAATCATACGTCATTTGAGTCTAGCAAGTTCCATTTCGTAATTGGTTTGAAGACATGTAACCAAATATCGCAATGATATGGTGTCGTAAAATATTCGAGACCATAATTTTATAATCCGTGCAGAAAATACTTTGTCTTTTTATCTGATTCTGTTCTCTCCAATTTACATTCATTCAGCAATTGACAGAAACTAGTCTATCATACAGCATATAAAAACAAACATAGTTAAAGTGCAAATTAAATGAAGCAACTGAAGCATTAAAAGTAGAAACTCCTTTGACGTCATTTTTTTCAGCATTGGACACAATCCGATACGTTTTCAATCTCGTAGTGAAACCCAGTACTCAATATATAAAGGTGACTTAATTCCTGTTTGACATGAATACCATATATGCTACATATTCAAAAATAATTACTCAAAATATACGTTGAACCATTTGTATGCACAAACTGTCGGCTTTGTTGCAGTGCATAAGCAGACAAGTAACTATTTTACTTTTCCTTCAGTCCTTAGCAACTACAACATACAGTTTCTGGATGCTGTTTATAGACTTAACAATTTGCCTGGGGATTATTTGATAGCTGCAGTCATTCATTGGAATGCAGCTACGGTGTTGCTTAGAGACATGGAGCAGTCAGGGATAAATTCCAAGTAGAACTTCAAATATGAATTAATTTCAATTGGTCTAATAAAAATACATTTATTTATCGATGACTCTTCTGTGCCTTGTTGCATTGGGGAAAATAGTTTGCATGCAAAGGTAAATAATTTTGAATAGATTTATAGCGAATATCTGTGCTTTTTCATCTTTTGTGTGCTTTGAGCTACATTGATTTAGATTAAATGGCTGTTGAAACGTGTATTATTCTGGGGCTGATCCATCTGATTTTTAAAATAGTCTAATCTCAGTCATGTAATTATGGCATATGTTTCCACCTTTCGGTTACGTGGCTGAAGATGCCACGGTATGGCACGGTAGCACAGTGGTTAGCACTGCTGCTTCACAGCTCCAGGGACCTGGGTTCGATTCCCGGCTTGGGTCACTGCCTGTGTGGAGTTTGCACATTCTCCTCGTGTCTGTGTGGGTTTCCTCCGGGTGCTCCGGTTTCCTCGCACAGTCCAAAGATGTGCGGGTTAGGTTTGATTGGCCATGCTAAAATTGCCCCTTAGTGTCCTGAAATGCGTAGGTTAGAGGGATTAGTGGGTAAAATATGTAGGGATATGGGGGTAGGGCCTGGTTGGGATTGTGGTCGGTGCAGACTCGATGGGCCGAATGGCCTCTTTCTGTAGGGTTTCTATGATTCTATGCCATTTCCTAGGACAGTAAGAGTCTATGGGAGGCGATTTCAGTAGTGTGTACCAGTTGCTAATTCACCATTGCCTCTTCTGTGCGACCAGCCAAGGTAATTCTTTTTCCCCGAGGTAGGTCAGATTCTAAACCATCTGTCCAACTGACAATCCGGAAGAGTAAAATGTTCAAGAACCCATCCCAGGGCGCTGTACCAGTTGAACACTCCAGAAAATATAGCATTATTATCTCTAACTTTAGATAGGCCTGATAGTCCAATCAATGTATTCAAATCTATGGAGCTGGATTTTACTAAACTCCCTCTCCCCGTCCTGCGCCAGGCATGGTTTTTGTGGGAGGAGAGGCATCATGTAAAATAGGATGGGTGGCAAGGCAACAACCCATTCACCCCAATAACACAGAGGTGGGTGGCTGCTGGGTGCCTACCAGTTGCTTTTAAATTGAGCTTGTTAACAAGCCAATTGATCGGATAACATGCTGTTCCAGCTATAATACGGTTGGCATGGGCAGGCAGGTGTGATTTTTGATTTGATTTGGGATGGTTTTAATTTGATTTATTATTGTCACATGTATTAGTATACAGTGAAAAGTATTGTTTCTTGCACGCAATACAGACAAAACATACCATTCATAGAGAAGGAAAGGAGAGAGTGCGGAATGTAGTGTTACAGCCTGAGCTAGGGTATAGAGAAAGATCAACTTAATACAAGATAGGTCCATTCAAAAATCTGATGGCAGCAGGGAAGAAGCTGTTCTTGAGTTGGTTGGTATGTGTCCTCAGACTTTTGTATCTTTTTCCTGACGGAAGAAGGTGGAAGAGAGAATGTCCGGGGTGCGTGGGGTCCTTGATTATGCTCGCTGCTTTTCCGAGGCAGCGGGAAGTGTAGACAGTGTCAATGGGTGGGAGGCTGGATTGCGTGATGGACTGGGCTACGTTCATGACCCTTTGTAGTTTCTTGGTTTTGGACAGAGCAGGAGCCATACCAAGTTGTGATACACCAGAAATAATGATTTCTATCATGAATCTGTAAAGGTTGGTGAGAGTTGTAGTGGACAAGCTAAATTTCATTAGCCTCCTGAGAAAGTAGAGGCATTGGTGGACTTTCTTAACTACAGCATCGACATGGAGGGACCAGGACAGGTTATTGGTGATCTGGATACCTAGAAACTTGAAGCTCTCGATCATTTCCATGTCCATGGAACATTTCCATGGAGTGGGCAGGTTGATTTTTAAACTTGTGCTTAAAAGATGGGAAGGAGGGGAAGGAGTTTCCTTGTGTGTATTGAGGGGGAGGGATGGGTGGAGGCACACCCTCCCAAAATTTTACCCCCCTTTTTGTTCCTTCCCACCTGGCCTCCAAATCCAGCCCCATGACTCTGCTCCCTAGCATGCCTGATCCCTTTCCACCCAGAAAGGCTGACTTACCTGGCTCTGGACCTGCTCTCAGTCCTGGTAGGGGTTGATTTAGCTCAGTTGGTTGGATGGCTGGCTGGTGATGCAGAGAAACGTCAACAGCACGGGTTCAATTCCCGTACCGGTTGAAGTTATTCTCATCCTTGCCACTTGCCTGTGGTGTTGTGATTCTCAGGTTACATCACCACCAGTCAGTTCCCTCTCTCAAAGAGGAGAGCAGCCTTTGGTCATCTGGGACTATGGCAACTTTACCTTTACCTGGCAGTGCCTATCACTGAGCTGTGGCATTGCCGGCATCATTGGACCTGCCAGCCACTGAGGGGTGGAAGTCCCACAATGACCTAGTTAAGCCCGCCAGCAACATGTAATGGCTGCAGGGTACACTTCTCTCAGGTGCATTGAGATATTGGCTGACTTTTCTTCTGGGGCAGAAGGGGAGGGGAGTAGGGGGTAGGGAAGGGGAATGGGTGTAGGGAAGGAGAGTGGGGTAGGGGACGGGAGGGGGTTGGGAGAGGAGGGTAGTGAGCAGTCTGCCCCTGATCCTCTGCTTCCCATAAAATCTAGCTCCATACCTGAACTCAGTATTGTCAGATTTTCCCTGACAGCTGAAGTGTATATCATGATAAAAGCATTTTATGGATAGTTTCAGAGAAACTATTACCTCTTGTGGTGGAATCCAAAACAAGAGGGAACAATTTTGTTGAGGTCACTTAAGAATGACATCAGGAAGCATTCTTTTTCACTCAAAGGGTAATGGGAACCAGAACTCACGCCCCAGACTGCTGTGCATGATGGGTTATTTGAGTGTTGAAGGCTGTTTTTTTTTGTTAGGCAAGGGGTCAAAGGTGGTCAAATAGAATTGAGGTATAGATCAGTCATAATCTAATTAGATAGCAGACAGGGTTTACCATTTGAACATGTGTAAGATACAACCCAAAAAAGGTTAAAAGTATAGGTGATTTTTAAATCCACTTAATAAGAAGTAACAGTTTAGATATGATAGAGGTAGAGTAAGGGGTTAACACCAGAAGCATGTGATGTTGATGTGATAGTGATCTAACATCACATAATTGAGTGAGAGAGATCTGGAGAGAGAAGTTCCAATCTTGCATAGAGTTCCTATTATGTGCACATTAGCTCTACATAAAGAGCAATGGTTTTAAAAAGCTATAAATCTTTATGAAGAAACCACAGACCTGGCAAGTCAAAAGATCCTTGAAAGAAGGGCTAAAGGAATAGATTCAAATCCTGCACAAAGTTGGGAGCACTGCGGGTACAACAAATGCATGCTGAGACACAGACCCAGAGTCCATACAGCAGTGAGTACAGACCCAAAGCAACAATCAGCACTCCAAGTATAGGAGTCATTCCAGGTCACAGCAGAAGCATTGGAATCCGCTCCCAGAATCAATTTGGTGCACTGAACCCTCGCAACTGGCTCAGAATGGGACAATAGGAGACGGAGGTTCATGAAATACAGAACCGTTCTGACTTGCACAAAAAAGATCAAAAAGACCAGGTCAATACATCACTTTATGTAATTAGATCTATTACTGATGCTGTGATAGTGAGGCAGGGAGCTGATGAGATTTCAGCTTCTTATGAAGAAGTTGTGCAAGCATTTGATTCACATTTCAGTGTCTGCAAAAGCATAATCATAGAAAGGACAAAATTTAACAAGAGAAAGGAAAGACCCAGTGAAAGCATGGATTAATTCATCGAGTAGTTATACAGGATGGGAGAGATTGTGATTATGGAACCGTAAGAGAAGAATTGATTTATTGCAGAATTCACAGGGGTCCTAGAAGAAGCATTGTCAGATCTCCTTACAGGAAAGGGAGGATTTAACAGTCACAAAGACAGCACAAATTATGATGCAAACTGAGATAAGGAAACAAAATCAGGCATTTTTATGCGGAGAAGGAAACCTGTGGAGAAGATCGATTGAGGCCCTTTAATAAGTAGGCCATAAGAAAGCATGCCAAAGCCTAAGCCTGTCAAAAAGGGGGGAAGTGTGTCAACCACCAACTTGAAATGTCATCAGTGTTGCAGGAACAAGTTCCACAAGTGAGAAGAATGTCCAGCAGTGAAAGCAGAGTTCCACGACTGTGGGAAAATAGGCCACATCTAAATGGTCTGCCATTCTGTAAGAAGAGGGACAAAGTTTTAAACCAAAGCCATATACAGGAAGTGGAAAAACCACAAACGGATAAAGTAACCATCCTAAGGGAGGTAAATGATACTGAAAACAAATACTGGAGTTTTAATCTTGAAGTGGATGGACATCATACAGAGTTTAAAATTAGATACAGGAACAGGGGGTTCTCTTTTAACATAAAATAGTTCAAGCAGATAACATTGCAACCCTCAGCTATAAAATTACAAGTAGGACTACATTAAACATCAAAGGCCAACTTTTGGACAAATTAAAGTTTATAGATAAATCTTCAAACCTCTCTGTCATTCAAATTCAAGAATCCTCTCTACTAACTCAGAAAGGCATGCTGAAAATTGAAGCTAATTTATGAATTGAATGATGTTGCTGATGAACAGTTCAGCACTACATTCAAGAATGAATTTCCATAATTGTTTACAGGTCTTGGGAAATTAAAGACTGAGTACCATATCACCCCATGAGCTGATGCTAAACAGATCTGCCTCTTTACAATGAGGAAGGTCCTTCACCATTATTGGAGAAAGTCAAGGGTGAAATTGAGGAGATGCAGCACCAAGTGGCTATTTCATCAGTCACTATGCCAATAAAATGGTGTTTCAGATTGGTGTTTAAGATTTAAGGAGTAATATGCCAAATGGACGGTATACTTGTAGATTGTTCCACGAAGGATGAGCATGACTGTAGAATTAGAGCAGTCCTAAGAGTCTGGGATTCAGGCCTAACAATGAATGAAAAATATGACTTAACCAAACCTATGAGCAAACTTCTGGGGGTGTCAGGGAGGAGGAGGAATAGTGCAGGACATGGAAAATTGAGGGGGAGTCCCGAAACAGCATTTATGCCAGCGAAATTTGCCCACTCAATTGTCCTGTACTCCTGCCATGCAATACTGGGAACTCTATTTCAATGCATTTTAATATAATTAGCGTGCATCCCTGCTGTAATATCCCCACATAGGAAGATTGTTCCACCGCCTCCACCCCACTCCACCCACACCTCTGGTGGCGTGGGTTACGCCTGGTTTTTAAAAAGGAGGAACTGACAAACAGAACCTGCCAGGGGTGCAAAAGTAAGCACAGCCCTCAGGTGGAAAGGTTCATGCTGGGAAGTACCCTGGCGCTGTGCCAGGTGGTTGTGCCAGGGCAGTGTCATTGGGCAGTGCCAGGATGGTCCATGGAGGAGGTGCTGGGGTGATGGGTGGGGTCCGTGTCTGTAGGGGGTGGAGATTCTGTCACTAGTGTGTTTCCTATTTTGTACTTTTATCTGCTTTATATCTCCCCAATATGTCAAGAGGCAAGGTTGCTAGTGGGGCGGGCACCAGCATGATGTCATGGGAAGTAGCTCCTTGGTTATTTCTGAATATGTGTCAAAAAATATAGTGGGAATAGCTGACAATGCAGCCATTGGGCAAGAACAAAGAACAGTCAAAAAATTAAGTGGTAGCAATGTGGGTGTGCGAAAAATTCTCAGACAAAGTTATGGGACTGCTGTTCAGAATTGAAACAATTCATAAGTCATTAATTACTCTTCTGACTATGAAAGAAATAGCCAAAATGTTGCCCAGAATCCAGTGGCTCAGATTAATGAGGTATGATACAATAACAGAGTATGTCCAAGGGAAGTATCAAACGACAGCAGACACAGTGTCACAGATATCATCAGTTTGAACCAAGCAAGAGGCTTTGCACTTCATCAAGGAGGAAGCATGTACATCCCTAATTACCAGCTACTGTAAAACAATTATGGGAAGTAAAACAAACACAGAAGAAGGATGCCAAATGCCTCCAAATAAGATAATATTTTCTGGAAGGATGGCCAGACTATGTTCCTTGTAATCCACTATTACGCCAATACTTTGAACAACATAAGCACCTCCCAATCATTGACTACTTACTGGTCTTCAATGAGAGACTAGTCATACCAAGAGCACTTAGCCTTGGTATTCTTCAAAGACTTTACCTTGGTCACGTTGGAGCAACAAAATGTCACGTAAGAACCTAGCAACCAGTCCAGTGGCCGGGCATCACTTGCTCTCGGGAAGAAGTGAGGAAGGCAAATGGCATGTTAGACTTTAATGGAGATTAGAGTGCAGGAATAAAGAAGTCTTGCTGTGGTTATGCAAGGCTTTACTGTGATTACACCTGGAATACTGCGTCCAGTTTTAATCTCCATATTTAAGGAAGGCAGTAAAGTGAAGGTTCCCTACATTGATGCCTGGGATGAGAGGCTGAGTAAAATTCGATCTATATTCCATTGAGTTTGTGAGGTGATCATTGAAGAAGACAAGATTCTGAAGGGGCTTGACAGATTGACACTCTGAGGCCATGTCTGCTGGCTAGAAACCTAAAATGAGCAGGCACAGTCTCAGAATCAGGGAATGATCACGTAGGAGTGAGAAGAGGTGAAATTTCTTCACTCAAAGTGTTGGGAAGCTTACAGAATTCTCTATTCCAGACGGTTATACATCACTTAATACACTTAAAGCTGGGATAAGCAGGTTTGAGTCTCTGGGAGAATCAGGGGTTTTGGGGGAAGAGGCAGCAAAGTGGAGTTGAAACCAAAGATCTATCATTATCGTGTTGAACAGCAGAGCATGCTCGGCAGGCTATGGGCGGGAATTTACAGCCTCGCTCGAGCGAGACCGGAAATTCCCGCCCAAGGTCAGCTGACATTTCCGCCCCCTCGCCCGCTTTGATTCCGTGGTGGGTGAGGCAGTAGAATTCCGGCGTATATTGTCTCCTCCTGTGTTGCGTGTTTGTTAGTCCAGTAGGCTGCTGTGGAAAATTTCTTAATAAGGGTAAATGAGAGGGAGAGCTAGTTCTAGAATCTTAATTAAAATTTTATGGGGTTATTCTACAACTCCTGGTCTCATGCTCCTACATGGTGCCACCCCCACAACTGGTGAAAGGCTGTTGACTTTCAGTGACTAAGATTACAGATGGGCCTTGCAGAATGTCCTTGAACATCTCTGAGTTGGCTGGCTGGGAGCATCAGCAAGAGCACGAGTGGAATTGGCAGTGGTGGGGACATGAGTGTCGTCATCCTGTGAGAGGACACCAGGTTTGTCGTCCAGAGTGGCACCCCAGCAATGCTAATAATCTGTTGGAGGACTGATTTCTGGAATGTTTTGAGTGGCCACAAACCTGTTTCAGCACCAAGATCCTCAGCCAAGATGGCAGCAGTCTGAGCCTGAATGGCATTAAACGTGGACCTCATGACCTCCGTCTGAACTTTCACTGAACAAAACAAAACAGGAACATGAGTAGGCTTTTTGATCCTTCAAGCCTCCTCCACTATTCACTAAGTTCGTAGCTGATCTGATTGTGGCCTTAACTCCACTTTCCTCCCTGTCTCCCATAACCCTTGCCATCCTTATAGGTCAAATATTTGTCTAATTCAGCTTTGAATATGTTCAATGACTCAGCCTGCACTGCTCTCTGGGTAGAGAATTCCAAACATTGACAACCCTCTGAGAGAAGAAATTCCTCCTCCTCTCCATCTTCAATGGGAGACCTCTTATTTTGAAACTGTGCCCCTAACTCCAGATTCCACCATGAAGGTAAAACTTCCCCTCAGCATCTACTCTGTCAAGATTCCTCAGAATCATATATGTTTCAATAAGATCACCTTTCATTCTTCTAAACTCCAGTGAACCTGCTCAACTTTTTCAAGCCTACCCTTTAATTCCCAGAAATTAAGGCCATTCAACATTCAATTTGCCTTCAGAGATGTACCTGTGTGCTATTGTTTTTATAATTCATGTGCAGGAAACCAAGATCCATCTGTACAACAGCATTCTGCATTCTCCCTCCATTTAAATAACATTCTGCTTTTCTGCACTTTCCACTATGATGGAAAACCTCACATTTTCCCACATTATCTGCCATTTTTCTGTCCTCTCACTTCTCCCACCTGCATCCCTTTGCAGACTTTCCTCATGACTTACTTTTCTATTTATCTTTCTATCATCAGCAATTTTGGCCACAGTGCACTTTGTTCTTTCAATAATATAATCATACTTAGTAGAGAGTCCCAAGCACTGATCCCTGTGGCACTCCACTGATTACTGTTTGCCACTGTCCCAGCATTGGAATGTTGTTTGGCTTCCATCTGTGCTGTAAGGAAAACTGAGACCACCAGATGTTGTATCATGGGCAGGTCTGCCATTGCTGCCATGGAGTTGGCCACCACTTGCGCACTGGGAAGGATAGGCTCCAAGCTCTGCACAATGCCCAGCGCCATGTTGGAGCTGGATTCCTCTGTGTTCCTTGACGGTGGCAGGAGACTGTCTGGCGGGCTTAACAATGCATTTACTGTGCATTTTGGTTCTCCTCTATGCTGCTACATCAAGTGTGAGATGATGCACTTTGGCAGAAGGAGTAAGAGAGACAATACAGGCTAAATGGCACAATTCTAAAAGTGTAAAAGGACTGAGGAACCTTGGAGTGGTGCCCAGTGCCAATACAGATCTTGACTTTATACTAGTCTCGAAAATTTGTTCCAATATCTGAAGTAATGGCAAATGTCAGATCATGTGATGGCGCTTCTTCACAGTAGGCCGAGTGCAACTCTCTTCCTCTTGGCTTCATTGTGGCTGAATAGTTCTTAACTTTCTGAATTAATAATATCTGAAGGGTAGGCTCCATGTGAAGGAAGAGGAGTGGGACATAAAGCAAGACTTGCAATGGTCATTATAAATGTGCAGGTTAGGTGGATTAGCCATGCTAAATTTCTCCTTAGCGTCAGGGAGGTTAGCAGGGTAAATATGTGGAGTTACGGGGATAGGGTCTGGGTGGGAGTGTTGTTGGTGCAGGCTTGATGGGCTGAATGACCTCTTACTGCGCTGTAGGGATTCTAAGATTCTATGAATATGTCATTTTGCAAATGACTATCTAAATGCATGTTTATGTAATTAAACCAAAAATAAAGTGGCCAGAAGAATGATGAGAAGCAAAAATTGGATGCTGAAATCACCATAGTCAGATCAATTCCTTTGCAAATATTCCTGGAAGCTTTATGCTCGATTGTTTTAGTTTGAAGCTGATGACTTTTGTGCCAATTAGATGCTTATTTTATAACTATACAGTTTAGATAACATCACAGCAAGAGCAGCAAAATGCATAAACATAGCAATTAACCTCACCTTCTTGCACCTTTGCAGTAGGGGAGAGGTAAGTAGGAACAAACTGTTAACCTGCCCAGAACTGTTATGACATTTTTGCAAGAATGCTCCTACTTCTGTTGGACAATGACTTTTCCCTGTCACGCTCAGAATGCAGTACTTATACATGCTACGAACTAATAGTATCTAGTTAGTAGATAGATCACTGTGATAAAGTGGAATAAGCAATGAGTGGAACTGAGTTTGGTCACACAGAGAAATCAAAGCACATAAACATTTTATTCATGTTACTTTTTAAATACTTCTTCAACGCAACATAGAGGTGGAACTTACAGGGGACAGATTATCCAGACCTAACAGCTGGTTGTCAATATGCCAACCAGAAATCAAGCTGCCACACAGTAACAATACACTGGGAGAGGCCTTCATTAGTGCAGAATGAAACTTTTGCCCCCATGAGGAAGATGGTCTCACTCTAGAGAGCTGATGGCCAATTTGATTAGTCAGTAGCTCTGTAGTCTCAGCAGTGCCAGAAGAAAGCAATGGCCACCACTGGGATTACAGCCAGTCCCCATGAAGAAGCGAAGATGGATGCTGGACTGAGCGTTTTCACAGCACCTTTTGCAACTACCAGACATTGTAAAGCATTTCAGAGCCAATGAAGTACTTGCTGCAGTGTGGTCAGCAATGTAGGAAACAGAGCAGTGAATTTGCACACAGCAAACTCCCACAAACAACAAGGTGATAATGGCAAGAACATCAGTTTTTTTGCAATGGATGGATAAATATTGGCCAGGACAGCATGAGGAACTTTCCTGCTCCGGACACATAAATGCGACCAACTGAACAAGTTTAAGGTTTATTTATTAGTGTCACAAGTAGGCTTATATTAACACTGCAATGAAGTTACTGTGAAAATCCCCAAAAGAAGCTGGCTTTATTAGTGACTGTGGCCTCAAAGGTTTTGTCTTGCCCACATATGGAAACAACTTTCCCAGATGCACTCTCTTCGACCCCGTCATAATCATAAAGACCTTTATCAAGTCATTTCTCTGCAGTATCTTTTCTAGAGAAAAGAAGCCATACTTGCTGTTCAATCATTGAACCTCTCAGTTCTGCTATCACTCCTTTCTAACAGGTATAATCACAACATTGCAGAGGCTGCTTTATCCACTGTCCTTTTTTTTATTATTCGTACATCTTGGTGTGAGCGGTGCTGGAAAGACTGGTATTAATCTCTAGATGCCCTCAAGAAGGTGATGGTTAGCCAACTTCTTGAACCGCTGGTGTTATACTCCTACAATGCTGTTAGGAATGGAGTGATAGGGTTTTTCTCCTCTTCTACTTTCCTTTCTTTTTTGCACTCACTTTGCTCTCTTTTCTCATTTTGATATTTTTCCTGCTCCCAATTCTCCCCACGAATCTCATCCTGCAGATTCCCCGATGAATTTCCCTTTGCAGATTTCCCACCTCCAAACGCCACCCCCTGCCACCGCCCCCCCCCCCCCCCCCCCCCCCCGCCACTCTCACCTCCCAACCTGTGAATCTCTTGCCTTTTCCCGTAAACCCTGTGTAATTCTCCACACCTCTGGGAATCTCCAACATCACCCCCATGATCACTCCTACAAATTTAACCCCCTCTGTGATCTCCCCCTTCTACCCTTCCCCCATGAAACTCCCCCCAATGAATATTCCCCTTCAAATCTCCTATATGACTATGCCCGTGTGTGTATCTATCCCCCCTATGGATCTCCCCCCTGACTTCCCCCAACAACTCCCCCCCACCCCCCCCCCCCCCCCCCCGCCTCCCCCCACCCGCACACTCACCACCAAAGAAATATGCCCATGGCACCTCACAAAGTAATGCTTTGTACAGAGGGGATGGTAGGTTTTAATATTTTTTGGCACTTTGGCTGTGCATACAATATCTATTTTGTTTCAAGAGACAGAAGGGTATCTGTTTATTGTTTGTTAATTGCGAGTTAACTGTATTCAGGTGGAGGTAAATTATTTGAGACTGAGCTGCGCTCACATAAATAAGAGCAGGCTGAAAGAGTGCTGTCGCGCTTGATATATAATCAGCAAATAAAAGCTGATAAATGAATAAAGACCTGACTTCAGTGTCCCTGACATTACTGAGAATTTGGACAGCCTTGCTTGTTACAAAGTCATCATGATCTGGAAGAAACATAGGCAACAGGAGGTGAGTGTGGGCACATTTCAGTTCCTTAGATAAAGATTTGACCATATTGCCAGTTATAATGTGTCTCTACTGGAGCCTCAGGGAGGGATTGCTAAGAGTCTTCCTGAAATGGCCATATTCAATTTGAGACAGCATTAAAGTAAGGTAAAGTCACCACAGTCCCAGATGACCATAGGTCATCGGTTGCCATAGGCACTGTGGCACAGTGGTTAGCACTGCTGCCTCACAGTGCCAGGGACCCAGGTTGGATTCCTGGCTTGGGTCACTGTCTGTGAGGAGTCTGTGCATTCTCCCCATGACTGCATGGGTTTGCTCCGGTTTCCTCCCACGGTCCGAAAGACATGCTGGTTAGGTGCATTGGCCATGCTAAATTCTCCCTCAGTGTATCCGAGCAGGTGCTGGAGTATGGCGACTAGGGGATTTTCACAGTAGCTTCATTGTAGTGTGAATGTAAGCCTACTTGTGACTAATAAATAAACTTTATTTTATTTTGCTGTCTGGATTTCTGGTTACTGGAGGTTCCCTGACACTGTTAAACCCTTCTCACATTCAGTACATTTGTACTCCCTGTCTCCTGTGTGGGTCGGCTGGTGACTCCAGGGATAACACTATTCAGTACATGTATAAGGCCTCTCTCCTGTGTGGGTCCGCCAGTGCCAATGGAAGCATCCTGATACTGTGAAACTCCTCTCACATTCAGTACACACCTCTCTCCTGCATTGGTGTCTCTGGATGTTACCTGCCCGTGTGATGTTCTGTACACGTTCGGTACATTTAGTACATGCCTCTGTCCCATGTGGGTGCACTGAAGCAGGTAATCACTGGATTTTGGAAATTCGTTCCCCAGCGCAGGTTTTGTGAACGATCCCTGCTCATTTTTTTTGTGTTGCAAAAAACTTCTGCTGAATATTGTGCACCAGATTCAAGCTGCTTTCTTTAAGTTACGAGGCGCTTCGAAGAAAATCTGCAGTGGTAAATGCAACACTGTAATGAGGACAAGGATGACACATACCTTGGTGCACTTACCCTGCTGGAGAAGGAAGAAGGAAAATTGTCAGTATAATGAAACATCTAGAAGTTTATTTTTAAAGTACAAGTTGTGGCTATTTTAGTATTAAAGCCGGGCCCTTGGGATATTAACTTTGAGAATTCGGCACCTCCTGTAGTGATTGAAGTGGGTTGTAGAGGGAGAAATCATCAATAGGCATTGCATATTTAAAACGAAGCATCAAATATTTCAAGGTTCATGCATTTCAGTCTTTGAAATCCTTCAAGGAGCAAGGTACACATCAATATTCTTTTAGGAATTGATTCAAACCAGTGCGAAAGCCCAGCTTTCTTAACATATCGGGAAGAAAATTGAACACCAAATGTTGAGTAAAAGAGGTGAGGAACTGGCTGGGAGTTGGCAGTGACCCTAACAGTGCAATGAAGTTCATTGTTTCTTTAATTATTCAGCTTGAGCTATTCAAAGTATGCATTCCAATAACATGAAAATTAAATATATATATTCATCAAACCCCATAAAAATGGATATAACTATATAAGTAGGCAATTTTCCCTGACATTAGCCAGTCTCAAGTCATACAGCACTGTGAGAAGGGTTTCACAGTGTCAGGGAACCTCCAGTAAGCAGTTAGCTCTGCTGCCTCACAGCGCCAGGGACCCGAGTTCGATTCTCGGCTTGAGTCACTGTCTGTGTGGAGTTTGCATGTTCTCGTGCCTGTGTGGGGTTCCTCCGGGTGCTCTGGTTTCCTCCCACAGCCCGAAAGACAGGTTAGGTACATTGGCCATGCTAAATTCTCCCTCAGTGTACCCAAACAGGTGCCGGAGTGTGGCGACTGGCGGATTTTCACATTAACTTCATTGCAGTGTTAATGCAAGCCTACTTCTGACTAATAAATAAACGTTAGACATTTTAAAAGGGCAGGGTGTGGGAATTCACTGGACCAAGGTGCAGAAGAGAGAATGAGGCAGCAGGAAAATAGGAGAGTGCAACACTGCCTTGACAGCAGGTGGAGAATAGTGCCTATGTGAGGACGATAAACTGCCCCAGAGTTTGAGAGGAATAGCTTTTGTCAGTGGTGTGGGAAGAACCTCCACCTCAGCAATGGATTTGGGAACATTGCTTCAATTGGGGTGTTGGGATGGGGATATGTTTTGGGGGGGAGAGGGGGACGCTGCGGGGGACACACTCTCTCTATACTCTCTGCTCCCTGATTCTCCCTCTCAATGCCGACCCTCCAGTCCGCACTCTGTTCCATTCCCTGAGCCTCCCTCTCGCTGCCAACCCTGTGGCCTACAGCCTGTTCTGCTACTTGTCCATTCCTCTTACTGCCAACCCTCCAGCCCATAGCCTCTGCCACTCCCTGACCTTCCCACTCAGTGCCATCCCACTGGCCCATGGCCTCTGCCACTTCCTGACCCTCCCGCTCGGTATCTGTGCAGTTCACGGGTTGCCTCCTGCTGCGTGTTGCTGCTCATCTCCAGAGTTGTTTCTCACTGTGAGGATTTGGGGGGTGAAGTTGCGAGTGGATGAGGTGGGAACCAAGAGATTTAAAGAGAGGAGGGGACTGCAACAGCCAAGAGGTCAGGGAACAGTAAAATTTCACAGTAACTTCATTGCAGTGTTAATGTAAGTCTTACTTATGGCTAATAAATAAACTTTAAACTTTAAAACTTGATAAAGTTGCTTTGGAATGTTTATCTTGTGGTGCCATTTACATTGTGGCCAAGAAGATGCTGTACTGCTCCACAACAGAGGAAGGTAAGGCGTGGGAGTGTTGGTGAGTGGACATTTACTATAGAATCCCTACAGTGCAGAAGGAGGCCATTTGGCCCATCGAGTCTGCACTGACAACAATCCCAACTAGGCCTTATCCCCGCAACCCCACACAGCCACCCCGCTAATCCTTCTAACCAATGCATCCAGGGACACTAAAGGACAATTTAGCATGGCCAATTCACCTAACTTGCACATCTTTGGACTGTGGGAGGAAACCAAAGGAAACCCACGCAATCATGGGGATAACGTGCAAATACCACACAGACAGTGACCCAAGCCGGGAATCGAACCCAGGTCCCAGGAGCTGTGAAGCAGCAGTGCTAACCACTGTGCTACCGTGCCGCCCTGTCTGATGATATTTTGTGTGGCAGTGTGGTTCTAGTCACATGCATGAAGGTCATGTGTACATGGGTTGCACACCAGAATCATGAAGCAGAAAGATCTTGTCACCCAGTAACTGCCCTCTGCTTTCTCATATTTGCTGAAATGCTGTTGCGACAGTGGACTGGTGCAAAATTGAGGCAAACGTGGCTATTGCTGGGATACCTGGGAGAGGAGCTCTTTGGGCTTGTGATACATCTCTGAATTTAGGTGCAGTGCCCAAGCTGCGTGTGTCCGATCAATGACACCCTGCACCATGGGGAATCCTGCCCAATTGGTGAAGCCACAAGCTCACTCTTTCTCTTTCCCCCTGGAAAGAGTGAATAAAACGTATTCCCTTCTCTTGAGTGAAAGTATCTTCCCTTATACAGCAGTGGATGGCAAATTAAGAGATGTTGCAGATGCCCCCTGCTCTAGAATCATAGAATTCCTACAGTGCAGAGGGAGGTCATTCAGCCCATTGAACCTGCAGCAACAACAATCCCACCCAGATCTTATCCCCCTAACTCCACGTGTTCACCCTGCTAATCCCAGTGACACTGAGCGGTACTTTAACATGGCCAATCAGCCTAACCTGCACATCTTTGAACTGTGGGAGGAAACCAGAGCACCCAGAGGAAACTCCCACACGGACACGGGGAGAACGTGCAGTCTCCACACAGATAGTGACCCGAGGCTGGAATTGAACCCAGGTCCCTAGTGCTGAGAGGCAGCAGTGCTCACCACTGTGCCACCATGCCCGCCCTAGAGTGGAAGGAGCCCAATGTGAAGAAATTCATCACCATGGTTATATTTACAACCAATAGCAATGCTGTTCACCCTACTTTGATGCTGCAAGTCTGCCTGCAAAAGGTGGTAGATTTAGTGAGCACCTTCTTAACAAAGTGGAGACGTTGCACATACAAAGTTTTGTGATTAGGTTGATGTAGGAGAATTGCTCCCTGGAGTTCTTGAATGGATGCTGACCTCTTGCAGAGGAGCCTTCGCTCCAGCTCTCTTCGAGCAGCTGGTTTTCCTCTGTTAGTTCTGCTCTCAATTTCTTTTTCCCCTCTGGTTCCATTCAGTGTGCTGTCAGAGATATCTTTAGAGTCTCACAGTCTGCAGTGTACATGTGTAATGCGGGCGATGGATGGGTTGTTTGCCATGGCTATGAGCTAGGTCAACAACCCCTGCAATATCCAGAAGAAGCAGGAGCTTGCGGTCACTGCTCAGGCTGAATTCCCAAAGACACAGGATGCTATCGATTGTACCCACGTGACAATCTGGACACAACCACGGCAACCAGTAGATCTTACCAATAGCAAGGGATATAATTTCATCAGTGCTCAGCTGGTATGCAAAGAAATAGTACATGTAGGCGTGCACCAAATTCCCTAAGAACTGTCAGGATACATTCATAGTGCGGCAGATCTTTCTATTAGAAAAAGCAGATTTAAGGCATTATCAAATCCCAGTGCTTCCCTTGTCCATCCATCAGAATACCTCCAGGTTCCCGCAAATTCCAATTGCACATTGCCCTTTTAAACGGAAAGGCTGTGTACACTGCACAACATAGAGATATACAAAATAAAAATCAAAATTTACTCTTCATTTTCTTCAATTCAGTTTTGATCACAGATTCCGATGTGCTGTCCTCCCGTTAGGGAGTCACCTAACCTCGCTGGAACCATTACTAAGTGTATTCAGGAGCGGGAGGCATATATTTTTCACTGACAGTGGGAAGGAAGAAACCTGCCGTTCCCAGTGCGAAGGTATGGTTGGTCGTAGCTGAGGAGATGAGCAGCAAGAACATTGGGACCCAGTCTTAGATGTGTGCAGAAAGCAATTTAAGGAGCTAATCAAGACTTTCATCCAGACAATTCAAATTCCTCCCACCCTGCTGGATCGGAGAGGGGGAAAGAGGGAAAGTTTTAAGGGAGATGGGTGGGGGAAGTTTTTTACACAGAGAGTGGTGGGTGCCTGGAACGCGCTGCCAGAGGAGGTGGTGGAAGCAGGCACATTAGCAACATTTAAGAGGCATCTGGATGGGTACATGAATAGGGAGGGAATAGAGGGATATGGACTGAGTAAGGGCAGAAGGTTTTTTTTGGTTGGGGCATCATGATCAGCACGGGCTTGGAGGGCTGAAGGGCCTGTCCCTGTGCTGAACTTTTCTTTGTTTCTTTGGGATCAATAACCATCTTCATTAATATCTGGGCCTAGATGTCAAGAACATAATCATTTTTATTGTGATGAGGTCCAAATAGAACAATCCAAAATACAGTGCATCTCAGAAAACATGAATTTAGTGTCAACTTCTGTACAGAAATATCCAGTACCATCAGGGAATATTTTAAGTGTGTTTTAATATTCCTGCAGTAATGCAACCTAATATTTGGCTGATTTAATTTTGCAAGCTAGGTACAAATGCTATCCTTTCCTGTTAAACATAACTGAGAACTTAATGCTTAGGTTACTAATTTGAATTAGTAAATAGAAACCTTTGATCTGTATCGTCTGCTCCCTTCTTACCCAGTTCTGAGCTGTACAGAAAAACACTTCGGTAACTTACCAACTCACCGGCTGGCCTTCAATCAGCCTCACAGTTTGCTGATAAAGCTTTGCATGTCTAACATGTCATCACCAACTAAAATTAGCTTTGCTCATGTTTGCTCTCACTACATGACTTCAATTTGCATCAGCTGTCCACAGATGCATCTCTTCAAACATATGATCTCGATGGCACAAGGAAGTTTATTATATGGTGACATATATTAGCTAGTAAAGAATAATGGTGTCAAAAATTAGCAGCTCTTTCACTAATGTTGGCAGGAATCCATTGGAAGGATAGGAAAAAAAGGGCAGGACCCGGATATGCCACACCATGACATTCTGTTTAACTTACTGGACGAGTTTGAGGGGGATAGAGAGTGCCTACCCCTGTCATTATTAAGCCATCATTGTAGGAAGGAGTGGGACTAGAAAGGGGAGATTTCCTCAGTCAGGAATTTCCATGCCCTTAACCTTCAGGGAGACCAAATATATGGTTGGTTGAGGGACATCTAACCAGATCAAGCACATACCTCATTGACCCTGACTCAAACTGGAGATCTCGGTTTGCAGGCTAGGAACAAAGTCTCCACCTGCAAAGCAACAGATTCCTTTCCTGGCCTGGACACTATTCCAACATTATTCCCCCCCCCCCCAATCCAAACTCTTCTGGAGATAATTTCTGGGCGGCACGGTGGCACAGTGGTTAGCACTGCTGCCTCACAGCACCAGGGGCCCGGGTTCAATTCAGGTCTTGGGTTGCTGTCTGTGTGAAGTTTGCACATTCTCCGCGTGTCTTCATGAGTTCCTCCGGGTGCCCCAGTTTCCTCCCACACTCCAAAGATGTGCGAGTTGGGTTGATTGATCATGATAAATTGACCCTTGTGTCAGGGGGATTAGCAGGGTAAATATGTGGGGTTAAGGGAATCGGGTTGGATTGTGGTCGGTGCAGACTCGATAGGCCACTATAGGAATTCTGTGATCTATTCTTCATCCCTTCGTGTAGAAGCTTTCATTCTTAAGC
This sequence comes from Mustelus asterias, assembly GCF_964213995.1. Lineage (NCBI taxonomy): Eukaryota > Metazoa > Chordata > Chondrichthyes > Carcharhiniformes > Triakidae > Mustelus > Mustelus asterias. Next base: position 30,230,656 of record NC_135809.1, on the reverse strand, counting down.
TGGTTCCTTGATGATCCAGGGAAGTGGAAACCCCAGCAAAGGGAATTCCCTTCATCCTTGGACATAGTTACAGTATCTTGTTGTCAACCTTTATGGAACAATTCCAGGTATAGGGCCACCCGAGTGCCCTTTTCCAATGTCTTATCTAACAGCACCTTTCCCAATGCTGTAAATCACAAGCTCCATTGGAGTATTCCCAAACTCTTTCCCAGACTGACAACCTGCAGGACCTGCCCCAATGTTCTCGGTCTCCAGATTTCTCTCAGACCTCACACCCTGACTTGAAGTACTGTTAGACTTACTGTGGGCAGAGATGTTACCTGGAGGAATATCTGGCCCATAGGGGGGGGGATGGAAGTGTGGGACATAGAATTTCCTTCACATGCTGACAGCCTGGGCCAGAGACTCCAAAGTAGCACCAGAGTTTGTGGGGTCCCAATCTACAGGTCTTGCAGTCATTTCTTCCTCATAGTTTGTTATTTTGATGCAGTGGAGAGGCTTGTGCATTCTAACGATCCATTGATTGTTGAGTTGAGTAAGTCCTTGTTCCTGGTTGAACCAGTTTGGGGGGTGGTGCTCCAAGAAATCCTTTATGCAGAACAGGCAAAAGAGGACTGCTTATTTCATCAGCTCCAAAGGTGGAAGAAGGCTGCAAAATGGTCCTGGTTTTTGGTGGTTTAGAATATCACCGAATACCACCAACCCATCAAGATCATGTGGACAATGGTGGCACCCCACGGTGCCCATATTAAACAAAGTCACATTCAGACTTCTACCATGGGCCACCTGCCAAGTCATGTGATGATGGAGGATTGGCAATGGGGAGTGAGCTGTGAACCTGGGAGACCCGAGTCAAGAATTGGCACATAGGCGGCAGATGTATAAAGGTCATTGGACACCAGTGCTGGGGCAGAACTGTCCTTGGGCAACTGCATTTGTGACTGAGCAATCTCTTAAAAATAGCCTCTTCTCACCCGCTGCACCCCCCCCCCCCCACCCCCGCAGATAGGGAGAGAGCCAAAAACCCGTGTTCCTGAATAGACACATCATCCTCAAATTGAAGGACAGCCACTGACCTCAGCCGTTTCTTTCTTCGTGAGCATTACCTGCTATGTGCAGGCACTCTACATCTCTCTGTGAGGAGATGTTGGCTGCCTTTATGGTAGTCATGATGTGGAGATGCCGGCGTTGGACTGGGGTAAACACAGTAAGAAGTTTAACAACACCAGGTTAAAGTCCAACAGGTTTATTTGGTAGCAAAAGCCACACAAGCTTTCGGAGCTCTAAGCCCCTTCTTCAGGTGAGTGGGAATTCTGTTCACAAACAGAGCTTATAAAGACACAGACTCAATTTACATGAATAATGGTTGGAATGCGAATACTTACAACTAATCAAGTCTTTAAGAAACAAAACAATGTGAGTGGAGAGAGCATCAAGACAGGCTAAAAAGATGTGTATTGTCTCCAGACAAGACAGCCAGTGAAACTCTGCAGGTCCACGCAACTGTGGGAGTTACAAATAGTGTGACATGAACCCAATATCCCGGTTGAGGCCGTCCTCGTGTGTGCGGAACTTGGCTATCAGTTTCTGCTCAGCGACTCTGCGCTGTCGTGTGTCGCGAAGGCCGCCTTGGAGAACGCTTACCCGAATATCAGAGGCCGAATGCCCGTGACTGCTGAAGTGCTCCCCAACAGGAAGAGAACAGTCTTGCCTGGTGATTGTCGAGCGGTGTTCATTCATCCGTTGTCGCAGCGTCTGCATAGTTTCCCCAATGTACCATGCCTCGGGACATCCTTTCTTGCAGCGTATCAGGTAGACAACGTTTTGTTTTGTTTTGTTTCTTAAAGACTTGATTAGTTGTAAGTATTCGCATTCCAACCATGATTCATGTAAATTGAGTCTGTGTCTTTATAAGCTCTGTTTGTGAACAGAATTCCCACTCACCTGAAGAAGGGGCTTAGAGCTCCGAAAGCTTGTGTGGCTTTTGCTACCAAATAAACCTGTTGGACTTTAACCTGGTGTTGTTAAACTTCTTACTGCCTTTATGGTGTCAGTGAAGCCTAACTTCCCAGTCCTCCCATTGGTGTGCAGCCAATGAATAGTGCCTGCTGCACTCCAGCATAACACTCAGCTGACAGCACTGGTTTCTCCAATGACCGCTTACAGGTGCAATCATATTCCCAACCCTTGGTTGCCGCCACCTCAATAGTCCACCATTTAAAAAAAAATCTACAATAAACATTGTCAGAACTGAATTCCATTCCGGGAAGGCCTTCTATCCAAGTTTCTTTGTTCTATTTTTTACAATCTAGTCGATACCTTAACCTCCTTGTGAACCTTTACTTAATTAGTGACACTCCGTGGTGACACACTTCAAAAAATCTTTGCTGATGGAGCAGCTGATTTAAGGTATACAGGAATCTGAAGTCAAAAAACTCCTGATTAAGTGGAACATAGAACGCCAGTTTAAAATAGCTCAGAGTTAAAAAAGGACTGCTATGAAATAACTCACTCCTGTGAGACACATCACACACAAAGAGATGAACCAGTCACTGAATCTATTTATTTAAGGCATTACACAAAATATAGCTCTGAGGTTGGATGTTTATGATCATTTGGAGGTAAAGAGGTGTATCATGACTTTAACTGGCCAATCTCTTAAAACGTTTTTTTGCATGTTTCTAGATTTAATTCTTTAGCTTCTACTTGTTAAAAGGAAATTTTACTAACATGTCCACGTGAAGTGACAAATTGTTTGCAGGGGCAAGAATGTTTCATAAGTTGAAGCAATTCTTTAAAAGAGGTGACCTCAGGTATTAAGGGATATGGGGATAAGTCAGGAAGACGGAGGTGCGGGCAAGATAAGCCGCAATCTCGTTGACCGATGGAGCAAGTGTGAAGTGCCAAATGATTGATTCCAGCTCCTACTTCTTCAGTTCTCGAGTTCCTATTGGAATAAGGATGATGAGATTTATTCCATATTATTATTGTTTACAGAATTGATGCGCTATCAATAAGGCGAAAGACTACCGATATGCCAATATAAGTGTAGGCTTTTATTCACAACAGAATCAGGAGCAGATCCCAACAATTAACCGACCTGGACTGAACAAGGGGGAGGAGACAGCCACCTTTATACTAGGTGCTGAGGGGAGGAACCAAACTGGAAGGGGATGTGTCCAGGTATGACAAACACACACAACGGTGGTCCATATAGGACAAAGGCACAACTGAGGTCCACCACAAGAATATTGGTTAGTTTACAGTATGAAACGTTGCAGACAATCTATCTCAGGAATCTCTGTTCCGTATATGAGTGTGCAGGTCCATAGTTCCCTAAAAGTGTCAACACAGGTGACCAAGGTGATTGCCTTCAATGGCTGGGGCATTGAGTACAAGAGTTGGGAAATCATGTTGCAGCGATATAAAACCTTGGTTAGGCCACATTTGCAGTATTGCCTGCAGTTCTAGTTGCCACACCACCTGAAAGATGTGGAAGCTTTGGAGAGAGTGCGAAGAAGGTTCACTAGGATGCTGCCTAGTCTCGAGGGTGTTGACTAAGAGGAGAGGTTGAATAAACTGGGATTGTTTTCACTGGAAAGACAGAGGCTGAGGAGAGACCTGATAGAGGTCTACAAAACTATGAGAGGCATAGACGGGGTGGATTTTTCCCAGGGCGGAAGTGTCAATTACAAGGGGGCACAGGTTCAAGGTGAGGGATGGAAAGTATAAGGGAGATGTGCGGAGGAGGTTTTTCACACAGAGATTGGTGGGTGCCTGAAATGCACTCCCAGAGGAGGTGGTGGAAGCAGGCACATTAGCAACATTTAAGAGGCATGGGTACATGAATAAGGAGGAAATATGGACCGAGTAAGGGCAGAATGTTTTTTTTTGTAGTTTAATTGGGGCATCATGATTGGCACAGGTTTGGAGGGCTGAGCGGCCTGTTCCTGTGCTGTACTTTTCTTTGTTCTTTGTCATCAAAAGATTCTCTAAAATACTTACCTTTTCTGAAAATTGCCAAATGTCATGCCAACCATGTGCCATACTGTAAAAGTCCTCTAGTTGCCACACTGCAGCGCCTGTTTGAGTACATTGAGGGAGAATTTATTATGGCCAATGTACCTAACCAGCACGTCTTTCAGACTGTGGGAGGAAACCAGAGCACCTGGAGGAAACCCATGCAGACAGGGGGAGAATGTGCACACTCCGCACAGACAGTGACCCAAGCCAGGAGTCAAACCCGGGTCCCTGACGCTGTGAGGCAGCAGTGCTAACCACTCTGCCACTCTGCCACCCTGCAACTTTAAAGAGTTGTTGACAAATGTGTAGAAGCGCATGTCCCAATATCTCCTCAGCAGTGTGTGAAGGATTTTCACAGCTGCAGCAAGTGGCTGCATCATAAGCATCTGCAGGAGTCTCCAACAGCGCAAATGGATTAAGATCATAGAGTTCACATGTCCCGTGAAGGTAAAGCGACAGTGCCAAAGGCAGCAAGATTACAGCCTTATATTTTTGTGCCACTTAATTGAGAATCTGAGTAACGTAACACATTGATTTGGTATTAACTTAGTCTTGACAGTAGATATTTGAACTTTATCCTTTTTTTGTACGAGTAAATCAGCATTCTAAAAAAGAGAGAATACCCCCCACTGAAGGATAGGATAAGGACACAATATGACACAGTGCCGAGTTTCACAGATCAGGAAGCTGCCAGTTTCTATTATTGATCTGTACTGTCTGGCAGGGTGGATCAGTGGGAGCTCTGGGATACAATCCTCAAAACACTGATGAAAACCCTGTAATCCTCTATAGTAAAAACAGAACCACAAACTTATTGATCTAATTATAAACAGAGCTATGGATAGTGGAGTCACCCTTACTTTTTAAATTGGGTTTGGGATGCTGGTAAAGCATGATAGCGGTAGCGGCAATCCTTGTGCACCTGATTTGGTCCGGTGATAGTGCGTAAAAGGTAATTTCAAGATTGGTTCGGTGGAAATGAAGCACAGATAAATACATCCAAGTCAGGATGGGGAGGTCACTCAATAACAATTACTCTGCTGTGCGTCCTTGCTCTAGTTTCACCTTTGGCCTTGTCTCCTTAATCAGTCTTGCTCCAGTCTTGCATCTGAACTTGCTGTCACATTTTTGATCTCCTCCAATGATGGACCTCCATAAGCACATGACGACGACCACCTCTGTTCAAATGAGTCCCTCCTGGCACTCCAATTCTTTCTGTGGTACAGCATACTACTGAACACTGTGCTCCAAAATAATTAGTCTTAATATCCATCCTATCTATTGCTACTGCACTGTGATTGCTGTACGTGCCATTTAAAGTTAAAGTTTAATTTATTAGTCATGAATAAGGCTTACATTAACACTGCAATGAAGTTACTGTGAAACTCCCCCAGTTGCCACAGTCCGGCGCCTGTTCGGGTCAATGCAGCTAACCAGCACGTCTTTCAGAATGTGGGAGGAAATCGGAGGAAACCCACACAGACACGGGGAGAACATGCAAACTCCACACAGACAGTGACCAAGCCAGAAATCGAACCCAGGGCCCTCTCGCTGTTAGGCACAGTGCTAACCACTGTACCACCATGCCACCCCACTGTCATCGAACTCAATGGCTGGAATCTTATCACCGTTCTCATCAGTGGGATTTTCCCATCCCGCTGCAGTGAACGGAGATTTGGCTGGTCGCTAACTTCTCTGACCTCACTGCAGCGGGAGTGTAGCATGAACGGCAGGTAAGATCACACCCAATGTGTTAATTTGACAATGTTTCCAAAGCTGGAGCTTTCACCACCAATAAGGTGAAGTGCAGCAATGTCATATGGCAATGCCATCACTTATATATCACATACAATCCCAACTTGGTTAAAAATATGCTCAATGCACCAAAGTTCTTCAAGTTTCCTGTCCAACAGTCTTGGGGAAATGCATCAATACATGGATTGCAGAGGTTGAAGGAGAAGGCAACTTATCAGGTCAACTAAGATTGGGCAATAAAGGTCCCAAAAAAGGTACACCACGTGGGAAACATTTAGCAGTCCATTTGTCTTCCATCTTGCATTCTTTTTACTCACTTTCTTTTACATGGTACATTATTTATGTTCAATAAAAAGATATGATGGCCTGACATTTCCGCTTTGGGAGAAACTTGGGTGTTAGACCAATTTGCACCTTTGTTTTACTAATGTCAAGTAATGTCCAAGTATCCTCCCAATTACATAAGAACATAATAAATAGGAGCAGGAGTAGGCCATCTAGCCCCTCGAGCCTGCCCCGCCATTCAATAAGATCATGGCTGATCTGAAGTGGATCAGTTCCACTTACCCGGCTGATCCCTATAACCCCCAATTTCCCTCACCGATCAGGAATCCATCTATCCGTGATTTAAACATATTCAACGAGGTAGCCTCCACCACTTCAGTGGGCAGAGAATTCCAGAGATTCACCACCCTCTAAGAGAAGGAGTTCCTCCTCAACTCTGTCCTAAACTGACCCCCTTTATTTTGAGGTTGTGCCCTCTAGTTCTAGCTTCCTTTCTAAGTGGAAAGAATCTCTCCACCTCTACCCTATCCAGCCCCTTCATTATCTTATAGGTCTCTATAAGATCCCCCCTCAGCCTTCTAAATTCCAACGAGTACAAACCCAATCTGCTCAGTCTCTCCTCATAATCAACACCCCTCATCTCTGGTATCAACCTGGTGAACCTTCTCTGCACTCCCTCCAAGGCCAATATATCCTTCTGCAAATAAGGGGACCAATACTGCACACAGTATTCCAGCTGCAGCCTCACCAATGCCCTGTACAGATGCAGCAAGACATCTCTGCTTTTATATTCTATCCCCCTTGCGATATAGGCCAACATCCCATTTGCCTTCTTGATCCCTTTGCACAGCAGCATGTTGTAATTTTTTTCCATTTAGATAATAATCCAATTTGCTATTATTTCCTCCAAAGTGAATAACCTTGCATTTGTCAACGTTATACTCCATCTGCCAGATCCTCGCCCACTCACTCAGCATGTCCAAATCTCTCTGCAGACCTCCTACGCCCTCCACACAATTCACTTTTCCACATATCTTTGTGTCGTCTGCAAACTTTGTTACCCTACTCTCAGTCCCCTCCTCCAGATCGTCTATATAAATGGTAAATAATTATATGCATGTTCACACATCACATATGCTTCACTGCATTCCTTTGTCTGTACCTGCCACTCAGTCTAGCTGCACATTTTTAAGTCAATAGGTCCTCACTCTTAATCGCACCTCTAATTCCATGCTGTCCTGCACATAGATTTTCTCCATTAATTACATCTGACACACACATACAGGTGCCAATTTCAACATTGTTATATGTACTTTACAGCCTGAAATGGATGTTGCAATTGTGATCTGTGAAGACTGATTACGATTGAAACTTCGACTTAATAGTTGAAGGATATAACTTGACAGATTTCACATTTTAAGACTTTTACTGTAACAAAAGGCTAGGAGCATTTCTGATGAAACATCTTTGTAGGCAAGATATATTTGGAAGTATTGTAAACTGTGAGGAGGACATTGTAGAACTTCAAAAGGACATAGGCAAGTTGGTGGAGTGGACAGATAGGTGGCAGATGAGGTTCAATGCAGAGAAATGTAAGGTGATGCATTTTGATAGGAAGAACATGGAGAGACAAAATAAAATAATGGGTAGAATTCTTAAGGGGATGCAGGAACAGAGGGGCCTGGGTGAGTATGTGCATAGATCAATGAAGGTGGCAGGACAGATGGAGAGCGCAGTTAGTAAAGCATATGATATTCGGGTCTTTACTAACAGTGGAATAAAGTACATGAGCAAGGAAGTTATGCTGAACTTATAGAAAACACTAGTTAGACCTCAGCTGGAATATTGTGTACAGTTCTGGGTGCCACACTATAGGAAGGATGTGAATGCATTGGAGAGAATGCAGAAGAGGTTCACAAGAATGGTTCCAGGGATGAGAAGCTTCAATTATTATGGTAAATTGGAGAGGTTGGGGCTGTTCTCCCTGGAGAGAAGAAGGCCAAGAGGAAATTTGATAGAGATTTTCAAAATCATGTGGGGGTTGGACAGAGTGGATAGGGAGAAACTGTTCCTGTTCATCAACGGATCAGGAATGAAAGGACACAGATTTAAAGTGATCTGCAACAGAAGTAAATGTGATGTGAGAAAAAACACTTTCACACAATGAGTCTGGGTCTGAAATGCACTGCCTGGAAGTTTGGTGGAGACAGGTCCAATTGAGCAATTCAAGAGGGCTTTAGATGATTACTTGAATATAAACAATGTAGAGGGATAAGGGGAAAAGGAGGGAGAATGGCACCAAACCACTAATGCTGGTTTGAAGAGCTGGTGCAGTTAGGATGGGCCGAATGGCCTTCTTCTGCGCCATAAAATTCTGTGGTTTTGTGATACATGGAACAGAACTTTCTCCTTTTTATTCTGAGCACAACTCAGAACACACACTTCACAGGCATATATATGACACTGTCCTTTAAATAGACATTTGGTTCTCCCGGAAGCAGTCCAAAATGATTCTTAGCTCCTAAGAGTTTCCTTCTGTTCTTTCCTTTTCTCTGCCAGGGAACTTCTAATCTCACACACTGTGTCACACCACTCCTTGCAGATTTTAGTTACTTTAAACAGCTCAATGAAGGACCAAACACTTCTACGATTGCAGCAGTACCTAATCTAAATAAATCAGCAATTCACCCACAAGTAGTTAATTTTCCCTTTAAATGGCCCTGGTTGTGGGTCCTTCCCAGTCCAGCTGTGTATGTGCCAAAGGTTTGGGGAAAAAGCAGGATTAGGCTATTGAGCTGGACAATCAGCCATGATAGTAATTAATGACGGAGCAAGCTCGAAGGGCCAAATAGCCTCCTTCTGCTCTTATCTTCTATGATTCTATGTAAACTCTAAAACTCTAGGGCAGCATGGTGGCACAGTGGTTAGCACTGCTGCCTCACGCGCCAAGGACCTGGATTTCATTCCCGGCTTGGGACACTGTCTGTGTGGAGTTTGCACGTTCTCCCCGTGTCTGTGTGGGTTTCCTCCGGGTGCTCCAGTTTCCTCCCACAGTCCGAAAGACATACTGGTTAGGTGAATTGGACGTGCTAAATTCTCCCTCAGTGTACCTGAACAAGTGCCAGAGTGTGGCAACTGAGGGATTTTCACAGTAACTTCGTTGCAGTGTTAATGTAAGCCTACTTGTGACACTAATAAATAAACATTAAAAAATGGCAGAGTTGACATTTATTGATGCCATGATCTGCCCACACTGCAAACTTCCAGTGCCCACTTCCTGCATGCGCACTAACGCCCTCACCAAATTGGCATCCAGTGTGGTTCACAGCAGGGGAGTGCAAGTGTGTTACAGCTGGCATTTTGGAGCCAAAACAGCACTCATAGTACCAAAAGCAGATGCTAAGAAGCTGAATTTTTTTGGCCTCTGCCTTTTGAAGTTGACAGTAAAAGGAATGACTTTAGCAAATAGTAGCATTTTGCCGGGCGGTGTGGGTTGAGGGGTTTCTTCAGGAAGACCAAATGTGGGATTATCTTGCACAGCTGTTGGCATCCTGTGAGAATTTTGCACCTCAAATGACCCCCTTGGCAGCTCCATGATGCCACCTGTTGACACAACAGCAAGGCTTCCAGCTCAGTGACATCACCTGCACTCCCCACCCCCACCCCTCATCCCCTGCACCCCCACCGTCCCATCAGAGTAGTCATTCCCTGATTTCCCTTAAGAAGGTGGTGGTGAACTGCTTTCTTGAACTGCAGCAGTCCATGTGGTGTAGGTACACCCACGGTTCTGTTCAGGAGGTAGTTCCAGGATTTTGATTCAGGAACAGCGATATATTTCCAAATTAGAAAGAAGAACTTGCAGGTAGGTGGTGGTGTTCCCATGCATCTGCTGCCATCATCCTTCTAGGCTGGAGAGATCAAGAGTTTGGAAGGTACTCTGAAGAAGAGTCATACGGACTCGAAACATTAACTCTGCTTCTCTCTCCACAGATGCTGTGAGACCTGTTGAGTCTTGCCAGCTTTTTCTGTTTTTATTTGAAAGGCGCTGTTTGGAGAGAAGCCTTGCTGAGTTGCTACTGTGCATTTTATTGATGGTACACACTGATGCTCCTGTGCGTCAGTGGTAGAAGGAGTGAATGTTTGCAGATGGGGTGCTAATCAGGCAGACTGCTTTGTCCTGGATGGTGTCAAACTTCTTGAGTGTTGTTGGAGCTGCACTCATCCAGGTAAGTGGACAATTTTCCATCACACCCCTGACTTGAGCATTGTTGATCATAGACTGGCTTTGAGGAGTCAGAAGGTGAGTTTCTCATCACAGATTTCCCAACCTCTGACCTGTTCTTGAAAAACCGCACCGACCTCCTCAGAAGACAAACACAGGACACGGTGGACAGAGTACCCTTCGTCGTCCAGTACTTCCCCGGAGCGGAGAAGCTACGGCATCTCCTCTGGAGCTTTCAACATGTCATTGATGAAGACGAACATCTCGCCAAGGCCATCCCCACACCCCCACTTCTTGCCTTCAAACAACCACGCAACCTCAAACAGACCATTGTCCGCAGCAAACTACCCAGCCTTCAGGAGAACAGTGACCACGACACCACACAACCCTGCCACAGCAACCTCTGCAAGACGTGCCGGATCATCGACACGGATGCCATCATCTCACGTGAGAACACCATCTACTAGGTACACGGTACCTACTCTTGCAACTCGGCCAACGTTGTCTACCTGATACGCTGCAGGAAAGGATGTCCCGAGGCATGGTACATTGGGGAAACCATGCAGACGCTACGACAACGGATGAATGAACACCGCTCGACAATCACCAGGCAAGACTGTTCTCTTCCTGTGGGGGAGCACTTCAGCGGTCACGGGCATTCAGCCTTGGATCTTCAGGTAAGCGTTTTCCAAGGCGGCCTTCATGACACATGACAGCGCAGAGTCGCTGAGCAGAAACTGATAGCCAAGTTCCGCACACATGAGGACGGCCTAAACCGGGATGTTGTATTTATGTCACATTATCAGTAACCCCCACAGCTTGCCTCCTGGGCTTGTAGAATCTCACTAGCTGTTCTGTCTGGAGACAATACACATCTCTTTAACCTGTGTTGAATGCTCCCTCCACCCACATTGTCTGTACCTTTAAGACCTGGCTGGCTGTAGAGATTCGCATTCTAATTAGTATTCTGTAACTTGATTTCTGTGTCTGTGCACTGTTTGAGAGCACATTTCCACTCCATCTGACGAAGGAGCAGTGCTCCGAAAGCTTATGGTATTTGCTACCAAATAAACCTGTTGGACTTTAACCTGGTGTTGTGAGACTTCTTACTGTTCTTGTAGCCAGAGTATTTGTATGGCTAGTCCAGTTCAGTTTCTGGTCAACTGTAAACCACAGGACGCTGATAGTGGGGGATTAATTGCTGGCAATGCCATTGAATGTCAAGGGGGGACAGTTAGGTCCCCTCATTTGAAGATGGATATTGCCTGGCACTTAAGTGATGTAAATGTTACTTGCGACTTATGAGCTAAAGCCTGAATGTAGTCCCAGATTTGTTGTATATGGACAGGGAAAGCTTCAGCACTTCAGCACCTGAGGAATGGTGGAGCGAATTGAATTGGCTGAAAATTAGCAACAATGGACTTCAAGAGGAGACCAAGTTGGATCATCAACTCGTACTTTTGGCTGAAGATAGTTGCAAATACTTCATCCTTGTCTTCTGCACTGAGGTGCTGGGATCCCACATTACTGAGGATGGAGATATTTGTGGAGTCTTCTCCTGCAGTTGGCTGTTTAATTGTCCCCCACCAGTCATGACTGGTTGTGACAGGACTGCAGAGTTTAGATCTAATCAATTGGTTGCGGGATCGCTTAACTCTCTTTCTTCCATGCTGCTTTCACTGTTTGGCATGCAAGTACACCTGCGCTGTCGCTTCACCAGGTTGACGCTTCATTTTTAGAAATACCTGGCGCTGTTCCTGGCATGTCCTCCTACAATCTTCATTGAAGCAGAGTTGATCCCCCAGCTTGGTGGTAATGGTGGAACGGGGGATATGCCGGGCCATGAGGTTACGGATTATGGTTGAGTACAATTCTGCTGCTGCTGTTGCCCCAGGGTGCCTCATGGTTGCCAGGTTTTGAATTCCTAGATCTGTTTGAAATCTATCCCATTTAGCACGGAGGCAATGCCACAGCACACAATGGAGAGTATCCTCAATGTTAAGGTGGGACTTTATTTCCACAAGGCCTGTGCGGTGGTCATTCTTACCATTAATGTCACAGATAGATGCATCTGTGACAAGTAGATCAGTGAGGATGAGATTAAGTAGGTCTTTTCCTCTTGTTGGTTCCCTCACCACCTGCTGCAGACCCAGTCTAGCAATTGTCTTCTGTAGGACTTGGCCAGCTCGGTCAAGTAATAGTAATATTGCCACTGTAATATTGCCACTGATCCACTCTTTGTGATGGACGTGGAAACATCCCCACATAGAATACATTTTGCCATCCTGAGTACTTCTTCCAAGTGGTGTTCAACATGGAGGAGAATTGATTAATCAACTGAGGGCCGATGGACAGGGTAATGGTGGGGGGAGTGTAGTCAAGGTGGTAATCAGGAGATGTATTTTTGTTAAAGTTTGACCTGATGCTGTAAGATTTCATGGGGTCTGGAGTCAATGTTGAAGGATCCCTGGGCAACTCCCTCTGTCTCACAATGGCACTGACACATCTGGTAGTTCTGTCCTGCTGCTGAGACAGGACATACTGGGAAATTGTGATGGTGGTGTCTGGGACATCGCTTGGAAGGTATGATTCCATGAATATGATTACATCAGGTTTTTGCTTGACTTGTCCATGGGACAGTTCTTTAATTTTGGCAGAAGCTTCCAAATGTTATTGAGAAGGCCTTTGCATGGTCAACGTGGCTGAGGGTGCCGCTGTCACTTCCAGTGTCATGGTTGATGCCAGGTAGTCCTTCTGGTTGCATTCCTTATTAACTTTTCCATGGCAGCTTGATACAACGGAATGGTGTGTTTGGCCATTTCAGAGGGCTATTCAGAGCCAAAAGCATTCCCAAGTGTGAGATATTGCACTTTGGAAGGACAAACCAAAGGAGAACGTACAGGGTAAATGGTAGGACTCTAAAGAGTGCAGTTGAACAGAGGGATCTGGGAATACAGGTACAGAGTTCCCTAAAAGTGACGTCACAGGTGGATAGGGTCGTAAAGAGTGCCTTTGGTACATTGGCCTTTATAAATCGGAGTATCGAGTATAAAAGTTGGAGTGTTATGGTAAGGTTATATAAGGCATTGGTGAGGCCGAATTTGGAGTATTATGTACAGTTTTGGTCACCTAGTTACAGGAAGGATGTAAATAAGATTGAAAGAGTGCAGAGAAGGTTCACAAGGATGTTGCCGGGACTTGAGAAGCTGAGTTACAGAGAGAGATTGAATAGGTTGGGACTTTATTCCCTGGAGCGTAGAAGATTGAGGGGAGATTTGATAGAGGTGTATAAGATTTTGATGGGTATAGATAGAGTGAATGCAAGCAGGCTTTTTCCGCTGAGGCTAGGGGAGAAAAAAACCAGAGGGCATGGGTTAAGGGTGAAAGGAGAAAAGTTTAAAGGGAATATTAGGGGGGCTTCTTCACGCAGAGAGTGGTGGGAGTGTGGAATGAGCTGCCGGATAAAGTGGTAAATGCGGGGTCACTTTTAACATTTAAGAAAAACTTGGACAGGTTCATGGATGAGAGGGGTGTGGAGGGATATGGTCCAAGTGCAGGTCAGTGGGACTAGGCATAAAATGGTTCGGCACAGACAAGAAGGGCCAAAAGGCCTGTTTCTGAGCTGTAATTTTCTATGGTTCTATGGTTCTATGAATCTGGAGTCATATGTAGGTCAGGCCAAGTAAAGTTGGCAGATTTCCTTCCCTGAAGAACATTGGTGAACCAGATGAGTTTTTAATGACAATCAACAATGATTATCATTACTGAGACTAGCTTATAAATTCCAGATTTATAATTGGATTTAAATTTCAACAGCTGTTTTGGTCGAACCCCAGAGAATTAGCCTGGACCTCTGCATTACTAGCCCAGCGACATTACCACTATGCCACTGCCTCCCCCGTGTATTTTGCTTATCACCGCTGTGTGAATTATGCTTGACCTAACTGGAACTTACTTGGCACTTGATAGACAATCACAGATGGAAGTTGCCTTATATCAAGCAACTGAGAAGGTCACAGCTACTCCTGCTGATATTACATGTCTTGTGACTGTATAATCACTTCATTGAAAGCTCAGCCTCACAAAGCAGAAAACCATGCAAAATAGATTTCACATCTTGTGCCCCCCTTACTCTTGTCTTAAACTGCATTTAGCAACTCTTAAAGGAGAATCTGTACTGTTGGGACAGTCTACACCTGAACCATGCTGGGGCTGGTGTTCTAGTGAGCTGCATAACTAGGGAAGTAGAGAAAATTTTAAACTATATAGTGGTATAATTTAGGAAGATGTGGTGTGCCAAAGAGTAGAGACAAGAGTGAAAGGTGCTAATATGGGAAATATTAGTACCTAATATCAGACCATGACAGGAAAGGACAGAGTACAAATCTAAGAGTAAATCAGCAGATAAGGTTAGATGCTACAAAAATAATAAAAGGACAAAACGTAAGGCTCTGTATCTGAATGCAAGTAGCATTCAATACAAAACAGATACACTGATGATTTTGCAAACAGAAATCAGTAAGTACGATCTGATTGCCATTACAGAGACATAACTACAGGATGACATAGATTGGGACCTGAATATTGAAGGATATGCGACTTTTAGGAAAGATAGCAAGTTAAGAACAGGTGGAGGAGTGCCTCTGGTAGTTAATGATGGTATTAACACATTAGAAAGGATTGACCCAAGTTCAGGAAACCAAAATGTAGAAGTAGTTTGGGTTGAGATAAATGATAAAGGCAAGAAGTGGGAGTGGTGTACAGGCCCACTAATTGTAACTACACGGTAAAAGAGAGTATAAAAGAGGTGATGGGAGCTTGTCAGAATGGTACCACAATAATCAATGGGGATTTTAATCTACAAATAGATTGGAAAAATCAGTTTGGAAAAGGTAGCGTGGATGAGGAATTCATAGAATATTTTCAAGGCATTTTCTTCGAGCAGAACATTCTGGAACCAGCCAGAGGGCAAGCCATACTAGACCTGGTATTATGCAATGAGGTAAGATTGATTGATGTCCTCATAGTGAGCATTTGTTGCCCTTCAGCCTCCCCCATCATCAGACAAACACAGACACACACAAACACATACAGACACACACACAGACACACACACACACACTTCACTGACCATATCTTTGAACCCTCAAGCAGGGAGAATATAAAAAACATCAGTTGTCATTTGTCGCTCTTCCCTTATTTAAAACTACCCTGCCTCAATCCCCATATCTGGTATTTTGTTGTCACCCTCAGAGGGTAGGGGAGTTGCAGTACATGAATTATTCCTTAGGAGAGCCAGCATGGACATGATGGACCGAAAAGCCTCCTTCTGTGCTATACCAATTCTTTGGGTGAAATTTTCCCAAAAAATGGCAAGAGTTTGTTTCCGGTGAGAAAGTTGGGTGTTTCTCTCCAGAGAAACCTGTTGGTTTGCTCCCCAGATCTTACGACACTCTGACAAAAAAAATCAAGAGGCCGTGTTTCACAGCATCACACAGGGGACAGAGCCGTCAAAATCCCACTGCTCAGGGATCGGGGCGCCATCTTTAAAGAGCGCCCCAATCAGAACCAAAATAACCCCCCCCCCCCCGCCCAACAAGGAGATCTCAAGGCCCCCCCCCCCCCTCCCCGATCGGAGTCGGCACTCCTGCACCCACCTCCTCGATCATCAGCCCTTTCTCCCCTCCCCCACTCCGATCGTCAGCCCCTTCAACCTCCCCTCCCCCCACCACGCTACGCAATCTGAACCGGCACCTACTTCCACCACCCCTCCCCCAACGGCCCCTCTCCCCAGGCGCCATGCTTACCCTTATGACCCTGGGGGGACACCCATGACAGGTTCATGTCTAGGCCTACCTATTGTAAATGGCACTGGTGTGCCGCCAGTCCCACGCTCGCTGAATATCTGGTATGGGGGGGGGGGGGCAAGTCTTGGAGAGACTGCTCCTTAATGACATATTAACGTATTGCAATGAGCTTTTTGCAGTCCTGCAGCGTGCTTTGCCCCAATCCACCAGCGAGGGGCCAGTAAGATCAGAAGTTGGAAACTCACCACGCGAATTGCACTCTCTGGCTTTCGAGCACACCCCGCTATTCTCACAGACAGGGAGTGATTCTATTTGCCCCCAGTGATTCAGTAATTCTATTCTATGACACTGAAAAGGAACTTGGGTTATTGCATCACTGTCAATGTAATCTCCAAAATGTTAGAAACTTACTGAAACACTTGGTATTAAAATTCAGAGATAAACCTTTCAATATTTTGTCACTTCTTGTATTTTCATTAACTCAGCTTATAAAGCATTACAAAGAACAAAGAACAAAGAACAAAGAACAGTACAGCACAGGAAACAGGCCCTTCGGCCCTCCAAGCCTGTGCCGCTCCTTGGTCCAACTAGACCAATCGTTTGTATCCCTCCATTCCCAGGCTGCTCATGTGACTATCCAGGTAAGTCTTAAACGATGTCAGCGTGCCTGCCTCCACCACCCTACTTGGCAGCGCATTCCAGGCCCCCACCACCCTCTGTGTAAAAAACGTCCCTCTGATGTCTGAGTTATACTTCGCCCCTCTCAGCTTGAGCCCGTGACCCCTCGTGATCGTCACCTCCGACCTGGGAAAAAGCTTCCCACCGTTCACCCTATCTATACCCTTCATAATCTTGTATACCTCTATTAGATCTCCCCTCATTCTCCGTCTTTCCAAGGAGAACAACCCCAGTCTACCCAATCTCTCCTCATAGCTAAGACCCTCCATACCAGGCAACATCCTGGTAAACCTTCTCTGCACTCTCTCCAATGCCTCCACGTCCTTCTGGTAGTGCGGCGACCAGAACTGGACGCAGTACTCCAAATGCGGCCTAACCAGCGTTCTATACAGCTGCATCATCAGACTCCAGCTTTTATACTCTATACCCCGTCCTATAAAGGCAAGCATACCATATGCCTTCTTCACCACCTTCTCCACCTGTGTTGCCACCTTCAAGGATTTGTGGACTTGCACACCTAGGTCCCTCTGTGTTTCTATACTCCTGATGACTCTGCCATTTATTGCATAACTCCTCCCTACATTATTTCTTCCAAAATGCATCACTTCGCATTTATCCGGATTAAATTCCATCTGCCACCTCTCCGCCCAATTTTCCAGCCTATCTATATCCTGCTGTATTGCCCGACAATGCTCTTCGCTATCCGCAATTCCAGCCATCTTTGTGTCATCCGCAAACTTGCTGATTACACCAGTTACACCTTCTTCCAAATCATTTATATATATCACAAATAGCAGAGGTCCCAGTACAGAGCCCTGCGGAACACCACTGGTCACAGACCTCCAGCCGGAAAAAGACCCTTCGACCACTACCCTCTGTCTCCTATGGCCAAGCCAGTTCTCCACCCATCGAGCCACTTCTCCTTGTATCCCATGAGCCTTAACCTTCTTAACCAACCTGCCATGTGGGACTTTGTCAAATGCCTTACTGAAATCCATATAGACGACATCCACGGCCCTTCCTTCATCAACCGTTTTTGTCACTTCCTCAAAAAACTCCACCAAATTTGTAAGGCACGACCTCCCTCTTACAAAACCATGCTGTCTGTCACTAATGAGATTGTTCCGTTCTAAATGCACATACATCCTGTCTCTAAGAATCCTCTCCAACAACTTCCCTACCACGGACGTCAAGCTCACCGGCCTATAATTTCCTGGGTTATCCCTGCTACCCTTCTTAAACAACGGGACCACATTCGCTATCCTCCAATCCTCAGGGACCTCACCCGTGTCCAAAGAAGCGACAAAGATTTCCGTCAGAGGCCCAGCAATTTCCTCTCTCGTCTCCCTGAGCAGTCGAGGATAGATGCCATCAGGCCCTGGGGCTTTGTCAGTTTTAATGTTCCCTAAAAAACCTAACACTTCCTCTCTCGTAATGGAGATTTTCTCTAACGGGTCAACACCTCCCTCCGAGACACTCCCGGTTAACACGCCCCTCTCCTTCGTGAATACCGATGCAAAGTATTCATTTAGGATCTCCCCTATTCCCTTGGGTTCTAAGCATAATTCCCCTCCTTTGTCCCTGAGAGGTCCGATTTTCTCCCTGACAACTCTTTTGTTCCTAACGTATGAATAGAATGCCTTAGGATTCTCCTTAATCCTGCCTGCCAAGAACATCTCGTGCCCTCTTTTTGCCCTTCTAACTCCCCGTTTGAGATCTTTCCTACTCTCTCTGTATTCCTCCAGAGCTCCATCTGTTTTCAGTTGCCTGGACTTAACGTACGCCTCCCTTTTCATTTTAATCAGATCCTCAATTTCCCTGGTTATCCACGGCTCTCGAATCCTACCTTTCCTATCTTTCCTTTTTACAGGCACATGCCTATCCTGCAGCCTTATCAATAGTTCCTTAAAAGACTCCCACATGCCAGACGCGGACTTACCCTCGAACATCCTCTCCCAATCAACATCCACCAATTCCTGCCTAATCCGGCTATAGTCAGCCTTCCCCCAATTTAGCACCCTGCCCGTAGGACAGCACTCATCCTTGTCCATTACTATCCTAAAGTTAACAGAGTTGTGGTCACTATTTGCCACATGTTCCCCTACCGAAACTTTGACGACCTGACCGGGCTCATTTCCCAGAACTAGGTCCAGTATAGCCCCCTCTCTAGTCGGGCTATCTACATACTGTTCCAAAGAACCTTCCAGTACGCATTTTACAAATTCCTCCCCGTCCGGTCCCCCAGCTCTAAGCACTTTCCAGTCTGTGCCAGGGAAATTAAAGTCCCCCACTACAACAACCCTATTTTTTCTGCACCTATCCAGAATCTCCTGACATATCCTTTCCTCCACTTCCCGTGGGCTGTTGGGTGGTCTGTAGTACACCCCCAGCATAGTGACTGCACCCTTCCTGTTTCTGAGTTCCACCCACAGCGACTCAGTACATGACCCCTCTAAGTTGTCTACCCTCTGCACCGCGGTAATATGCTCCTTAACTAATATCGCTACTCCCCCACCTTTTTTAGCCCCTCCTCTGTCTCGCCTAAAACACTGATACCCCGGAATATTCAGCTGCCAGTCCTATCCTTCTTTTAACCAAGTTTCCGTCACCGCAACCACATCCAAATTCCGCACAAGCATTAAGGCCCTAAGTTCGTCTGTTTTACCCGTTACACTCCTCGCATTGAAGCAGATGCACTCCAGACCTCCAGGCCCAGTCAGGTCCTCCTCCTCCAGAGTGCTCCTCTTCTTAGCTAGCCTTGCCCTGGCCCCCAGCTCGACCCCAGCCTCAGTATTTACTGACCTCCTGTTTTGTTCCCCACCCCCCTGCCACACTAGTTTAAATCCTGCCGAAACACTCGAGCAAAACTCCCAGCCAGGATATTTGCTCCCTTCCAGTTAAGGTGTAACCCATCCTTTCTGTACAGTTGCCATCCTGACTTGAAGATTTCCCAGTTATCTATGAATTTAAAACCCTCCCTCTTGCACCAGTCCTTTAGCCACGCGTTCAACTGTAGAATCTCCCTGTTCCGAGCCTCACTTGCACTAGGCACCGGGAGCAGTCCAGAGATTGCTACACTGGAGGTCTTACTTTTTAGCCTAGCACCCAACTCCCTGAATTTCTCTCGTATGACCCCCCTGCTCTTCCTACCTACATCATTTCCCCCAATGTGTACAATCACATCCGTTTGACTACCTTCCTTTTTAAATATGCTTCCTACCCTCTCGGAGACATCCAGTACCCCGGCACCAGGGAGGCAGACTACCATCCTGGATTCTCGTTCAGTCCCACAGAAGCGCCTGTCCGTGCCTCTAACTATTGCGTCCCCCACAACTATCGCTCTCCTAAATCCCTTCTTTCCCTTCCGGACCCCAGAGCCTGTCTCCGTGGAGGCGATCTGGTCCTCGTGGCTTACCCCTGGAGGGTCATCCCCCTCCACAGAATCCAAAACAATATACCTATTGTGGAGGGGGACAACCACAGGGGATCCCTCCACAGACTGCTCACTCCCTTCCCTTCTCCCATCTGTTGCCCATCCCTTTCTCTTATGGGAGACTGCCACTGGGGTGCTTTCTGGCACATCACCCTTCTGACTATTACCCCTCCTAACCGTGACCCACGTGTCTTCCTTCCGAGACCCTGGTGTCACTACCTGACTATAACTTTTATCTATGACTCTCTCATTTTCCCTAACTATAGTTAGGGGGTCCTTTGTGAAATTCTCAAAGCCCACTGGACTGGCACTGGGAAGACCATCCTTAAGTTATTCCAGATCTCCATTTAACTGCGTCTCCTGGCTAATTATTCCTATTGAATTGATGTCAGTTTAAACTATATGTATATTTCCTCATGGTACAATGCTTTGGAGCCTTGGCATTCTGCTTCATGAAGTGCTGGGATGTCTGTTTGAGCACGAAACCATGAGGACAATGAATTACTGAACTCAATAAAGTCACCATAGAAAGACAGTGAGCAAAAGTGATGGATTTCTTTGCAGAACACAAGGGAATTGGAAAAAGAAAACACTTCTTATGCACGAGCTCTTGGCCAACTTCAGAATAGTACTGACAAAAGTCTAAAAGATTTCGTACCTACTCTCCCAGCCAGGAATAATACGAGTTGCAGAGACTGGGAAAATTTAACTTTA
The DNA here is from genome assembly GCF_964213995.1 of Mustelus asterias. NCBI lineage: Eukaryota > Metazoa > Chordata > Chondrichthyes > Carcharhiniformes > Triakidae > Mustelus > Mustelus asterias. The sequence continues at coordinate 30,209,739 of NC_135809.1, read as the reverse complement.
AAAGGGGACCGTGCTCTCAACTGAACAAGTAAATCAACTCACTGCTTTTCCACAAAGATACCAACTTGCATTTATGTCATTTACAGCAGGCAAATCAACTTCAAGTCAACCAGTCTATCAACCTTCACTTTCAATATCTTTTTATATTAATCTTGTATATGCTGATGCCAATATAGATTCACACCGGTATGGCAAATTAATTGCGATGCATTTATGAAATAATCTCGCAGCAAGAAAGTAAAGAAGCTAAGCAAATTAAGGTTGCAAATTTGCATTCTTGGGGTTACAGTGCTAGGCTACAGAATAAATATACCAAGTCAAAGATCGAATCTTCAGTGAACTTTTACTGGCCTGGAACCATTTTGTTTCCCTTCATGAAAACAAATACTTTGATATTGTGAGGCTGAAAGGTGTTATATAAATGTATGTTCATTCTCCTTAACCAACAGTTAGAATTTGTCATGGGATTAAACCGCAGTGTCGGCAAGTTCTGTTGTTTTTTATGAGACATTTTTGCATTTTGCAAAAAAAAATCGTTGTAATGGTCCATAAAATCTGAATAAGCATTCAAACTGGGCAAGTTAGAAGAGCGGACTTAAATCTCAGCTTTGTTAAGTTTTGGCTCACATTTCTTTTTCTTGTCAGTGGTAAATTTCAATCCAGGATTTATATCAAGTGAGGATGTCCCTATTTAGCCAGACAAGGTAGGAGCAGTGTTAATAGTTTGGATTTGGCCTGGGTTAGATGGAAAGCCATTTATTCGTCTCTATGGCAACGGAGAGGCTGTAGAAAATGGTAGCAACAGAGAAAAAGGAACAACACTGTGTTATGTTACTGAGTGCTTCATTAAGGGAAAAGGTCTATTCCATAGAGGGTTCTGCTCCTGATCTGAGGGTGTTGTTATTTTAGAGTTCTACCATTTTGAGAGCTTGACATTACAGATAGGATTGAATAAATTTGCTTTTAAAACGGCAGAAACCCAAACAAGGGCTCGGTTGCTTTTTGCCGCCTTTCTCAGTAGGATTAGTTATCACTACTGCATGTGGCGAGTGTAAAACAATTGTAACTAGATCCAACCCAGCTTGCAACAAAAATACAGTCAATTTAAATTAGAAAAAAGGTCTCACGATAGCCAGAAGGTTGTGGCCTGCAAGAAAATGATTAATATACAATTAATATGCTGCATCCACACTGAATCTAAAACTGATCTCACCCGTCATGATTTCTTACAATCATGCAATACTACTCCGTTGCCTTGTTCCGAAAAAAGAGAATGGTCAAATTACATGGAATGGCTGGTTTTATTTTAATTTCAAGTAAAATTGTTGGTTTGTAAGCAAGTAATTGCTTGCATTTATATAGCACCATTCAGACCCTCAGGAAGTCCTAACATGCTTCGCAGTCGATAAATTATTTTTGAGATACAGTCACTGTGACGTTGCGAGAAAAAATGCAGCTTCTTTGCACACAGCAACATTTGCACTGCTGCCTCACAACGCCAGGGACCCGGGTTCCGTTCCGGCCTTGGATGACAGTCTGTCGGGAGTTTGCACATTCTGCCCATATTTGTGTGGGTTTCCTCCGGGTGCTCCAGTTTCCTCCCATAGTCCAAAGATCCAAAGATGTGCAGATTGGGTTATTCACCATGCTAAATTGACCCTTAGTGTCAGTTGGACCAGCAGGGTAAATACATGGGATTAAGGGATTAGGGCCTGGGTGTAGGCTTGATAGGCTGAATGGGCTCCTTCTGCACTGAATTTTATGAAGATGTCACAGTGAGCTGAACAGCCATGACATTAGGAGAACTCATTGAATTTCTCCAAAAAAGTCCTTGGAATATTACACTCAACTGAACAGGTAAAATGATGGAGAGACTGGTAGAGAAATATGTTTGCAGATATATGATTTATATCAAATCCCTGGGGGTAGACTGCCCTGCAGGTTTCTACTTGCCTCGCCTGTACTGCCTGCAGAATTTCCCTTTGATATCATTGAAGAAACCCACACAGGCCATATAGGTAGTGAGTAATAGCATTGTCTACCTCCAAGAGAGCAATGTAATGTGAAGCAATGCTATGCAAATATTTTTTTCCAACATAGTTTAATATCTCATCTGAAAGGCAGTGCACTCCTGACAATGTAGCATCCCCTCAACACTGCACTGAAACATCATTTTAGATTAGGTGCTTAAGTTTTGGGACAGAATTTTCCTGTCCCGCCCGCTACGATTCCCGTGCAAAGGTCCTTTGACCTCGGGCGGGATTTTCCGGTCTTGGGGGTGAGCGCGGCCGGAACATTCCACCCCTTGGAATGTTTGCTTCTGACTCTGAGGAAAGAGTCACGGCTGCTAAATGGTTGTCATTAGATTGAGAGAAATGAGGACAGGAAACTTTGAGGGCCCAAGCAAAACAGAGAAGAATATACTGAGGCACTGACAGTAATCACTTTATCCATGGTGAGAAACAAAGGTTGGTGACCTTTTTTTCAACACTGGGGATGAGTATTGAGAAGAATTGTAAGCTTAAGTTACCCATATCTGGCTATTTTGAGTTAAATCTTGAATTATTCTTGATTTTTCGTCACATCTTAGTTGTTTCAAATCCAATAGGGACTTGTGGGTTTTAAGATTTTTAAAACATTACAATTTTTTTTAATGGAAGGAAATTAGGATTGCGTAACGTTTAAGATGTACGTTTTAAAACACAGAACTTACAAAGGTTTTGTTTAAAATATGACCGATTGCAATCATTAAAGATATGTTTTGCTGTCAGATGAACCAGTAAGTGGAAAGTTACAGTTTATTCCACATCAAACTGACAAAATTTAGGCCTTCCGTCTGATCTCTGGCCCATTAGCCACGATGAGTCAGACCCTCGGCAATTTGACATGTCCGGCTGGATTTTCCGGCCTTGTGGAGACAGGGTTGGTGGTGGGGCAGGGGGGTAGAGAGGCAGAGAGGGGTGAATTACCTAGACTGCCCAAAATGCTGGCTCCTTGTCATGGTCCTGACTCCTGGCAATTTTCCTGGAGATTGGGCGAGGAATTGCTACCCACTTGCAAGCAACAGGTAGCTTGTTTAGTCAATTAAGGTCATTGGGCAATTGATTAGAGGCCAACTAGATTTTCCCAGTCGGCTGAGGACCCCTGAGGTATTGGGAGCAGATGCCTGGAGGGGGTCACATGGCAAAGACCAAGGGGGTCAGACCTCCAGGATCACTGTGACGCCACCCTCTCCACCTCACCTGCAGCCTACCTGGCAACAGCTGTGGGTGCAGGTTACTTTCAGGAGGGGTTTCTCTCCACAGTGGTGGTCAGATGGTTGTGGCCATTTTAAAATCCAAATATGCCTCTCCCTTACTTCCAATGACAGGTTGCAGCTCCTTCCAGACAGGAGGACCTGGAATAGGGTCTCCAATTAGCCCTCCAGCTTTGAAAGCCCACCTGCCATCCTTAATTGGATGGATTGCACAATCCCACAAAACGTGTTGTCGGGTTACTGTTCCCAACGTGGTGAGTGACTCAAGACTTCCATTTGAATCAACAGGGTCTGTAATGACTTCAATGAGGCCCATGATGTTGGCCACTTGGAGTATGAGCTCCCTGATCGAGGTAATGATTGCCTGCCCAATCAGGGAGCCTCGCCTGTATATAAACATGGGAGTGTCAGGTCCACTGGCACTCCGGATTCTGACTATGTACCTGGAGCGCTCTAGAAGTGGAATAGAGTTGGTAAATAAAGGGAATCTGGTGAAGCCACACGGGCCTCTGAGGAGTAATTCCAGGGTCCTGACCCCAAAGGAAAAGTCCTGCCCCATGTTTCACCTGAACCAAGCTGACAGACCATTAAAAGATTTTGTGTGCACCTGGACTTATCACAGACCCACACCCTCGCCCAAATGTGAGAGAGGCTGTAAAATATGCAAATTGTGGCCCTACACTTGCTGTAGGATCTTGCTTGCCACTTTTCATGAGGAATGAATGGAAAATGATTGGTGTATACCAACGCCACTTTCTGCTGACATTGGGAGGCCTAACCAGCCATCTGTAGGGTGATCTCTGTAGGCCGTACCGAAAAGATGTTTCCATTTTTGAAAGATTTTGTGGCCACTCACTTTTGAAATATAGCCCACTCCCATTTAAAAGAAAATGATTATGGAGTGGATTTTGAGCCCGCACTCTCCGTACGTGGGATTGCGGGCGTGGGCACAAAATGCAGAGAGAATCAGGAAACACCATTCTCTCCGGAGAGATCGCATTTGCCGATTTTTCCCCACCGCTCACCAGTAACGTCACAGGGTTCGTGTCCACAAAGGGTGGGATACTCACGTAAATAAATTTTAATGTATTTAAATAGTATAACCAGGCCCCCCCACCACATTATCCCCCCATCACTAAGTACTAACACCTCACCAACTTGACATCACATTGCTGAGATTCACAACCAGTTAGGCCAAACGGGAGACAATCGAGGGATCTCTCCGGGGCTACAGAGGTAAGTATGATCCCTGAAGGGAGAGAGACATTGATGGTCACTGCCCTGGCAGTGCCCCATGGCAGAGGACCTGTGCCGGGGCAGGCTCTTGTAGAGTCCCATGGGAGCAGAGGGGCGTTCATTTACGTGTGGTGGAGGGTAATGGGAATGCCAGCAATGATTGTGGAGGGGGGAATGGGAATTCCGGTGATGATTGTGGGGTGGGGGATGGGAATGATGACGATGATTGTGGTGGGTTGGGAATATTGCTGGTCATTTTGGGGGGGATTGGGAATGCTGCTGGTCCTTGTTGAGGGGATTGGGAATGCCAGCAATGATTGTGGGAGGGAGGATGGGAACGTTGGTGATGATTGTGTGGGTGGAATGGTAATGATGGCGATGATTGTGGCGGGGGTGGGGGGGAGGGGTGGGTGGGGGGGGGGTGGGATGGGAATCCTGCTGGTCGTTGTGGGCAGAGGGGATGGGAATGCTGCTGGTCATTGTGGGCAGGGGGGATGGGAATGCTGCTGGTCGTTGTGGGCGGGGGGAATGGGAATTCTGTGATCGTTGTGGGTGGGGAGAGTTGGGAATACTGGTGATGATGGCAGAGAAACCCTGATACCTCTGTGGTGGGGGAAGTTAACTTTTTGCTTTGACCGGCCCCGATCTCAGTGGAGTCGGTCTTGTGGGCTCTGTGAGGCCCGACCCTGCCAGAGTGTAAACTACACTCACTCATCTGGAGAGAAGACTGGTCTGTACAGCTGGACTGCTTCATGCCAGTTTTCTATCTGCGCCTGACACTTAGAGAAATCTTGGTAAGATTCTCCTCTATATCACTTTTCTGCGAATGCGATTGCCAACCAATGCTGGTTTGTGACTGTGCTGAAAGAGGCACAGAGTAAATGTTCCCTTTCTTCCTGTGGAGAAGTACTTTGCCTCCAATCAGGACTTCTGTTAGCATCACAGATAATATCAGAAACCCACTATGTGGAAAATAGTGAACTACAAGCTACGCCCTCGCACTCTGCATAATCCTGCAGTTCGGTTCTGTTTATATAATTAGCTTTTTGACATTTTCTTTTTATTGGTTAGAATTCAGCCAAAACATTCCAGTGGGGCGACACAACCATTTATAGTTAGGAAAATGGATTTTCTCAACTGGGAAATATCCAAACATCCAACATATGGGAGGGTTGCAATTTGTGGAAAGTTATTTTAATTCTGTCGGAAATATTTGTAACAACAGTTTACTGCAGTGCATAGTGTTCAGCCTTTGCAGCTCTAGCAGCCTTACAGAAAAAAAGACATGGGTTATTCTGAACATTGTACACACACAGAATTTCAGACTCTCTTTTATTCTTTCGTGGGACGTGAGGGTTGCTGGTTAGGTCCACATTTGTTAGACACCCCTGACTGCCCTTGAGAAGGTGGTGGTGAGATTCCTTCTTGAACTGCTGCAATCCACATGATGTAGGAACACCCACAGTGCTGTTAGGGAGGCAATGGAGGGGGTCACAGAGTTTGGCCCAATGATAGTAAATGAACGGAGACGCAGTTCGGAGTCAGGTCATTGCGTGGCTTGACGGGGAACCTGCAGTTTTTCCCATGCTTCCGCTACCCTTGTCCTTCCCAATGTAAGAGGTCACAGGGTTTGGAAGGTGCTGTCAAAGGAGGCTTGGTGCAGGCCATCTTGTATTGTGGTATTATAGCTCTTGGAGCTAAAGGGATCAAGGAATATAGAGGGAAGGGGGGATTAGGATATTGAATTTGATGATCAGCCCTGATCAAAATGAATGGCGCAGCAGGCTCGAGGGGCTGACTGGCCTGCTCCTGCTTCTAGTTTCTATGGTACACACCGCTGCCTCAGTGTGCCAGTGGCGAAGGAGTAAAGACTTAGGTTCACTAGATTGATTTCAGAGACGAGGGGTTTGTAGGTTGACTAGATTGATTCCAGAGATGAGGGGTTTGTCGTATGAAGAGAGACTGAACAGTTTAAGTCCGGAATTTAGAAGAATGAGGGGAGATCAAATTGAGGTATACAAGATGATAAAAGATATGGATAAAGTAGACGTGGAGCAGATGCTTTCGCTAGTGGGGCATTCTAGAAAGAGAGCTCATAGTCTTAGGATAAGGGGTAGCAAATTTAAAACAGATTTGAGGAGAAACTACTTCTCCCAAAGGGTTGCGGTGGATGCTGGGACAGTGAGTAAACTTAAGGAGGAGTTAGACAGATTTTTAATTGGTAATGGGTTGAAGGGTTATGGGGGAAGGTAGTTAAATGCGGATGAGGAGCATATCAGCCATGATGGAATGGCAGAACGGACTCGATGGGCCGAATGGCCTAATTCTGCTCCTATATCTTATGAACTTATGGTGGTAGATGGGGTGAAGAACAAACAGGCTGCTTTGACCTGGATGACGTTGAGCAGGTTTCCAACCTTTCTGCAAAATTACAGTCCGTACGATAACGATTATCATAATCTATGTTATAACCAGATTTTGTTAATTTATTTAAAATTTTTAAAAATGATTACCTAATATAGAAATATGTGATCGTTCCTACTAATGAGGCAATAAATGGTTTTAAAATAATCAAGCGTAGCATGTGAAAGGGGTGAACACATGATTACATTATGAATGCAATGTGGCAAGCAAACATTTCCAAAGTGCATATAAGAGAGGGAGAGAATCAGAAACATTCTGATTTTAAAACAGGACAGTGCATGGATGAATTGATTAACCTATATGCAAGGTAGAAATATGTTAATCTGCATGATATCAAGAGCATTGCCATTTCCTTCTCACATTAATATATATGTGGTGAATAGCTGAGGTCCAAGTACAGATCCCCAGGGAACTCCACTTGTCACATCCCACCAATCAGAGAATAAACCCTTTATTCCTACTCCCGGTTTCTTATCTCCCAACCAATTACCAGCACCATGGCACTCTATTATTGTTTCCTAAATTATTTTTCACTTTTCTTTTTTCTTTGTGCCTTCCTGCACCAAGCTCTATTTCCTTGTTAACCTACTTAGATGTCCTTGTCAATGCTGCCCTGCAAATGGCTGTTCAAGCGGACATGTAACGGACTGAAATTTCCTCCACAATTCTGTCTGAAATCGGGCAGGACCCCAATACAAAATTAAAGGAGAAAACTAGCCAGGGTGATTTCGTACTGCCTTTCACCCTAACTTTATTTTCGCTACCCACACCCCCACTAGGATTGCTGTGCCCATCTCTTCTTCACTGGTAAGGAGGCTTAGTCTGCATTCTCAGCCCATTTCTTTCTTGCCCACCATTGCTGGCACCATTCCTGAGAGCCAGCATTCCTTAGGGTAGTGGTGGTAAGGCTCTGAATTTTCAAGATGGAGGAAAAGGATGAGTAATGGCCCCCTTTCCCTCCAAACAATTCCCTCAGCAGGCTTCAGTCAACACCAACAAAAACTTTACTTCAAATTTTCATTAGGACTCTTCTGCCTCCTGTTTCGCCACCTCCTGTGGTTCAGCAATAGTTCCACTAATGTATCACCACAATTCTAGCCCTGGGAGTGGCAAGCTCCCTCTTGGTGGTAATCTCATTGGCAACCCATTCTGCATTCTGGAAACTCAAATTCAAGAAAATCAGTTCACATCACAGTGGGTTTGATGGGCTAGTTTAAAGTCTTGTCCCCTTAAAATGCAACTCAGGATAACCCGTCCTCCAATCATCCTTTACCATATGAGAATGCCAGAGCAGCTCAAATTGTGATTAGAAGCTCACTTGACAGACAGGTATTCTTTAAGCAGTGGTATGCATGTTCTCATCTCCCTTCATACTAATTTTGTAAAGGGCATTTTTCGACTGGCACTTCCTGTTCCAACATTTAAATAGTTAATAACCACACACAAGAACGTTATCAGCGGAACAGCATTTCACATTACCATTGAATTATGTCTGTCTCCTAAAATGAAAGTAGATGGCTGGAATTTTCACGCTCCGCCACCAAGTGCACAGAGTTTGGTGCTCAGCTGTATCTCCATTAACTGCAGCGGGACCAGAGAATCCTGCTCGCACGAATGGCCGGAAAAATCAGGCCATTGCCAAGGTAAAGCATTCAAAATGGAACATAGAAACAAGAGAAGGCCATTAAGCCCCTCAAATCTGCTCCAGCATGCAATGAGATTATAGTTGATCTGTATCTTATGCTCATGTACCCCATCTTGTCTCCTTAGCTAGCAAAAAGCTATTGATTGCAGATTTAAAATTATTAATCCAGCCAGCTTTGTGTGAGACAAGGTTCAACACTCCTACAACTCTTTGCATGAAGAAGTGTTTCCTAAATTGTCTGTCTGACATCTCCCTGTCCAATACTCCCCCGCCAGTATCTATCCCATGAATTCCTCTCAAAATTCTAAAACGTAAATCAAATCAAACCTTAATCAATATTCCAGGGAATGCAAAATCTAGTTTACGTAGATAATCTCTCCTCATAATCTAATCCTTAGAGCCTTGGTAACATTCTTTTGAATCTGCACTGTACTCATTAAAAATGAGCAAGATGATCTGCATATGGCTGTCTGAGGCCAAGATATGTCCACATTTTGTAACCAATCATTTATCAAACACACTTCTAATTGCTATTCAACAGTGTCTAATCATCTTGGGAACCTAGCTCCAATTTAGGCAAAGTTGAGTTGTTTCCTGTTTCTGACATATGCTAAAAGTTGTGAAAGATATGGGACTCCAGCGGTGTTAGCTATGTTCTACAGATGAATCCAAGAAAACTAAGCTCTATTTTAAGGATGTCCAAAAGTGCTTTTCAGTCAATTAATTATTTTATTAAGGGAAATGACTTCAAACGCAAAACAAAATGACAGCTACCAGGCACAAATATAACTGAAATAATATAAAAAGCTCATCTGTACTCCTTCAAATAGTGCCAAGGAGTCTTATACATTTTCAGAGATGTCGCATTGAAAAGACAACATCGCCGGCCATGCAGCACTCCTTCAGCCAGTTTCAGGAGAACTAGGACTGTATCATTCCCCTTCAAATAATTTTGTGATCAATTCATTTATTTTTGTATTTAATTTGTTTTGAAAGCTCAATTTATGTAAGCAAAAGAAGAGTGTGTCAGTAAAAGTCACGTAGTTGACTGTTCTGAGAAGAGGTTCATCTTTTTTTTAAAATTGCTGTATTTGCAACTATATAATGAGACACTTTGGGATTAAATCTGAATCCCTGTATGTATCATTTGAATTTCCCATATTCATTTAAATAACCTACTTTATCTTTTATTTATATATTTTTCTATGAAATTATCACCAAACTGTTTAGAATTCATGCAATGAAAGGAAAGGTTGCATTTTTGGCAGGTCCTTAAAGACAAAACCTAATGATAGCCTAAATGGGTCTCTGTTAGTTATCTAAAATTATGGTTCTTGGTTCCAAATACGTTTTTCACAAGGCTTATATAGTTTTAAAATGTGTTGAGCTTGAATGTCCTGTGTGCCACACTTCTAAATATCAGACTTTTGCAGTCAGACTTTTGCCATTATATTCTACTGTCACACTTTCTTTCTGTTAGCTTAAAGTACCCGGGGTATTGCAGCATTGTGCATGTGGTGCTGAAGTAGTAATTCAGAGTGGACATGAGTTAAATTTCCACCCTGGTAAGTAGATAGTGGAAAAGGACTGGCTTACACCCACGGCACGGTGGCACAGTGGTTAGCCCTGCTGCCTGATAGCACCAGGGAACCGGGTTAGATTCTGGCTTCGGGTGACCCTCTGTGTGGAGCTTGCATGTTCTCCCTTTGTCTACATGAGTTGCCTCTCACAGTCCAAAGATGCGCAGGTTAGGTGGATTGGCCATGCTAAATTTTCCTTAGCGTCTAAAGATATATAGAAACATAGAAAAACTACAGCACAAAACAGGCCCTTCAGCCCCACAAGTTGTGCTGAACATATCCCTACCTTTTAGGCCTACCGATAACCCTCCATCCTATTAAGTCCCATGTACTCATCCAGGAGTCTCTTAAAAGACCCTATTGAGTTTGCCTCCACCACCACTGACGGCAGCCGATTCCACTCGCCCACCACCCTCTGTGTGAAAAACTTCCCCCTAACATCTCCCCTGTACCTACCCCCCAGCACCTTAAACCTGTGTCCTCTCATAGCAGACATTTCCACCCTAGGAAAAAGCCTCTGAGAGTCCACCCGATCTATGCCTCTCAACATCTTATATACCTCTATTAGGTCTCCTCTCATCTTACGTCTCTCCAAGGAGAAAAGACCGAGCTCCCTCAGCCTATCCTCATAAGGCATGCCACTCAATCCAGGCAACACCCTTGTAAATCTCCTCTGCACCCTTTCAATCTTTTCCACATCCTCCCTGTAATGAGGCGACCAGAACTGAGCACAGTACTCCAAATGGGGTCTGACGAGGGTCTTATATAGCTGCATCATTATCCCCGGACTCCTAAACTCAATCCCTCGATTGATAAAGGCCAGCACACCATACGCCTTCTTAACCACCTCCTCCACCTGCGGGGCCGATTTTAGAGTCCTATGGAGACCCCAAGGTCCTTCTGATCCTCTACAGTACTAAGAGTCTTTCCCTTTATATTGTACTCCTTCAGGTGGAATGCCCTGCCTGCAGCAGTGGTGGACTCGTCAATGTTGAGAGCGTTCAAGTGGTTATTGGATAAACATATGGATGATATTGGAATAGTGTAGATTAGAGGGGCTTTAGATTGGTACCACTGGTCGGCGCAACATCGAGGGCCGAAGGGCCTGTACTGCGCTGAAATGTTCTATGTTCTATGTTCTATGTTCATCCCATTTGACCTGCCAAAATGGACCACTACGCATTTATCTGGGTTGAAGTCCATCTGCCACTTCTCCGCCCAGTCTTGCATCCTATCAATGTCCCTCTGTAACTTCTGACATCCCTCCAGATTATCCACAACCCCACCAACTTTCATGTCAGGTTAGGTGGATTAGCCATGGGAGATGTGTGGGATGATGTGGAGATGCCAACGTTGGACTGGGGTAAGCACAGTAAGTAGTCTCACAACACCAGGTTAAAGTCCAATAGGTTTAATTGGTAGCACAAGCTTTCGGAGTGTCACTTCTTCTTCAGGTGAATGAGGAGTTCTGTTCACAAACAGGGCACATATAGACACAAACTCAGTTTACAAGATAATGGTTGGAATGCGAGCCTTTACAGGTAATTAAGTCTTAAAGGTACAGACAATGTGAGTGGAGAGAGGGTTAAGCACAGGTTAAAGAGATGTGTATTGTCTCCAGCCAGGACAGTGTGGTGAACCATCGTTGGTTCCCACTAGTTGTACTGAGCCAGGGTCTGGCCAGTACTACAAGTATGTATATATGTTGCTGTTGGGGTTAGGGATGGGTTGTTCTACTTGTTGCTGTTGGGGTTAGGGTTGGGCTGTTACACCTTGTATTATAGTTATTGTGGTACATCCCAGTCGGGCTCCGCCTCCTGGGAGAGGTAGAAAGGTCTCTGCTCTGTCTGGGACCCCTCAGTCTGGGATCGTGTATATAATTAGTAGCTTCGTTGTTACAGCAAATAAAAGCCTTTATTTCCTGAGCATCTCAAGCCTCATGTGTGATAACGCGCATCAATTTTATTTGCTGTAAGTAAACTCTCGTCGGGAAAAAAAACGATATAGAGAGTATGGAGCAGATACTGAAGCCTGAACGCCTTACACTGGATCCACGTGCGGCGGGCGCCTCTAACACCTTCGACCACTGGTTGAAATGTTTTGAGGACGACCTGGCAGCCTCCACAGTGGTCACCACAGATGATGACAGACTCCGGGTCCTCCATGCGAGGGTAAGCGACACCGTCTACCTCGCGATCTGTGCGGCCACCGACTACACAAAGGCCCTCGAGCTTCTTAAGAAGCGTTATATTAAACCGCCCAACGAAATGCATGCTCGATACCTCTTAGCCACTCGACGACGGCAGTCCGGCGAAACGACGGAAGAATACGCGAACGAGCTCCTACAGCTAGCCAGGGGCTGTAACTGCAAAGCAGTGTCGGCAGATCAGAATATGAACGACCTCGCTCGAGATGCGTTTGTGGCGGGAATCGGATCATCTTACATCCGACTCAGACTACTGGAGAAAGGTAACCTTGACCTCACCAAGGCAATAGAGCTAGCGGATATGTTGGAGACGGCCTCCAAAAGCCTAGTATTGTATCCTGAAGACCACGTGGAGACAATTTGGCAGGAGCAGTCGCTGATCCCTCCTCGTCCCTCGGGTTCGAAAAGCTGCGTGATGGCGTGCTCACACTCGGGCCAGACGACGGCAGCAGCTCCGGGCGGCCCGCGGTGTTACTTCTGTGGGGGAGCGAAGCATACTCGGCAACGGTGTCCCGCTAAAGCTGTGTTGTGCTCCGCCTGCGGTAAGAAGGAGCACTATTCGAAAGTGTGCCGATCTAAATCTGCTTCTCGGAACAGCAGTGCAGCCTGCGATTCCTCGGAGCCCGGTTCTTCGTCGTCGGCATCGTCGAGGGTTTCGTCCACGTGCGAGGCCAGGACGACGCCATTACGGTCGACGGAGTCGGAGATGTGTGACCACCAGGGGTCGCTGAGTTTGGCGCCATCACCCACGTGCGACCTATGGGAGCGGCCATGTTGGTCGGCATCGACCACGAATGACCAGCAGGGGTCATCCTCGTCAATCTCAGCCGCCTGCAGTGGCGCTCATGAACCAACGGTGGCGTCGATCATCTTGGCCAGGCCAAGCCTCATAGACTTGACAAGTCTATGATGGACATTCAGGTAAACGACCACTTGATTTATTGTCTGTTTGACAGCGGGAGCACTGAGAGTTTTATCCACCCAGACGCTGTGAAGCGGTGTGGACTCCGGATTCAACCTGTCAAACAGACAATTTCTATGGCATCAAGGTCCCGGTCTGTCACCATGCTAGGGAGTTGCGTGGTAACTTTAACGGTGCAAGGCACAGTTTACGAGCGTTTCAAGCTCCTGGTGTTGCCGCACCTTTGCGCGCCAATACTTCTCAGACTAAACTTCATGGTCCACTTGAGGAGTGTAACCCTACAGTATGGTGGGCCACTCCCTTCGCTTTCAGTGGGAGAACAGCAGCCTCCAAATTGCCCAACGCCACTCGACGCTGAAGATTACCACACCCTCCCTGTTCCAGAATCTTGTGCCAGGCTGCAAGCCCATTGCGACTAAGAGTAGGCGTTACAGCGCTGAGGATCGGATCTTCATTCGATCTGAAGTTCAGCGGCTCCTCAAGGAAAGGATCATACAACCTAGCGCTAGTCCGTGGAGAGCGCAGGTCGTGGTGGTCAAGAGTGGGAACAAACCCCGGATGGTCATTGACTATAGTCAGACCATTAATAGATACACACAGCTGGATGCGTATCCCCTCCCGCGCATATCTGACATGGTCAATCAGATTGCGCAGTACTGGGTGTTCTCCACCATAGACCTCAAGTCTGCCTACCACCAACTCCCCATTCGCCCAGAGGACCGACAATACATGACTTTTGAGGTGGATGGTCGCTTGTATCACTTTCTCAGGGTTCCCTTTGGTGTCACCAATGGGGTCTCGGTCTTCCAGCGTGCTATGGACCGAATGGTGGACCAGAACGGGCTGCGGGCTACCTTCCCGTACCTGGATAACGTCACCATCTGCGGCCATGACCAGCAGGACCACGACACAAATCTCCTGAATTTCCTATGCACTGCATCTCGCCTGAACCTGACCTACAACAGGGAGAAGTGTGTGTTTCGTACGCGCCGTTTAGCCATCCTCGGATACGTGGAGGAAAACGGGGTCATTGGCCCTGATCCAGACCGTATGCGTCCCCTCTTTGAACTTCCCCTGCCCACTAGTGCAAAAGCACTGAGAAGATGCTTAGGCTTCTTCTCTTGTTATGCACAGTGGGTTCCCAATTACGCGGACAAAGCCCGTCCACTCATCAAGTCCACTACTTTTTCCCTAACACCAGAGGCCCGATTGGCCTTTGATAAGCTAAAAGCCGACATCGCGAAAGCTACGATGCACGCTGTTGATGAGTCCATCCCCTTTCAGGTGGAGAGCGATGCATCTGATTTCGCCCTGGTCGCCACACTTAACCAGGCGGGCAGGCCCGTCGCCTTTTTTTCCCGCACCCTCCAAAGCCCCGAAATTCGGCATTCAGCGGTGGAAAAGGAGGCCCAGGCCATTGTGGAGGCCGTCAGGCACTGGCGCCATTACTTGGCGGGAAAACGGTTCACCCTGATCACGGACCAGCGGTCCGTGGCGTTCATGTTTAATAACACGCTGAGGGGCAAGATCAAGAACGACAAGATCTTGCGGTGGAGAATTGAACTCTCCACCTATAACTATGACATCATGTATCGTCCAGGGAAACTCAATGAGCCCTCGGATGCCCTCTCGCGTGGAACATGCGCTAGTATACAGGAGGACCGTTTGCAGGCTCTCCATAATGACCTATGCCATCCTGGGGTCACTCAGCTCTACCACTTTATAAAAGCCCGAAATCTGCCCTACTCGGTGGAGGATGTCAGGTCCATAACAAGAAGCTGTCGGGTATGCGCGGAATGCAAACCGCACTTTTACCGACCTGACCGGGCACAATTAGTCAAGGCCACTCGTCCCTTCGAAAGACTGAGTGTCGATTTTAAGGGCCCCCTTCCCTCAACAGATCGGAATGTGTACTTCCTCAACATCATTGATGAGTACTCGAGATTCCCTTTTGTTATTCCCTGCTCTGATACATCCGCTGCCACGGTTATCAAGGCATTCCGTGATCTTTTTACCCTGTTCGGGTACCCCAGCTACATTCACAGCGACAGGGGCTCGTCGTTCATGAGCGATGACTTGAGGCAATACCTGCTCTCATACGGGATTGCCTCTAGTAGAACCACGAGCTACAACCCTGGGGGTAACGGACAGGTGGAACGTGAGAATGCTACAGTCTGGAAGGCTGTCTTACTGGCGTTGAAGTCAAAAAGCCTTCCAGTCTCCCGTTGGCAAGAGGTGCTCCCTGATGCGCTCCATTCCATACGCTCACTCCTGTGTACGGCAACCAATGCTACTCCCCATGAGAGGCTGTTTTCATTCCCTCGGAAGTCTTCCTCTGGGACCTCATTACCGTCTTGGTTGACGTACTCTGGACCTGTCCTCCTGCGGCGACATGTAAGGGCCCGCAAGTCCGACCCGTTGGTCGAACAGGTCCATCTCCTCCACGCCAACCCTCAGTATGCCTATGTGGCATACCCTGACGGGCGAGAGGACACGGTCTCGATCCGAGACCTAGCGCCAGCAGGGGACGTAGAAACCCCTGTCGCTCCCATACCCCCTGTTACAAACCCCATAACTCTTGTTTCCCCTCCGGACACGGCGCGGGCAGCATCGGGACCATTACTTAACCCTTTTACTCCCGTGTACGGCTTGCCTGAGTCCAGAGGATGGTCGCCACTTCAGGGCGTGTCGGAACTCCATGGATTACCATCACCTCGGGGTCAACCGGCCCGTGAGACTGTGGAGGAACAGTTGGACATCGCCTTGGGGAGAACGCCACCGCGAGTGCCTACTCCGGTGTCATCGCCGGTATTGAGGAGGTCACAACGACGGTGCAATCCCCCTGACCGTCTGAACTTATAGACTGATGACAAATTATTCTGTTTTTTTGTACCCCGCCGGCCTTTGTCTTCAAAGGAGGGGTGAATGTGGTGAACCATCGTTGGTTCCCACTAGTTGTACTGAGCCAGGGTCTGGCCAGTACTACAAGTATGTATATATGTTGCTGTTGGGGTTAGGGATGGGTTGTTCTACTTGTTGCTGTTGGGGTTAGGGTTGGGCTGTTACACCTTGTATTATAGTTATTGTGGTACATCCCAGTCGGGCTCCGCCTCCTGGGAGAGGTATAAAGGTCTCTGCTCTGTCTGGGACCCCTCAGTCTGGGATCGTGTATATAATTAGTAGCTTCGTTGTTACAGCAAATAAAAGCCTTTATTTCCTGAGCATCTCAAGCCTCGTGTGTGATAACGCGCATCAGACAGTTAGTGAGATTTTGCAAGCCCAGGCAAGTCGTGGGGGTTACAGATAGTGTGACATGAACCCAAGGTCCTGGTTGAGGCCGTCCTCATTTATGTGGAAGTTGGCTATCAGTTTCTGCTTAGCGATTCTGCGTTGTCGTGTGTCGTGAAGGCCAACTTGGAGAACGCTTACCCGAAGATCAGAGGCTGAATGCCCGTGACTGCTGAAGTGATCCCCGACAGGAAGAGATCACTCCTGCAATGTGTGGGATTACAGGGATGGTGTGGGGGAGGGGATGCTCTGTTTCTTTGTTTTTTTTATTGGGATGCCCATAAAAACTAAGTTGATCACCTCCCCTCCTGCCCAACATTGTGACATTATGGGACTTCCCCCTTAACCTTTTTTAAAATCAGCCGCTAACAATACATCCCCTTTTTTTCTCACCTTCTGTCCAACTCTGCCAAAACATGAGAGAATTGCACCTCGTGAAGCTGTCAGCTGTTACCAATGGATGATTTCTTTGAGCGGGCAGCCGCTTTAAATTCTTTGGCACTGCCATGTACATGTGGCGTTTTAAAGGGGTACATTGCCTGCCACCCTAATTAGTCTGGCCTTTATGTGAGGGTATCCCCACACCACATGATTGCCTTTTCATTCCCTCAGACTAACTAGGGATGGATAATACGTTCTACAGTGTTGCCACATTCCAAAACCATAAAAATGAATTAGAATCACTCTCAACAAGAGTGGTTCATTTGCATCATACTGAGCTGGCCAGGCTCCAAAGGACATAGCTGTTAGACTGGACCTGTTGAAGGTGTTGAAGGAACCAACAAGAGGGAATAACCAACTGGACCTCATTCTCAACACGCGTATCTGTCAAATATGCATCTGTCCATGACAATATAGGTAGGAATCCTTGTGGAATGAAGTCCTGTCTTCACACTGGACATACCCTGTGTTATGTTTTGTGGCACAACTACTGTGGGATAAATGGGATAAATTCAGGCTCAAAACTGGGCATCTATGAGGCACAATGGACCATCAGCAGCAGCAAAATTCTATTCAGCCACAATCTGTAACCTCATGGTCTGACATATCTTCCACTCTACCATTACCATCAGGCCAAGAAACCAACCCAGAGTCAATGAAGAGTGCAGGAGGGCAAGCCAGGAGCAGCGCTAGACATGCCTAAATCTGAAGTGTCAACCTGGTGAAGCTACATCATGCGACAGACAAAGCTAAGCAACCCCATAACCAAAGAATCAGATCAAAGCTGTTCAGTCCTGTCACATCCAGTCGTGAATGGTGCTGGACAACTAAACAACTAATAGGAGGAGGAGGCTCCACAAATACCCCCATCCTGAATGATGGGGGAGACCAGCACATCAGTGCCAAAGGCAAGGCTGAAGCATTTTCAATCACCTTCAGCCAGAAGTGCTGAATGGATTGTCCAGCTTGGCCTGCTTCAGAAGTCCAGAGTATCAGAGATGCCAATTTTCAACCAATTCGATTCACTTCACAGGAAATCGAGGAATGGCTGAAGGTGCTGACTACTGAAAAGGCTCAGGGGCCTGACCACAACCTGACAATAGTACTGAAGACTTGCACATCAGAACTAGCCACATCCCCAGTGAAGCTGTTCCAGTACAGCTGTAACATTGGCAACTACCCGACTATCCAACAACATTCTAGAAACTCAATACGATCCAGGAAAAAGCAGTTGCTTGATCAGCATCCCATCAATCAACTTGAAACATTCAGTGCCTCCACCATCGATACATAACGGCAGCAATGTGTGCCATATCCAATATGGACTGGAGGAATTCACCAAGTCACCTTCACAACACCTTCTGAACACACAACCTCTACAGACTGAAAGGACCAATGGCAATAAAGGCAATGGGAGGGGAGACATGGTGGTATTGTCACTGAACTAGTAATCCAGTGACCCAGGGAAATCCTCATGGCAGATGGTGGAATTTTAATTCAATAAAAATCTGCACTATACAGACAGAACCACATGGACTGCAGCGGTTCATGAAGACAGTTCACCGCCATCATTTAAATGGCAATTAATGCTGGCCTAGCTGGTTACACCTAAATGTCATGAAAGGATGGGGAAAAAAATTTAAGAGGCGAGGGGCAAACCAAAAGTAGGGAATCATAGAATCCCTCCAGTGTGGAAGGAGGCCATTCGGCCCATCAAGTCTGCACCAATTACAATCCCACCCAGGCCCTATTGCTGCAACCGCACATACTTACTCTGCCAATCCCCTGACACTAGGGTCAATTTAGCATGGCCAATACACCTAACCCGCACACCTTTGGACTGTGGGAGGAAACCGGAGCACCCAGAGGAAACCCACACAGACATGGGGAGGACATGCAAATTCCACACAGACTGACCCAAGCCAGGAATCGAACCCAGGTCCCTAGAGCTGTGAGGCAGCAGTGCTAACCACTGTGCCACAATGCCAGAAGGAGCTAGAAAACTGCCAATGTGGAACTACTAAGGATTGTTAAAAATCAAACATCCTTATTGACCACACAGAGAAAAAAACTGAAAAAGAAATTTGACCATCAATTGATCAAGGTAATAGATATTTATCCTGTCCAAGTAGGGTTATTTTTAAAAAAGTATCAGGAAATTAATTTTACTAATAACATGATGTATTAAAGAAACTGAACTGGACCAGTCATATAAATACTGTGGCTACCAGAGCAGGTCACAGGCTAGGAATCCTGCAGCGAGTACTCATCTCCTGACTCCCCAAAACTGATGCACCCTAATAGCACTGTGGGTGTACCTACACCTCAGGAACTGCAGTGGTCCAGGAAGGCAGCTCTCCACCCTCTTCTGAAGGACAAATAGGAATGGGCAATAAATGCTAATCTAGCCAGCAATGTCCACATCCCATAACTTAATTTTTTAAATTGCACTAATTATCAGACATTTAATAAAGTTTTTGTTTGAAGGACTAAATCCTGGTCTCTCCAAAAAGATTAACGATGGAGTTGATGTCACAGATTTTACTCTTTTGGAATTATTTGATTTGATTTGATTTATTATTGTCACATGTACTGGTTTACAGTGAAAAGTATTGTTTCTTGCGCACTATACAGACAAAGCATACCGTTCATAGAGTGCATAGGGGAGAAGGAAAGGAGGGGGAGCAGAATATAGTGTTCCAGTCACAGCTAGGGTATAGAGAAAGATCAACTTAATATAAGGGAGGTCCATTCAAATGTCTGATGACAGCAGGGAAGAAGCTGTTCTTGAGTTGGTTGGTACATGACCTCAGAATTTTGTATCTTTTTCCCGATGGAAGAAGATGGCAGAGAGTATGTCCAGGGTGCATGGGGTCCTTGATAATACTGGCTGCTTTTCTGAGGCAGCGGGAAGTGTAGATGAAGTCATTAGATGGGAGGCTGATTTGCGTGATGGATTGGGCTATGTTCATTCATCATAACCAGCTGGGTGTAGCATAGAGAGAATTAGCATTGGATTGCACACCCAGTGCTGAGTACACCCACTTTTACATCCATGAGTTGGCCAGGCAACTCTTTACATGTAGGCATGAAAGAGAAAAATCTTCACTGATAAGTTTCCCTGGAATAGTAAGTTTTCCTGGTTATATAAGCTGAACACAGATTCACATAGTCCGAACATCAGCAATGTGCACGATTTTCCAGGATGCACCAGCAACATTTAGTTCACCCAATATATCGAATGCCTCTCTTCAGTTGCTAAGATATCATTTCATTCAATATTAATTGAAGAAGAGTTTGAAAACAAATTTATAATGCTTCAATTGACTAAAAGGCTTTGTATTTGGTTGATATGTGTGTGTGTGTGCGTGTGAGTGTGCGCGTGCGCGCACGTGTCTCCACGAGGGACAGGAAGAGAGAAAGTCAGACAATGGCCGGAATTCTCCCATCCTGCCCACCATTGGAATTTTAGCGGGCGGGTTGTGGACAATGCGAAACCCCATTGGCAGGCGGGTGGGAATTTCCGGCTTTTAGACCAGCACAGCCGGGGAATTCCACTGCACATGATGGTTAGTGGAGTGGTGAAAAAGGCATATGGGACACTTGCCTTTATCAATTGAGGCACAGATTAAAAGCAGGGAAGTCATGTTGGAGTTGTATAGAACTTTGGTGAGGCCACAATTGGAGTACTATGTGCAGTTCTGGTCGCCACATTATATGAAGGATGTGATTGCACTGGAGGGGGTGCAGAGGAGATTCTGCAGGATGCTGCCTGGGGTGGAACATTTAAGTTATGAAGAGCAGTTGCATAGGCTTGGGTTGTTTTCGTTGGAGCAGAGAAGATTGAGGGGGAACCTGATCGAGGTGTAAAGGATTATGAGAGACATGGACGGAGTGGATAAGGAGCAGCTTATCCCCTTAGTTGAAGGGTCAGTCACGAGGGCACATAGGTTCAAGGTGAGGGGCAGGAGGTTTAGGGGGGATGTGAGGAAGATCTTTTTTACCCAGAGGGTGGTGATGGTCTGGAATGTGCTGCCTGGTGGAGGGTGATAGAGTAAGAAGTCTCACAACACCAGGTTAAAGTCCAACAGGTAAAGTCCAACAGGAGGGTGATAGAGGCAGATTGCCGCACATCCTTTAAAAGGTATCGGGATGAGCACTTGGCATATCATATCATTCAGGGCTATGGGCCAAGTGCTGGCAGATGGGATTAGGTGGGAGTTCAAGTGTTTCTAATGTGTCTGTGTGGACTTGATGGGCCAAAGGGCCTCTTCTGCGTTGTATGATTCTATGAGGTACCAGGAACAAAATACTGAATTTAGTATTTACAAAGACCTTTTAGAAACTGACAGACCATTGATGCTTGACCTGAACCCTCCTCACCACTCCCTAAAGTACCAGCAGGCTCACTCTTTCCTTACTGCTAGATTCTACCAGTGTATTCAACCACACATTTCTCCTCTGGCTTAGTCAAGTCAAAGGATTCCCCCTCCACAGTGATGAAAGACCAAACAATTCTCATTCTCAAAGCCAGGATCATTCTCACCTGCATTGGCCATTGCTAATACTCCAGGTCTACACCCAGTCTGGGAGTTTATACCTGATCTCAGATAAAGGTTTCAGATAAAGCTCAGCACAACATCGTGGGCTGAAGGGCCTGTTCTGTGCTGTACTGTTCTATGTTCTATGATCTGTGTGACAAACCCCCCACCCCAACCCCCACCTCACTTCCTACCCCACCTTCCAACTGAGTCCTGTCCTGAGTTCTCCAGCATCTGCTTTCTGCTCCAGTGCTCCATTCTCCACTCTCCACCAGAACAATTGACACTTTCCTATCCATAACCTTCTCATGCTTAACTCCCAATGCTGAACTATGGCTCCAGAGAGCATTTTTTTAAGGCAAAGTCCCACAGCAATTTCTGAAATAAAATGAGGGTTTATGATGAAAATGCTTGAAACTGCTCCTTCAATACCTTCTGGACTCCAGCTTTGTACTTCACACTCCTATACCTTAAGACCAAACTTGTTCCCCAGTCTTAAGGGCGGTTCTGTGGTACAGTAGTTAGTACTGCTGCCTCACAACGCCAGGGACCCAGGTTCGATTCCTGGCTTGGGTCACCGTCGTATGCCAACTTTTATATTCTATGCCCCGTCCAATAAAGGCAAGCGTGCCATATGCCTTCTTCACCACCCTCTCCACCTGTGCTGCCACCTTTAAGGATCTGTGGACTTGTACACCCAGGTCCCTTTGTGTGTCTATACTCCTGATGGTTCTGCCATTTATTGTATAGCTCCCCCTTACATTAGATCTACCGAAATGCATCACTTCGCATTTATCTGGATTAAATTCCATCTGCCATTTCTCCGCCCAATGTTCCAGCCTATCTATATCCTGCTATATTCTCTGACAATGTTCATCACTATCCGCAACTCCAGCAATCTTCGTGTCGTCCGCAAACTTACTGATCACACCAGCTACATCTTCCTCCAAATCATTTATATATATCACAAACAGCAGAGGTCCCAGCACAGAGCCCTGCGGAACACCACTCGTCACAGACCTCCAACCGGAAAAAGACCCCTCCACTGCTACCCTCTGTCTTCTATGGCTAAGCCAGTTCTCCACCCATCTAGCTAGCTCACCTTTTATCCCGTGAGATTTAACCTTTTGCACCAGCCTGCCATGAGGGACCTTGTCAAACACTTTACTAAAATCCATATAGACTACATCCACGGCCCTTCCCTCATCAATCGTTTTTGTCACCTCCTCAAAGAACTCAACCAAATTTGTGAGGCATGACCACAGTCTGAAAAACGTGCTGGTTAGGTGCATTGGCCATGCTAAATTCTCCCTCAGTGTACCCGAACAGGCACTGGAGTGTATCACCGTAGGATAATAGGCTATAGCAATGAGAATATTGGATATTGAACTAAGAAGCATTGACCTCTGGGCAAATTTAGACATCTGGTGTCAAATTGTTAGATCCAGAGATAACAACTTGTATTCATATAACACCTCTGAAGTAATCAAATGCTCCAAAGTGCTTCACAGGATCATTAAAATGCAGAAGTTGAAACTGAGCTGCATTAAATTTAGATATTAGGGCAGATGGCCAAAAACTTGGTCAAAGAGACAAGTTTTAAAGGGGTATCTCAAAAGGTTGAAAGCCAGTTAGAGAGGGGTAGAGGTTTAAGGACAGAATTCCAGAGCTTGGGGCATTAGCAGCTGAAGACATGGCACCAATAGTGGAGTAATTGAAATCAGGGATGTTTCAAGAGGCCATAATTAGAGGAGTTCAGATATCTTGGAGAGTTGTGGGATTGGAGGAAATTACAGGGCTAGGAAGGGACGAGATCATGAATAGATTTGAAAACAGAGGTGAGCATTTTGAAATGCAAGCACTGACCTACCCGCATAAGGCAATGAGCAGAGGGACACAGGTGAAGAATCCACTTCCTCTTCTAGTTAGAGAGAGACTAGACTGTTTGGTAGTGAAGGAAAGTTGATTTATTCAGTATTTAAGACGGGATCTACATGAATATTGATACAAAAGTCCTCATCAGGGAAGTGAGTGCATATTTGAATAGCAAGATGCAACTTTGAAAATGCAGTGACGAGGAGCCAAGAAAATCCATCAGCTTTCAAGCAAGTTAGGACGGCACGGTGGCACAGTGGTTAGCACTGCTGCCTCACAGTGAAAGGGACCCAGGTTTGATTCCCGGTTTGGGTGACTGTGCAGAGTCTGCACATTCTCCCTGTGTCTGCGTGGATTTCCTGCGGATGTTCCGGTTTCCTCCCACAGTCCAAAGCTGTGCAGGTTAGATGGATTGATCATGCTAAATTGCCCCTTAGAGTCAGGGGGGCTAGCTAGGGTAAATGCATGGGGTTATGGGGATAGGGCCTGGGTGGGATTGTGGTTGGTGCGTTCTCGAAGGGCCGAATGGCCTCCTTCTGCACTGTAGGATTCTATTATTCTATGATCAATGGAGAAATGACCCCTTTATCAAAATTGCGAGATTACAGGCAAAGTCATTTGACTGATGGCTGCTCCAGTGATCCACATGCACTCAGTCACTAATGTGCCAATTCTTGCTCTGGAATGGGTAGGCCCGAGACAGACCCGATATTGAACCTCATTGGTATGAGAACGGTGAGTTGCAAACACTTGCTGGGTGCCCCAAACAACTCATCAGAAAAATCAATTTCAAGTTTCGGCCACTGTGTCACCAGGCAGACCAATTCTAGAAGAGCAGTCTGTTTCAGGCGCAGTCCTATATGTCACTTTTCCTGCCTTTGCCAGCATAGCAGCAGTGGATTTCCTCATGGATTGTCTTTATATCTCCCATGCACTAAATTGGAATGTTCGGCTCCCATTTTACACCTGGGAAACATGCAAAATGTCAATCAGTGTCTTGGCCCAAAATACCCATGATGCCCCCAGCACTGTGAATCTCGATGCCACTAGATTGGTACACGGACTGAAATTGTAAGTTTTTAGCTGGTGGTTAGAATTAATAAACCAGCATTTCAGGCCATAGCAACATTACCCACTTCTTCTTCCTGAAGGAAGGTCTGACCCACAGCACTACAAGCGGATTTTCACAGTAACTTCATTTCAGTGTTAATATGTCATATGTGACACTAATAAATAAACTTTAAAAACTCCACCAGGGAGGCAGATACCGAATCCACCTCATCGAGTACGGGAATCGAACCCCATGCTATTGGCACCAATCTGATCCAACCAGTTGTCCAGCCAACTGAACCAACCAGCCTCCCAATGAGTCAGATTGCTGTGACAATATAACACTTTTACAAGCAGGTTGTAGCTATGGATAGTGATGGTAGAGGCTTCAATTTTTTTCTATCACATGGCTGACCATGGGGTAGCACAGTGGTTAGCACTGCTGCCTCACAGCGCCAGGAACCCGGGTTCGATTCCAGCCTCGGGTCAATGCCTGTGTAGAGTTTGTACATTATCCCTGTGTCTGCGTGGGTTTCCTCCGGGTGCTCCGGTTTCCTCCCACACTCCAAAGATGTGCAGGTTAGGTTGATTGGCCGTGCTAAATTGACCCTCGTGTCAGGGGGATTAGCAGGGTAAATATGTGGAGTTACGGGAATAGGGCCTGGGTGGGATTGTGGTCGATGCAGACTCAATGGGCTGAATGACCTCCTTCTGCACTGCGAGGATTCTATGACCAGGAATCTCTCCTGCACTTACTACCTGCCGTTGCTATATGTTATTAAGATTTACAAGTTGATACCTGTTTTGGTCACGTTATGAACGGAACTTCCTTACCCATCAAGTCCTGGAGTGGGACTTGAACCTGGAGCTTATGGCTCAGAGGTGAAAATGTTGTGCTGCAAGATCTCCCTTAGAAATTATTTTATGCTCCAAGGCAGCTGAAACAACCTATGATTCTAATCCTGAATTAGGAATGTGACAGAATCCAAATCGAATGCACAAGCAATGTGTCATTCAGCACTGAAAACCAATTGTTGATGCATTGAGTGAGTCCCTTATGTATCCTGGAATTCATTCAGGGAAGTTTCTTACAGTTTAATCTATTGCACTGAGCATCCTGTAAAAATCTAAAATGGATGTAATTGCTTTTTGAGTTGCTTTTGCTCCTCTGAGGTCAAGCAGAAGAAAAACTGATGATCAGCCTGACTGATCAATGTAACCATGACTTGACTAATGGTGTTACACCTGACAGACTAGCTGATGCTTGCAAAATCCCCAGTGAGTGCCTATAACAAGCCAGTGGCTGAAAAGTTGGGTACTGTGGTCACTTTCAAAGAAACTAACGCAAGAGTAGCAATGACAAACTCACCTTCTCAATGTTGTTGCAAATAAATCCTCGTATAAATCAAGCACAGCTCCTTGTCTGTGCAAAAATGTCCTCCAGGTTCTCTTTCAGTTCAGAGCAACAATTGATCTTCTGGGTCTATATATTATATCAGAGTACGTGCAACATTTCCTTGCAGTGAATCCACTGCTGCCTCCGTTCCTGGGCTTGAGATTCTCCTTTAAGTTTAATTAGAATCAGTTTTTTTTAAGCGAGTGTTAATTGCTTCTCTGTCCCAAACAAATAGTTAGAGAGAGGCAATGCAACAACATGTGAAACATTAATGTGAAATTGTCAAAATAGTATTATGCTGTCACAGCCCGTTTTGCCCAGTTGATAAATCCTCCCTGTGTTTTGAATACAGATTGATCCATAATCCTTTACTTGAACTTTTCCATGTGTTCATGGTAAAGCATATCTCGTAGCCGTAATGAAGTGTTAAGGAACAATAAATACATATCTTTATTTGCATGTAATTTTCTCTGTGTAACTGGTTAGCACCATAATCGATTGACACCTTAACAGTTCAGAAGAAAGAAAGAATATAGCCTCTTAACCAGTGGCCGTTGAAGCCACTTAATAATGTTTCAGTCACCTGTACTCGTGGTGTTTATATTGAATAATGCCTTGGCAATCATATGACATCAATCTGGAGCTATAAAGTGTATTGATACTACTCCCATACATACAGTGCCCTTCAGAAAACAGATTTAAAAATCCACATTAGGCACCAATTTCATGAATTACTAAGAGCTAACAATGTCTTTGTTTGCTTTACTTTGTGTACAGTATTTTAACCCAACAAAATTATCAAATAGGAAGATTATACAATGGAGTAATGCTAGTCACATGG
This sequence comes from Mustelus asterias, assembly GCF_964213995.1. Lineage (NCBI taxonomy): Eukaryota > Metazoa > Chordata > Chondrichthyes > Carcharhiniformes > Triakidae > Mustelus > Mustelus asterias. The sequence goes on along the minus strand of NC_135809.1, from coordinate 30,183,038 downwards.
CATTATAATTTTGGTTAAATTTTCTTCATATAGATTTCACATATTACTTTACATAAACTAAGGTGCAATGATCCTTGCTAATTTAACATGAACCTATCGAAGTGACATTGATCTATTGTGAAGTTACTAGGTAAGATTACTGTTATTTTTTCCATTGCATTTAAATCGCCCCAAAATGAGTTTTATGCTTTGGAAAGTTGGTCATCTGTATTGATTAGAGCAAAGTTTCATAAATCCCACTGGGTGAGAAAGGCAAATGCAAAAGGCAAATCTTCCCCTTTAAGAGAACTGGTCATGAAATGTTGGGATTTATTTTACCAGCAGGAGTGACATTTGTGCCAAACTCCTTTCTCCTCTACCAAAATTACATCATGTAATAATGGAATTTGAAAAATTGGCCAGGATGTTATGGTATCCAAGAGAGTGCGCTGGCAGATCGGTCGGGGTTGGGGTGGAGGAGTGGTGAAGAATTGGGTGGAATGGAATGGCATGTCCATCGCCTTCTTGCCATCACTATCAGTGGAGAAGGTAACAGAAGGACCTTGTACCTGAGGCTGATTGAGGTCCTTTAAATGGCCACTTAGGACCTTTTCCCACTGCTCATTTGCAATGTGATCAGACCACCCGTCCTTGTGGCCTAGGAGGAGAGACCCTCTTGATCCACCATCCCATATCACCAAATCCCTGCCCTAATGAATGGCACTGCCCTCCCACACACCAGGGCCTACCTGAAAGTCCCCGACCAGCATCGGTTCCAGGGCCTCCTCCATTGCGGCTGCTGATGCCTGATTGCGGTCCCAGCAGTGACCACTGCTCCCTGTAGAGATGCTGGGACTGAAGACCTTCTGGCCATCCAATTGGCTGACAGCTCTTGGGGCAGGACCTCATCTCTTAAAGGGACAGGAGCCCCCACAGCAGGTAGTTAATTGCCTGCTTCATATAATATCGTGTTGGATCTCCCGCAACTGGCAGATGTGGGGTGGATGATTAATGTCTTACAGACAGGACCATTACCATAGCTTGGTACCCTTTAAAATTCCAACCGTGGTGTCAGACGTATAAAAGCTACATATTACTCTGCCTGTTATTATCCCTCAGCTTACACATTGTAAGTTCTAGTTGAAGGTATCGTCAAAAGTTAACGAAAGCTCTATATCATCTGAACATGGATAGTTATGATGGTTTCATTATGGTTTGGCATAACTGTGTAGTTCCAGGAGAACACTATGGGCGGGATTTTATGGCCTCGCTCATCCCAAAACCGTAAAATCCCACTCGAGGTCAATGGGCCTTTCCATGGTCCGCCCCTCACCTGCTCCAATTCCTGTGGCGGACTGGATGGTAAAATTCTAGTCTTTAGTTTTATTTTATCATGTTATAGTCACTGAATGGACGGAATTCTCCTGCCTCGCCCGCGGCTGGGATTCTCCGGTCCCGCTGCTGTGAACGGAGATTTGGCTGAGCGCCATATTCCCTGTTCTCGCTGGCAGCAGTGGCTATCGGAGAACTCTGGCCAACGTCTTTACTTCATGTCTTGTAGCTGTCAACCAAGCTCAATCTTGGAGGTAATTATTTTCATCTTGTAACTCTGGGCGGAGCAGGGATATGTGCAGTACTCGCCAATGGCTCCCTGTTCCAAGTAATCACATTGCAGTAATTACACACCATTGTCTTCTGTTGTATTACTTTGTTATTCTTTGACGTAATATTCCGAAGAGTCTGGAAATAAAAGCAGCTCGTTATTACCGCACCAATTTGATCGTTTATTCGGGCATAACAGAAATGATGAGAGCCGAGATGTGCATCTGGCAGAAGGATAGGAGCATGCAGCCGTGCAAAATCTCCTTAACCAAATTTCCTAGCTCAGTTTTAGTGAGAGTCAGTGTGGCTGGCAGCTCTCCTTCACCAAAGAGACTTTGACAGAGTTGTTTGTTGTAACATCAGGACATATTGTTTAGAAAGGTCACTGTGGTGCTGAATTTCTATGCTTTCAGAACATTCCAGGCACAAACTGATGACATTAGCAACATCACTCAATTTGATGGGCACTGCTGCATAAGGTAAAGAGGATGCAGAAGTCCTTTCCAAAAAACACGATCAATTTATCACCTTTGCAGTGGATGAAACTAAATAAGAGGAAAGTGCTGAACTTTCTAATCATTTCTTGCTTTATCTGCTCACATGAACTTATAAAAAATGTATTCTTTCATGGGATGTGGAAATCACTAACAAAGCCAGCATTTGTTGCCCATCCTTAATTGTCATGGAATCATCGTAGAATCTCTACAGTGCAGAAGAAGGCCATTTGGCCCATTGAGCCTGCACTGACAACAATCCCACCTAGGCCCTATCCCTCATGTATTTACTTTTCTAATCCCTAACATTGAGGGGCAATTTAGCATGGCCAATCCACCTAACCCGCACATCTTTGGAGTGTGGGAGGAAATTGGAGCACCCGGAGGAAACCCACGGAGGCACAGAGAGAATGTGCAAACTCCACACAGACAGTCACCCAAGGCCAGAATTTAACCCTGGTCCCTGGCTCTGTGAGGCAACGGTGCTAAACACTGTGCCACCGTTCTGCCCTTGTCCTTGAACTGAGGCCATTTCTGAGGGCAGTTAAGCTGAGGGTCTAGAATGACATGTAAGCCAGACCTCATTAATGGACTAGATGGGTTTTTACAACAACCGACGATAGTGTTCATGTTCGCCATTATTCAATTCCAGATTTCATTCATTGGATTTGAATTCCACCAAATGCAGTGGTGGGATTTGAACCTGCACCCCCAGAACACTAGCTTGGGCCTCAGTTGACATTACCACTATCTCTCCCATGTTATTAGCAAAGGTAATAATGCTTGACACCATGCTCTATATCATTCACAAATGTTTAAATACTAGGAGCAAAAATGTGGGAAAGCATTAAGGACAGAACTGAAATGGTGACGATGATGAAAAATTGAATTTTATAGAGCCTAAGGAAACAGTTGCTGATGGTGCAGCAAAAACTACATTTATTAACAAAATTATACAGAAGATACAGTGAAGAAAAATACTACATAGCACCAGACAAACCTTCTCTACAGGGTGCAGACAAGGCTTAGACAATCTGCGAAGAGGAAAGTAAAACTAAAAGGAGTACCTCCAAATAACACCTTGTATACAGCAAAGTACAGCAGCCAATAACTCAAACGTCTTAAAGACAGAGAAAGTTATGACTAACTTCTCCTGGATGAAGAAAATTTCTAATTCTGTGAGGAGGCTAAACAAATGAGAAACATGTCTCAGCAAGCAAAATCACACTGTCCCAAACACTTTCCCTTAATGGGGACATTTTTGAAGGTGCACTTAAAATGTATTTATTAGTGCCACCAGTCGGTTTACCCTAACGCTACAACGAAGTTACTGTGAAAATCCCCTAGTTGCCACACTCTGGCGCCTGTTTGGGTACACTGAGGCAGAATTTAGCATGGCCAATGCACCTAACCAGCACGTCTTTCGGACTGTGGGAGGTAACCAGCGCACCCGGAGGAAACCCACACAGACACAGGGAGAATGTGTAGACTCCGCACAGTGACCCAAGTCGGGAATTGAACACAGGTCCCTGGCCACAGGTCCCTGGCGCTGTGAGGTAGGGCTAATCTTTTATCACCGTTCCACTCCTGAACCTATCTATCCACGTGGAAAAATACTGTATTTATGACCTGCTTCTCCTCCTCCCCCAGGATATCTTCTACTTCATATCTCTACAAACAACTGAAAGCCAATTCAGTAGCACCAGGCACAAAGGCAGCTCTAAATGTTAACTGGAAGACACAATGTATAGATATCAGGAACAGGAAACAAAAGATGCGTTTTTAAATAATTCGTAACAACTTTAATGCCATCAGCCACTTAGAAAACCAAATCAGATTTCCACTCAGACTATATAACAGGCAAAGTTATATGACTTGAAATATTCAGTAATTGTTGGGCTAGCTAATAACACAAATTTAGGACAGCACAAAAAATTTGGTCTGAAATTATTGTCTGAACTGCACTCAAGTGAGAGAAAAATGGTCATATTAGGAAATTTTTAAGCCAAGTTTCTTTAAAAAGTAAATGTCAATCACATTACTTTATACAAAGACAATAGGCTATGAGGTCAATTTTCTGTAAAGTTTTCACTCCTAGGCACTTTAAAAAAAAACTCTTTTATGAAAAAGGCATTTTGCTAGTATTGTTGTTACTGTTCACTGTTAAACATTTTGAGGACTTGCAATATTGATTTATTCTTGATTAATATCACAAAACAAGGTTATAATTGTTTTGGTTTATTCCGAGAATGTTATGAATTATAAAACATTACATGTCGTGAAAATGTGATTAATTCTACCTTTTAATATTGGTAGAAATGTAGGTGATCATTTTGTTAATGCGGGAAACAAACAACGTACGCATTCTGAAAAACAACGGCTATTTCAGTACTCAAATGGTTAACAATTCCAAAAACCAATTCAGTTCTTCATAAAATGCAATCATTGCCTTTCCTTACATCATTCAATAAAATGCTAACACCCAGCATCACTCCTTTTTGACGGAATCAGTGTTTGTCTCTCCTTCACAATACAACCAATACAATGAAATCAGGTAAAGTGCAAAACACCCTATAAAGTCGTAATGATAAACAGTAACTAGAAACACAATGAACGAAATAAAACAGCAAACTTTCCATACTGTGTTTTTCAAAGTAATTTCATCTGCAAATGGCTCACCCTGTGACCATGATTCCTCACTCTTAACGTTACTATCACAAGCTTCACTTGCCTGCTCATTCTCAAGTATTTTCTCATTACATTCCCCGGATTCTAACCCTTCTGAATATGGGTGCATATTACAAGATACATTACTGCTTGTTTCCCTTTTCTCATCCTCTTCAATGGGTGTGCTAATTAATATGGCTGGACCTAAGTGTTTGTCACGACTACATGATTCAGAATTCTGTGGTAAAGTGGTAATTCTACATTGCTTCTCTCTTGATGTGTATGGGGTCGAGCTTATTTTTGTAATATTTTTAGGCCTTACTGCATTTTGATTTGTGCTCTCATTTATTTGCCCTTGTTGAGCGTCATGACACATTTCTGCCATTTTGAGACTCTGGGCACCTATTGGTTGAGAAAATATATCAGCTCTTTCTCTGTCACCGTCCATACCATTTTCATTCCTACACTCCTGCATATGAACTGCCTCATACCCTCTGCTGGTTTCATAGTCTGCGTCTTCTTCCGCTATCTGCTCAGGAGCAGATAGAACTTCCTGTATTGTTTGAGATGTACCAGTAACTTTATGTAACTGGCTAAAACCCATTGATCTGGATTCATCCGTTCCACCGTAGTGTTGCAAAATGTTTTTAGTGCTCAATGCTTCTTCTCCCTCAAGTTCTACTTTTCCCATCTCTATAAATTCGTCAACGTCTGGCACACTGTAATTTTGTTTAAGGTCCATTTCCGAAACATTACTACTCTGTGCAAAGTCGACGTCTCTTTCATTCTCACTGTAATGTGCTTTTTCTGCTGGGAGCTGAGTAAGGTTAATAGCCCATTGCTTTGCAATCTCTGATTGTGGTTCTTTAACTTCACCATTTTCTGTTATTTTAAGTTCCACGGATTCAAGAATATTTTCTGGAATGCTCTCATCTGTATCGGCAATTTCACAAGAGAGGTTCCCTTCTGCTGCTTCTTGACGATCAGAAATCTTCTTCATTGAATTGGCAACATCTTCCCTCATGTCTGCTGTAATTCTAGCTTCACTTTGATTCTCCACAACCAATTGAAGATCAGTCAAATTCTGTGCGACTTCTAAAGATTGTCCAGAACTACAAGGTGCACCTGGATGTTTTATATCCTCTGAAATTGATGCAGATTTCTTTGCATGTAGATCTATCATCGAAGCTCCTTCTTCTCTGTTTCTCTGAGGAGTATCAGATACATCTTGTCCCATTGCTACATTGGCTTCAGGTACATAATCACCTTTTGCATTTTGTTCATGATTAATATGGATTTTTAAAGGCCGCTCATGTTTTGATGTTAAGTGGAAAGCAGTGGTCCCCTTCTGAATGGGCTTTGAAAATTGTTCTCCACTTGGCAAGCGCTGCATGGATTTCCCTTTTCGTGATATGGATGTGGTAGGCCTTCCTTCATCTCTGGTAATTTCAAACAAAGCCGCTTCTATTGCTTCCTTTACTACTGTGTCGGCTAACACACACGGTGGAGCACTAATGGGTTGCCCTGAAATTTGTGTGGCTGCTACTTCATTTCCATTTTGTTCATTAGCAATGTCCTTGTTTGTGAAATGAATCTCAGGAATTTGTGTCAGAGTCTTATTCATTTCACAAGGGTCTTGGTACTTTTCTTCTAAAGATCCCTGCAGCACAGGCATTTCTGTTGTCATCGCTGTAGTCTCAATATTTGGCATATTTGTAACTTCCAGCTGTTCACTAGATGTGGTTTGGGGACAAGTCCCAAACTCCTTTCCGAGATTGTGATAATCTGCCTTATCTAAAGCACTGTGCATATTTATATAGTGGGTAAATTCTATGACACCTGTGGTGTCTGTTGCAATTCTTCTGTTATTTGAATACGTATCACAAGAAGTTTCCTCTTTTGCTTGAAGTGTAATGTCCACTTCTTCTCCAATTTCTGAATGATCGCTGAATCTCTCTTTTGAACTGACCTTGGGAGCTCGTTTAATTGCACTTTGCTCTTTCTTTGTCAAGTTAGGTTTCTCAGAAAAATCATTTTCTTGCTTTAAACCCTCCAAATTCTCAGCTTTACTGTAATATTTGAGGGGTTCTTGTGCGTCACTTATATTTGCATCGGAAACCTTTCCTTGCTTTGACGAGGTCGGGCTGTGGACTGAAGAATTGCCTCGATCTGACTGAACTTCCACATCAGCATTGGTGCGTGCTGCAGAACCAGCGATGGATTCAGATTCGTTGTTCGTTAATGTATTGCCAGTTAAATAAGCACATTCGCCACTTCCACTTGCAGCCTTAGCGGTCTCCTGCAGAAATTTTATGGGATTTTGTGTATTATTAGGGAGCTTATCACATTTATCTATAGCATCCTGAACAATTACCAAGTTATCTTGCATATCATTAGCAATGAGACTGTCTGTGTTGCTTCCTGAGAAACTATCCCATTCTAGTTCAAGTTTAGCTGGTGTATCAATTACATGTGATGCAACAGTTTCACCCCTTTCCTGAGAGAGAAGAAGGCTGCCTTCATGTAGTATATGTGCTTCATCCCAAAACAAATGAGAAGATTGGGTCATTATGTTGTCATTGCTTGCTACATCATTAGCACTATCTGTTTGTACTGTTGTATTTATACTTCCCTCGTGAATCTGAGTTGACAGATTGGAAGTGTTTTTGTTACTGTCTAATAGGAATTCAACCCACATAGTTTCTTGCTCTTGCTTTACCTCATTCTCTGCGTAGTTATTTACACTTGCAAACTTGTTATGTTCAACTTCTGTATCATTCAGTTGACTAATTGGTGATTCACTGGCTGCAGTGGCATTCTTCTCATTTTCTTCTTTAACTTGATAGTCCGATCCTTCAATAAGTGTTAAATTAGTTTCCTGATCTCTTGTGGTGGCCAATGAAATGCGCCATGGAGGATTTATCTGTGAAAATAAATTAGTCAGTAACAAATTTACTTGCACACAGTTATGCCTTCATCAAAACCATTTTCACACATTTAATAACACTTAACACTTGTGAACACCCACAGACAACCATGAAAATAAAAATCTCGTGAAATAGAATCTCGTTGCTGAATCAACTTACTATGCGATTTTAAGCCTCTTCCTACCCCAGAAAAGTAATAGATTTGAGAGTTTTAAATGTGCAGTCACAAACAAAATATGTTCAATACACAACCAACAGCATAAAACAAATAGTCCTGTGGTCCATACCAGACATAAGTTATTAATCAGAACCCATCCAAAGAGTTATTTAAATGATAAGACCATAAGATATAGGAGTAGAATTAGGCCATTCCGTCCATCAAGCCTGCTCCGCCATTCAACCCTGGCTGCTTTGATTCTCATCCCCATTTTCCTGCCTTCTCCCCTTAACCCTTGATCCCCTTATTGATCAAGAACCTATCTATCTCTATCTTAAATACACTCAATGACCTGGCCTCCACAGCCCTCTGTGGCAATGAGTTCCAGAGATTCACCACCCTCTAGTTGAAGAAATTCCTCCTCATCTCAGTTTTAAAGGAGTGTCCCTTCACTCTGAGGCTGTGTCCTCGAGTTCTAGTCTCTCCCACTAGTGGAAACATCCTCTCCACATCTACTGTATCTAGGCCTCTCAGTATTCTGTAAGTTTCAATTAGATCCCCCCGTCATCCTTTTAAACTCCATCAAGTACAGATCCAGACTCCTCAACCGCTGCTCATATGACAAACCCTTCTTTCCTGGGGTTATTCTTGTGAACTTCCTCTGGACCCCCTCCAAGGCCCGCACATCCCTCCTTAGGTATGGGGCCCAAAACTGCTGACAATACTCCAAATGGGGTCTAACCAGAGCCTTATATAGCCTCAGCAGTACAGCCCTGCTCTTGTATTCTAGCCCTCTAGTAACAGAATAACTTCTTCATCTGGGAAGAGTTACACAAAGAGAAAGTTCCCTCACAATGATGTCTAATATAACTGCACCTCAGTGAAAAAAAAATCAACTTGGCCATTGGATCTAAAAGGAACATTTTGGCAAGGTGCACCAAGAAAAATCAAAATAACTTATAAATTCCTTCATACATTCTTTTATATCACACATTATAAAAAAGAGGAAGAATAAGGTTTGAAACATTAGTTTGCTCCACAGAATGTATTCATTGTGATTCAAAACCAAGAGGTTGAATTTAATCCCAGGCAGGTTTCAGTTGGGTGGGAATGCAGTGAGTGTGAAATGCACCTACTGACCCTGGCATCAACTACATGCCACCTATCTGCTGCTTGTTGTCATGGGTGGAAAGCAGCAGTTGGCCGGTAGTTAGGGGAGAAGTTCAGGTGGTTGGAATGAGATAGTGATCAACTACGATGCGGGATGACGTCATGGGAGACGAGGTGGTGCGGTAATGGTGTCTGGGGCAGGCCAGGCTGTGGCCCAGAGAAACATCCCTCCGCAGAATAAAAGTTGATCTGGAGAGAGCCTCTTTTGTCTGCAGCCCAGCTACCAATCTGTCTCTTTTGATGGGAAAGCCACAGCGACTACCCCACCCACACCAAAATTAAAATGCAATCAAGTATCATTGATGCAATGGCATCCTTGTTTGTACAGATTCATAAGGTGCCCCTTTGGCCTACAGAAGGATACAAGACAAAATGGGCTGGCAAGCTTAAATAAACTAATTATTTTTATCTTCCCATTTCTGCTTGGTGGGGAGGGGTTAAAATTGACCTCCAGATATATTTCAACAGTGGAAAGATTGAATAGATGATTAGATAACCAATTAGACATGATCGTATATAATCAAGTTCATTGATCAGTCATCTGTCTCTCAAGTAAATTGAACTAAATTATCCAGCTAAGTGTTAACTCATAGATCATCAAACCATTTTCTTTGTTACATGTTGAAAAATCTGATTTTATAACTTGTCAAACAGGATAATGTAAAGAATCCGATACATGTTAAAATTACTGAATGTTTATCATAATTGTTAAATGAAGCAATTTTCATGTAGACTTTCCCAGCTCAACATTCTACAAGAAAAGAGAACCTGCATTCCCACCCAGCTGAAACCTGCCTGGGATTAAATTCAACCTCTTGGTTTTGAATCACAATGAATACATTCTATGGAGCAAACTAATGTTTCAAACCTTATTCTTCCTCTTTTTTATAATGTGTGATATAAAGGAATGTATGAAGGAATTTATAAGTTATTTTGATTTTTCCTGGTTTTAGATTCAATGGCTCTGGTTGTTCTCTTAATGACCACAGAGCAACCACAATGAAGTCCTGTTGAAGTTTGATCACTGTCAGAATGTAGGCAGTTAATTTATGCACTACAGGGCCCCATTTAGGACAGCACGGTGGCACAGTGGTTAGCACTGCTGCCTCCAGCTCCAGGAACCTGGGTTCAATTCTGGCCTTGGGTCTCTGTCTGTGTGGAGTTTGCATGTTATCTCTGTGTCTGCGTGGGTTTCCTCTGGGGGCTCTAGTTTTCTCCCACAGTCCAAAGATGTTTAAGTTGATTGGCCTTGCTCAATTGCCCCCACAGGGAGATTAGCAGGGTAAATACGTGCAGGGATAGGGCCTGGGTGGGATTGTTGTCGGTGCAGGCTCGATGGGCTGAATGGCCTCTTTCTGCACTGTAGGGTTTCTATGATTCTATAAACAGAAATGAGATGAGATGGATTTTAGTGAGATCAGATGAGGGATCAACATAGGGCAACAAAAATGGGAAAACTCACCTGCTATTCTTTACATGCTGCCATGGGGATCTTTTATATCTACCAATGAGGGCAGCGGTGACTACTGTTTAATGTCTCACCTCATAGAGGGCACATCTGACAGTAAAGCACTCCCATAGTGCTGCACTGGAGTGTCGGCTGTGATTAAGTGTTCAGGTCCTGGAATGGTACTTGAACCAACTACATTCTGACTCAGAGGTGAGAATTCTGCTACCGTGCAAATGGTAAATGTGCTTTCCTGGTACATAAATTGATGATTAATAAATATTAAAACACTTTCAAATTTGGAATGTTCATCAGAGTCAGTGATTTCAGTAAACCCAAGTTAATCTATTGTTTTGCAGCTGATATTCGAAAGATGTGATGAAAACAAAGCATAAGCTTACTGCATTATTTAGTATTAGCTGAAAGTCACATTTAAAACAGACAGAAATTTGCATAGCTAATATATTATTTATAATTTCAATATGAAAAGAGGATTTAAAAGGTCATTTTGCCCAAGATGTACCATTTATTTGACAGGCTCATAAGAGTAAAACCCTTTAATCAACACACAGTGTTCATCTTTATTTGGAATCAAACCTTCACAGACACTAACTAGTGAAGATGCTAAATTACCATGTTATAGAAATTTGACTGTATTCTATTTTCCATTGAATAGCTTACCTTTGACAAACAGTGCTTACCATCTTATAACAAAATGAGTACAATTAAGTGTTTTGTATATAAACAGTTGATTGTGGTAGGCAATGTGGTAGACAAGGTTTGATTCAGAGGAAACAATGACCGTTTTACAGAAATTACCAATAAATGTCACAAGTAGGCTTATATTAACACTGCAATGAAGTTACTGTGAAAGTCCCCTAGTCGCCGTACTCTGGCGCCTGTTTGGGTACACCAGGGGAGAATTTAGCATGGCCAATGCACCAAATCAACGCATCTTTTGGACTGTGGGAGGAAACCGGTGCACGCAGAGGAAACCACCGAGATACAGGGAGAACGTGCCAACTCCGCACAGACAATGACCCAAGCCGGGAACCTAGGTCCCTGGTGCTATGAGGCAGCAGTGCTAACCACTGTGCCACCGTGCCGCCCTAGAAGTGAATATGAATTGACAATGGAGTGGATAATTCTGCTCCTCCTTAAAATAGAGCAATTGAGGAAGGCATATGGGGCAAAATGCCATTGGGGAGAAAGATATGGGGGCACGGCAAACATCCAAACTTTAATATCTCAGCTCACAAGGTGTAAGATTGATTAAAATCTTTGCTTGCTTACTTGGGAAAAAAAACCTGGCTAAATCACAATTTGAGTGTTAGTTCTGGCCAAAACAACTGAAATTTGGGTCAGTCACATGCAACATTTGTCAATGAAAGTTTACCAGGAGATAAACCTAACCATTTTATCCAAACATTTTGTTGCTGATGAGTTCATGCAAGGTCTACTAGGATCTAAATTTAACATTAATGTGTACACTTTATGAGCTTAAAATGGGCTCAGCAATAATCAATTTAGTAGAGCAGAGGCCTGCATCTGACCAACATCAGCCACTGCTCAATTAGTCAGGGCCTTTCAGGCAGTAATGCAAAAGGTCAGATTGGTATTTCTGGGTCTTTTAAGCCTAACAACCTTTAAGGGGACTCTTGGGAGGTTACTCAGAAATATGCAACAAGACGTTTAGGAATACAGTGTTTGTGGAGTTGCCTCAACAAAACTGACAGCACTAACTGTTGTCCTCAACCCATCCCAATCGCCTTCCCTGCACCCAGGCTTATTTGTGGACCTCAACATAGGCCAAAATTGGTGAGGCCCTGACAAGTGGGCTGCACTGGGGTGCCTGATTGGAGCCATCACTCACCCAACTTATTATTTTAAGACCCGAGAATGTATTTGTTTAGGTCTTCTCAATTCCGGCACACCATTACCACATGTCATTGGAATTGCACCTGATTTGGGCGTTAGCACATTTAGGCCTCACAATTTCTAAAATAAAGAGTTAGCACCTGAATCTCTTTTCGCATTTATTTTTGTTGTTCAACATCTATGTCTTTAGCTTCTATTCCTGTGCGTTTTGCCTCAAGGTAGGTCTTTGGCTCATTGTCTGCTGATGTTTCATCCTGAATTAATTTCTTGGCAGATTCCGTCAATGTTGCTTTATTATTACTTTCTCCTCTCTGAGGCAGGTTGCAAGTCAACCTCACCTGGAGTGGGAATTAAACCTGTGTTGTTGGTGTTATTCTAAACTATATCCAGCCAACAGAACTAACCAGCTCCCCATTAGTTTCTATATGTTACTTAATTTATAAATAAAGGTGGGTAATGTAGCTTTAACCCAGGCACATTAGTCAATAGCATGACAGTGATTATTTTAAAAGGAATGGACATTCTACATATTCTTCAGGAAACAATTTACTCCCAGTATATGTTAATTGTGAAATCTAGGCATGCTGATCCATCAACTTGTTATGGAAGGTGCCATCTAGACATGACAAGATACAATTGTGGGAAAAAGCTTACACGGTAAAAGTCATTTGCCAATCCTGTGGTAAGCAGTGAGAGGAAGAAGATATAAATGTGTGTTGCCCTGTCTTGCAATAGGAGAATGCATCAATAGAAATGAGTCTATGTCAAATTACGTCCAGTATTTTTGGTCAGGATTCTAGAAATATCTGAACTCCCTGCTTACATACAGTTGCCCGTTTTTGCATCTTAAATTGTGGGCGGCTTGACTTGCAATTTCATATTCCCCACCCCCAATTTTCTACATTGCAAATTAAGAAGTTTCAAGTTAATAAACTAGGCCAAGTTCCAGTCCATAACAAGATTAGCAGGATTATTTCCTTATTTTAAAATGATGAAGTTTCATTTCACGGAACGTGTATCAAAAACTAAAATGAGGTATTTTATGTTTCATTATAAAATACTTCTCATCCTTTTCTATTTTATCTTTGTTTATTTTAACCATAATGTAATTAGTCACAGCAATTTCTTGCATCTTGTCACATGCTGTTATTACCCACTGGGCCCCAAATGGGTCATTGCCTGTTATTATAAGGCTTGTTTTAATTCAAGCAATCCAGGATTTAATTGACCAGATAATAGGAAACAGAGGGTAGTTATCAATGATAATTGTTCTAATTGGTAAGCAGTGACTAGTAAAGACACCCCCCCACCCCGTGAGAAGGCCTTACAACCTGCTTGTTAAAATTTTGATGAGATTCTTGTAACAAACCATCTAGATTTAAGGATGACAACATTTCTAGCTAAACAATACACTCGAGTGTAGGAAAAATCTATAAACATTTAACAATTTCAGCAGACAAATGCCAAATAACAGTTCATAACAAGAAACAGGAGATTATCCATATGGCTCCAAAAATACAAATAGATGATTACAAATATAAAGGATGCTTTGTTACTAAGGTGCTGCTGGTCAATCCATGTCAGGTGATTGGGATCACCATAAGTTGAAAGTTTGATTATATTTTATAATGATAATTGACAGGAATGCTGACTCCATATTCCCTGTGCTATTATTAAGTTAATAGAACACTTGAGGGCTTCCACCACAGGAGCTGGACTGCATCATCACTCCCGACAATGTCATTTTAATTAGGTAAGTTTCCTTTAACATTTTTGGTTTTATTTGCAAGAACAAAATGCCACTTTAAAGGAGTTGTTTGTTTGTTTACCAGTACTTCAAAAGATACATTAAGTAAATGGAACCTGATTATTGTCAGATATCATCTGAAACCTTAAAATCAAACACAAAGTTCCATATGTAGAAATCTTGGATATTTATGACTGTAAATTATTTAAAATATTGAGCTCCTGTCAATGGCCACTTTCGTAGAATCCACAGAATCCCTACAGTGCAGAAGGAGTCTATTCGGCCCATCAAGTGTGTACCGACCACGAACCCACCCAGGCCCTATTCCCATAACTCCACATATTTACCCTGCTAATCCCCCTGACACTAGGGTCAATTTACCATTGCCAATCCACCTAACCTTCACATCTTTGGAGTGTGGGAGCACCTGAAGGAAGCCCATGTAGACACGGGAGGGGAATGTGCAAACACCATACAGACAGTGACCTGAGGCCGGAATTGAAACCGGGTCCCCAGTCCTGTGAAGCAGCGATGCTTGCCACTGTGGTAATTTTACCAAAGAAATATGTCGAAGAAACTCTAACGTATTGGTATGATTTATCTGAGGTCTCAACAAATTTCTAAGAGTGTAATGTCACAATCAGAGATCCTGTGATGCAGTGGGTGGGGTCACCTCCCCTGAGCCAGAAGCACTGGGTTCAAGGCCCATTCCAGGACTTGCTGGCCAACAGACTGAGTATTAACTTGTAAATCCTTCCAACGAATGCTAATGGCAGGTGGTCAGGAAGGCAGAGATTCTTGATCAGCTGCATGATGGTAAGAAAATTGGAGCCTCCACCATCACCATTTATACTTCTGGACTGCAAGATGCTTGTAAGAATACATGTTGTCTCAGCAACTTGCACTATGGGGCAGGGGGGTGGGAATCAGGTGGGCAGGGGCGAAGGGGGGCAGGTGGGCAAAGATGAAGGGGGCAGGTGGGTAGGGTTGGAGGAGTTTGCTGGATGGCTATTGCTGATAAGATTGGTGCCAACATCATGGGGTTCGATTTCCAAATCCATGGTGGAGGTCATGGTGCTGTGGGTCGAACCTGCCTTCAGACATAGAACTGAAGAAGTGTCACTATAAATGATCAAAGCCATGGGGAGGTGATGGCCTCGTGATATTATCGCCAGACTATCAATCCAGAAACTCAGCTAATGTTCTGGAGACCCTGATTCAAATCCCGCCACGGCAGAGGTGGAATTTGGATTCAATAAAAAATATCTGGAATTTAGAATCTACTGATGATCATGAAACCATTGTCGATTGTCAGGAAAAAAAGCCCATCTGGTTCACTAATGCCCTTCAGGGAAGGAAATCTGCTGTCTTTACCTGGTCTGGCCTACATGTGACTCCAGAGCCACAGCAATGGGGTTGATTCTCAACTGCCCTTGGGCAACAAAAGATGGGCAATAAATGCTGGCCAGTCAATGACGCCCACATCCCACGAATGAATAAAAAAAATTACATTAAAAAACCTAATAACAAAAACAGCCTGCACTTTTAAGAAAATGATTTTGGGTAAAGGACTGTAATATAAAAGAGAGCGATCCTGATTCTACGGAATGGAGAATTTTAATTTGTTCCACATAGTGTCAGCGCCAAACATTCCCTCAACATGGTTCATCTACATGGCAAAATTCTCTTTATTCTGTGTCATCATTAAACCTTAAAACAGCTTGAGAAGCATATGCTTACTGTGCCAGCCTGATACTTCTACTTTCCGCATTAACCAATTCTTTTTGAATTGAAAAAGACCAATTTTCCAGATGTTGCTCCCGGTAGGAGTCCACATTCAGCAAATTGGTCTTGGAGTACCTGCTTCATGTCTCACAGTTCTCTGCAAAAGACTCATTTTTGTTAGAAATTGGGTTACAGATGATCAAAATCATTTTACTTGCAGGCAGTACAGTTGACAGAGACTGATGATTTTGCCGCATCTAACTGGAATGGATTTAAACAAAGGTATATCCACTCTTCACATATACCTTTTCAATTCAAAACTGAAACACTTAACCTTAGATTCCAACTCAGGAATACATCAGTTAATTCATTAATTAAAGACTTCTACAGCTAGGATTTACCATCTATGCTACTGTACGATTATTTCATCAGTAAGTTTCGAGGTATAATGAGTTGCCGACTAGGTGTGAGGAAGAAACATTATACTTTGTTATGGAGAAACTAAGGCCTGGATTTTTTGACTTTGCAGACGCCTCTTGATTTAAAATGTCCCATTATGTCCAATTTTCACTCTTGTTGAGTTCGTTAACTCCAGAAGTAAGTCATTGGTAGCCATGGGGGGGACAGTCAATTGTGAAGGGAAGTTGATTAGAAAGCCCGCCTTGGTTATTTGGAACTTGTTGTATTTGTATTTAAAGTAGCCAAGCCCTTCAGCTCTAAACTTCTCACACCCCCTCCACCACTCACCTTGCCCTTTCCATGGCTGTTCTCTGCCCATTCATCCAATACAAACAATGTTATTATATGGCTCATTGATTCTGTACAAAGTATTAAAATACTGAGACAAAATACCCATTCAAAAAATTTGAAAAAAAACTACTGTTACTATAATCTATAAAAGTGTCAATCAGATAGGGCAATTTTAGCATCAGTAACATAAGCTTTAAGCACTTTACACTTCTTAACATTCTGCAAATAAACAGTTAGACATTGATAAAAAGGATCACAGAAAAAATAACTTATTATGACAACATAAAGATGGCAATCAAACAGAGTAAACACTCCACAATTTGTCAAAAAAGAACCCCCATGCTGTATTTGTGAATCTTGGAACTCACCTAAACATTCATAATAAGATCATCTGATAAATTGTTTTAGCAGTAACAGATGGTTAGACATATTGATCATTATGAAAGTTTGGCCAAGTTCCAAGATTTACAAACTCAACAGGGTTCCATTTTGGCAACAGAGTGGAGTCTTTACTTTGCTTGATTGACAACTTTATGCGGTTATAAGAAGTTCATTTTTCTGAGGCCTTTTATCAATGTCTGAATGTTTACTTGAAGTGTGCAGTGTTCAAAACTTACTGACATTATAATTGCCCTGTCTGATTAACACCTCTTATAGGACTGTAGGAACAGCAATTTTTTCAAAGATTTCTGAAAGTAGTTTTTTCTCAGCATTTCAACACTTGCCATTGTTATATGTCTCACTTGTTCTGGACATAGTGCATACTGGACGAATGAACATGGAAGATATGAAGGTGGCATGGCCTGTAGGTAGCTCCTTGCTCCGTGCTCTCATCCCACGTACTCCCCGCGTTGGAGATCTCTACTGCCTCCCGAAGATACACAAGGCAAACACACCCGGCTGTCCCATCGTATCGGGCAATGGGACCCTGTGCGAGAACCTCTCCGGCTATGTCGAGGGCATCCTGAAACCCATTGTACAAAGAACCCCCAGCTTTTGTCGCGACACGACGGACTTCCTACAGAAACTCGGCACACATGGAGCAGTTGAACCAGGAGCGCTCCTCGTCACAATGGATGTCTCAGCACTCTACACCAGCATCCCCCATGACGATGGCATTGCTGCAACGGCCTCAGTGCTCAGCGCCAACAACTGCCAGTTTCCAGATGCAATTTTACATCTCATCCGCTTCATCCTGGACCACAATATCTTCACCTTCAACAACCAGTTCTTCATCCAGACACACGGAACAGCCATGGGGACCAAATTTGCACCTCAATATGCCAACATCTTCATGCACAGGTTCGAACAAGACTTCTTCACCGCACGGGACCTTCAACCGGTGCTATACACTAGATACATCGATGACATTTTCTTCCTTTGGACTCATGGTGAACAATCACTGAAACAACTCTATGATGACATCAACAAGTTCCATCCCACCATCAGGCTCACCATAGACTACTCTCCGGAATCGGTTGCATTCTTGGACACGCGCATCTCCATTAAGGACGGTCACCTCAGCACCTCACTGTACCGCAAGCCCACGGATAACCTCACGATGCTCCACTTCTCCAGCTTCCACCCTAAACACGTTAAAGAAGCCATCCCCTACGGACAAGCCCTCCGTATACACAGGATCTGCTCGGATGAGGAGGATCGCAACAGACACCTCCAGACGCTGAAAGATGCCCTCATAAGAACAGGATATGGCGCTAGACTCATTGATCAACAGTTCCGACGCGCCACAGCGAAAAACCGCACCGACCTCCTCAGAAGACAAACACGGGACACAGTGGACAGAGTACCCTTCGTTGTCCAGTACTTCCCCGGAGCGGAGAAGCTACGGCATCTCCTCCGGAGCCTTCAACATGTCATTGATGAAGACGAACATCTCGCCAAGGCCATCCCCACACCCCCACTTCTTGCCTTCAAACAACCGCACAACCTCAAACAGACCATTGTCCGCAGCAAACTACCCAGCCTTCAGGAGAACAGTGACCAAGACACCACACAACCCTGCCACAGCAACCTCTGCAAGACGTGCCGGATCATCGACACAGATGCCATCATCTCACGTGAGAACACCATCCACCAGGTACACGGTACATACTCTTGCAACTCGGCCAACGTTGTCTACCTGATACGCTGCAAGAAAGGATGTCCCGAGGCATGGTACATTGGGGAAACTATGCAGACGCTGCGACAACGGATGAATGAACACCGCTCGACAATCACCAGGCAAGACTGTTCTCTTCCTGTTGGGGAGCACTTCAGCGGTCACGGGCATTCGGCCTCTGATATTCGGGTAAGCGTTCTCCAAGGCGGCCTTCGCGACACACGACAGCGCAGAGTCGCGGAGCAGAAACTGATAGCCAGGTTCCGCACACACAAGGACGGCCTCAACCGGGATATTGGGTTTATGTCACACTATTTCACATAAATATTTCTGCTTTTTTCCTCCTGAGTCTTTATCATGCGATCCTAGAATCAGAATTTATGTCACACTATTTGTAACTCCCACAGTTGCGTGGACCTGCAGAGTTTCACTGGCTGTCTTGTCTGGAGACAATACACATCTTTTTAGCCTGTCTTGATGCTCTCTCCACTCCCATTGTTTTGTTTCTTAAAGACTGGATTAGTTGTAAGTATTCGCATTCCAACCATTATTCATGTAAATTGAGTCTGTGTCTTATAAGTTCTGTTTGTGAACAGAATTCCCACTCACCTGAAGAAGGGGCTCAGAGCCTCGAAAGCTTGTGTGGCTTTTGCTACCAAATAAACCTGTTGGACTTTAACCTGGTGTTGTTAAACTTCTTACTGTGTTTACCCCAGTCCAACGCCGGCATCTCCACATCATGGGTAGCATGGGATGGCATGGAAGGGGCATATGGGGTATATGTAAGACCTTTTAATCTTACCTTTCAAAATGTTCCTGAATCAAGGCTCCTCTGAGGGGCTGTGAACCACAACACATGGAGAAGCAGGCCCGACTCCACAAAAATTAGGACTCCACGAAAACTGTGCTGGGCTATGGGATGTCTATCCCCCCACTCCTGGTCCCTGATACTGGCCAGGTCGGATGTGTAGGGTGAGGGCTTGTTACCCGCATCCTTTTCCTGCACTGGTGAATGCAGCTGGTGCCGGGAGTGGGGGGAGGGGCAGGAGTTCTGGAATCGGGTCCCATCCACCATTTTTTAATGGTTTCGGAATCAACCCAACTCTGCGAAAGTCTGCAGGCGAGTGTCGAAGTCGTTGAGGAAGTTAATACTCCTTTGCTAACTATCCCAACTGAAGACAACAAATAAGATCAAACTGGGTCAAAATGTAAACATAAAGCACAATTTACAATGACCAATGAATGAAAATTCCATACCTGCATGTCTGATTCTTGTTTACTTCTTTCTCCTGTATTCTTGTCAAACAGGTTTTTCGTATTCCATTGCGAAAATGTGTTGGTTTCCAAAATGGCCTCTCTGGTTGCCTGTTGATCTGTGTCTGGGTAAATCCAGAACAATATCAGTAACTTACCATCAGCAGCAATGTTATGTCAAAGGTCGATGCAGTTTAAAATGGAGAAAGTTATACCTTCACTATGTGGTAGCATTGTAGAGCCATCATCAGAGAAGGTTTCCAGGATCTCTTTGCTTTAAAGAAAACATATGACATAATTTATAAGAACAATATCACAAAATGTCTTGAATAAAATTGAACCAAAGCAGGCTTCAGTCTAAGGATGTTATTTAACTAGAGTTTCCCAAATATGTTGTGATCTGGATTCCTTGCTGTAATCCTACATAGTATCATAGAATTTCTATATGCAGAAGGAGGTCATTCTGTCCATCAGGACTGCACCAACAACAACCCCACCCAGGCCCTATCCCCATAACCTCACGTATTACCCTGCTAATCCCCCTGACACTAAAGGTGGAATTTTCCCATCCCGTCCACCATGGGAATCATAGTGGATGGGGGCAGACCATTCCAAGGTCCGTTGATCTTGGGTGAGAATTTCCAGCCTTGGGGCGAGCGCGGCCGGAAAAGCCTACCTAAGTGTCAATTTAGCATGGCCAATCAATCTAACCCAGACATCTTTGGAGAGTGGGAGGAAACCGGAGCACCCGGATAAAACCCATGCAGACATGGGAAGAACGGGCAAACTCCACACAGTAACCTGAGGCTGGAATTGAACCCGTGTCCCTGGTGCAATGAGACAGCAGTGCTAACAATTGTGCCACTGTGCTGTCCATGCAGGAGACCCATATTGCATTCCTCTAGGATCACTGCAGACTGCCCCTTCCTTGTCAACTCAGTAAACAGGACAGACCGCAGCTTCCTGGTCCATTTTACTTCCAACTACCATTATTCCCATTGCTCCCCAGAACCACTTGGTAGAAAATGGCTGTCGACTAGCTTTACGAGTGGTAAGGCCCCAATTCAATGGAGGATGAGGCCTATAAAGTGACTATGTTTCTCTATCTTTAAGGCTGCTCTGCTTCCCCTGGCCATTACTTTTGATATTACAGCACGGCTCCACCCTGCCACCAACCCACACACCTCCCTCCTCAGTTTCTATGACTTGCAATGCAAGCTCATTCTTGGTGGCAAGGCTCCTGACAAGAAGTTTAAAGTTTATTTATTACTGTCACAAGTAGGCTTACATTAACACTGCAATGCAGTTACTGTGAAAATCCCCTAGCCGCCACATGCTGGCGCCTGTTCGGGTACATTGAGGGAGAATTTAACATCGCCAATGCACCGAACCAGCACGTCTTTCATACTGTGGGAGGAAACCGGAGTATCTGGAGGAAACCCACGCAGACATGGGGAGAACGTGCAGACTCCACCTAGACAGTGACCCAAGCCGGGAATCAAACCCAGGTCGCTGGTGCCGTGAGGCAGCAGTGCTCACCACTGTGGCACCATAGAATCTGCCTTGCATACCAATTGACCTTGCATCCAGGAAAATGGGTTAAATTTACGATGGGCCAAAGCAGCAGGCAGAATTCTGGTCCTGCTTCTGCTTTGCTTCACAAAGAGGAAAATAGCATCATCATGTCTAAGAATACGTTTAAACCCAAGGTACAATTTGCCACAAATCTAAACACATTCCTGGCTTGATAGTCTCAGTGCAGTTTAAACCATACGTCGAGTAGTTGAGGTCTAATTGGCTCCAGGTTCAATGTGACAAACTCCCTCTAGTACTGAAAATTGATTTCCACCTCTCATGAATACCAAGCAGAGTACTGCAATCGATGCTGATGATATTAACATGAAATATATCCAGCAAGGAGATAAACTTGTCATCTGCAGCTCTGTGAGTCTCAGTTAAACCCCTTCCACTGTTCAAGTCTCAATTGTCTCTTCAACATTCTGTTGCCAAGTGTCAGGTGAGACAGCATTAACTATAAAGCTTCCTAAAAGTCAGCTTGTCAAAATATAATGGACTTTCAATTAGCCAAATCATGGGGGAGACACAATATCAGCCTAGATCGTAGACAGGCTGCTTACAAGGAACTTATTCACGCGCAGTGCCGGATAATATGAACAGATTTATTCTTCTTCCCTTATATTACCGTTGATGTGTTAAAATGGCCTGATCTGTGATTTACCTGGTGGAGGAGTTTCTGCCCCCATTTGAGGGCAGGTACAGAGGTGGGCACAAGCAAGGATTCATGTTGTGTGCTGACAACCTGGATTGCCAACACCATCCTGCATCAAAGCCATTTTCCTGAGGTCAGGACTCAGGGTCGTAAACCCTACCTGATAAAGTTGACAGAATTCATCGTGGAATAATGTTAACTTATATTTGGCTGCGGAACTCTGGAGTTGAAAAGTGTTCTTAAGGCCACCCACTCACAAGCAGCTAGTTAAGGTAATTAAATGACCAATTAAGGCCAACTAACAAAGGCTGACTGAATTTTTTGGCAGACTGGGCTGTGCGAGAGTGCAACACTCCAATCAGGCTTGGAGACCCTCTGTACCCACCAGACCATTGTGGTACGTGGCCACAGCTAGGCTGCCCTCTAAAGGGGTTCTCCCTCCACAATGGTTGCCTGGCAGCTGTAACCATTTTGAAATTTTAAAAGGTTCAAATGTTGCTGAGATGACAGCACAGGATGGAGACACCATCTCTCTTTCTTACCTGAACTGCAGGCCGCAGATTTTTCTGAGCCAGAGGGCTTCTTATTGGTCTTCCAGCTTCGAGAATTGTTAATTGGACAGCGAGTGACCACTAACTGGCCAATTCAGGGAAAACTTGCTGGGATATTGTGTGGGGTTGTACCCCGACGTGACCACACAGATGGATTCCCAATTAGAGTCATGGAGGCATAGTCATAGAGCTATACAGCCTGGAAACAGGCTCTTCGGCCCAACCAGGCCATGCTGATCATGGAGTCCTCTCAGCTAGTCCCAATTGCCTACGTTTGGCCCATATCCCTGTAATCCTTTCCCATCCATGTACTTATCCAAATGCTTTTTAAATGTTGCTGTTGAATCTGCCTCAACCATTTTCTCTGGCAGTTCATTCCATATACGCACCACCCTCTGATGAAGAAGTTGCCCCTCAGGGCCCTTTTAAATCTTTCCCCTCTCACCTTACACATATACCCTCTAGTTTTCAATTCCGCTTCCCTCAGGAAAAAGACTATGTGTGTTCATCCTATCTATGGCCCTCATGATTTTATTCACCTCAATGAGGTCACCCCGCATTCTCCTACGTTCCAAGAAATAAAGTCCGAGCCTGACCAATCTCTCCCTATAATTCAGGCCCACTAGTCGTAAAACCCTGTCCAATATATCTCCATGTCCATTATTACCTTTCTGTTTCACAAAATCTTAGCAATCTCAGTTTTAAAATCGAACATTGATCGGGCATCAATTGCCATTTGTCGAAGGGAGTTTGATTCCCGAAAGGCACGGCTCTCATTTTTAGATCTTCCCACCCCCTCCAAAGTCCTCCACATCTCTCCAATCAGAGGAAATAGTTTCTCTCCAGCTTTTTTTAAACATTCATTTACGGGATGTGGGCATTGCTGGCTGGGCCAGCATTTATTGCCGATCCCTAACTGCCCTCCATTTCAGAAGGCATTTGAGAGTCAACTGCACTGGAGTCACATGTAGGCCAGACCAGGTAAGGACGGCAGATTTCTTTCCCTAAGTGAACCAGACCAGGTAAGGACGGCAGATTTCCTTCCCTAAGTGAACCAGGTGGGTTTTTACGACAATCAACAATGGTGATCATTAGACTTTTTAAAATTCCAGATTGTTTATTGAATTCAAATATCACCATCTGCTGTGGTGGGATTTGAATCCAGGTCCCTAGATCTTACCTGCGGTCTCTGGGTTACTAATCCGGTGACAATACCACTACGCCACTGCCTCACCTTAAATAGCTATCCATCTGTTGCCCCAAATGAATTGAAAATTTCAATCAAGAGTACTGCTTTGTACTCTGCAGCCTTCTGCAGCATTCAAAAGTGGTCCAACCTGGGCCACGGTAGTGATGGGTAACTTATAAAGGGAACTAAGGGACTTATTAAGGACCTTCTCCAGTGCGGAATGGCAGACCCACTGTAATGGCTGAAACACGACCGATGACGGAAGGCAGTTTCCCGGCAGAAGAACGGGCAGCCAGGCTTCCAGAGATATTTAGAAACCACCCGCCCCGGTGCCAATATGGAAAGATTGCCACAGCTGTGGATGATTCTGCCCTATGTAAGGGCACCCCCTCCATGATAATGTTCTGGCAGCTGAATTTTTAAGTTGCTGTGTGGGCACCTCCATCTTGACGTATCCTATCTCTCCTTTACCTATGCTGATAGACTGCCACTCTGAGCGGAATTCTCCATTTATTGTTCGAAATGCAGTGGCAGGTGATCCTGGCAGCACTCTTCCCACTGGTCTGAATGGTGTCAACTTGCAGCCGATTCTGTACTTGGAGCCTCTAGTTATGCACGAGCATCTCTCCAAATCACCTGGTGGTTCAGGAGCTCATTCGTCTGCCTGCTGTCAGCTAGTGGGTTCGAAGGTCCAGGCGCCATCTTAAAAGCAGGCCCAGCAAACTCATGTTACTCTCTCCAGTCCACCGGTCTTCACAAGACCATGCAAGATGTCCAGAATCCAGAGGCAAAATGTCAGAAACCTCAGAAGAAGTCTGCACCCTGATTCAACCACCATGCTCTCGAGGTCTTAATTCAAGGAGCCTGGAAGCATGTCCGCTACACAAATGAAGGCTCCAGAAAGCACACCAACCTCACCTCTCTGGCCTGGGAAGCCATTGCCCAGAAGGTCATCGTGAGTGGCAACTGTGCCAGATGCACCATGCAGCGCAGGAAGTGGGTGAATGATTTCATCCACTCAGCCAGGGTAAGATCTCTCTCACCTCTCTCAGCTCCCACCACGATCAACTCTCAGTGTGGCATCATGTACAATAACTCTCTTCACAGATATGATAGATGCATTAGCAGTGGACATAGAACATAGAACATAGAACATAGAACATTACAGCGCAGAACAGGCCCTTCGGCCCACGATGTTGCACCGACCAGTTAAAAAAAAAACTGTGACCCTCCAACCTAAACCAATTTCTTTTCGTCCATATCAAGATTCATTCTCTCACAGACACTTCCACACCACTACCATCCTATCTGTCATGTTGCACATACTCCATCCTCTTGTCCTTCTGGGGAGGGCTCACCTCTTTGCATAGCCAAATTCATAGAATCCCTACAGTGCAGAAGCAGGTAATTCGGCCCATCAAATTTGCATTGATTCTCCGACAGAGCACCTTATACAGGCCCACCCACTCCCCATCCTATCCCCATAACCCCATGCATTTACCCTGCTACTCCCCCTACCACTAGAGACTCCAAGGGGCAATTTAATATGGCCAATCCACCTAACCTACCCATCTTTGGATTGTGAAGGACACAGCAAACTGTGATCATGTGGAATGATCACCCCAGTCTGGGGTGCATTTCAGAGAGCCACCTGAGCGGTCCAGAATCAAATTTTGAGATGTCCTATGGTCTGCTCTACACGAGTGTGTATGGTAGCATGAGTTGTGTTGTATATCTCCTTGCCATGAGTCTGAGGATGGAGCACTGGAATCATCAACCACTGTAAGTGGGAAGTCCTTATCCTCCAGCAATCATCCCTGCAGACATTCTGTACCCAGTTATTGCTGTTGAGGACATTCCACCATCCCCCCTTCACCCACCCTCCTCCCCACCAAACCCATCACCTGCGAGGCACCCATGCCCCATGTGGACCTCTACCGACCTCATCTAGAGTCCTCATGCATCCCCTTCCAGTAAACAATTTGGTGTAGCTTTGACCCTCTTGTTTGTGAGCATTTCATGTTGCCTTGTCAGGGTCCAGTTTTCCTCCCCTTGGTCTTCCCCCGCCTTCCATTGTTCCTCAACCACCTCCTTGCACCTCTGCCAGCTATCGTGCCCCCCCCGCCCCCACCAAGCACAGACCTCCTTCCACATCGCTCCCCCTAGTCAATGTCAGCCACCCCCCCCCCCCCCCCCCCCCCCCGCCATGTTGGTCTGTTGGAGTAGAAAGTCCAAGAGTCCTGCAGCACAGTCCTGTCCAGAAAGACCAACTTGGCAGGCAGCTGAGCAGGAACTGGTCTGCCCCAGTGGAGTGGTACTCAGCACAACAGGAGTGATGCAGCGTATGGCAGTTAGGCTATTTATGTTGCACTCACCTCAGAGTCTCGAGCGAAATGAGGTCTGCTTCATGAATGCCACTTATTTTCAAATGGGATTGAGGCTGGCATGATTTCTCACTGGAAGGCCTGACGCGAGATCAGAAGGCCTGATGAAATTCCAGTGAGCAGCTGTTTTGATGAGAATTCATGAGATGCAAATAGCGTTCACACCACCATACAGTGGGAGAACCGATCCACCATTAACCTGCCATTGGGAGAATACTATACAGTTTCAAACGCCAGCGGGTTTTCAACGTTTCCGCTCCCACTGGATTCTCCACTGCTGCCGGCCATCAGATGTGGGCAGGATGGGAGAATTCCAGGCTCATGTTGGAGAGCCTCCAACTGGCCCTCCAGCACATCCATCATCCTTAATTGGATGGTGAGCTCATGCAGGAATTGTTCATTCCTTTGAGGATCGGGTTGAATGGCTGTTTACGACATGATGCAAAGTGGTGAGCTGACAGTTCTCTGGATGACAGTTTTCCAATTCCAGGACAAGAATTCTGTCCAGTATGTTGCCAGTTGTACAAAGTCAGGACTGATTAGTTGAAGCATGATCATTTATTCCACAAGGGATATCCTCAATGCCATGCTTAACTGGGATATGAATTTATCTTGGGCAGCAATGCAAAATGGATGCTAGTGAATCCACAATATGTTTTGTCCACCTTCCCATGTTTTTTTCCATTAACTTCAATGAGTTAGACAAAGTTGTAGATTCAAAATTTAATCTGTGAAATGGTAATAAAAATCCTGGAATATAACTTAACAAAATTAGAATTTGGCATGTTATCCCTCACAGCACGGACACTGACCGGGATTCCCCAACTTCGTCCATGGCTGGGATACTCCGGTCCCCTGCTGTGAATGGAGATTTGGCTGAGCGCCAAATTTTCCATTCTCGCTGGCAGTGGCGGACGGGCTACAAGATCAGAGAATTCCAGTCACTGTTACTTTATATAAAGTGGTGCATCTTCCAATTCATCAAGAACAATGGCATCAGATTTCTGATAATTCTCCACCATAGCTAAAATATCTTAGAGCAAAAAACATATATATGTGAGGCTTAAAATGTTGCTATATTAATGATACTGGAACACTGGGCTAATTTTAATCTCACTTTCTAAGTGGAAACCAAACACATGGACAATAAAATCGTAAGTTGAGTTGGCACAGTATTTAGCACTGCTGCCTCAGAGTGTCAGGGACCCAGGTTCAATTCCTGGCTTGGGTCACTGTCTGTGTGGAGTTTGCATGTTCTCCCCAAGTCTGCGTGGGTTTCCTCCAGATGCTCAATTTTCGTCCCACAGTCCAAAAGATGATCTGGTTAGGTGCATTGGCCATGCTGAATTCTCCCTCAGTGTACCTGGGGAACAGGCGCTGGAGTGTGGCGACTAGGGGATTTTCACTGTAACTTCATTGCAGTGTGAATGTATGCCTACACTAATAAATAAACTAAAAAAAAACCCATGAATTTTACTGTATTCAATTTACAACCATCTAAAACCAGTAGAATCTTTATAATTAAGTGGATCAGATTCCATTAACACCAGTTGTCCATGGCTATAATTTTAATTGTGGCCTGAGCAGGGAAGACATATGAAGACAGAAATGGATCTAGGAACATTTTAGATTATTTTTTATTTTACTTTCCTTGTCGGGCCAGGAGTGCTTCCAGGGGTCCCACAGGAAAGATGAAACTTCATCTAGCCCGGACCTCTCAGTGCTCCCCTGCCCCTCACCCAATTCTTTATCTTCCATAAGACACTCTGTAAACTCTTTTTCAGAACAGCTAATGTGGTTCCACTATTTAAGAAGGGTTGTAGAGATAAACCAGGGAACTACAGACCAGTGAGTCTCACATCAGTGGTAGGGAAACTATTGGAGAAAATTCTGAAGGAGAGAATCTATCTCCACTTAGAGAGGCAAGGTTTGATCAGGAATAGTTAGCATGCCTTTGTCAGAGGGAGATCATGCCTAACAAGATTGATTGAATTTTTTGAGGAGGTGACCAAGTGTGTAGATGAGGGTAGTGTGGTTGATGTCATTCATATGGATTTCCGCAAACCCTTTGACAAGGTCCCACATGGGAGGCTTATAAAGAAAGTAAATGCACATGAAATACAGGGTAATTTGATAAATTGGATTCAATTTGGCTTAGACGTAGGAGACAGAGGGTGATGACAGAAAGCTACTTTAGTGACTGGAAGCCAGTGTCCAGTGGCGTACCATAGAGTTCCATTTTATTCATCATTTATATAAATGATGACTATGTGAGGAGTAGAATGAGTATGTTTGCGGATTGCACAAAGATTGGCTAGGTGGTTAATGGTGAGGTTGAGTGTCTTGGGCTACAGGAAGATATAGACAGGATAGTCAAATAGGCAGATGAATGGCAGATGGAATTTCACCCTGAAAAGTGTGAGGTGATACACTTTGAAAGGAGTAATTTGACACAAAAATATTCAATGAATGTCTGGGCACTAGGAAGTTCTGAGGAACAAAGGGACCTTGGCGTGTTTGTCCATAGATCTCTGAAGGCGGAAGGGCATGTTAGTGGGGTGGTGAAAAAGCATATGGACACTTGCCTTTTTCAATCGAGGCATAGATTACAAAAGCAGGGAGATCATGTTGAAGCTGTAGGGAACTTGTTTCTTTGGAGCAGGAAAGACTGAGGGCTGACCTGATCGAAGTGTACAAGATTAGGAGAGGCATGGACAGGGTGGATAAGAAGCAGCTGTTCCCCTTAGTTGAAGGTGATGGGCAGGAGGATGTGAAGATAAACATTTTTACCCAGACAGTGGTGACGGCCTGGAATGCATTGCCTGGGTACCTGGATGAGCACTTGGCACATCTTAACATTCAAGGCAATGGGCCAAGTCCTGGTAAATGGGATTAAGTAGGTTGGTCAGGTGTTTCTTATGTGTCAATGGGTGACTCAATGGGTGGAACGGCTGCTTTTGCATGGTGTGATTCTGTGATTCACGATCTACCCACTTGCCAACCTCACCTTGGTGATGGCAGTGGCTTGCTGCCATGCAAACGTCCATGCCCACCGACAGGAAACTGTCATTTCCTGTTTGTTTTGGGCAGTCAGTTAACCAGAGGCACAGGAGTTACAGTCACCCAGACACATCAAAGTCAGCAGGAAGAAGATTTAGTGCTCTATTAGCTCCATCTTCCCAAATCCCACCCTGTGTTAAAATCAGCACAATGAAGTCTCTCAATTCTTCCATCTATCATAAATAGGATCACACAGAATATATGGTACAGAAATAGGACATTCGACCCTAACAATCCCTGCCAAAGTTTTTATTTCAATCCAGCATCCTCCTTTTCATCTCAATCTCTTGGCATAATCTTCTATTTCCTTCTCCATCATGCACTTCTCTAGCTTCGCCTTAAGTATAACTATACGATTTGCTTCGACCATTCTTTGTGGTAGTGAGTTCTATATTCTTGGTTCCCTTTCGGCAAAGACGTTTCTTCTGAATTTCCTATTGGATTTCTTGGTGACTATCTTAAATTGATAGTAATGCCTTTCCCACAAAAGAAAACACTCTTTTTGTGTCCACTTTATCAAAACCTTTCCTAATTTTAAAGATCGCCTTTAGGACCCCCTTAAGTCTGTTCATCCTTTCTTGAAATGATATCAAATCCTCACAATTATTCTATCAGCCTTGTAAATCTCTTTGCAACTTCTTTGATGTTTCTAAATCTTCTTAATAATATGGTGATCAGAACTGTAGACGTGTCCACGGTACTCTAAGTGTAGTCTAACCAAGGTTTGATACAGATTTAGCATAACTTCCTTTCTTTTCAATTCCATCCCTCTCGAAATAAGCTTTAGTTTCTGATTTGTTTTTTTTAAAAATGCCCAGCAATTTTGTGGTGCAATTTTAGTGACTGGTGTGTTTGTAGTTTGAGACCTATTTCCTCTACCGCACCGAGACTCTCACTTTTGTTAGCTATTTGCCCATTCTGCGAGGTTATTAACATCCTGTAATTTATTGCAGTCCTCCATATCTATTACCCACCACCCACCTCCCCCCCCCCTCATAATTTGGTGTCGTCAGTAAATATAGAAATTGTATTTCTGATTCCTAAATCCAAATCGTTAATGTAAATTGTAAATTGCAATGACCCCAACACCACCACCAACCCTCCGTCACTGTGATTAACAATACTTTACTCACACTCTTTGCATTGTCTTGAAGCCAGCTAGCAATCCATTCTACAACTTCTTCCTAGCTCTGCACTCTAATTTATCATTCGTCTATTACGGCACACCTTACCTAACACCTTTTGAAAAATCCAGATAAATTACATTGATGAGGTGAATTGCCTATCAGTCATCAACGATCATCTGCCATCTGGTGTGAGTATTGAATGCCACCCAGATAGAAAACACATGAACCTTTAGTCTCCTTTCATGGAAAAATTAAAGTGACCATCATTAACATACACAATCTATAGTTTACAATTGACTGCACTGTCATTACCCACTCTGCACCAGATTTGCAAACCACTTTCAATCTCTTCAATTCTGCATACAAGACACTCAGCCTGACCTTGAAAGTTGCCAAAGCAAAACTCGTATACCAACCCACACCTGGTCAACTCAATATTCCACCTGCCATATATGTTGAAGGAGAGACTCTGGCATGTGATGAGGACTCCTTATATCTTGATAGCCACCTCTGTCAAAAGGTTACCATTGATGAGGAGATCCAACACCGGATCAGTTGAGCCAGCTAAGCTTTCTATAAAGTAAGGCAGCAAATGTTTGACAACACAGACCTCCACCAGTCAACAGAAATCCTACAGCACTGAGCAGTTGTTGTCACCGCACTCCTGGACTGCAGTGAGACTTGAACTGTATATCAGCGACACATAACAGCGCCAGAGAAATTCCATAAGCATTGCCTCTGCCACATCCTCCAGATTAAATGTGAAGTTCATCAAACAGACTCATGTTCTTCTTGAATCTAGTTCCACAAACATTCAGGCAAAATTCAATCAACTACAATGGACTGGACATTGTGCCTTGATAGCTGAAAAGCATCTACTCCACCAGGTCCTGTTTTCTCAACTCCTGGGGGGGGAACAAAGAAAATGCTTCAAAGACACTTTAAGTTCTACTTGAAGCATGGCAGTATTGAAGAGCTTACTACCAATCATTCAACAACACTAGGAACTCTTCGTTGCACTTAGCGACCTGACCAAAGCATTTGACTCAGCATCTCAAGACAGTTGCAGCCGTATCATCATGAAGCAGTTGCAGAATTGTGTATTATATTTTAAATGCATTACTCATCATCCAATGTCATGTCCAACTGCTCTACCTGCCTGGTAAATACTCAAGCTGTAGTAGCGGGCCCCTTTAAGGGGTGAGGTTTCAGAGGGCCATGAGACCCGTTCGGCCAATTGGACCTAAGTATGCGAATCCTGGGGCTGAGTGCGGCCTCTCCCAGCAGTTTGGAGACTGGAGTCGAAGTAATGGGGAGCACTTTTCTCACTCTTATTCCTGTTAATAACCAGTTCTTTAGTTACTCCACTTGGCGGCCACCACTCTTTCCAAGATATTACATTTGGCAATGAGGATCAACGGAGCACTTCCATTTGCAACAGAGAATGACAGAGCAGACCTTGTGTATAAGTCATTGGAAGCACTTCTATTCAGCAGTCAGTGAGTTAAAATAAATCTTCTTGAACCATTCAACCCTAATTAGAGTCTGCACCGACGCTCTCTGACAGAGTACCTTACAATGGCCCCATCCCCACCCTATCTCTATTACCCCACATATTTTACTATGGCTATTACAGCTAACCTATACATCTTGGTTAAGAGGGCAGTTTAGCATGGCCAATTAACCTAACCCGCACATCTTTGGACTGTGGGAGTAAACCAGAGCATCCGGAGGAAACCCATGCAAACCAAAGGAGAATGCCCCTCGCAGTGGGAGGAAGCAGTGTTACCCATTGTGCCACAGTGTGAATTAAAGTCTGCCCTTAATGAGATGTGGAGAGACCGGCTAGTGTGTGGGATGAATAATACTGTCAGACAGAAGAAACTGTAGGCAGAAACAGAAAAAAAAAAATCCTAAAGAACGCATTAGAAATTGCCCTTGCTATGGAAAGTGCAGAAAAAGGTGAGGTGGAACTTCAAAGTGTGCAAGCCGGTGAGGTCCACCAAGTTTGGATGGAATCTGCTAAAGGCAGTCGTGCCAGGGATGTGGGCGCAGATTTTAACAAAGAAGTCCAGAACCAGACAGAGTGCAGAGATATAGGAGATCCGGTCTACAAACCAAGAACTGTGAAGAATGCTATCGATGTGGGGGAGCCCACCCCCTCAGGAGAAGTGTAGGCTTAGGGAAGGTGTGTGTTATGCCCACAGCGGAAAGGGGCAGATAAAAAGCAAGAACGAGACTAAACAGGACCTGCCTGGTGCTAGAGAAAAAGTAGGGAATAATTCTGAGGAAGAATCAGCTATATATAGGTTGGATAATATTAAGGTGGGCAAAGTGGCTTCCAACACAATCGTACTGATGGTTAATGGTCGTCTGCTCAAAATGGAGGTAGACACAGGAGCCTCTGCCACAGTTGTGGGAGAACAAACTTATCGATACCTACAGGGAGTGGTCCAACCCTTGAGATTAAAAAACAATGCAACTAGGCTGGCGACATACATGGGGAGGCTATTTGGGAACCAGAACAGCACCTGTAAGTTACAGACAACAGTTCCACCCAACTGCCTTTAATTGTAGTTGAGGGCCAAGGACCAAGCTTGAAGGGACAAGATTGGTTTCAAGAAATGAGATTGAATTGGCTAGAAATTTTCAATATTCTATTTATTGATTTATTAGTGTCACAAATAGACTTACATTAACACTGCAATAAAGTGACTGAAAATCCCGTAGTTGCCACACTCCGGTGCCTGTTCGGGTATACTGAGAGAGAAATTTAGCATGGCCAATGCACCTAACCATAATATTAATGGATGGGACCTACATCCCCTCCTGCTGAGATACTAGGAGGTATTTTAAGAATAACTAGGCAAAATACGGCACTTGAAAGCCAACATTTAGATGCATCCAGAGGCTACATCAAAATTTTACAGAGCAATGCCCTATTCACTATATGAGAAGGTGGAGACTGAACTTAAACGGTTAGAAGATTTGGGCAATATCAAGCCTGTGCAATTCGTGGAGTGGACACAGTGCCGGATTTAGACTTGGTGAGGCCCTAAGCTATATAAAGCTTGGAGGCCCCTTGTTAAAAAGTTACACCAAAAGGTCTCACAAAGGTGCATATCAAAACAGGACCTTGGGTCGCTACAATTTGTTGTTTCAACTGTGGATGTCGGCTCTGCCACGCTCACATTTGCATCACTTCCAGTGTTTTCCTCAGCTGAGATTCCAGACTCTGTTGTCTCAGTAGCAGAGGCACTAGGCTGTGGTTGTTTTGGACTTTGCTGATCACCTTGGGTTTGTGGATCCTTATCTGTTTCTGGAGTAAAGTAACTGTCAACTTTTGGTAATTTTTTGAGTTGCTCTTCAAGCTGGTGCTTTCTTTTTCTTTTCTGGTATCTGCTCTGAAATGTTCCCTTCATTGTAAACCTTCTGAAATTTTGTGAGGCC
Source organism: Mustelus asterias (assembly GCF_964213995.1). NCBI lineage: Eukaryota > Metazoa > Chordata > Chondrichthyes > Carcharhiniformes > Triakidae > Mustelus > Mustelus asterias. The sequence continues at coordinate 30,149,131 of NC_135809.1, read as the reverse complement.
CCTGCAGATTGTGAGGCCCTAAGCTGTAGCCTGTTTAGCTTATGCCTAAATCCGGCACTGAGTGGGCAGCTCCCATTGTGCCAACGCTTAAGCCAGATAAGACTGTACAAATATGGGGGGGACTACAAATTAAACAGGTGGCAAAACTGGACAAGTATCCCATACCTAAAATGGAGGACCTGTATCTTAAGCTTGCTGAAGGTCTAACCGACACTAAGTTAGACATGACCGACGCATACCAGCAACTGGAACTGGATGATGCATCCAGGGGTTTGTTACTATTAACACACATAAGGGCCTTTGCCATTACACCAGACTGCAATTTGCAGTCTTATCAGCTTGTGCACTCTTTCAATGTACAATGAAAAACCAATTACAAGATTTACTTAAGGTAGTTGTTCACTTGGATGATGCGTTAATCATAGGAGCCACAGGAGAAGAGCACCTAACCAACCTGGATGAGGTTTTTAAAAAGTTCCAGAAAGCTACAATATGATTAAAGAGAGAGAAATACATCTTTAAGGCAAACGATGTGACTTACTTGGGGTTTGGAGTAGATGCACAAGGGTTGCACCCAATGGAAGATAAAGTTAGGGCCAATAAAGAAGCACCTGGTGAATTACTACAGAAGGATCATTCCAATATTGGCAACTCTACATGCATTATTAATAAAACACACCAGAGATGATACTGGAAGACACAGCAAAACAAAGTCTTCAGACAAGTGAAACAAGCCTTGTAGTCGTCCTGCCTTTTAGTCCATTTTGACCCTTCAGGACAAATCATTCTCACTTGTGATGCATCTCCTTATGGAATTGGAACTATTTTGTCACATAAAATGAAGGACGGGTTAGAAAGGCCCATTGGCTGTGCTTCAAGGATCCTAACTGATGCAGAAAAAGCATACTCTCAGATTGAGAAAGAGAGGTTGGCCATCATGTTTGAGATAAAGCAATTCCACCATTATATTCATGGGCAGCATTTCACTGTAATTACTGATCATAAATCCCTGCTAGGTATATTTAGGGAAAATAAAGCTATCCCACGTTGTCACAACAGCTCAAATACTGGCCTCAGAAGGATCCAAGATTGTCTGGAATTAAGCATGTGGTTCTTCATGATTGTGTTATGATGAACAACTAAAACCTTTTCAATCAAGGAAGGGTGAATTGAAATTCAAAGACTGTGTCCTTATGTGAGGAATGAGGGAATTGTCCCCACGCCTGGCAAGAGATTATGATTGGAGGAACTACACAGCGCCCACCCAGGGAGTCCAAGCTGAAAATGTTGGCTTGCAGCTATGTGTGGCGGCCCGGATTAGACACAGGCATAGAAAGCATGCTTAAACAGTGCAACCAACGCCAGGTACAACAAACATTACCAGCAGCAGCCCCAATTCACCTTTGGCAGTGGCCAGGCCGGCCGTGGGTGAGACTCCACATTGATTTTTTTCAGGCTCATTCTTGGGCACAAATGTTCCTATTTATAGTGGATGCACACTCAAAATGGCATCTACGAAATGAAGTCCATGGCCGGAATTTTACCGTCCCACCCGCCACAGGAATTGGAGCGGGTGAGGGGCGGACCATGGAGAGATCTGTTGACGTCGGGCAAGATTTTACCGTTTTGGGACGAGCGAAGCCGTAAAATCCTGCCCAATGATTTATTTTGCAACAGTGGAAAAGGGACCTAAAAAGGGAGAGGAACATAGCAGCCAGCCCCTTCAAGAGGAGAGGCTTCAGAGGGTCATGTGATCCGTTTGGCCAATCAGTTCAAAGTACGCGAATCCTGGGGCTGAGCGTGGGCTCTCCCAGGCAGTCTGGAGTCAAGGTTATTGGTAGCATCTTTTTCATTCTCTGTATATAGTTAATAAATAGTTCTTTAGTTACATCGCTTGGTGGTTGCCACTCTGAGATATTACAGAAGCAAAATAATTATTTAATATTTCTGTCATCTTTCTACTGCTCGCTTTCCTCAAGTATCCTTTCCCCTCCCCCATTTCCCAAAAGTCTCATGTAAAACATCTGCCATGAAATTAATCCTAGGCCCACACAATTTGACAGGCACATCCAGTATCAGCAACCCATACTTAGAACAGTCATCATAGAACTCCAAGTAGGCTCTTGTGTTCAGTCTCAAAATAGATTTCTTTTAGTTATTGAAACTCAAGGCTTATCTGAGCTATTCCTGCAAAAAAAATTGACAGATGAGTTTCGAGATACTTTCCATACAAGCCATTTTCTTTTAAAGAAGAAGCTTGTGAAATCTGACTAACACATTTTTAGATCTACGTTGGAAAACTGAGGTTATGAAATTTGATACTTAGCTGCAATGCCATCAATATTTTACGCTGAGCCTCACTTGAGCTTCCAAAGGAACATGACTTTTCAGCAACTACTATCTAAAACAACAAGAGTATTTACACAGCAGCTTTAACACAATGAAACCTTCCAAGGCGTTCCACGGGAACATTATTAAATGAAGAACAACTCTGAGCCACAGAAGGAGATATTAAATACATGACTAAATTGTGAGTTGAAGAGGTAGGTTTTAAAGAGTGTCTTAAAAGGAGGAAAGTGAAGTAGAGAAGCAGAGGAGAGCGTGGAGGGAGTTTCAGAGCTTGAGGCTTAGGCAACTGAAAACATGGTCATCAATAATGCAGAAATTATGAGGCAATTTTGTGCCCACACGAGAGTAAACAGAAATGCAGGCACAAAATCCCGCGGGAGTCAGAAAATGAGATTCTCGCAGGCGAGGTCTCATTTCTCGATTTCCTCACCGCTTGCCGGTGACAGAACAATGTTCCCACCCCTCATTTAAATACATTTTAATAAATGTTCATATTATTAATGGGCCTCTCCGCGACTTGATATCCCCCTCATTGAATAGTCACGTTGGCGAGGTCTACAACAGATTTATAAGAATGTGATTCAGTTGAGGGGATCCTGCAGGGGCATCAAGGTAAGTATAGCACTTGGAGGAGAGGGACATGCCCAGGCAATGCCCAGTTACTGCTCCCCCCCCCCCCCCCCAGCATAGGTTGTCAGAGCCAATCTGGCAGTGCCAACCTGTGTCAGGGGCAGTGCCAGAGTGGGCCTTCTGAGAAGCCCCATTGTGCGGGGAGGTTTCCCATGTGTGGTGCAGGGGAAGGGGAAAGAGCTAATGCTTCTTGGGGCATGGGGAGGACTTGACAGTGAAGGGGAGAGTGGCCAGCGATACAGCTGCAGTGGTGGGGGAGGGGAAGGGAGAATTCCCGATACCTTTGTGGTCACCCAATGCCTGTGAAGGGGGGGGGGGTGGTCCTCTATGTCCATGGGGCTGGGTGGGGGGGGGGGGGGGGGGGGAGGAGTTTAAACTCAACGTTGATGGGGTACCCTCTAAATATGGCACCCAATCTCTGTGCAGCCGGCCTCAGAGCTTTGTTTGTCAGAGTGGTTGAAGATCTGGTCTGAAAACTCGGCTGTGAATCTGGAGTGCTACGTGCCGGTTTTCAGTCAAAGCCCGACACTCTGACAAATTATGGGAAATTTCTGACACATAAATGAGAACGTGGGGTTGGAGGAGATTATGGAGTGGGCCACGGAGGGATTTGCAAACGAGGAGAATTTTAAAGTCAAGGTCACGTTCACTGATATAGATCAGTGGACACAGGGATGATAGGGGAACAGAACGTGCTGCAAGTTAAGACATGAGCAGCAGAGTTTTGGATGGCTTCAAGTTTACGGAGGGTCGAATGTGGGAGACTAACCAGGAGTGCATTGGAATAGGTGATCTAGAGGTAACAAAGACATGAGTAAGGATTTCAGCAGCAGCTGAACTGAGACGGGTGCTGGAATTTTACTGCCCAAGGCTCGTAAGATCCCACCCGAAGCCAATGGAGAGTGCTGTTCTGCGAGCTAAGCCTGCCTCGATTCGGGGTAAAGATGGGTGATGCTACCAAAGTTGAAATAGGCAGTTTTAGTGATGGCAAGAATGAGGTTAGAAGCTCACCGCAAGATCAAACGTGACACAAGGTTGCGAAGAGACTGGCTTAACCTCAGACTGTTGGGAGAGGGATGGATTTTTAGCTGGGTAACAGAGTTTGGACCAGAGACCAAAAACAATGGCACCAGTCCTCCCAATAGTTAATAGGAGGGAATTTCTGGCCATCCAATATTAAATGTCAGATAAGCGGCCTTTAGCAACAGTGAAGGAGTCGAGAAAGGTGGTGGTGAGGTACAGCTGGGTGTTGTCAGTGTACGCAGATTTTCACAGTAACTTCATTACAATGTTAATGTAAGCCTACTTGTGACACTAATAAATAAACATGTGAAAATGAGTGCTGTGCCTTTCGATAATATTGCTGATTTGCAGCATGTGGGTGAGGAATAGATGGGGGAAAGGACTGATCCTCAGAAAACACCAGAGGTAACCTTGCAGGAAGAGAAACCATTGCAAGTGATTCCCTGTCGCTGATTAAATAGCTAAGAATTGAACCAAGTGAGAGCAGTCCTAGCCAGCTGGATGATGGTGTCGATGTGTTGGAGGAGGATGGTGTGATGAGCCATGTCAAAGGCTGCAGACAGGTTGGGAAGGATGAGGAGGGGGAAAGCTTACCTTTGTCACAGAATCATCATAGAATCATAAATCACCTACAGTTCAGACGGAGGCCATTCGGCCCATCGAGCCAACAACAATCCCAACCAGGCCCGATCCCCATAACCCCACATATTTACCCTACTAATCTCCCGACACTAAGGAGCAATTTAGCATGGCCAATCAACCTAACTCGCACATTTTTGGACTGTGGGAGGAAACCGAGTACCTGGAGGAAACCCCACGCAGACACGGGGAGAAAGTGTGGAGTTTGCACAGAGAGTGACCCAAGCCAGGAATCGAACCTGGGTCCCTGACACTGTGAGGCAGCAGTCCTAATCACTGTGCACAGTCATTTGTGACTTTGATCAGAGTTGACCAGGCTATGAGAAGGATGGAAACCCGATTGGAGACATTAAAACATGGGAGTTCCAGCAAAACTAGGAACACATTTGGGAGGCAACAGCTTGTTCAAGGAATTTGGAGATGGGATGCTACTTTGCAAGGATGGGGGTCAAAGGTTATTTTATTGAGCGACAGTGATGATTACAGATTTAAAGGAAAGAGCCTGGGTGGGATTGTGGCCGGTGCAGACTCGATGGGCCGAAAGGGCCTGGGTGGGATTGTGGTCGGTGCAGACTCGATGGGCCGAATGGCCGCCTTCTGCACTGTAGGGTTTCTATGATTTTCTTTCTTTCTATGATAATGCATCGAATTAAAGGTAAAGTTAATTTTTAAATTTGCAATGAAACTGAAGCAGGGTAACTAGAAGTGATGAGAAATCTTATTTAATGAAAATGTATAACTTTTTACCAACAGGCTGCTTATGATGACATCAAGATAATTAATTTAAGATATTAGTTAATGGGAAAAATCACTTTGAACTGGTTTTAACAAACGGCAATAATGACCATCTTTAAGAGATATTTCGTAAGAAACAGGTCCACATTAAGGGATTATTTGCCAGTGGTTTTAGAATGAAAACTTCCTTCCCAACTAAATTCAGATTTACTAGCATGAGGGCAACAATGAAAAACACATAGTTGCAGCTTAATGGCTTGTAATTGCTTTTGCATTGAAACAAGGTTTGCTATAATATTCAACCGGCAGTGGAAATCAAAGTGGGTGGATGCACTTAATTGTGCAGGAGGTGGAATGTCAGGTTAGCGATAGTGGGATGAAAGTAGGGAATTTAGTTTGCAGCAGATTAAAGGCAGATTGATGAGCTGCCTGACAGCAAGCAGTGGGAGCTTATTTTTAATGCATTTGCATATCATGCATGCTCATTAAAGCATGAGTAAATGGTACATTTGCAACTAACTCTGGAACAAACAAGTATGTGCCTTCAAATCCATGATTGGTTAAAGACTGTAGCAGATGAGGTGCATTTGGACTGAGTAGGAACCGATTTCCTTTCATGGGGAGCTTTTTTGGACCATAGAATCATAGATTCACTATACTGCAGAAGGAGGCCATTCAGCCCATCAAACCTGCACTGGCAACAATTCCACCCAGGCCCTATCCCCTTAACCCCACGTATTTACCCTGATAATTCCTCTGACATTAAGGGACAATATAGCATGGCCAATCAACCTAACCCACACATCTTTGGATTGTGGGAGGAAACCAGAGCACCCAGAGGAAACCTATGCACACAAGGGGAGAATGTGCATACTCCACACAGTCAGTGACCCAAGCAGGGAATTGAGCCCGGGTCCCTGGCGCTGTGAGCCAGCAGTGTTAGCCACTATGCCACCCACAAATAGGAGAGGAGGTACTGATGCATTGAGATTGTATGCTGGCAATGCAAAGGGATGAGTACATGGCTGACTATGGAGAGAGGGAAGAAGGTAGGGTGCTGGTTCTGCAAGGGGTTTGGAGCATGGCTGATTGAGAGAGGGTTGGTCATGGTGGACCTACAAGGGCTCATGGGAGTCAGAGCAAGGAATGTGTATTACACAGGGAAAGTCACATTATTATATTCCTTTCCACAAGCAATCCACAGTTGCTCTCAGCTTCCAATTCCCTTGTCCCCACTTCACGGAGTGATAACTTTAAGTGACAGCCTCCAGGCAACTTTCCTCTGTTTTCAGTTTCTTAAATCCACCGCTAACAGTTAACTGATTACGTTGATTCTTCTTCACCTATGCCATGCCCGACTAAATCTAAAAGTCTTTGTAGGGGGTTGCTTCCCTTCAACTAGAGACTCTCCTTGCTGCACCTATTGTAGTAGCACACAAAGCCGATCAACAATTTTTCTGTGCCTTCTCAACAAAACAATCCAGACCTCCAAGCCTTACTGTCAGACAGATCATATGGCCCCCTTCCTTTACCCTAAATTTAAAGCTAAAGCCCCAAAATATACCAATCTTACATGGTTCAGTGTGTGTGTGTATGTGTTGGGGGAGACATTTTCTAGATATGGAGTTTAATTCTAGTGTTATAAGTTCTTGATCTCAGAAATGTTGGAATTTTTATTGCGTGGCATCAATAAAGTCCTGACAAAAGGTCATTTGCCAATCTTCCTGATTAAGGAATGGCTGCTGATATAAAAGAAGCCGAAGTGTCAATGGTTCAAATTTTGTATCATTTCGAAGGTGCTGTTTGCATGTCAGTACTTGCGCACAAATATCTGCTTTTATTCTTGCAGCAGTCCATATATCTGTGTCATGCCAGAATGCTCTCAGCAGCAAGCAGGCAAAGTGGCAACAAGTAGAGGGTAATGGTTTGGAGCAAGGACATTATCTTGAGTGCACTGTTGCATCCATGCAAATCATTAGATTGAAACACGTTGAGCCCCTTCCACTTTGCCAAAGTTAGCAGATAAAAAAATCAATGCAGGATTTAAGCTTTCCTACATACCCCAATTGTATTAGGTTCTTCTGGCTACATGCAGTTGTGCTGGGGGTGTTCCTTTCACTGTCCTCGGCCACTAATTTAAGTCAACTTCAGGAAAGAGTGTCTGTTGGAGACTATTAAGGCAGCACGTGGCATCACAGTGTTGTGTGGGTTTGAAGGAATATAGACTGGCACTGAAATAGTATAAGGGCGGGGCACCTGAGACTGTCTGACCCAGAATATAGAATCCCACCCAATGTCTTTTCAGTTGTTAGCTTTCTTTGAATGTCAGCTTTTCTGACTTTCAGGTTGCCACGTATGAATGTTTTAAAAAAAAAATTGAATTTATACAACATTTTAACAAATATAAAGTGTGAAAGTGCTTCACAGATGAAATATCAAACACAATGTCATTGAACCGCATAAGGACAATCTAAGTGATCTAAGAAGTGGGTTTCAATAAATACCTTTAAAGGAGGAAAAAGCAGAAGAGAGGTAGAAAGGTTTAGGGAGGGAATTCTAGATATTAGGACCTAGACAGATGAAGGTATGGCCACTAATGGGGGAGTGGTTAAAATTGTGAACGCTCAAGAGGGCATTGGAGGATTGCAGGTATCTGGGAGCATTCCAAAGCTGGAGAAGAGTACAGAGATAGGAATGGATAAGGCCACTGAGGAACATGTAAACAAGGATGAGAATTTTAAAATTGAGTCAATAACTGGGAGCCAGTGTTGACCTGCAAGCACAGGGTTGATGGGTGACCAGCAGAGTTTAGATAACCTCAAGCTTCTGAAGAAAGGAACACGGGAGGCCAGATAGGAGTGCACTAGAATTGTCAAGTCTAGATGTAACAAAGGCATAGATGAGAGTTTCAGCTGCAGATGAGCTGAGATGGGAGAAGGCCAAATAATGTTAGTGGTGGAAATAGGTAGTCCTAGCAGTGGTGTAGGAAGTCTTGTGGTGCATTGGGTAGCAGTTCTGCCTCTGAGCCAGTAGCTCTGGGTGTGAGTCCCGGGACTTGACCGTGGGAGATGCATTCATAACATGGTGAAAGGGTTTGATTGTCAACCTGCAAATCCTTCAATACACCTATGGCAGGCAGTAAGATCAGGAAAATCTCCTGGAGAGCCAGGTTTAATGTGGAGTGGTGCCTCTTGAGCTGTAGCCTCCAATGACAGGCTAGTGACGAGTTCCAGGAAAAACTAACAATGGAAAAAGGCATAAGTATGTGCTTCATGTACGTCTCGATGCAGGAAGGGAATTGAGAGAGAGAGTGTGTGAGTGATGATGTGGATTTGAAACTCATCTTGTGCTCGGATATGGCACCAAGTTGTGAACAGTCTGGTTCAGCTTCAGGCAGTTGACAGGAAGAGGAATGGAGGTAGGAAACAGAATTTCTGGCGGGGACCAAAGACAGTGGCTTCAGAATTTCTAACATTTACTTGGAGGGATTTTCTGCTTATCCAGTACTGGATGCAAGACAAACAGCCTGGCAATTTGGCAGAGGGGTCAAAAGACGTAGTGGTGAGGTAGGTCTGGGTATTTTCAGCTAGGTGTGGAAAGTGATGCAGTGCCTAAGGATGATATCAGAGGAACAGTATTTAGATGAGAGACAGGGTTGGGGCAGTGGGGAGAATAAAGTAAAGTTTATTTATGAGTCACAAGTAGACTTACATTAACACTGCAATGAAGTTACTGTGAAAATCCCCTAGTCACCACACTCCGACGCCTGTTCGGGTACACCGAGGGAGAATTTAGCATGGCTAATGCACCTAACCAGCACGGTCTTTTGGACTGTGGGGGGAAACCAGAGAACCCAGAGGAAACCCATGCAGACATGGGGAGAACATGCAGACTCCGCCCAGACAGTGACCCAGGCCAGGAATCGAACCCAGTTCCCTGGCGCTGTGAGGCAGCAGTGCTAACCACTGTGCCACCATGCCGCCCGTATAGATCCTTGATGTTGAAATAGAGTGGGAAGAGATGGCATAAATTGCACAAAATCAGAGCAGGAATGTGTATAATTGTGGTGGAGCTGGCCACTTCATGAGAGACAATGTTATAGCATAAAGAAAGCAATGAATATATCAAGTCAGTGGAATAATGTAGAAACAAAAGAACAAAGAAATATGGACAAACATGTGGCCTAGGAGATTTCTGGAATCATGGATGTGGGGAGATATTGGAAGGTCAGGACTAAAATGAACAGTGGCTGACAGTGTGATGATGAAAATTAAGACAATGACAGAGAAGATGTTGGGGTGAGGTATTAAAGCATCAGATCAGAAAAAGTTCAGGGTGAAATGCATATGCAAGGCCTTGTCAGGAGTCGCAGTAATGTCTCCCGCTGCTTCTTGGGCTAAGGATTAGTGTTACAGAGGCTGAAACTGAGAATAAGGCTTGACAACTTTCGTGACTTTCTTCGTTCAAGATGCAATACCTTTCGCTATTCACCTTGGTGGATGTGGTTGGTGGGCAGGGATGTAATGTGGAATAGTGGCTGAGATGAAGATCAGGAATGGGTTCTTAATATCCCTGCTCATTACAAAGTATTCAGGAATGATGGGGAAGGCAGAAACAAGGAGGGACTGTAGTGAGGATGGTGTTACAGTTCCAAATAAAAAGAATGTACTAAATGGTTCCGAAGACTAAATCTGCCGGACTTGTGTTGAGGAACAGTGGGGGAAACTGTTACTTCATTGGGAGTTATTTTTATAGAGCTCCAAACAGTGAGGACATGGATGAGGAAATTTGTTGGCAAATTTCAAAGACATGTAACAAAAATAGAGCGGTAATATTAGTAGTCTTTAATTACTCTAATATAGAGTGAGAAAAGCATTATACTATGGGGAGACGAGGAGAATAATTTCTGATATTTGTTTAGGAAAGCTTTCTTGATCTTTATGTCTCCAGTCCAACAAGGGAAACGCAGTTTTGGATGTGGTCCTGGGGAAATCAAATCGGGGAAGTGGAGTGTGAGAGAGCATTCAGCTTGCAGTGACCATAACATAATCTGATTGAAAGTAATTATAGATACTTTCTGATCTGTCCCACGTAAAAGTGCTCAACTGGGCAAGAACTATTTCTAGTCATTTAAGAAAAGGATTGGAAGAGGCGATTTAAAATGCGATTGAGATTGAAAAAGGGCGATGTCAGGGTAAAGCAGTAACAGAACGGTGGAAAGCATTCAGGAAAGAGATAATTCAGGCACAAGGCGTTTTCCTTTGAAGGAAAGAGACAGAGCAGCCAACCCAAAGCTAATGTGCCCGAAATGAAAACGAAATAAAAGTTAAAACAGAACAGGAAACTCAATAGGGTCTTTTAAGAGACTCCTGGATGAGTACATGGGACTTAATAGGATGGAGGGTTATAGGTAGGCCTAAAAGGTAGGGATATGTTTGGCACAACTTGTGGGGCCGAAGGGCCTGTTTTGTGCTGTAGTTTTCTATGTTTCTATGTTTCTGGGAAAAGGAGGCGTGTTACGAATGGCAAGAGCAAGTTTCAGTTAATAACCAATGAGATGATGAAAAGTGCAGGAGGGAATTTAAAAAGTTCACTCAGGAGACAAGGAGAGGTTAGGAGAAATAATTAGAAGGCAATGTTAAATGGAACCCCAAAACATTTTTATATAAATATATACGTCAAATTTTTCCAGCCGTTCCTGCTGGCGGGATTTTCCAGTCCTACCGATGGTGGCCCCCGGCCATGGGTTCCCCAGTATGGAGGGTGCAAACAACAGGAAAACCCGTTGACAGCAGCCGGACTGGAAGATATTGCCACCAGCGAATGATGGAATGCCTCCACTGCCATAAAAGTCGTGCAGGATGGCGTGGGGTGTCAGGTGCATGGGAAATCACACCCGTAATGTTTAAGTGATTTGCCAGGGCAAATGTTGAGCCGATTAAGGGCCCAAAATGAAATCTTAATGTAGAGGTAGAAGGCAGGGTATTAAATGAATTTGCATCTGTCTTCACAAAAGAAGCTGATGATAAGGTTACACGAAAGGAGGAGAGGGAAGTTATACTAATAGAGAGGGCATACTGAAAGGACAATCTTTGCTGAAAGTTGGTAATTCACCTGGTCTAGATGGAATGCATCCCTGTGCTAAATTGCTGAGTGAAGCAAAGATAAAAGTAGCAGAGGAATTGGTGACAAATTTTCAATCAACATTGGATCCAAGAGTAGTGCCGGAGGACTGGAGGTTTGCTGATGTTATGCCACTATTGAAGAAAGGAAAGAGGGATAAACAAGGAAACTACAAGCCAGTCAGCCTAACAATCAGTGGTGCAAAAGCTATTGGAAACTAAGGTCAGAGACAGAATGAACTTCCATTTGGGAGGGCATGAGTTAATCAAGGGGAGCGAGCATAGATTTGTTAAAGGTAGGGGAGTGCACTTCCAAAAGAGGTACCCCACATCTGCCGAGCAGCATCCCACACTGTCACAGCTGCCTGATTGCCTGTCTTGCTTAAAAGTTAAGTTGAAGTTTATTTATTCACAAGTAAGGCTTACATTAACACTGCAATGAAATTACTGTGAAATGTCTCGAGTCGCCACACTCTGACACCTGTTTGGGTCAATGCATCTAACCAGCACGTCTTTCAGACTGTAGGAGGAAACCGGAGCACCCGGAGGAAACTCATGCAGACATGGGGAGAACATGCAAACTCCACACAGACAGTGACCAAGCCGGGAATCAAACCTGGATCTCTGGCGCTGTGAGGCAGTAGTGCTAACCACTGTCCCATCATGCCGCTTCTGGGCGGCATGGTGGCACAGTGGTTAGCATTGCTGCCTCACAGTGCCAGGGATCCAGGTTCAATTCTGGCCTCGGTGAATGTCTGTGCAGAGTCTGCATGTTTTGCCCATATGTGCTTGAGTTTTCTCCGGGTGCTCTGGTTTCCTCCCATAGTCCGAAAGACGTGCTGGTTAGTTGCATTGGCCATGCTAAATTATCCATCAGTGTACCCAAATAGACACCGGTATGTGGCAACTAAGGGATTTTCACAGTAACTTCATTGCAGTGTTAATGCAAGCCTACTTGTGACATTGATAAATAAACTTTAAACCTTTCCTCACAGAGGAAAGATTTGCACCAGGGGCAGAGTGAGGCCCGAAAGTCACAGTTAATTGTCCACTTGAGGGCCACAATAGGCCTATGGACAGGCGAGCTGTCTGGCGCCTTATCCACCTACTGTAATAAAGGGAGACAAGTTGGGTGTGGGCCCGAAGACAGCGAGCTGGCCACCTACTTTATTAACCAGCTTTGTTTTACGTGCCCCCACTGCCTTCAAAATCAGCTGTAACATTTATCCCTCTGTTTGATTAACTTGATTGAATTATTTGATGAGGTGACAGAGAATGTTCATGATGACGATGCAGTAGGCATCTCTTTAATAGATATTCGATAAATGGATATTTGGAACACATTTAACAAAGTGCCACACAGGAGGTTCATTAAGAAGATGGAAACACATGGAATTAAGAGGAAAATCAGGGTATTGATACAACAAAATCCAATTGATTGGAAGCAAAGGGTATTAGTAGATGGATATTTTTCAGAGGAGGTTTGCAGTGGTGTTCCCTAAAGGTCAGTTTTGGGTCCATTACTCTCAGCAATTTTTGGAAACAACTTAGACTTGGATATCAGGAGCAGCATTTTAGAGTTTTCAGATAATACAATACTTGACTGTAATGGATTATAATGAGGAAAGTTATAGGCTTCACGATGACATGTAAAATTGCAATGGCCGAGTGGTAGAATCATTAGACTATTAATCCAGAAACGCAGCTAATGTTCAGGGGACCCGGGTTCGAATCCCGCCATAGCAGATGGTGGAATTTGAATTCAATAAAAAATATCTGGAATTAAGAATCTACTGATGACCATGAAACCATTGTCAATTGTCGAAAAAACCCATCTGGTTCACTAATGTCCTTTAGGAAAGGAAAATTGCCGTCCTTACCTGGTCTGGACTACATGTGACTCCAGAGCCACAGCCAATGTGGTTGACTCTCAACTGCCCTCAGGCAACTAGGGAAGGGCAATAAATGCTGGCCCAGCCAGCGACGCCCATGTCCCACGAATGAATAAAAAAAATGAAATGGGCAAATGTATGGCAGATGGAGTTCAATGTGGAGAACAACGTGATGAACTTTGGAGGAAGAAAATGAAAAGTCAGCATACTGTAAATGGCATGTTTTTGAGCAAAGGGACCTTGTTAACCATATACACAATTCTTAAAGGTGTCGTTTAAAAACCATATGGGTATTTGGGTTTATAAATAAAGAAATACGATATAAAAGTAACGAGGTCATGCTGGAACTTTATAAATCATTGGTTCGGGCTTAGTTGGAGTATTGTGGACAATTCTGAGCATCTCACTTCAGGAAAAATGTAAAGGCAACAGGAAGAATTCAGAGGAGGTTTACAAAGATGTTACCAGGGATAAAAGCAAAATAAAATGCAGGAATCAGCCATGTGGCTCCACCACTCAGAAAGTCATGGCTGATCTTGTACTTCAACTCTACCTTCTTGCACCAACCTCCTTATTCCCTTAGTGTCAAAAATCTATCAATCTCTGTTGTGAGTATACTGAGCAATTCCACAGCTTTCTGTGATAGCAAATTACAAATAACCACAGATTGAATGAAGAAATTTCTCCTCATGTCAGTCCAAAATGACTGCTCCTTATTCTGACACTGTGGTCTTTAGTTCTTGACTCACAGGCTGGGGGAAAACATCCTCCTCCAATTTACCCTGTTGACCAAGTCCTTTAAGATTTTTATTAGTTTTAATGAGATCATCTCTCACAAATTCTAGATCAAATCTACTCAATCTTTCCAAATATGGCAAACTCTTCATCCCAGTCTGGTGAACTGTTGTGCACTCCCTCGAAGACAAGTAAGTATGTCATAGAAACTAGAAGCAGGAGTAGCCCAGTCAGCCCTTTGAGCCTGCTCCACCATTCATTTGATCAGGGCTGATCATCGAATTCAATATCCTGATCCCCCCTCCCCATATCCCTTGATCTCTTTAATCCCAAGAGCTATATATAATTTCTTCTTGAACTCAGACATAGAAACATAGAAAAAAGGCAATTTTAGCATGGCCAATTCACCCAAGGGAAGAAACTGGAGCACCTGGAGGAAAGCCATGTAGACACAAGGAGAACGTGCAAACTCCACACAAGCAGTCACCCGAGAATGGAATTGAACCCAGGTCCCTGGCGTGGTGAGGCAGCAGTGGTAACCACTGTGCCATCCTGCCACCCTATCCTTCCTTGGGTGAGGAAATCAAAACTGTACACAGTACCCTGCTGTGGTCTCACCATGGCTCTAACTGTTACAAGATTTCTTCACTCCTGTGTCCCAATCCCTTTATAACAAAGGCCAACCTAAAATTCTGCTTTTATTTTTCCTTCCAAAATGGATTACTACACAATTCTCCAAATGACATTCCATCTGCCATGTTCTTGTCCATTCATTTAACCTGTCTATATACTTTTGCAGCCTCTTTGCGTCCTCCTGTCAGCATACTTTCCCACTTAACTTTTTATAGTCAGCAAACTTGGATAGGTTACACCTGGCCCTCTCATTCAAGTCATGGATATAAATTGTAAATAGCTGAGGCCCAAGCACTGATCCTTGTGATATCCCGCTGGTTACAGATTGTCAATCCTAAAAATGATCCGTGTATTCCTACTTTCTATTTTTTCTCCTAATGAAATAGGGTGAAGGATTTCAGTAATGTGCAGAGGCTGGAAAACACGAGAGGGTTTTCAAGATGAGAGATATTGATAAAAATAAATAGGGAATAAATATTCCCACTGGCGGGTGGGTTATAGATACAAAATCATTGGAAAGAGTTTTAGTGGGGGAATCAGAATGTGTTTTCACTCACAGTTGTCAGGATCTAAAATACTCGACTGGAAAAGGTGATGGAATTTGGTTCCACAGATAATTTTAAAAGGGAGTTGGACGGCACGGTGGCACAGTGGTTAGCACTGCTGCCTCACACCACCAGGATCCGGGTTCAATTCCGGCCTCAGGTGACTGTCTGTGTGGAGTTTGCACATTCTCCCTATGTCTGCGTGGGTTTCCTCCAGCTGCTCCGGTTTCCTTCCACACTTCAAAGATATATGGATTGGGTTGAATGGCCATGATAAATTGTCCCTTAATGTCAGGGGGATTAGCAGAGTGAATACGTAGGGTTACGGGGATGGGGCCTGGTTGGGATAGTTGTCAGTGCAGGCTCGATGGGCCAAATGGCGTCCTTCTGCACTGTAGGCATTCTATGATTTTATGACAGACATTTGAGCGCTCGGAACTGACAGGGTTACAGACATAAAGTGGAGATGCATGACTAAGCATTTCAATGTGCCAAATGGCCTCCTTCTCTGCTGTAGGTTTCTATGATTCTACAAGAAAAATAACCATCGCATCAGTGTCCTTCAGAAGTTGAAGATATATTGGTTCACTGGAGCAATGAACTGGAAATTTTAATCTGCGTCTTACCTGTGTTTCTTCTAAACAAGAAATTCTTAAAGCTAACATTGGATGTAAAGTGTTTAATACTCTATTATCTATAAAGAGCTCACATCAGAAGCTCCTGATGAAACTATGATATGTTGACACATGATTAAGTAACAGAGATGACCTGGAGGAAAGAGTTCAACCTTATGCAGTTTCTAAGATGTACATGGAGCTGCAAATACTACAAACTACAGTCTTAAGTAACATACTGAGGGAAAGTAGACAAACCCCATTAAGACCCTGAAAACACAATGAAACAAGGTGGCAGCTGCTAGTAAGTAACAGAGTAAGGAGTCTAACAACACCAGGTTAAAGACTTTAACCTGGTGTTGTTAGACTCCTTACTGTGTTTACCCCAGTCCAACGCCAGCATTTCCACATCAGTAACAGACCCAGAAAAACTGCAATCAAAGAATCCAAACCTGAAAAGCCTACACATCTTCGAAAGGAGCAGACTGAAGACTCACCAAAAAGGTTGGAGCATTGTGAATGCAGCAGATGCAAGCTGAGACACAGACCTGGAGTCTGGACAACAGCAAGCACAGACGAAAATCAACAAGCAACACACTGAAGCAGCAACAAGTCCAGAACATGGTACATGCATGAAATCTACAATGTCACTGCTAGAAACATGTCCGAAGAACTGACGACTCGCAACAAGATCAGCACTGGAACAACAGGAGAAAGAGGTTTTCCAGGTACAGAACCACTTCTGGTTTGCACAAGAGGAAACAAAAGGAACAGTCAGCACTTTATTCTATGCAGTTAGAGCTATTGCTGATGATATAATAGCGAGACGTTGAGACTTCAAGTTCTTATGATGAGGTCCTCTAGGCATTTGATTCATATTGCAGTTTGCAAGAATCAACTTATAGAATGGGAAACATTTAACAGGTGAAAACAAAGACAAAATAAAAGCATGGATTTGTGCATTAATGATGTGCACAGGTTGGCAGAAAATTGCTGCTACATTGAGGGGCAAATTGATTCGTGATCACATAGTAATTGTGTCCTAAATGAAGCTTTATCAGATATCTTGCAAACAAGAGAAAACCTAATTCTAATTAAGGCAGTACAAATTGCGAGGCAAACTAAACGCAGGAAACAAAATAGATTGTTTATTCAGGGCGAAAAGAAATGTACTTCTCCAAGGAAAGTTATGAAGCAGGTAATAAATACTGGAGCACGAAACTTGAAGTGGTCGACACCCCAGAGTTTAAAAATTAGACACTGTCAGGTGTTTCAGTCTTATCTGACAAAGTAAAGTGGCTTACATACACTACATTGCAGCCATCATCCCTCCAGATATAAAGGGCCCTATTTTACCATTTTGATTCGAAGTGCTGGGCGGACTTGAAACTGGGAGTGTTTCAGATCTGACTTTTAGACCCATTCTCAGACGCCCCCATACACACTCTGCCTGAGAAAATATCCGCGATTCTGAATTTCGCTGCAGAGGCCCATAGACGGGGCTTAACGTGCCCGAAATCCTGCAGCTCCGATCGACGCTTCCAACTGCGCATGCACAGAAAAATGATAGAATGCTGCTCCCCTGCCACATTGCTTCCCGGCTGGATAATGCCTCCCTCTGGCCTCCACAGACATTGCCCCACCCCCACAACATTACTGACCCCTTTATCTCCCCACCCCCTCCGCCACCCAGAACGATTGTGGGCCCCTCCCCCTCACTGTTCACAGGCAGGGTGGCAGCAGACCACCCTTTCCCCCTCACTGATCTCAGGCAGAGTGGCAGTAGACTCCCCTTCCCCCTCACTGATCTCAGGCAGAGTGGCAGCAGACCCCCCCCCCCCCCCCCCCCACCGCCGATCTCAAAGCAGAGTGGCAGAGAGCCGTCTGACGCTTGGCACTTACCTCCTCACTAGCTGGAGCGCCCGAAATTGACTTTTGTAGAGCATATCTGTTTCACACCAAATCTGGATGGGCAAACGCGATGGTAAAGGGGGAAGTGCTGGTAAGGTTGGGCGTGCAGCCCATTAAGTCAATTTAATTGCATGTAAATGCATTTAAATGGCCATCGTGCCCATTTCGGGCACGGTCCCAATCGCGGCCATTTTCAGGCCTTGGTAAAGGGGGAACCAGCGCGAAGGCGGGCACGGATCGCGCTACTGGCCTCACGCCCAAAATTACCAAGTTTTCGTGCCCGAAAACGGGCGGAACGTGATGGTAAAATCAGGCCCAAAATCTACGTGAGATAACATTCGAAGTCAAAGTCTACGTGAGATAACACTCGAAGTCATAGGAAAGCACCTGGTAAAATTAAAATACATGGACAGAGAAACCATTGAACCTCTGTACATCATGCAGAACCAAGAATCATTGTTACTAAGCAGGAAGGCACGCTTACATTGGAGGCTGATTTACAAAGTTGATCAAGTTGCTGATGTGCATAATGGTGGTACATTTAGGAATGAACTTCCAAGATTATTTACAGGTTTGGGAAAACGGAAGACTTAATATCATGTTACCCTAAGAGCTGATGCAAAACCAATTTGTCTCTTTCACACTGAGGAAGTTCCCTCACCCATTCCTGGACAAAGTCAGGGGTGAGATTGGGCACAAGCTATAGGTCAGGGCTACCCCTCTAGTAACTATACTGACAAAATGGTGTTATGGAAAGGTCACGGTCCCTAAGCCAAGTAGCGCAATTAAAAACCACATGGATTCGACTCAACTAAACAAATTAGTGAAACATGAGATCCACCTGATGGCAAGACTCTTGCCAAAATGTAACAAAGTAACCTATTTACCTAATTAAATGCAAACAACAGTCTTGGCAATTACCTCTAGAGAAAGAGTCCAGACTGCAATATTCAGTGATTATCACTTCAATAGCTTACCCTCTGGAACTGTGTCTTCAGAAATATTCCAGAGAACAAAGTCTCAAACCCTAGAAGGCATGGAAAGAGTAATATGCCATATGGATGACATACTCGTACACAGCTCCATGAGGGTACAAGCATGACCATAAATTGAGTCCTGCCCTGAAAGTTCTACAGGATGAGGTTTGACATTGAGCAAGGAATATGTATTTGCAAAACCTATGATTAAATGTTCAGGGTGCACCATGCAGAGATAACAATTTACCCAGTGCATAACAGAGTCGATGGCAGCCATGATGTGGAGATGCCGGCGTTGGACTGGGGTAAACACAGTAAGAAGTCTCACAACACCAGGTTAAAGTCCAACCTGTTGGACTTTAACCTGGTGTTGTGAGACTTCTTACTGTGCATTACAGAACCACAGAGATTCCTCGGAATGGTCAACCAAGTAGGCAAGTTCCTACCAAATTTGGCAGAAACCAATGAATTATTGGGACAGAGTTAAAGTGGTGCTGGTGGTGGACCAGCTTTTTAGAAGAACAATAATCTTTTCATTTCAATTTCTCCTGAAATGTTAGCTCACTTTTAGTGCATGATGATCCAGAATTGCCAATCATAGTAGAGGCCAATGCATTGTGCACAGGTCTGGGTGCAGTTTTATTCCAAGTACAAAGGGATGCTAAATGTACACCAGTTTATTAATCACAGACACAGAGAGAAGATGTGCAACAATTGAGAAGGAAGAACTGACAGCAACATGGGTGTGCATGAAGTTCTCCGATTAAGTGATGGGATTTTGTTTCAAAATTGAAACTGACCGTAAGCCGTTCTTCTGAATATGAAGGAGATTGCAAAGCTGCCTCCTCAAATTCAGTACTTCAGACTGAGACTAATGAGATATGATTCAGTACCTGAGCATGTTCAAGGGAACTGCCAGATGCACTATCAAGAATGCCAGTTGAAGGAATCAAAATAGAGGATTTGAATTTCAGTGAGGAGGTTGAAGCACACACATCACTCAATATTAAACACCTACCAGGTGCTGGAAATATGCTGCAGGAGATAAAACAAGTATGGCAACAAGATGATGAATATGTCCAAATAAAGGTATACTGTCAGGAAGGATCGCCAGATTATCCGCCTAACAATCCAGTACTACAGCAGCACTTTGAACAGAGGAAACATCTCACAATCATTGGTTTTAGTGACATAATAATCATTTCAAAAACAATATGTTTTGATATTCTCCAAAACAAAATCAGCAAGGTTACTTAGGATAGCAAAATATTAAGCAAGAGCCCAGCAATCAGTCTGGAAGTCAGGCATTGCTCATTCTACTGACAAACTAATTTCAAACGGCCTTAAATGTGCAGTGATCAGCCAAGAGCAAGATAACCATTGTCACCCTCCACTTTTCCATCAAGGCTGCGGGAACAGTTCGGAATGTATTTATATGATTTTAAAGGTTAGGTATATCTTATTGTCATTGATGACTACTGTAGATGGATTGAAGTGAACAGATTGCACAGAATCTCAGCAGAAGCAGTCATTTGCTCATTGATAATAACCTATGCAACGCAATCCTGGAAATTGCAGTGTCAGACAATGGTTCACAATATGCGAAAGAATCACTCTGCAACTTTGTGATGGAATGTAGATTAATTCACATGACTAGCTGAGCTCAGTATCCTGAAGCAAGTGGAGAAGCTAAGAGAGGTGTTTGAACCATCAAAGATTTGAAGAAAAAGAATGACAATCTCAACTTAACCCTTCTTGTTTATCAAACCTCACCATTACAAAATGGGGTTTCACCATCAGAGGTTGTTAATGGGAAGAGGATTGAAAACACAACTTCCAGCTCTGCAACAGAAACTAGAACCACATATCACCTCAAATAACCATGAGAAAGTTAAAAAAGTGAGGAGGTACAGCGACACAGCACATAACGTCAACCTCGGGCACAGAGCATAAGACATATCAGTGGCACTGCAAAGAGACAGAGAGAAAGAGACCAACAGAAAGAAGGTACAGTAACAGAAAGAGCTCCACAACCAAGACAGGCCAGAGAAATATAAAGAGAAACTGCAGTGCATTAATATCCTTGGAAAAGGAAACCATTGGAACTTGGGCTTACTATCCAGATCCAAAAGGAGAAAGGGAACAAGAAACAAGATAAAGTTCTACAACCACCCAGGAGAAGGACACTCATATCAAACAAAAAGAGAGTACAGAATGTCCTCCGCTTCAGAAAGATCAGATAAAGATCAGGCAAACAAATCCTTTGAAGTCTGAGACTTTGAGGTGAGATGTAGGAGGCTGTATATAGTTGGGATAACGACTTGGGAGGAGATGTAAAGGGTTACCAGCAGCACCTGATTATTTGAATTGATGTAACTATGATGTAATGACACATGACACAGAGACCTAGAAGGAGGGGAAGGCCAACCTTCTGCATAGTTTCTAAGATGCATATAGAGCTATAAATAAATAACAATGACTTGTAGTCTTAGCTATCGTACTTAGAGAAAATGGTCAAACCCTGAAGAACCCCAACCAGATGCAAAACATGCAACAAAACATTAAATCAGCATTGGCAAATTTTAAGTTGATGCAAGCTACAAGATAACAAAAAATTATATTGACCGTATTCAATCTTTCTATACTTAATGAAAGCCATCTAAGTCTCTAAAATAAACATATAGGGTGGGATTTTCCAACAGTGTTTGCCCAGAAACTGGAAAATCCTGCCCAAGGTCAACAGACTGTTCCATGGTCCATCCACAATTCGGTTACGTTTACTTTAGCGATGGAAAGGAATAGGTATATACCGAAGGGCAAGAGTTATAGCTGGGGGAAAGGAAATTATGATGCGATTAGGCGAGATTTAGGATGCATAGGTTGGGGAAGGAAACTGCAGGGGATGGGCACAATTGAAATGTGGAGCTTGTTCAAGGAACAGCTACTGGGTGTCCTTGATAAGTATGTACCTGTCAGGCAGGGAGGAAGTGGTCGAGTGAGGGGACCGTGGTTTACTAAAGAAGTTGAATCTCTTGTGAAGAGGAAGAAGGAGACTTATGTAAAGATGAGATGTGAAGGCTCAGTTAGGGCACTTGAGAGTTACAAGTTAGCCAGGAAGGACCTAAAGAGAGAGCTTAGAAGAGCCAGAAGGGGACATGAGAAATCTTTGGCAGGTAGGATCAAGGAAAATCCGAAAGCTTTCTATAGGTACGTCAGGAATAAAAGAATGACGAGGGAGAGATTAGGGCCGGTCAAGGACCGTAGTGGGAAGTTGTGCGTGGAGCCTGAAGAGATAGGAGAGGCACTAAATGAACATTTTTCGTCAGTATTCACGCAGGAAAAAGACAATGTTGTCGAGGAGAATACTGAGATACAGGCTATTGGACGAGACGGGATTGAGGTTAATAAGGAGGAGGTGTTAGCAATTCTGGATAGTGTGAAAATAGATAAGTCCCCTGGGCCAGATGGAATTTATCCCAGGATTCTCTGGGAGGCTAGGGAGGAGATTGCAGAGCCTTTGGCTTTGATCTTTATGTCGTCATTGTCTACAGGAATAGAGTCAGAAGACTGGAGGATAGCAAATGTTGTCCCCTTGTTCAAGAAGGGAAGTAGAGCCAACCCTGGTAATTATAGACCAGTGAACCTTACTTCTGTGGTGGGCAAAGTTTTGGAAAGGATTATAAGAGATAGGATTTATAATCATTTAGAAAGGAATAATTTGATTAGGGATAGTCAACACGGTTTTGTGAAGGGTAGGTCGTGCCTCACAAACCTTATTGAGTTCTTTGAGAAGGTGACCAAAGAGGTGGATGAGGGTAAAGCAGCTGATGTGGTGTATATGGATTTCAGTAAAGCGTTTGACAAGGTTCCCCACGGTAAGCTATTGCAGAAGATACGGAGGCATGGGATTGAGGGTGATTTAGCGGTTTGGATCAGGAATTGGCTAGCTGTAAGAAGACAGAGGGTGGTGGTTGATGGGAAATGTTCATCCGGGAGTTCAGTTACTAGTGGTGTACCGCAAGGATCTGTTTTGGGGCCACTGCTGTTTGTCATTTTTATAAATGGCCTGGATGAGGGCGTAGAAGGATGGGTCAGTAAATTTGCAGATGACACTGAAGTCGGTGGAGTTGTGGACAGTGCGGAAGGTTGTTGCAGGTTACAGAGGGACATAGATAAGCTGCAGAGCTGGGCTGAGAGGTGGCAAATGGAGTTCAATGCGGAAAAGTGTGAGGTGATTCACTTTGGAAGGAGTAACAGGATTACAGAGTACTGGGCTAATGGTAAGATACTTGGTAGTGTGGATGAACAGAGAGATCTCGGTGTCCATGTGCATAGATCCCTGAAAGTTGGCACCCAGGTTGATAGGGTTGTTAAGAAGGTTTACGGAGTGTTAGCTTTTATTGGTAGCGGGATTGAGTTTCGGAGCGAGGAGGTCATGTTGCAGCTGTATAAAACTCTGGTGCGGCCGCACTTGGAGTATTGCGTACAGTTCTGGTCACCGCATTATAGGAAGGATGTGGAAGCATTGGAAAGGGTGCAGAGGAGATTTACTAGGATGTTGCCTGGTATGGTGGGAAGGTCTTATGAGGAAAGGCTGAGGGACTTGAGGTTGTTTTCATTAGCGAGAAGAAGGTTAAGAAGTGACTTCATAGAGGCATACTAGATGATCAGAGGATTAGATAGGGTGGATAGTGAGAGTCTTTTTCCTCAGATGGTGATAGCTAGCATGAGGGGACATAGCTTTAAATTGAGGGGTAAGAGATATAGGACAGATGTCAGAGGTAGGTTCTTCACTCAGAGAGTAGTAAGGGCGTGGAATGCCCTGCCTGCAGCAGTAGGGGACTCGCCAACATTAAGGGCATTTAAATGGTCATTGGATAAACATATGGATGATATTGGAATAGTGTAGGTTAGATGGGCTTGAGATTGGTTTCACTGGTCGGCGCAACATCGAGGGCCGAAGGGCCTGTACTGCGCTGTAATGTTCTATGTTCTATCCCTCACCTGCTACGATTCTCGTGGCGGGTGGAACGGGAAAATTCACCCCACATTCTCCACATAAAGTGACTACACTCCATGTTCCTTGACAAATATTCTGTCAAGTTAATAAACAAAAATCTTATTTGTTACATTATGAAGGAAAATGCTTATTTGAATTAATGTTTGCCAATAGAATTCAGATGGTATCCAACTTTCTTTAAACAGAAATTCTTTATTTTAATAACTTATAGAAACAATTTTCATTTTACCCACATTGCCAATGTTGTTACTTGCACCCACTTATGCACCAAAAGTAATACTATACCCAGCTCTACCTCTTCACCATCTCCCTTCACCAACTTGACCTGATATCAAGACATTGATGAATCAAAAGTTCCTCCAACTGAACATCAGGGAGCCGAAGGCCATTCTACTATTTTCAGGCTCTGACAAGTTGTTAGGATCTATTTTTTTAAAAATTTTACTTTTCCAATTCAATCAAATCAAATCCAATTCAGAGTCTCAACAAGTTGAGACATTTCAGATCCAGGCTGACAAGACAGGGCGAGCGACCAAACCACCCTGTCCTGGGCCCGATCTACATGAGCCAAGCTGATTGGAGAAGGGGGAGGTTCCTCCTCCAAGACTTGAGCTCATTTGCATCTTAGCCAAAAGGCCGAGATGCCGCTTTTAAAAATAGCTTCATATGAAACATATGAAGCTTCAGTGTAACCTAATGACCTCAACCAAGTGCGGCCGACCATGGGCTGCCGACCATACTACACTTGATCTTAGCCAAAAGGCCGAGAAGCATTGTTAGGATCTATTTTTTTAAATATACTTTTCCAATTCAATCAAATCAAGTCCAATTCAGAGTCTCAACAAGTTGAGACATTTCAGATCCAGGCTGACAAGACAGGGCGAGCGACCAAACCACCCTGTCCTGGGCTTGATCTACATGAGCCAAGCTGATTGGAGAAGGGGGAGGTTCCTCCTCCAAGACTTGAGCTCATTTGCATCTTAGCCAAAAGGCCGAGATGCCACTTTAAAAAATTGCTTCATATGAAGCCTCAGCGTAACCCAATGACCTGGACCAAGCGCGGCCGACAATGGGGTGCCGACCACACACCCGATCCTAGCCAAAAGGCCGAGAAGCGATCTATTTACACCATTATGCCTCAGTTTCCATGTTAAATACGACCTAGCTCCTGAAACACGCAGGTGTTTTGACACGCAGGTGTCCTTTTAAATTGGAGCTTGATGCACTGGCGATGTTGACATTTTGAGGCTATGATGGCTCCATTAAAACCAGGTTATGATATTGGATATTATAAATGTTCGTAATTAAGAAAACAGTGACAGTGGAAAGGATAGGGCTTGGAAACTTTTTTAAACAGTTTGAATAATTTGCTTGGTTAACCTTCCTGCTCGATAAGATATTAGCCAATCCCAGTGAATAAATTTGCATATCACCCAAATAACTGACAGAAATTTGCTTGAGGAGCATTTCATTTGTATATCAAGCAATCAAATGAAAGAAGTGTGAATATATTGTAAATTGGCTAGTATGAACTTCCAGGTCAATCCATTTGATGGACAGAAAGGGTCAGTCATAGATGCATCGAAGAAATAGAGCTAAAAATACTAATAAATTATAACAGAGCAATGTGATGCAAAATATATGATAGAAGAAAGAATTTTTCATCGAATCACAGAATCCCTACAATGCAGAAGGAGGCCATTCAGCCCATCAAGTTTACACTGACCACAATTCCATCCAGGCCCTATTTCCGTAACCCCACATATTTACCCTGCTAATCCCCTGACACTAGGGTCAACTTATCATGGCCAATCAACCTAACCCGCACATCTTTGAATGTGGGAGGAAACCGGAGCACCTGGAAGAAACCCATGCAGACACGGGGAGAATGTGCAAACTCTGCACAGTGACTCAAGCCATGAATTGAACCTGGGTCCCTGGCACTGTGAGGCAGCAGTGCTAACCACTGTGCCACCGTGCCGCCTCATGATTTGAAGAAAGCACTACACCTGCTGAAAGTCTGCTTTGTATGAAAAATCTTTAATACATTCCACAAAGACACTTATTTCTACAACTAACAATGACGCATTTTTTTGAACAATGAGGTATTTTTTAAGAACATTAGAACAGCAATTGTTAAATGAAGAAGGACAATGGATAATCTAGTCTACCTTCTACCATCCTGTTAGTTGCATGATATAATGGTACTGAAGTTACTAATCATAATAACCAGCTCTATCAATTAGTCTCCGATACACCCCAACATGACATAAAGAAAACCCCACTGGTGGAGAGGTTTTTTTAAATTGGTGTCACAAGTAGGCTTACATTAACACTGCAATGAAGTTATTGTGAAAATCCCCTAGTCGCCACACCCAGCCACTGTTCAGGTACACTGAGGGAGAATTTAGCATAGCCAATGCACCTAACCAGCACATCTTTCGGACAGTGGGTGGAAACTGGAATATCCGGAGGAAACCCACGCAAACAGTGCAAACTCCGCACAGACAGTGATCAAAGCCGGGAATCGAACGCAGGTCCCTGGCGCTGTGAGGCAGCAGTGCTAACCACTGTGCCAACGTTCCACCCTTAAATTTCACTTGTTCCTCACAAGCATGCTACCCTGTTTGTTTTGTCATGCTATTACTTATATATTGTATCCTAAAATCTTAATTATTAAAAGAAATTCACTTATTTACATTTAACTGAGTCAATACTAACTTTTGGTTACTAACAATACTAACTAGCCTCAGCTGTTTATTACACTTCTGGTGTAACTTTAATGTTGATGTACAAATTTCTCATTTTAATTTTGCACAGGAGAAGTTACACAGCAATCAAAATGTGAAGATGAAATGCAGGCGTTGGAAGAATTAAAGCAAGTTGTTTCAAATTTCAAAGAGCTGGACTGTTAAATCCCTGGCTTGAAAAGATATACATTGTCATACTGAAAATGCTTTTATCACTTTACTGATCGTTTTTCTTGTTTTACTCTTGTATGTAAATATATAATATATTTTGCCGCTACAAATAGTCCAAATGTTTTTGTTACCTCCTTAAACATTGAAAATATCC
This sequence comes from Mustelus asterias, assembly GCF_964213995.1. NCBI lineage: Eukaryota > Metazoa > Chordata > Chondrichthyes > Carcharhiniformes > Triakidae > Mustelus > Mustelus asterias. The sequence goes on along the minus strand of NC_135809.1, from coordinate 30,122,231 downwards.
TTTACTTACATTTAAAAAGAGTTTTTATCTTCGACATACCTGAAGTTCACTACTAAACATTTGTCTTAATCAGTCATTGCATTTTTGCATGCTCTGGAACCTTGGGGATCACAGGTAAAGCATAATACACTTTTCCTTTCCTCTGTGTATATCTCAGATATAACCCTCCCCCACTCACGCTAGCATCTGATAAGTAAAGAAAAAACAGCTGATGGCCAGCTGAGGAAGAATTGTGGGAAGGTATGTCCGAATCACAGAATTATATAGTAATTACAACATGGAAATTGGCATTCGGCCCAAGCAGACTGTACTGGTGTTTATACTCCACACAAACAGTACTCCTAATCCCTGTTTGCATATTCCCTACAACCGCACCCTCCTTCCCCCCAACCCACCCACCACCACCATCCCCATGTCTTTCAACAATAATTTTGCCACAGTCTAAGGCAATCTCTCTCAGACAATGGTAGCCTACAACTCCTCAACCAACCAGCAATTTTCCCTCTATAGCTAAAAATGTTATCTTTGCTTAAATATGTCACTTTCCCTTTTAAAACACTGTAATAACTTTTCACCCAACACATATTTCTGAAATTGGTTCCAGAGATGGAGGAAGGTATACAGTGGGATCTTTCATGCCTTGGTATTTGAACAACTACCAGTGTTTCCTGATATATATATATTGGTTATTTAAACTTGGTGTTACAGGGCCCAATATCAAATTTTCAGGTTAAACGAAACATTGAAGTATTGTGAGCTGTGAGGAGGGCAGTGACTGACTTCAATTGGACATAGTCTTGTGGAATAGGCAGGAGACAGGATAAATTTAATGCAGGTAGGTGTGAAGTGCTACATTTGGGAGGAACAATGGGGAGAGGCAATATAAACCAAACAGAGCTGAGTTCATAAGGTCTTTGCAGCACTGCTTGTGGGCCAGAAGGAGAAGGAGTGTTTTCCCCAGGCTTAACAAGATACCCACAAACTGCCCCCTCTCCCCCATTCTGCAATTGGAATCTCCCACCATGATTGGATGCCGCAACTAATTGTGTTCCTTCACCCTCCCCCCGCTACAATTAGAGCCCTACCCTGCGATTGGACCCTCCCCAATTACCAGCCACTCTTCCCTCTCTCCACAATTGAGCCATCTTCGATCATAACATCCCCCTCCCCTGCATTTGGACCACTTCCCCATAATTGGTTCCCCCTCCCACACTCAGTGTCCCGTTCAACTAAAACCCATCCCACCAGAATCTCTTCCAACCACCCCCTCCCCACAATTAGACCAATTTGTTGTGTTTTGGGATTCCCCTGATCAGACTGGCTGTGATGGGAAAACTATAGTTAAAAATTACAGGATATGCAGGGAACTCGTTCTTCCCAGTTCTTGGACCAAAGTCTCCCCACCCCTCCCCACCTCTTAGCTAATATGTCTGACTTCTTGTCCTGACACCTCTCTCCATCTTAAATGACTAAACTAACCATACCAAGCCCAATATTTTAAAACCTCATATCCCTAATAAGCCCATGCTTCTCTAAAATAAATAAGCCTAACACTTAGAACACATCCTCATGACTAACTCAACGGTTACCAGTTATCCCAGTTCTCCTCCTATCTTATCCATACCTTTGATATCCTGTATATTGATTATGTCGTTTGACTGATGTCATGTGCTCTAGACAGTAGCCTAAATACAACTAAAATACTAACCATAAAGAAAGGTACAATTAGTATTGTGGGCTTTATGTTTTCTTATTAAGGGTGGCATGTGGTTAGCACTTCTGCCTCACAGTGTCGGGGACCTGGGTTCAATTCTGGCCTCGGGTGACTGTGTGGAGTTTGCACGTTCTCCCTGTGTCTGTGTGGGTTTCCTTTGGTTGCTCCGGTTTCCTCTCACAGTCCAAAGATGTGTGGGTTAGGTTGATTGGCCATGTTCAATTGCCCCTGAGTGTCAGGGAGATTTGTGGGGTAAATAAATGGGTTTACGGGGATAAGGCCTGGTGGGATTGCTGTCAGTGCAGGCTTGATGGGCTGAATAGCCTCTTTCTGCACTGTAGGGAATCTATGAATAGTTTTTGTCAGCATGAATTATTACTGGAGCAGGCAACTATTCTCTATCCAGTGCTGCAGAGAGTATAGATGGCTGGTAGTAACTTAGAAAGCAATAATTCAGTAAAGCAGTTATGTAGTTGAGAATGAAGTTAAACCAATTTGTGATTGCCAGAAAACACCAAAAATTGAATTCCTACCTTAGAATCATAGAATTCATACAGTGCAGAAGAGGCCATTCGGCCCAAAATGTCTGCACCAACTCTCCGACTGAGCATCTCACCCACATCCCAGCTATATCCCTGTAACCACAAACATTTTAAAAAATCTCACAACACCAGGTTAAGGTCCAACAGGTTTATTTGGTAGCACAAGCCACTAGCTTTCGGAGCGCTGCCCCTTCGTCAGGTGAGTGGGAGTTCTGTTCACAAACAGGGCATATAAAGACACAAACTCAATTTACAAAATAATGGTTGGAATGCGAGTCTTTACAGGTAATCAAGTCTTAAAGGTACAGACAATGTGAGTGGAGAGAGGGTTAAGCACAGGTTAAAGAGATGTGTATTGTCTCCAGTCAGGACGGTTAGTGAGATTTTACAAGCCCAGGCAAGTTGTGGGGGTTACAGATAGTGTGACATGAACCTAAGATCCCGGTTGAGGCCGTCCCCATGTGTGCGGAACTTGGCTATCAGTCTCTGCTCAGCGACTCTGCGTTGTCATGTGTCATGAAGGCCGCCTTGGAGAACGCTGCCCCGAAGATCAGAGGCCGAATGCCCGTGACCGCTGAAGTGTTCCCCAACAGGAAGAGAGCACTCTTGCCTGGTGATTGTCGAGCGGTGTTCATTCATCCGTTGTCGTAGCGTCTGCGTGGTCTCCCCAATGTACCATGCCTCGGGACATCCTTCCCTGCAGCGTATCAGGTAGACAACGTTGGCCGAGTTGCAAGAGTATGTACCGTGTACCTGGTGGATGGTGTTCTCACATGAGATGATGGCATCCACGTCAATGATCCGGCACATCTTGCAGAGGTTGCTGTGGCAGGGTTGTGTGGTGTCGTGGTCACTGTTCTCCTGAAGGCTGGGTAATTTGCTGCGGACAATGGTCTGTTTGAGGTTGTGCGGTTGTTTGAAGGCAAGAAATGGGGGTGTGGGGATGGCCTTGGCAAGATGTTCGTCTTCATCAATGACATGTTGAAGGCTCCGGAGAAGATGTCATAGCTTCTCCGCTCCGGGGAAGTACTGGACGACGAAGGGTACTCTGTCTGCCATGTCCCATGTTTGTCTTCTGAGGAGGTCGGTGCGGTTTTTCGCTGTGGCGCGTCGGAAATGTCGATCGATGAGTCGAGCGCTATATCCTGTTCTTATGAGGGCATCTTTCAGCATCTGGAGGTGTCTGTTGCAATCCTCCTCATCTGAGCAGATCCTGTGTATATGGAGGGCTTGTCCGTAGGGGATGGCTTCTTTAACGTGTTTAGGGTGGAAGCTGGAGAAGTGGAGCATCGTGTGGTTACCCGTGTGCTTGCGGTACAGTGAAGTGCTGAGGTGACCATCCTTGATGGAGATGTGTGTGTCCAAGAATGCAACCAATTATGAAGAGTAGTCCATGGTGAGTCTGATGGTGGGATGGAACTTGTTGATGTAATCATATAGTTGTTTCAGTCATTGTTCACCATGAGTCCAAAGGAAGAAATGTCATCGATGTATCTAGTGTATAGCATCGGTTGAAGGTCCTGTGCGGCGAAGAGGTCTTGTTCGAACCTGTGCATGAAGATGTTGGCATATTGAGGTGCGAATTTGGACCCATGGCTGTTCCGTGTGTCTGGATGAAGAACTGGTTGTTGAAGGTGAAGACATTGTGGTCCAGGATGAAGCGGATGAGTTGTAAAATTGTATCTGGAGACTGACAGTTGTCGGCGTTGAGTATTGAGGCAGTTGCAGCAATGCCATTGTCGTGGGGGATGCTGGTGTAGCGTGCCGAGACATCCATTGTGATGAGGAGTGCTCCTGGTTCAACTGCTCCATGTGTGCTGAGTCTCTGTAGGAAGTCCACAGTGTCACAACAAAAGCTGGGACATGGAGAATGGAGCAGTTGTAAAACAAAAACATGGAGCAGTTGAACCAGGAGCACTCCTCGTCACAATGGATGTCTCGGCACTCTACACCAGCATCCCCCACGACGATGGCATTGCTGCAACTGCCTCAATACTCAACGCCGACAACTGCCAGTCTCCAGATGCAATTTTACATCTCATCCGCTTCATCCTGGACCACAATGTCTTCGCCTTCAACAACCAGTTCTTCATCCAGACACACGGAACAGCCATGGGACCAAATTCGCACTTCAATATGCCAACATCTTCATGCACAGGTTCGAACAAGACCTCTTCACCGCACAGGACCTTCAACCGATGCTATACACTAGATACATCGATGACATTTTCTTCCTTTGGACTCATGATCAACAATTACTGAAACAACTATATGATGACATCAACAAGTTCCATCCCACCATCAGACTCACCATGGACTACTCTCCAGAATCGGTTGCATTCTTGGACACACCATCTCCATCAAGGACGATCACCTCAGCACTTCACTGTACCGCAAGCCCACGCATAACCTCACAATGCTCCACTTCTCCAGCTTCCACCCTAAACATGTTAAAGAAGCCATCCCCTACGGACAAGCTCTCCATATACACAGGATCTGCTCAGATGAAGAGGATTGCAACAGACACCTCCAGACGCTGAAAGATGCCCTCATAAGAACAGGATATAGCGCTCGACTCATCAATCGACAGTTCCGACGTGCCACAGCGAAAAACCGCACCAACCTCCTCAGAAGACAAACATGGGACACGGCGGACAGAGTACCCTTCGACGTCCAGTACTTCCCCAGAGCGGAGAAGCTACAACATCTTCTCCGGAGCCTTCAACATGTCATTGATGAAGACGAACACCTCGCCAAGGTCATCCCCACACCCCCATTTCTTGCCTTCAAACAACCGCACAACCTCAAACAGACCATTGTCCGCAGCAAACTACCCAGCCTTCAGGAGAACAGTGACCACGACACCACACAACCCTGCCACAGCAACCTCTGCAAAACGTGCCGGATCATCGACACGGATGCCATAATCTCACATGAGAACACCATCCACCAGGTACACAGTACATACTCTTGCAACTCGGCCAACGTTGTCTACCTGATACACTGCAGGAAAGGATGTCCCGAGGCGTGGTACATTGGGGAGACCATGCAGACGCTACGACAACGGATGAATGAACACAACTCGACAATCACCAGGCAAGAGTGTTCTCTTCCTGTTGGGGAACTCTTCAGCGGTCACGGGCATTCGGCGTCTGATCTTCGGGTAAGTGTTCTCCAAGGCGGCCTTCATGACACACAACAGCGCAGAGTCACTGAGCAGAGACTGATAGCCAAGTTCCGCACACATGAGGATGCCCTCAACCGGGATCTTGGGTAATTGTCGCACTATCTGTAACCCCCTCGACTTGCCTGAGGTGGCAAAATCTCACTAACTGTCCTGGTTGGAGACAATACACATCTCTTTAACCTATGTTTAACCCTCTCTCCACTCACATTGTCTGTACCTTTAAGACTTGATTACCTGTAAAGACTCGCATTCCAACCATTATTTTGTAAATTGAGTTTGTGTCTTTATATGCCCTGTTTGTGAACAGAACTCCCACTTACCTGATGAAGGGCAGCGCTCCGAAAGCTAGTGGCTTTTGCTACCAAATAAACCCATTGGACTTTAACCTGGTGTTGTGAGACTTCTTACTGTGTTTACCCTAGTCCAACGCCGGCATCTCCACATCATGACCCCAAACATTTACCATGGCTAATCCATCTAACCTGCACATCTTGGCACACTAAGGGGCAATTTAGCATGGCCAATCAACTAACTCGCATGTCTTTGGACTGTGGAAGGAAACCGGAGCACCCCAGGAGGAAACTGACACAGACACCAAGAGGATGTACACACTCTGCACAGTCACACAAGGCCGGAATTGAACCTGGGTCCCTGGAGCTGTGAGGCAGCAGTGCTAACAACTGTGCTGCCTTGAACACACTGTGAACCTATTATTACCAATTGTCCTTACAATTTTATTCTCTATAACTTCCATTCTGAAAGGAAGAAATAATGAACTGTATTGATCTTTTAAAAAGTTTGTTCATGGGATGTGGGCATTACTGGCTAGACCAGCATATGTTGCCCACCTCTTGAGAAGATAGTGGTGAGCTGCCTTCTTGAACTGCTGCAGTCCATGTGTTGTAGGAACACCGTAAGAAGTTTAACAACATCAGGTTAAAGTCCAACAGGTTTATTTGGTAGCAAAAGCCACACAAGTTTTCTGAACTCCAAGCCCCTTCTTCAGGTGAGTGGGCATATAAAGACACAGACTCAATTTACATGAATAATGTAAATTGTTTGTATCTTAAAGACTTGATTAGCTGTAAGCATTCGCATTCCAACCATTATTCATGTAAATTGAGTTTGTGTCTTTAGATGCCCTGTTTGTGAACAGAATTCCCACTCACCTGAAGAAGGGTCTTCAGGCTCCGAAAGCTTGTGTGGCTTTTGCTACCAAATAAACCTGTTGGACTTTAACCTGGTGTTGTTAAACTTCTTACTGTGTTTACCCCAGTCCAACGCTGGCATCTCCACATTGTAAGAACACCCACAGTGCTGTTAGGGAGGAATCTTTCACATTGCTAGAATTGCCCAAATCACTTCACAATCAGTGAATTACTTTTGAAGGGCGGTCAATGTTGGAGGCATGGAGCAGATTCTAATCTGTGCACAGTGAGATCCTACAAACCTGCAAATGAGATCATTGACCCAGTCAACCTGTTTTTCGTGATGTTGGTTGAACATAGATTATGACTGGATTTGGATACAATGGCGAAGCCCAAACATTCTGTGCCAAAATTTCTGTTTGGATTCATGCCTGGCAGAATTACTTACTGACAGTGACCAAAGGCAGAATTTCTGCCAACTCAATTCAGTTTTAATACTGTCACACTGCCATCAACATTGAGTTAAATAACACAGCCACAGACTTAACCAAAGGCTAAGTGTGGACTTCCTCCAGTCATCCAGTCCAAAGATGTGAGGGTTAGGTTGATTGGCCATGCTAAAATTGCCCCTTAGTGTCCTGGGATGCGTAAATTAGAGGGATTAGCGGGTAAAATATGTAGGGATATGGGGTAGGGCCTGGGTGGAATTGTGGTCGGGGCAGACTCGATGGGCCGAATGGCCTCCTTCTGCACTGTAGGGTTTCTATGATCTTAGGTCAGTGACACACCACGTGGTATATTTACCTGAGAGAAAAGTTAAAGTTAAGTTAAAGTTTATTTATTCATCACAAGTAGGCTTACATTAACACTGCAATGAAGTTACGGTGAAAATCCCCCAGTAGCCACACTCCGGCACCTGCTCAGGTACACTGAGGAAGAATGTAGCACGGCCAATGCACCTAAACAGCACGACTTTTGGACTGTGGGAGGAAACCGGAGTACCTGGAGGAAACCCACGTAGACACGGGGAGAACGTGCAGACTCCGCACCCAAGACAGTGCAGACAGTGACCCAAGCTGAGAACTGAACCCGGGTGCCTGGCGTTGTGAGGCAGCAGTGCTAACCACTGTGCCACCGTGCCACCCCAAAGTCACTAACATTAGAGAGATGGTGTGATCTGGATTTAAAAAAAGGATAAGACCCGAATGAAATAAGAACTGAGGACATTTGTCATCATAAGAAGTCTCACACCAGGTCAAAGTCCAACAGGTTTATTTGGAATCACAAGCTTTTGGAGCGCTGTTCCTTCATCAGGTGAGCGTTACTCTGATATTTGCTTATGACATTAAAGGAGCAATGCTGATCCCAAATAAACCTGTTGAACTTTAACCTGATGTTGTGAGACTTCTTACTGTGCCCACCCCAATCCAACGCTGGCATCTCCACATCATTTTTCATCATATGAATGCTATCGCAGTAAGGGGTTGCTGTCACAATACAGGAAGTAAGATATATACAGTGCCTATTGTTGCATATTGAAGAAATAATTCATTTGGTTTCATCTGCATTATCTGTGCACCCCCCCCCCTCCCCCCAACCAGAAACACTACAGAAAGCAGCGTTCGTGGCAAAGAGATAGAAAGAAGATGGTGATTACAGGGGAATTGTACACCTATTATCGACAAGTTTGGCACTGAATATAGTGAACGCGATTAACCTTGGAGTTCCTGACCAGGAATGCAATGTCCACATCAGGCATCTCCACATCAGGAATGCAATGTCCACATCAGGCATCTCCACATCAGGAATGCAATGCCAGGGATTGTAAAGGAGGTGAAACATTGTAAAAACTTTGCCAGTGCCCGCTCGGGACTGCTCACCTAGATGAAGTCTTGAGGCAGCTTTTTAAGTTTCGATCGTCCAGTTCTTCCAGAGATTTGTCGCTCGCGTTCGGGTCGTCTTTCTTGTGACATGAAATCACGTAATTTTTGTGTTGGTTGTTTGCCCAGTAAACAGCGCCCGGAGTTTCATATCGAATGGCAAATTCGACTTTGGCTCCGTTTTTAAGGTAAGGGGGGACGAGTGAGATCTTAAACCTGAACTGGTCAGTTTCACCGTCACAGGAATCGGCCACATAATCGGCCAGAATGTCATAGTAACTGCTCCAGTTGTTTAATGTCATCCGGATGTACACCAGCTTTTCGTACGATATGTTCAACGCGCGAATGACCCCTTTCATGCAGGTTGTGCCCGGGGGAAACTCCGTTGATTCCAGTTCCACTTTCTGGGCGTAAAGTTTCTGCATCAAGTCCTCGTGGGTGGATGGTAACTCAAAAAGTGGCAATAGGAGACATTCTTCCAGGAGTGGCCGCTCACCCTGCGGTTCACTGCCCAGAGCCCCACCAGTAAGCATATCCCATTTGTCATATTCCCTGACAGACACCAGTTCCAGGCCAAACGCATCAGCAAAGGACACTTTTCGATTGGGAGTGAGGGGAGGCTCAGACCCCTCGTCTGAAGAAGAGCTCCGTCTCCGCGGGAGCGGGGAGGATTTTGGCTTTATCAAAATTTCATTCGAGTCTTCATCCTCAGCGAACACATCATCTTCAGCGGGCAGACCCAGCAAACTGACCGCAAAATGTTGGTTTGGGACTTTCTCCGCCGACTCCATTAGTGTGTGGAAAGTTTACCGAAGCAAGACCTCTCAACTAGTGGCTGCAGATATTTCAGACAGACGGGCTTTAGCACAAGGTCTTTGGTTACAGTTGACATTGTAAGAGAACTCAGGCCTATTAATAGCGCCACTGACTTGTAAACTATGCTCGTCTGCCTTCGCCCAGATTCGCTCCTGCTAACATCAATGTTGTGTTCTGGCTCCACACAGTGCAGGGAGCTGGGTCAGACCACGTTTCCCAGATAACACAAAAGCAGTGAAGTAAAGCGAGTCAGGAAATTAGGACTTAATAATTGTTTTGCCACTTTGAAGTAAAGTTTATTTATTAGTTACAAGTAGGTTTACATTAATGCTGCAATGAAGTTATTGTGAAAATCCCCTAGTTGGCACACTCTGGCACCTGTTCGGGTACACTGAGGGAGAATTTAGCATGGCCAACACACTTAAACAGCATATCTTTCAGACTGTGGGAGGAAACTGGAGTACATGGAGGAAACCCACACAGACATGGGGAGAAGGTGCAGACTCCACACAGACAGTGACCCAAGCCGAGGATCGAACCTAGGTCCCTGGCCTGTGAGGCAGCAGTGCTAACCACTGTGCCACCGGTTAATGGGGAAGTAAGCAATTCTCAATTCAGACAAATCCTTTTTGAAATGTTTTTGTCGATTACATGTATTGACATGAATTAGGACTCAAATAAGTAAAAGCAAAACAAAAAAAAAACTGGAAATGCTGAGCAGGTCAGACAGCATCTGTGGAGTAAGAAACAGAGTTAACCGCTACGAGGCGGCATGGTGGTACAGTGCTCACCATTGCTGCCTCACAGCACCAAGGACCTGGGTTCGATTCCAGCCTTGGCTTAGTGTGTGTGTGTGTGTGTGGAGTTTGCACACTAGCCCCGTGTCTGTGTGGGTTTCCTCTGGGTGCTCCAATTTCCTCCCACACTCCAAAGAGTGCAAGTTAGGTGGATTGGTCCTGCTAAATTGCCCCTTTGTGTCCCAAAATGCATTGGTTAGATAGATTGGCCATGGTGAATGTGTGGGGTTATGGGGAGAGGGCCTGGATAAGATACTCTATCAGAGAGTCGATACTGACTCGATGGGTCGAATGGCCTCCTTCTGCACTGTAGGGAGTCTATGGTTGCTGATGTATGATCAGAATTGGGTCTGCATTAATCCCAATTGCAGGGACATAAGTTGTGGCAATGCTTCAACTAAATAATAAGGAAATTAAGTGTTTCAAAAATGTTATTGCTGAGTAATGTGAGAGAAAGGTTTCCATTTACACTGCACCTTTACAATCAGTGTGCTGAGATTTTAGGTTTGCATCAATATTATACAAACTGTAATCCCCAAGCCATGATGACAGCAGTCTGAGTTTCCACTACAGGACTCAGAAATTGGGTAGCTGCTGTTACTTCTGCAACGGAAGCTGCAACATCGACCATCAGATCCTGCCATCATGGTTGGATCCACAAGTGTGTGAAGGGAGTTGGCCACCACTGCTTGCTGGAAGGTATGAGCTCCCAGTTCTGCACAAAGCTCTATGCTAAGTTGACACTGAACACCTCAGTCAACCTGGACATTGATCACATCTTTCCTGGCAGGCTCCCCAATGGACCTACCATTTTCTTGTGCACACCCATCTGCCTTCTTCTGTCGGTTACAGCATCAAAGTCCCCATCTTGTCCTCCATTACACAACCCATGCATGACTTTTCCCTCCAGTGAGCTGGTGCCTATGCTATGTCTCCATCATCATGACCTTCTTGCTGTTACTCCACTAGAACAGTACAGTGGCACAGTGGTTAGCACTGCTGCCTCACAGCTTTTGCTACCAAATAAACCTGTTGGACTTTAACCTGGTGTTGTGAGACTTCTTACTGTGTTTACCCCAGTCCAACGCCGGCATCTCCACATCATGACCTCACAGCGCCAGAGATCCGGGTTCGATTCACGGCTTAGGTCACTGTCTGTGCCGAGTTTGCACGTTCTCCCTGTGACTGTGTGGGTTTTCTTTGGGTGCTCCGGTTTCCTCCCATAGTCCAAAGATGTGCAGGCTAGGCTGATTGGCCATGCTAAATTGCCCCTTAGTGTTGGGCGTTAGCAGGGTACATATGTGGGTTTCGGGAATAGGGCCTGGATGGGATTGTGGTCGGTGCAGACTCGATGGGCTGAATGGCCTCCTTCTGCGCTGTAGGGATTCTATAGATTCTATGGTCTGCGTGGGTTTGCTCTGGGTGCTCCGGTTTCCTCCCACACTCCAAAGATGAGCAGGTTAGGTGGATTGGCCATGCAAAATTGCCTCTTAGTGTCCCTAGGTGTATAGGTTAGGGGGATTAGCAGTGTACATATGCGAGGTTACAGGAATTGGGTCTGGGTAAGATGCTCTGTTGGAGAGTCAGTGCAGATACAATGGGCTGAATGGCCTCCTTCTGCACTGTAGAGATTCTATGAAGAAAAGATCTAGTAACATTTACTGGCTTTAGTTATTGTACTTCACTTTTGTATTTACTGTGCCTTTTTAAGTCAGGTTTTGTCACTCGAATATTCCCATACTACAAAACATCTATACAAATAATTAATTATTTTGATTCAGAAATGCCAAGGCAATATTTCATCAGCCCACACTGAAAATGACACAGATACATAGTTACTGCAGAAAACACAAAATATTGGACATCTGGACAAGTCAAACAATTAGTCCCTGGAGGAATATTGTCCCCCACATTTGTCAGAATGCTTAATTCCAGCAACCCTGCAGTCATTTGTTTATCCAGCTTCTTTGGCTAAAATTAACTATTCATTTTAGTACAGAACTCGATGACCTGATCTCCAGACATTATTGTATTTTGAGAAATCGTGAGACAAAAAAAACGTTTTTAAAACAAATATCTGGAACAGAAAATAAACAATTTTTCTATCCAATAAAATACTTCATGTAAATTGATTGCATTCATTAGTTTCATGTATTTTTATGGTAACTATTTATATCTGAAATCATTCATGGGTCAGTTTGTAAGTGACATGCGGAATTCAATGATTGCACTAAGTTGCTCAAGTTAATTTGCACTTGTTCATCTGTTTACAAAGATTCACGAGAGACTGGTATGGAAAGATTGACCGTTTTTGTAACACAACCCTGACAGGAAAGGACACTCCGTTACTACAGTTTTTAATTATCAAATTATTCTACACATTTTCTTTTCCCTTTTAAATATCTTGCCCATTTACCATCATATCCTGACTGAGAGAGACAACAAACAACTGATCAGTTCAAAACCGTTGTCAGTGTTCCAGCAATAGCAACTGGGATTTGTGTGACGGTAATCATAGATCATTCTCTCTGAAATATTCCATCCCACCTCTTCTTGTTATCACCTTACAGTGTCCATGAGTTCAATGTTTGAAGAATTCTGGGTACAAATTCAAATCCAACTATTTTGTTGCAAGTACATAGTGCTAACCCCCATGCCACAGCTGCATTCCATAACAGTGCAATTGTTTTCAACTTAACATTTGCAACAACTTTATAAAGGCCAGTTAACAGATTAGCAAGATACCACAGTGATATAATGCAATGCTGTCTCAGCACCCAATGTTCAAATTGTTACTTAAACTGGCAACTGCAAACTACAAAGTAAATGAAATGTAATTTGAAGTAATTATAACTAAATCAAATGAATTAAAACAAATCAACTGTTCAGTTCCTGCACGCACAAGAGAGTTTTAAAGAGCGTGAAGTCATAACCAATCAATAAATATCTTTACACTGTGAATAGTTCCTGACACCTCATCTTAGGAAGAATATGTTGGCTTTGGAGGAAATGCAGTATAAATTTACAGAATGATACCTGGGCTCCAAGGGATAAATCATAAAGAGAGATTACACAAACTATGGTTGCATTCTCTGCAATTTAGAAGAATAATGAGTTATTTGATCAAAATTTTAAAGACATTAAGGGAAACATTAAAGACATTAAGGGAAACAGATTGAGTAGATAGAGAGAAACTAGTCTTGCTGGTTGGAGAGTTCAGGACTAGGGGTTATAGTCAAAACATTAGAACGAGACCTTTCAGGAGTGAAATTAGGAAACATTTCTACACACAAAAGGTGATAAAAGTTAAAAACTCTTTTTTTGCAAATAGCAACGATGCTAGATTAATGGTAAATTTTAAATCTGAAATTGGTGGATTTTTATTTTCCAAAAGATATTGGTAGATATGCAGTAAAGCCAGCTAAGCTGTGATCTCATTGAGTGGCAGAACAAGCTCAAGAAGCTAAATGGCCTCCTCCAGTTCTACGTTTCCATGTTTGGAGCCACTCAACATTTCTCACATTGTAATCTTTTCATAGAATCATAGAATCTCTACAGTACAGAAGGAGGCTGTTCAGCTCAATGAGTCAAAGAACAAAGAACAATACAGCACAAGAACAGGCCCTTCGGCCCTCCAACCCTGCACCGATCATGTGTTCCTAACTAGGCCATCCGTTTGTATCCCTCTATTCCCAGTCTGTTCATGTGGCTATCTAGATAAGTCTTAAATGATCCGAGCGTGTCTGCCTCAACCACCTTGCTTGGTAGTGCATTCCAGGCTCCCACCACCCTCTGTATAAAATACGTCCCCCGCATATCTGTATTGAACCTTGCCCCCCTTACCTTGAACTTGTGACCCCTTGTGTTTGTCATTTCTGACCTGGGAAAAAGAAGAGTCTGCACCGGTTCTCTGAGCAATCTACCCAGCCCCTATCCTGACAACTCCACGTATTTACCCTGCTAATCCCCCTAACCTACATATCTTGGCACACTAAGGGGCAGTTTAACATGGCCAACCGACCTAACCTGCACATCTTTGGACTGTGGGAGAAAATGGGAGCACCCAGGGGAAACCCACGCAGGCACAGGGAGAACATGCAAACTCCACACAGACAGTGACCCAAGGCCAGAATTGAACCTGGGTCCCTGGCGCTGTGAGGCAGCACTGCTAACCACTATGCCACCATCCCAAGTGTTTTTTTGAAACCTTACCATACAGAAATTGATTTTATCAAGTTTAGCATTGTTGCACACTTCTTCAATAAATACCAACAAAGCCAGCTTAAACCAATATGGAATTTAAATAAATGTGTTGATCTTAATGGCCCAGGTTATGTGGTAAGTGGCAAAACAGCAAAACGATGGTGCTTGCTGTTGACCTTGAAGAAAGTTGGCCTCAAAGCTTTAGCAATTTCTATGGCACAGATTTTCAAATGCCAAACATTAATTTGAATCAGTCAACAAGTCAATAGGATCGCCAGGCATACAGCAACAGTGATGGTTGAGCAGCCAATCACATAGAAAAATTCTCACAGACAGCAAATCAGGAAATAAACTATACTATCTTTCAGGTATTAGAAATTTTAGAGGTAGTGAACCAAAGTTTGGAACAAACACTTTAGAAGCTGAAATATCAATGACTAACATTTAAAAAATGGTTTTATTATATTGGAAAACTGTATTTTTATCATAATGGAAAACATTGACAATGCGCAAATATAAAATTAATTTTCCAGGGGTGGGGGGGGGGCGGGGTGTGTGTGTTCAGCAGTAATTATTATTTTGTATATCATTAAAAGGAATGACCCTGCCTTTGAGCCAGAAGCCCTGGGTTCAAGTCTCACTCTAGAACATAATGTCCAAGGAATGTGTGCTCATAATTCAGCCAGATATTGAGTATCAACTTGTAAATCCTTCCAACATTCATCAATGGCAGGCAGTAAGAGCGGGAGAGATTTCTGGTCAGCAATGTGATGGAAAGAATGTTGGATCTCTACCGTCGCTATTCATGTCTCCAAACTACAACATGTGTGCATGTTGCGACAACAACCTGGACTTCTGAACCTGGGTATCATGGTCAAAGGTGGGTACCAGCAGACAAGAAGGTGAGTTGAAGTGTGTCTACTTCAATGCAAGGAGCATCCGAAATAAGGTAGGTGAACTTGGGGCGTGGATTGGCACTTGGGACTACGATGTTGTGGCCATTACGGAGACATGGGTAGAACAAGGACAGGAATGGTTGTTGGAAGTTCCGGGGTATAGATGTTTCAGTAAGTGTAGGGTAGCTGGTAAAAGAGGTGGAGGAGTGGCACTGTTAATCAAGGAGAGTGTAACGGCTGCGGAAAGGCATTTCGAAGGGGATCTGCCTACAGAGGTAATATGGGCTGAGGTTAGGAATAGGAAAGGAGCGGTCACGTTGTTAGGAGTTTACTATAGGCCCCCAAATAGTAATAGAGATGTGGAGCAAGAAATTGCTAAGCAGATTATGGATAGGTGTGGAGGTCACAGGGTAGTTGTCATGGGGGACTTTAACCTTCCAAATATTGATTGGAACCTTTATAGGTCGAATAGTTCGGATGGGGCAGTTTTTGTGCAGTGTGTGCAGGAGGGGTTCCTGACACAATATGTGGATAAGCCGACAAGAGGTGGGGCCACATTGGCTTTGGTAATGGGAAATGAACCGGGCCAAGTGTTGGATTTGGTTGTGGGAGAGCACTTTGGAGATTGTGACCACAATTCGGTGTCATTTGTTATTGCAATGGAGAGGGAGAGGGCCATACGGCAGGGCATAGTTTACAATTGGGGGAGAGGTAATTATGATGCAATCAGGCGGGAATTAGGAAGCATAGGATGGGAACAGAAATTGTCAGGCAAAGGCACTAATGATAAGTGGAACTTTTTCAAGGAACAAATACTGCGTGTCCTTGATAGGTATGTCCCTGCCAGGCAGGGAGGAAATGGCCGAGTGAGGGAACCATGGTTCACAAAAGAGGTGGAATGTCTTGTCAAGAGGAAGAAGGAAGCGTATGTTAGGTTGAGAAAACAAGGTTCAGTTGGCTCGATAGAGGGTCACAAGTTAGCAAGAAATGAGCTGAAAAAGGAGCTTAGGAGAGCTAGGAGGGGGCATGAGAAGTCCTTGGCGGGTCGGATCAAGGAAAACCCCAAGGCTTTTTACTCTTATGTGAGGAATAAAAGAATGACCAGGGTGAGGCTGGGGCCGGTCAAGGACGGCAGTGGGAATTTGTGCATGGAGTCAGAAGAGATAGGAGAGGTGATGAATGAATACTTTTCTTCGGTGTTCACCAAGGAGAGGGGCCATGTTTTTGAGGAAGAGAGGGTGTCACAGGCTGATAGGCTGGAGGAAGTAGATGTTCGGAGGGAAGATGTACTAGCAATTTTGAATAAACTGAAAGTTGATAAGTCCCCTGGGCCTGATGAAATATATCCTAGGATTCTTTGGGAGGCAAGGGATGAGATAGCAGAGCTTTTGGCTTTGATCTTTGCGTCCTCACTGTCCACGGGGGTGGTGCCAGAGGACTGGAGACTGGCGAATGTGGTTCCTCTGTTTAAGAAAGGGAATAGAAATGACCCTGGTAATTATAGGCCAGTTAGTCTTACTTCGGTGGTCGGTAAGTTGATGGAAAAGGTCCTTAGGGATAGGATTTACGACCATTTAGAAAGATGCAGCTTAATCCGGGATAGTCAGCACGGATTTGTGAAGGGCAAGTCTTGCCTCACAAATTTGATAGAATTTTTTGAGGAGGTAACTAAGTGTGTAGATGAAGATAGTGCAGTTGATGTCAGAGACATGGATTTTAGTAAGGTGTTTGATAAAGTCCCCCACGGTCGGCTTATGAAGAAAGTAAGGATGTGTGGGATAGAGGGAAGTTTGGCCGATTGGATAGGTAACTGGCTATCTTACAGAAGACAGAGGGTGGTGGTGGATGGAAAATTTTCGGACTGGAAACCGGTTACCAGCGGAGTGCCACAGGGATCAGTGCTTGGTCCTCTGCTATTTGTAATTTTTATAAATGACTTGGAGGAGGGGGCTGAAGGGTGGATCAGTAAATTTGCGGATGACACCAAGGTTGGTGGAGTAGTGGATGAGGTGGAGGGCTGCTGTAGGCTGCAAAGAGATATAGATAGGATGCAGAGCTGGGCTGAAAAATGGCAAATGGAGTTTAACCCTGACAAATGCAAGGTGATTCATTTTGGTAGGACAAATTTAAATGTGGATTACAGGGTCAAAGGTAGGGTTCTGAAGAATGTGGAGGAACAGAGAGATCTTGGGGTTCATATCCATAGATCTCTGAAGGTTGCCACTCAAGTGGATAGAGCCGTGAAGAAGGCCTATAGTGTGTTGGCGTTCATTAACAGGGGGTTTGAGTTTAAGAGCCGTGGGGTTATGCTGCAACTGTACAGGACCTTGGTGAGACCACATTTGGAATATTGTGTGCAGTTCTGGTCACCTCACTACAAGAAGGATGTGGAGACACTGGAAAGAGTGCAAAGGAGATTTACCAGGATGCTGCCTGGTTTGGAGGGTAGGTCTTATGAGGAAAGGTTGAGGGAACTTGGGCTTTTCTCTTTCGAGCGGAGGAGGTTGAGAGGAAACTTGATAGAGGTTTATAAGATGATGAGGGGGATAGATAGAGTGAACGTTCAAAGACTATTTCCTCGGGTGAATGGAGCGGTAACTAGGGGGCATAGCTATAGGGTTCATGGTGGGAGATATAGGAAGGATGTCCGAGGTAGGTTTTTTACTCAGAGAGTGGTTGGGGTGTGGAATGGACTGCCTGCAGGGATAGTGGGGTCAGAAACTTTAGGAACATTTAAGAAGCTATTGGATAGGCACATGGAGTACTTCGGGATGATAGGGAGGAAATAGCTTGATCTGGGTTTCAGACAAAGCTCGGCACAACATCGTGGGTCGAAGGGCCTGTTCTGTGCTGTACTGTTCTATGTTCTTGGGTGGCCAGTTTGCTCAGGGTGACCAACTTTTGGGGAAAAATGTAAGAGACATTGGCATGGCGAAACATAGGACCATGGGTGGATGTTGGAGGATGGGGCTGTTATCCATACTGTGGGTGTGCTGCAGACTAGGGCGAGCAGGGGGATGGTGAGTACTGTCCAGATTGGGAAACCTGGGGGTGGGTGGGGGGATTTCAAGGCTGTTTTTGTCCAGACAGTTGGCGGGTCAGTGGATGCTCTCCAGTCTGGGGTCACCAAGGGGAGTAGATTATGCGAAGGTGCTGTACATGTGCGCAAATCAACTCAGGAAAACAGGAAGTCAAGAGTCAGATGCAGTCTCCAAAATGAGGATTCAAACATGTGGGACAAACAGTGTCAAATGACTCAGGACACAGGATTTACATTATATTAATTACAGGATGGTCTGATAAAATCCAGGACAGTTGGTCCCCCTGGATTGGCTGGGCAGCCGATGTGCTGACAGATTGGTGCCAACAGTTCAGAGTTCAATCCCCATTTCTCCTGCGGTGGTTTTAGGACCTGCCTCCTTTTCCCAGCCATGGTGGAGGTCATGGTGCTGTAGGTCAGACCTGCCTTTGGGTAGAAAACTGAAGATGGAGAAAATAACATTAAAAATCCAGTTACATCTCATTAACAAGCTGTAACTGTTTAGGGGGCTTTAAAGAGTGATATCACAAGAATAAAGAAGGACATTTTCATCATTTCTGTGATTTCTAAATATTGCTGTTTGCAGAGACTATAGTAGCAGACCCTGTGGAAATGCAGGAAATCAATGACAGCGACTTTTGGACTTTTGTAGTTAACTATGTATTTGCATATGGCAGAATTTGTTCTCAGTTTCATAAGAACATAAGAACATAAGAAATAGGAGCAGGAGTAGGCCATCTAGCCCCTCGAGCCTGCCCCGCCATTCAATAAGATCATGGCTGATCTGACGTGGATCAGTACCACTTACCCGCCTGATCCCCATAACCCTTAATTCCCTTACCGATCAGGAATCCATCCATCCGCGCTTTAAACATATTCAGCGAGGTAGCCTCCACCACCTCAGTGGGCAGAGAATTCCAGAGATTCACCACCCTCTGGGAGAAGAAGTTCCTCCTCAACTCTGTCTTAAACCGACCCCCCTTTATTTTGAGGCTGTGTCCTCTAGTTTTATCTTCCTTACTACGTGGAAAGAATCTCTCCGCCTCCACCCTATCCAGCCCCCGCATTATCTTATAAGTCTCCATAAGATCCCCCCTCATCCTTCTAAACTCCAACGAGTACAAACCCAATCTCCTCAGCCTCTCCTCATAATCCAAACCCCTCATCTCCGGTATCAACCTGGTGAACCTTCTCTGCACTCCCTCCAATGCCAATATATCCTTCCTCATATAAGGGGACCAATACTGCACACAGTATTCCAGCTGCGGCCTCACCAATGCCCTGTACAGGTGCATCAAGACATCCCTGCTTTTATATTCTATCCCCTTCGCAATATAGGCCAACATCCCATTTGCCTTCTTGATCACCTGTTGTACCTGCAGACTGGGCTTTTGCGTCTCATGCACAAGGACCCCCAGGTCCCTTTGCACGGTAGCATGTTTTAATTTGTTTCCATTGAGATAATAATCCCATTTGTTATTATTTCCTCCAAAGTGTATAACCTCGCATTTCTCAACGTTATACTCCATTTGCCATATCCTCGCCCACTCACTCAGCCTGTCCAAATCTCTCTGCAGATCTTCTCCGTCCTCCACACGATTCACTTTTCCACTTATCTTTGTGTCGTCTGCAAATTTCGTTACCCTACACTCCGTCCCCTCCTCCAGATCATCTATATAAATGGTAAACAGTTGCGGCCCGAGTACCGATCCCTGCGGCACGCCACTAGTTACCTTCCTCCGACCGGAAAAACACCCATTTATTCTGGCTCTTTGCTTCCTGTCGGATAGCCAGTCCCCAATCCACTTTAACACACTACCCCCAACTCCGTGTGCCCTAATCTTCTTCAGCAGCCTTTTATGGGGCACCTTATCAAACGCCTTTTGGAAATCCAAAAACACCGCATCCACCGGTTCTCCTCCATCAACCGCCCTAGTCACATCTTCATAAAAATCCAAAATGTTCGTCAAGCACGACTTTCCCCTCATGAATCCATGCTGCGTCTGATTGATCGAACCATTTCTATCCAGATGCCCTGCTATCTCCTCTTTAATAATGGATTCCAGCATTTTCCCTACTACAGACGTTAAGCTGACCGGCCTATAGTTACCCGCCTTTTGTCTCCTTCCTTTTTTAAACAGCGGCGTAACATTAGCCGTTTTCCAATCAACCGGCACTACCCCAGAATGCAACGAGTTTTGATAAATAATCACTAACGCATCCACTATTACCTCTGACATTTCTTTCAATACCCTGGGATGCATTCCATCCGGACCCGGGGACTTGTCCACCTTCAGTCCCATTAGTCTACCCAGCACTGCCTCTCTGGTAACATTAATTGTATTAAGTATTTCTCCTGCTGCCAACCCTCTATCGTTAATATTTGGCAAACTATTTGTGTCCTCCACCGTGAAGACCGACACAAAAAACTTATTTAAAGACTCAGCCATATCCTCATTTCCCACTATTAACTCCCCCCTCTCGTCCTCCAAGGGTCCAACATTCACTCTAGCCACTCTATTCCTTTTTATATATTTATAAAAACTTTTACTATCATTTTTTATATTAATTGCTAGCCTAGCTTCATAGTCTATCCTTCCTTTCTTTATCGCTTTCTTAGTCTCTCTTTGTTGTTTCTTAAATTTTTCCCAATCACTTGTTTCTCCACTATTTTTGGCCACTCTGTACGCAGCTGTTTTTATTTTAATACTCTCCTTTATTTCCTTCGTTATCCACGGCTGGTTCTCCCTTTTCTTACAATCCTTGTTTTTTGCTGGAATATATTTTTGCTGAGAACTGAAAAGGATCTCCTTAAAAATCCTCCACTGTTCCTCAGCTATCCTACCTGCCAGCCTGCTCTCCCAGTCTACCTTAGCCAATTCATCCCTCATCCTATCATATTTCCCTCTGTTCAAACAGAGGACACTGGTTTGGGACCAAACTTTCTCCTCTTCCATCTGAATCAGAAATTCGACCATATTGTGGTCACTAGACCCAAGAGGGTCCTTCACAATAAGATCCTTAATTCTACCTACCTCGTTACACAATACCAGATCCAAAATAGCTCGTTCCCTCGTCGGTTCCGTAACATGCTGTTCAAGGAAACTATCCCGACAGCATTCTAAGAACTCTTCCTCCATTCCACCCTTACCGACTTGAGTCTGCCAGTCAATGTGCATGTTGAAGTCCCCCATGATTATTGCCGTTCCGTTTTTACACGCATCCCTTATCTGCTTGTTTATAGCCCTCCCTACCTCAACATTATTATTTGGGGGCCTATATACCACACCTACTAGTGTCTTTCTCCCTCTACTATTCCTCATCTCTACCCATAATGATTCCACGTTTTGTTCCTCAGAGCCTATGTCATCCCTCAGTACTACCCTGATATTATCTCTTATTAATAGCGCGACCCCACCACCTTTTCCTTCCTGTCTATTCTTCCTAAACGCCTGATACCCCTGGATATTCATCTCCCAGTCCTGGTCACCTTTCAGCCACGTTTCTGTAATGGCCACCAGATCGTACCCACTTGTGCTGATTTGCACCATCAACTCATTTACCTTGTTCCGAATGCTTCGTGCATTCAGGCAAAGTGTCCTTATTCCAGCTTTTATCTGGACCCGCTTTGATGAGTCGCGAACACCCTCTCCCTCTACTCCCTTATCTAAATTACCGCCTTCATTCACTTGCACCCTCTCCTCTACCATTAATTTTGTACTTCCCCTTACCCCGCATCCTCCCCCCCATCAATTAGTTCCTTGATCCTAGTCAACTCTTCTAGCTCCCCTCCCCCCAACCTATCTAGTTTAAATTCTCCCCAGTAGCCTTAGCCAACCTACCGGCCAGGATATTGGTCCCCGTGTGATTCAAGTTCCACCCGTTTTTTGTATACAGATCACCCCTGCCCCTAAAGAGGTCCCAATGGTCCAGGAACCTGAATCCCTGCCCCCTGCACCAGTCCCTCAGCCACACATTCATCCTCCACCTCACTCCATTCCTGCCCTCACCTTCCCGTCGCACAGGCAGTAATCCTGAGATTACTACCTTTGCTTTCCTCTTTCTCAGCTGTCTCCCTAATTCCCTGTACTCCCTTTTCATGACCCCTTCTCCCTTCCTACCCACATCAGCGGTACCAATATGTACCGCTACCTCAGGCTCCTCTCCCTCCCACCTCAGGATTTCCGGGACGCGACTAGCGACATCCTGGATCCCGGCCCCAGGGAGGCAGACCACCATGCGAGAATCTCGCCTACCTCCGCAGAAACGCCTGTCTGTCCCCTTCACCATCGAGTCCCCGATTAATACCGCCTTCCTCCTCTTTTCCTTAGCCCTCTGGGTTACAGGGCTGGACTCCACTGCGGAGACACGGCCACTGCTGCTTCCCCCAGGCAGGCTGTCCCCCCCAGCAGTACTCAAGTAGGAGTACTTGTTGTGCAGTACTTGTTGTTTCATAGCGTATTGATAGAAAATATTGACAGTTTCATCATTATTTCAATAAAAAAAGCTGTATTATCTCTTTCCAGCTTTTTTGTTTGTTTAAAGGCTGTCAACATTGCTAGTAGACCCAACATTTTTGCCCATTCCTAATTGAGAAGGACGTGGTGAGATTTTATTTAACTGCTGCAGCCCATGTGTTGTAGAAATCCCCATAGTGCTGTTAGGAAGGGAGTTCCAGGATTTTGACACATAACAGTGAAGGAGCTATATATGGCGTATGTCTTGGAGGGGAACTTTCAGGAGGTGCGATTCCCATGCATCTGTTAGCCATGTCTTTCTATGTGGGAATGGTTGTGGGTTTGGAAGGCGCTGTTGAAGGAATAAAAGGTGCTGTTGAAGGAGAAGGCAGGCTTGGATGTTGAACACTGATCTTTAGTGGAAGGTTCATCTTCTATTTCTGCTATATATGCTGCTCATTGACTAACTACGATGGCTGC
The DNA here is from genome assembly GCF_964213995.1 of Mustelus asterias. Lineage (NCBI taxonomy): Eukaryota > Metazoa > Chordata > Chondrichthyes > Carcharhiniformes > Triakidae > Mustelus > Mustelus asterias. The sequence goes on along the minus strand of NC_135809.1, from coordinate 30,099,071 downwards.
TACATCATGTAATGCTACATCATTACCTGCAATAATTTAATTATTCACCTAATCAAATATTTAAATGCATATACTTTACATATTTGAAAGCCTACTATTAAAACAAAAACTTGGTTACTAGCATTATTGTAAAGAACTAGTATGGTTAGACTTGTGTTTGCATCTATATTCCTAGGTATGTTAGTGAATTAAGAACCCTGCTGATGTTAAATACTAGGGTATTCCAAATCCCAGAAGGAAAGCTTGGAATACCGGTTCTTAACTTATTTTTCAAATTGGAATAATGTGAGGAAAAATATAAAGACCAGTGAGGATGGTTCCAGTCTTGTTGTATTAATTAATCAAAATAGATGTTTGTTTAACAGTAAAACACATAGCAAGAAAGGCAACTAAAAACATACACTTAACTACAATAATGGCTGCACACAATATCATTCAATTGACCCAGATCCAAACCCCTCTATTTTCCTCAGCTCAGAAATAAATCTTTCCAAACAAGTTCCCATAAGCAAAATCCAGCAATAGTTACCAGACTCAGCACCTAAATCTCTTTTGGGAATTGCTTCTGGTTTAGAATAGCAACAATTGGCAGTTGCTTGTTTGGAGTGAGCACAGTTTCCCGCTGTGTGTGGCTTTGATCTTGGGACTCGCCCAGCTCAGCTCACCTCAGCTCAACTCACCTCATTTTATAGGATGAACCTTGCCACTGATATGCTGCTTTTTCTTTTGATCTTTTCTTGTTTGAATTACTTATCTTAGAGATTCCTCTTAATGACATTTCTTACATGACTTCACCTATTTGGAATGTAAATTTGAAATTGACTCTTTTAAACTTTTACCATCTATACTTTAATTCTATGTCCTTTTGTAGTCCACTTTGCTTGGGTAAATATCAGTTTACAGTTTTGCCAGGCTAATTCACATTTCAATAAACCTCAGCCCTCTGTCTCCCTAACCAATTCCTATTCATTAGATTCCTTAATTTTCATTTTATCACAACTTCTTAACAGAATTAAATAAAATGTTTTCTTATTCTGGTGAAATGAGAATTAAACAATTGTGACTCATGGCGAAGTATCAACACGATGCAATGGTTTCCACAATACAGTACTCTGGGATATGTTTTGTAAAGAATGCCAAGGCCACAAAATTCAGTGAAGTAACACTGGCAGTACGTGTGCCATTTCAGATCCAAGTTCACAAATGTAGGGTGCCTGTACTCTTCTGGTGCAGAGTAGACAGATTGTCAAGATACTGGAGTAAAAAGGAGGATTCAAGAATTGAGTAAAATCAAGATTAAAAAATAAAATCGGGATCAGTTGCATTGGTGGTTCAGTGGTAGAATTCTCGCCTGCCACGCGGGAGGCCCAGGTTTGATTCCCGGCCAATGCAGTCTCAATTTTGGGCAGCATGGTGGCACAGTGGTCAGCACTGCTGCCCCACAGCGCCAGGGACCCGGGTTCGATTCCCAGCTTGGGTCACTGTCTGTGTGGAGTTTGCACATTCTCCCCGCATCTGTGTGGCTTTCCTCCAGGGTGCTCCGGTTTCCTCCCACAGTCCAAAGATGTATGGGTTAGGTTGATTGGCTGTGCTAAATTGCCCCTTAGTGCCCCAAGATGTATAGGTTAGGGGGATTAGCAGGGTAAATAGGTGGGGTTACGGAGATAGGGCCTGGGTGGGATTGTTTTTGGTGCATGCTCGATGGGCTGAATGGCTTCCTTCTGCACTGTAGGGATTCTATGATTCTATGAAAATAAAGAATTGAATAAAAGGGAAACCTTGAAGGGCGCATCTGTTTAAAAGTATTTTTGGGATGCGAATTAGCTTAGCAGCAGGAAAACTAATGTTGACCTAAGTGACTAAGGTGTTAAACAAAGGTGTATAGAAATGCATGTTGAAACTGTGGAAGAGGTGAGTTCAAAGTGAAGAGGTAAGAACATAATTCACACCTATGTGTGAAAAGTCTGGTCCAAGATTTTATTAAGATAAAATAAAAGTCTGAAACACGTACCCACAGACTCAAGAACAGCTTCTTCCTTGCTGTCATCAGATTTTAGAACGGTCCTATCATATATTAAGTTGATCTTTCTCTTCACCCTCCCTGTAGCTGCAACACTATATTCTGCACCCTATCCATTTCCTTTTCCACTATGTACTTCATGAGCTGTATTTTTTGTCTGAATAGCGTGCAAGAAACAATACAGATACAGGTGGCAATAAATCAAATCAGATCAACTGATCAAAAAGCAGTGAGATTTTTAAAATCAGTACACATTAAGGCGCTGACAGAACTAGCAGTATTCAGTTAAATGACTTTAAAATAAGCTAACAAGAAGCAATTTACACATATGAGATGCAGTGATTGATTCAAATATGTGACTATGATTGTAAAACATAAATGCTGATATATTAAATGTATTATTATTGATTTTAAGGAATATTGTTCACTTTGGTCAAAGCATTTGACCACAAGGCATCATGGTAAATGTCATTAGGGCAAAGCTATATTTCAAGAGAATATTTGAACATTGGAAATATGCAAGTCTTATCAGCTGAAGTTTAGGATGGGAGAACAGTTAGAACACTTAATCACGTAAGATGAATAGGGCTTATTCACAATCCTGACGAGATGGACTGGTGCCCAAATGTGGTGTCACGAGTTTGTTTGGTAAGACAGGGAACTTTAAGGGAACCCATGAGAACGTGAATTTGAACTCTGGGTTGAGCGTCTTAGGTTTCTAGGCAACCAGGGTTTGGGGGTCAGCCATGACAGGAGTTAGCTTCTGGATTTCAAGGACTCATAAAATACCATTATGTTGAGGAGTGGAATGCAATTGGCCAGAGTATTTGACAGGTATTATTGTTGATTTGTGTATCTTGAAGATGATTAATTTAAAGTTATTGTAGGGCGGAAATAATTGATAAGAAAAATCTATAACTGATCTGTTTGTCGATTGAATTGTTAGATTCATTGGAGAGGGTCTGTTGCTCTATGCCAGAGCTACTTAACCCTTTGATGATCTCCTGATGGCTGCTGGTTTAACAAAGTTGTGTCTTTATACAGAGAAACAGTGACTTTGTGAGTCTTGTATTGTCTGAGTTTTCTTGAAAGTACTGTTCACCTCGATACCCCACAACAGAGTGTCAATCTAGATTACTTGCTCAAAGCACTAGAATGGCGCTTGAACTCACACCTTTCTAACTCAGAAGTGAGAATGCTGAGCTATGGTTGACGCCTTAGCATGCTTGCCTTCATCAGCCAGGGCATTGAGTACAAGAGTTGGGAAATCATTTTGCAGCTATATAAAACCTTGGTTTGGCCGCACTTGGGGTATTGCATGCAGTTCTGGTCACCACACTACCAGAATGACGTGGAAGCTTTGTAGAGAGTGCAAAGAAGGTTCACTAGAATGTTGGCTGGTCTCAAGGGTGTTGGCGATGAGGAGAGGTTGAATAAACTAGGATTGTTTTCACTGGAAAGACAGAGGCTGAGGAGAGACCTGATAGAGGTCGACAAAATTATGAGAGGCATAGGCAGGATGGATTATCAGAGGCTATTTCCAAGGGTGGAAGTGTCAATTACAAGGGGGCACAGATTCAAGGTGAGAGGGAGAAAGTTTAAGGGAGATGTGTGGTGGATGTTTTTCACGCAGAGAGTGGTGGGTGTCTGGAACATGCTGCCAGAGGAGGTGGTGGAAGCAGGCAGATTAGCAATATTTAAAAGGCATCTAGATGGGTACATGAATAGGGATACAGACCGAGTAAGGGCAGGAGGTTCTTTTTTGGTTTAGTTTGGGCATCATGATTGGCACAGGCTCGGAGGGCCAAAGGGCCTGTTCCTGTGCTGTACTTTTCTTTGTTCTTTGTTTTAAAAACAATCCTCCTGGTATATGTGTTGGTATCTAAAGTTACCCTGCCTTGGGATTCTAATCATCTAGTATTCTAATCATCTGCATTCTAATCATCTAGTAACAGAAATGCTAAGACAGGAATTGAGATGGCATTATAATGCAATAATTTATCTTTGATATTCTTTCAGTTGACACTTGTCTTTATTTAAATACATTTCATTACATCATTGGCAAAGGGTTTCTTTAGACTCAACAGTAATGCAAATTATTGATGCTTCCTTTCTACAGCTCTGTTGAGAGAGAGAGAGAAGAGGTGTAACATGTTGAGAGTTCCTTTCATGTAGCCATGTTTAAATTACTTTAACTGATGCATTTTGCGGGTCTGAAGTGGAGTCATTAGTATGTAGATCTCATCAGGTGTGTTGGCTCAGAAACAATTATTGGTCTTCTTTGAAGAAAGATATTAAGAGATAGTGAAACATAGATAAGTAGTCATGACTCAGGGCAACAGATAAATAATTAAAAGAAGCAGATTGCAAGAATGCTGACATGGTGCTGGCTCTGTGAAAGCATCTATCTGTCACAGGAGCACATTGAACTGTTTGTTTAATCCTGTTAAACTCTACCATATCTACTGGAACTTGCTGATAATTTAGTTATGAAAACTTTATTTGTGACAAAGTAAGAATCGCTAAGATCTCAGAGAGGGGAAGGAACAGTGCAGAAATCATAGAAAACTAAATCACTTTGTACAATTATCTTCTAGCACCAGTTGAGAATCATCGCTGAAATGTATTAATGATCAGAGAGCGCCCTCTAACAAAATGAAGAAATTAAAGGTAACGAACGTGTTAAAGAAAATTGATGTAGACGTCAATATTCATGTGTGAAATAAATCTCGGAACCATTTGCTATGATGGTGTGCTTACTCTAAATAAGTCAATATAAAGTTAAAGTTTTTTTTTATTAGTCACAAGTAGGCTTACATTAACACTGCAATGAAGTTACTGTGAAAATCCCCGAGTCGCCACACTCCAGCACCTGTCATATATCACATGACTGACTTGATAAATAAATGATCGCAGAAAAGCGAAGTAGCACAGAGCAAAAGTAAATAATAGAGTATGTCAAGTTTGATGAAAACCTGATTCACCATGTTCCACCTACTGAAATGACCAGGATGCGTTCATAAAGCGTGGTTGATTCAATTATGCTCTCAATTCGCCCGAGGCCAATGGAGAATGCTGTTCTGTGAGCCGCGCCCACCCCGATTCCGGGATAGACGTGGCGGTAAAACTCCGGCCCACAACTCTCATGGACAGGATAATGTAAAATGAAAGAATATTTTTTTGCAGGCTTCCCCAGTCTCCAAAGTGAAATGATGTATCCCCATATTATCCTGTATGTTCCCTACCACCAGCCCAGAATCTTTATCAATAGAAAATTATACTGTTCCCTGAATGTGCAATGTGTTTGTGACCACAGGTATAACATCGTGCACATCATTGCCTGGTTTCCTAGCAGCGACCACGATTTATTCATACTGCACTCGTCCTCTGCGCTGTCTTTATTCCAACAGGCAATCAGGTCAAGGGTTGGCTACTTGGTAACAAGAGATATCCCCTCCGGACATTGCTCATGACTCCTGTCAGGAGCCTGGTCACAGAGAGCTGGCCTCCAATGAGAGTCAGATCACCACCAGAAATGTAATTGAGCAACACTTCTGATGCGTGGGCCATTCAAGGGGAGCTCTACACTACAGCCCTAACCATGTTTCGGAACTTATTATTTAGTGCTGCATGGCCACTGTACAGAGGGACCAGCCCTTACCATCACCTGGAAGACGTGGAGGAGAAGGAAAAGCAGCATCAAACATTAGTGCCCCCACCCCCAGGCTACCAACACTCTTAAAGAGCAACTGACTGAAAAGTATTTAATCACAACCATCCTTCCCATCTTCAATGCACCAACCGTTCTTATCACCACCATCCTCATTAACACCATTGGTCTTCTTTTTATCCAGCAAACCAGTCTTGCCCTCAATTGATTACCAATATGAACATTAACAACAGATACACTAAACAGAAATTTTACAATGATCAACCCATTTCAGATTTGAATATCAGTTAACTGGAATAATTAAGAAACTCCCTCGCGTCTGTCTTGGGTTCTCATTTACCTACCCCATTGTTTCTTTGAGGTTAGCTATGGATTAGTAGGTGGAAGGCTGATGACCTTTCACTGAACCTTCAGGTTGCCCCGATGGGTGACCCCAAGTAGGGCTAGAATTTGAAAGATTGAATACAGTCAGTGGCATCTCGCCATAGGCCGGGCCTGTCTAATCCAACTGACTGTGTGGCATTGCCCGAGGCATTGGGGGAGTGTGTAGCAGGGGAAGCGCAAAGCTGCTTGGGGGGGCTGAAAGAAAACAGCAGGTGCCTTTCCCATTAAAGACACCCTCCTGGGGTAGTACCTGGCCATTCCTACAGTTCTACATAAGAACAGTGAAGGAATGATGCTCTCTGATCACTGGCTCCCGACAGCCAGGGTGTCAGCCAATTCAGCTTCCAATGCAACCTCCATTCAAGTTGTGTGCAGAGGCAGCATCATGGTGGACCCACTATCATACCCGTAGAACCGACCACACTGGACAGAGTGGTCCCCATGCTCTGCATGAAGCTACAAAGCAAGTTGGAGCTGGATTCCTTCAGGCTCTCAGACCTGCTGGCAGTCTGAACCAGCACATCCTCCATTCACTGGCGTCCCAGCAGTGGTTGCTGCTCCCAGTACCACTGTCAGGACTGAAGAGCTGCCAGCCCTCTGACTGGAGATGAGATCTTTGCTTTCAAAGGTTAATAGACAGCCAGCAATTAATGGCCTGATTAGCATTAATCCCATTGGAACTCCCTGAAATGGCCTTGGCGGCGTTGCCACTGATTCCCCAACTAATGGATGGGACCATCTCCATGAACATTAAATTCAGCCCAGTGTGCGAGTAACAGAGAAGGGAATGGAGTGAAGGGTGTTGCAGTGATTGTATGAGAATGAAGCAGGTGAAGTGAATATTGAGAATCGTGAGGCTATAGGTTGAGCAGGTCTGAGGAGAGATAATGGATGGGAGAAGTAAGATTCAGGACCTTGAAAATGCTGTGGACGTCTTTAAACCTGCAACATTGCAGCCTTGTTATGGGACGTAAGCTCCTGCTATTGCTTTCTTCAACCACCTCCGGGGGCAGGGAACATTGACCTGTCCCCCAGCCTCTTCTCAATTGGCACACAGCTTATGAGCAGCAGAATAATGCTGGTTCATAGAATCCCAGTAAGAAGTCTCACAACACCAGGTTAAAGTCCAACAGGTTTATTTGGTACCAAATACCATAAGCTTTCGGAGCACAGCTCCTTCGTCAGGTGGAGTGGATATCTGTTCTCAAACAGTGCAAACAGACACAGAAATCAAATTACAGAATACTGATTAGAATGCAAATCTCTACAGCCAGCCAGGTCTTAAATGAACAGACAATGTGGGTGGAGGGAGCATTCAACACAGGTTAAAGAGATGTGTATTGTCTCCAGACAGAACAGCTAGTGAAATTCTGCAAGTCCAGGAGGCAAGCTGTGGGGGTTACTGATAATGTGACATAAATCCAACATCCTGGTTTAGGCCGTCCTCATGTGTGTGGAACTTGGCTATCAGTTTCTTCTCAGCGACTCTGCGCTGTCGTGTGTCGTGAAGGCCGCCTTGGAGAACGCTTACCTGAAGATCCAAGGCTGAATGCCTGTGACTGCTGAAGTGCTCCCCCACAGGAAGAGAACAGTCTTGCCTGGTGATTGTCGAGCGGTGTTCATTCATCCGTTGTCGTAGCGTCTGCATGGTTTCCCCAATGTACCATGCCTCGGGACATCCTTTCTTGCAGCGTATCAGGTAGACAACGTTGGCCGAGTTGCAAGAGTAGGTACCGTGTACCTGGTAGATGGTGTTCTCACGTGAGATGATGGCATCTGTGTCGATGATCCGGCACGTCTTGCAGCGGTTGCTGTGGCAGGGTTGTGTGGTGTCGTGGTCACTGTTCTCCTGAAGGCTGGGTAGTTTGCTGCGGACAATGGTCTGTTTGAGGTTGCGTGGTTGTTTGAAGGCAAGAAGTGGGGGTGTGGGGATGGCCTTGGTGAGATGTTCGTCTTCATCAATGACATGTTGAAGGCTCCGGAGGAGATGCCGTAGCTTCTCCGCTCCGGGGAAGTACAGGACGACGAAGGGTACTCTGTCCACCGTGTCCCGTGTTTGTCTTCTGACGAGGTCGGTGCGGTTTTTCGCTGTGGCGCGTCGGAACTGTTGATCGATGAGTCGAGCATCATATCCTGTTCTTATGAGGGCATGTTTCAGCATCTGGAGGTGTCTGTTGCGATCCTCCTTATCGGGACACCCTAAAGCAACTCTTGCAACTCGGCCAACGTTGTCTACCTGATACGCTGCAAGAAAGGATGTCCTGAGGCATGGTACATTGGGGAAACCATGCAGACGCTACGACAATGGATGAATGAACACCGCTCGACAATCACCAGGCAAGACTGTTCTCTTCCTGTGGGGGAGCACTTCAGCAGTCACGGACATTCAGCCTTGGATCTTCAGGTAAGCGTTCTCCAAGGCAGCCTTCACGACACACGACAGCGCAGAGTCGCTGAGCAGAAACTGATAGCCAAGTTCCGCACACATGAGGACGGCCTAAACCAGGATGTTGGATTTATGTCACATTATCAGTAACCCCCACAGCTTGCCTCCTGGACTTGCAGAATTTCACTAGCTGTTCTGTCTGGAGACAATACACATCTCTTTAACCTGTGTTGAATGCTCCCTCCACCCACGTTGTCTGTACATTTAAGACCTGGCTGGCTGTAGAGATTTGCATTCTAATCAGTATTCTGTAATTTGATTTCTGTGTCTGTTTGCACTGTTTGAGAACAGATATCCACTCCATCTGACGAAGGAGCTGTGCTCCGAAAGCTTATGCTATTTGCTACCAAATAAACCTGTTGGACTTTAACCTGGTGTTGTGAGACTTCTTACTGTGCTTACCCCAGTCCAACGCCAGCATCTCCACATCATAGAATCCCTACAGTACTGAATGAGGCCATTTGGCCCATCGAGTCTGTACTGACCACAATCCCACCCAGGCCCCACTCCCGCAACCCCACACATTTACTCCGCCAATCTCCCCGACACTAGGGTCAATTTAGTATGGCCAATCCACCTAACCCGCACATCTTTGGACTGTGGGAGGAAACCGGAGCACCCGAAGGTAACCCACGCAGACACAGGGAGAAAGTGCAAACTCCACATGGACAGTGTTACATATCTGACCCATTAAAATGTGGTATCGGCACTAATGGCATTTGGTAATCGCACCCACATGAACAGCTCATGCAGTGTGTGGTCTGCACTCCACATGCCTGCTTTCAGGTGCAACTGAGCATTATAAGGTCATAAAAAGTAGGAACAGTAATAGGCCATTTGCCCTTCAGGTCTGCTCCACCATTCAGTGAAATTATGACTGATCTAATATGATAATTCTCAACTCCACTTTCCTGCCTTGTCTTCAGTGGAGATGTTCGAGAGCTTCAAGTTTCTAGGTGTTCAGATCGCCAACAATCTGTTCTGGTTCCTCCACGCCAATGCTATAGTTATGAAAGTCCACCAATGCCTCTACTTTCTCAGAAGGTTAAGGAAATTCGACATGTCCACTACGATTCTCACCAATTTTTACAGATGCACCATAGAAAGCATCCTTTCCGGATGTGTCACAGCTTGGTATGGCTCCTGCTCTGACCAAGACCACAAGAAACTACAAAGGGTTGTGAACATAGCCTAATCCATCACGCAAACCAGCCTCCCATTCATTGGCTTTGTCTATACTTCCCATTGCCTCGGAAAAGCAGCCAGCATAATCAAGGACCTCACACACCCTGGACATACTCTCTTCCATGTTCTTCCATCGGGAAAAAACACAAAAGTCTGATATCACGTACCACCTGAACAGCTTCTTCCCTGCAGCCAAAAGACTTTTAAAAGGTCTTATCATATGTTAAGCTCATCTTTCTCTTCACCCTATTGGTAACTGCAAGGCGGCTTGCATCACTGCCTGGGTGGAGTTTGCACATTTTCCTGGTGTCTGATGGGTTTCCTCCAGGTGCTCCGGTTTCCTCCTAAGTCCAAAAGACGTGCTGGTTAGGTGCATTAGCCATGCTAAATTCTCCCTCAGTGTACAGGGGCCGGAGTGTGGCAACTAGGGGATTTTCACAGTGACTTCACTGCAGTATTAATATAAGCCTACTTGTGACACTAATAAATAAACTTAAACTTAACTTAAACTCGGGTGTACAAGTACTATATTCTGCACCTTCTCCTTTCCTTCTCCCCTATGTACTCTATAAATGGTATGTTTTGTCTATATAGCTCACAAGAAACAATATTTTTCACTATATCCTAATACATGCGACAATAATAAATCAATTCAATTGAATTCATAACCCTTGATTCCCTTACTGAATAGTAATTAAAAATCTGTCTATCAGACCCTAATGTTATCCCAAAATAAACTATTGAAAATAATTTCACCTTCTGGTACAGAAGGTGATGTCGCACTGGATCAGAGGTGAGCAGGCAAGATGGATACAGAACTGGCTCGGTCATAGAAGACAGAGGGTAGCAGTGGAAGAGTGCGTTTCTGAATGGAGGACTGTGACAAGTGGCGTTCCTCAGGGATCAGTGCTGGGACCTTTGCTGTTTGTAATATATATAAATGATTTGGAGGAAAATGTAACTGGTTTGATTAGTAAGTTTGCGGATGACACAAAGGTTGGTGGAAACGCAGATGAAGAACGTCAGAGGATAAGCAGGATATAGATCGGTTGGAGACTTGGCGAAGAGGTGGCAGAAGGAGTTTAATCTGGACAAATGTGAGGTAATGCATTTTGGAAGGTCTAATACAGATGAGAAATATACAGTAAATGGCAGAACCCTTAAGAGTATTGATAGGCAGAGGGATCTAGGTGTACAGGTACACAGGTCACTGAAAGTGGCAACGCAGATGGAGAAGGTAGTCAAGAAGGCATACGGCATGCTTGCCTTCATCGGCCGGGGCATTGAGTTTAAAAACTGGCAAGTCATGTTGCAGCTTTATAGAACCTTAGTTAGGCTGCATTTGGAATATAGAGTTCAATTCTGGTCGCCACACTACAAGAAGGATGTGGAGGCTTTGGAGAGGGTACAGAAAAGATTTACCAGGATGTTGCCTGGTATGGAAGGCAATATCTATGAGGAGAGGTTGAAGAAACTTGATTTGTTCTCATTGGAATAACGTAGATTGAGGGGAGACCTGATAGAAGTCTACAATATTATGAGGGGCATGGATAGAGTGGATAGTCAGAAGCTTTTTCCCAGGGTGGAAGAGTCAATTACTAGGGGACATAGGTTTAAGATGCGAGGGCAAGGTTTAAAGGAGATGTACGAGGCACGTTTTTTACACAGAGAGTGATGGATGCCTGGAACTCGCTGCCAGGGGAAGTAGTGGAAGCAGATACGATAGTGACTTTTAAGGGGCGTGTTGACAAACACATGAATAGGATGGGAATAGAGGGATATGATCCCCAGAAGGATAGGTGGTTTTAGTTCAGTTGGGCAGCATGGTCGGTGCAGACTTGAAGGACTGAAAGGCCTGTTCCTTTGTTGTAATTTTCTTTGTTCTTTGTACTATAGACAAAACCAAATGATGTCAAGCTGCATAACTAAAATATACAATGAGATGGTGAATACCACAATGAGTTGCATTAGTTTGAGTGCTCACAATGGTAATTTTAGACTTGATTTCTGGATCAGACAATGTTGTAAGTGCTGTGTGTATATATATATATATATATAGAAGGCAGGAACAAAAATTGAAAAATATAATTACCCCCAAAACTTTTATTTTGCTTCTCTATGGTGGCCAGGAAAGCTAATATTTATATTTAATTGTGGAATGTTTTTCCAGTGATTTTTTTAAAGAAATGCCCTGCAAGTTATTAGTGAATCCAGAAGATGGTGCCAAAGAGCTAAAATAATTGGTGTAAAATGATTGTGGATTACAAGATTTCAGTCTTTGTGCATTAGGAAATTAATTACAAGCAGATGGTTGTTGTTTACAATTAACTTTTGGCATATTTTCAGGACTATTCACTCAAAAGGAATTATGCTAAGATATTTGTTAATACAACTTCTGCTACAGTTTTAATTATAAGACAATTTGTTTACTTTGCATTAGAAAGTAGACACCATGTCATCAGCGAACAGAAACAAAATAGGCAGCACATGTGAAGAACCACATTTAAAAGGGACTTGGTGCAAACTGGGAAACAATGCAAATACATGGAAACAAAATATTGACTCAACAAAACCTAAGCAACAAACACAATGTTTACTTTCTCAGCATGGAGTTGTGTCCTCCAACATTTTATACAGGCTCCATGTTGGGATGTATTTTTTTTTCTGCAGCAAATAAGTCGATGATTTGCAATTTGTTGTTGTTCAAATCCCATCAGAAACTGGCACTTTGCTGCCTCTGGCATTTCTTATGCAAAAATACAGTATTCAGGCAGCAAATTGTATGCGTGTGATAAATGTAGAATGCTGGATTTGTCATGGGATGTTATGCCATGCCAAATCAGTTATTCTACCAATCAGTGATGCGAGATCATACAGCATATGCATATCACTGGTGTGATTGAATTGGATTAACTTTATCATGAGCGCAGCTTGTTGTAAACCACCATACTAACATGCATTCCATTTATGCAACAGGTAATCACACAGAGGTAAACTGGCCATGTGGAAAATCAGAAGGATTCAAGATCATCCCATGAATGGGTCAATAATATTGTCTTATTTACTACCTCCTCTAACCCCGCCACCTTCTTAAGTATGTGCCTTCAGCAGTAAAAGGTTTGTGCCTTCAGCACAGAGGTTTGATTTTGATTTGATTTATTATTGTCACATGTATTGGTATACAGTGAAAAGTATTGTTTCTTGCATGCTAGATTGATTATGCTGGCTACTTTTCCGAGGCAGTGGGCAGTGTAGACAGAGTCAATGGAGGCTGGTTTGAGTGATGGACTGGGCTACATTCACAACCCTTTGTAGTTTCTTGTGGTCTTGGTCAGAGCAGGAGCCTTACCAAGATGTGATACATTTGGAAAGGATGCTTTCTATGGTGCATCTGTAAAAATGGGTGAGAGTCATAGGGAACATACCAAATTTCCATACCTTCCTGAGAAAGTAGAGGTGTTGGTGTAGAGGTGTAACAGTTTATCAATTAACATCATCAGAATCCAAGGATCGATCTCTGCCTTCTGCGTCCTTTGCTGATATCATTCTATGCAGGTAATTTACACATGGCACTTTATACCACATATTTCAGAAAATGATGGAGGAATGTTTAGCTCCCTTTGTTAAAATAAAGTGCTACACATACCGCCAGTGGCTATGTTATTGTTGCCATGTTCTTGAGTGAGTTAGATTCCTGGCCGACTTCGGCAAGGACCACGTGAGTATATGGAAATCTGGGTCCTGTGTCTTAGTTGGAGACTAGGTGCTAACCTACTGCCTGCTGAGTGGACACTCTGCTCTGTGAAACCTGGCAGACACTGGCAAGAGGCCATCGGATAAAGTTACACTTATTTTTCTGTGGCTGGGCCAGGAGGAGCACCTCCACGCCCCATGAGCAGGTTTTGGACCATTGTCACTCCAAGTCAACATATCTCCATCACCCCTCCAACTCAAAAGAAAACCTCCTGTACCTTGCTGTGACTTATCTGATTGTTGGTCTGGAAGCTTGATCTCCGGAGGCCTGAAGGAGCCAGTGAGCTGCCTTTAGATGCCTGTTTTGGGCGGGAAGCTGATCAAAGGACGATAATGAGATCGGACCATTACATTTCACAAAGCATCCCATTGCCTTTTTGCCCGGGCGTTAGAAGTCCCCCCAATATATTTATGAACCACATGGACCCAAAATTTGAATGGGAACATTGCTCTGCCAGAAGTGCAGCAAGGCAGGGAAAACTTCCACCCGCAATGATGCCCTGTTAGGGATTCCATCCTTAATTGCAGGGCAAGGTAATTTTAGTTATGGACTGGCCTGCACACTATTCAAAGCCAGTTTGCAGTATCTTAGTTATGCTGTGAGGTGACATAGGAAAGATGAGGAAGTCAGGCCTCCAAATCTGGCACAGGGGCATGGAAAGCAGAAAGTGGGGGGAGTCCTGAACAACTTGTACCAATATAGTGTTTATACCATGATAATAGTATTTTCAAGGCATATTGACACTGAGCCACATAGGAAAGTTGAAGGACAGATGTCCAAAGGTTTGGTTAAAGTAGGTTTTAAGGAGTGTCTTAAATGGGAAAGAAAGCTTGTGAGCTGGAGAGCTTAGAGTGGGAATTCTAGAGATTAGAGCCTAAGCAACGGAAGGCAAGGCAGCTAATGGTGGAGCGCTTAAAGTCAGGAATGGTCAAGAAGCCGGAATCTGATAACTCGGAGGATTGCGGGGCTGGATGAGATTACAGTGATATGGAGGAATCAGGCTACAGAGTAATTTGAAACCAAGGATGAGGGTTTTAAAATTCTGGCATTGTTTAACTACAAGCACATAGGTCATGGTTCGAAGGAGCAGTGCTCCGAAAGCTAATGGCATTTGCTACCAAATAAACCTGTTGGACTTTAACCTGGTGTTGTTAAAACTCTTACTGTGTTTACCCCAGTCCAACGCCAGCATCTCCACATCATAGCTCATCCAACCAACTGTGTCTTCGCTACGAGGACATCTATTTGGAGTAGGGGTAAGAAACATGCTAAAAAATGTGAAGGGTTGTGTTACAGCGGCAAGGAAGACACTGAGTTTCTCCCATATCGTTTTCAAAACATTTCAACTATCTCCCTTGAGTAGACAACACAGCTACCTGTTCACTACAGACCTCTCTTGGAGTCTCTTTATGGGTGGGTATTCCTTCATTATATTTTATTACATCTCCTGCGCTATTTCTCCTGTTTTTGTTTCAAGAATACAATACTGAATTATGGGAAGGTCAAAATTTATTGTTCATTAGTTGCCCTTGGGAAGGTGTTGGTGTCTTAGTTGGCAGCACTCTGAACTCTGAGACAGAAGGTTATGTGTTCAAGTCCCACTCCTGAGACTTCAACACTAAAGCCTAGGCTGGACTGAGACAGAGTTGCTCTGTTGAAGATGCTGTCTCTCAGATCGGGAAGTAGCAGAAGGCAGACAATGGTAATTTATTTGGATGTTCAAAAGGCCTTCAATAAGATGCTCCACTAAAAACTAATGAACAAGGTCAGGCAATGTGGAGTCAGGGAACAAGTGTCAGAATGGGTTGCTAATTGGCTTCAAGGCAGAAAGCAGAGAATGGGAGTCAGAGGGAAGTTATTCAAGGAAGGTAGGAAGTGGTTTTCCACAAAGATCAGTGCTGTTCAAACTTTACCTTAGCGATTTGGACTTTGAAATCAAAAACACAATTTCTAAACTTACTGATGACACAAAATTTGGGGAGAAAGCCCAAAACTGGGCGGCATGGTGGCACAGTCGTTAGCAATGCTGCTTCACAGCGCCAAACCTAGGTTCGATTCCAGCCACGGGTGACTGACTGTGTGGAGTTTGCACATTCTCTGCGTGGCTGGGTGGGTTTCCTCTGGGTGCTCTGGTTTCCTCCCACAGTCCTAGGATGTGCAGGTTAGGTTGATTGGCCCAATTTGCTAAATTGCCCCTTAGTGTCAGGGGGATTTGTAGGGTAAATATGTGGGGTTATAGGGATAGGGCTTGGGTGGTATTGTTGTCGGTGCAGGTTCAATGGGCTGAATGGCCTCCTTCTGCACTGTAGGGGTTCTATGAGTGGAGGACTGCAGCAAATTACAGGAGGACATTGATGAAATTGCAGAATGGGCAAAAATTGGCAAATGATGTTGAACGCAGATAAACGTGAGGTAGTAAGTACATTTTGGGAGGAAGAAGAGGGAAGTTACTTATTATTTGGAAGCTGCAACTCTTGGGTAAAGGAACAGAGTGATCTTGGAGAACATATACACCAAATACTACAGATTCGACCACAGGTTAACAAGGCCATAAAAAAGCAAACCAAGCACTTGCTTTATTTTTAGATAGAACTGAAAAGTAAGGAAGTTATGCTAAATCCGTATCAAACCATGGTTAGACCATACTAAAGGTACTGTATGCAGTTCTGATTGCCATATTATGAAAAGGATATAGAGGCAGTGTAGAGGATGCAGAGAAGATTTACAAGGATCATTACAGAAATGCGTGAGTACACATATCAGGAAAGGATTGACAGGCTGGGTATCTTTTCCCTTAAAAAAAAGCTGAGGGGTGATGTGATAGAGATCTTTAAAATGATTAAAGGTTTGAGAGAGTGGATACAGAGAGAATGTTTTCTCTTGTAGGGAAAGACATTACTAGAGGCCATCAATATAAGATACCACCAAGAAATCCAATAAGGAATTCAGAAGAAACTTCTTTGCCAAAAGAGTGGTGAGAGTGTGGAACGCACGACGACAGTGAGTGGTTGAAATTAATAGTGTAGATGCCTTTAAGGAGAAACAAGACAAGCAATGATGGAGAAAGGAATAGAGAATAAAGGAACAGAGCTACAATTATACATTTAGATTAGGAAAGATGGGAGGAGATTTGAGTGGGACATTAACCCTGGCACAAGCCTGGTTCGGCCAAATGGTCTGTTTCTGTGGTGTATATCCAATGCTATGTTAAACTAAGGCACTTCAAAAACATTGCATTGACTTTGGGATGTCCTGTGATTGTGAAAGGTGCTATCTAAATATGTTCCTTCAATACAAAGTCACAATAAAATTATTTTAGTATTAACATTATTCTTATTTCTCAAGGAGAATTTTTGGTGAGCCTCCTTCTTTGAAAGGCTGCAGTCCATGGTTTGAAGGTGCTCGCAATGTGCTGAGGGGAATATAAGATTTTGACCTTGGACAAATTTGCTATCAATAAATCCACTGATTTTCCACAATGTGCCAGATATAAAGAAGCCGTTCTAACCCAATGCAGTTGTCCTTTCATGACTTTTGCTTGTAATGCACCACATTGTGGTAACAAAAAAATTCTGTCCACTTCTTTGCTTTGTGTCTCTCCTTCTGGTTGGAGTAAGTGGCCCTGTGATGCTGTGATGGGTGATTTCCCATAATTGTATTTCTGACTCTTCACAAAGAATGGGGCCTGGAGACCCGTGTGGCTGGATCTGTTGAAGGAGGAGATGAAGGAGAGACAGTGACAGCTGCAAGTTTGTCTGTATCACCTGCCACTCGCCTATGTTATGGTTTGGGAGAATAAACACTGCATGAAGAAACATGATCAGGCACTTTGAAAAGCATTGAGGCATTGTAACATCTCTTCATTTCCTTTCTCTGTGGATGGTCCAAAGCAGATGCCAAGGAGGATGAAGGAAGCAAGGAGGTCATTCTTATTTCAGTAACCCTTAATACCGCTGCTAAATTAAAAATGATCAATCTCAATTTTGGAAGTTTATTGCATTGAAAAGTCTTCCTTACAATGCAGGATAGCTCGATGAACTAACTCAGGGTGGCATGGTGGCAAGTGGTTAGCTCTGCTGCCTCACAGCGACAGGGACCCAGGCTCGATTCCCGGCTTGGGTCGTTTTCTGTGTGGAGTCTGCATGTTCTCCCCGTATCTATGTGGGTTTCCTCCCACAGTCTGAAAGATGTGCTGGTTAAGTGCATTGGCCATGTTAACTTCTCCCTCAGTGTACCCGAACGAGTGCCGGAGTATGATGACGAGGGGATTTTCACTGCAGTGTTAATGTAAGCCTACTTGTGACACTAACAATAAATAAAATAAGCTTTACTTAGCAGAATGATGTTTGTTCAGCCTTTTGTGAATAATGGAGTTTTTATTTGATCTGTTGGCATGGACATTTCACGTATTAGTACTTGAAAAAGTGAAAAGGTGCTTTCTACAAACAGTTTGTACATTATATTTAAGTTAACTTGCAATACTATACACTCAAAAACAGGATTTCATAGAAATATTTTTGATATGCCATCCCAAAATGCTTAAATATGCCTGAAGTTGGTTCTTCCTTGATGAGATGCTCCCTTTATCTGTGAAAGGTGTGAAAGAGAGGGACTTACATTGCTTTTCTTCCATCCTTGTGAAGGGTTGCTGTTTTGAGCTTCAATGACTTGCCAGTGGCGATTGGAGGAAGCAAACTGTACCTTATCATGCGACCTTATCATTCTGTCTCCTCTTCTTGTTAAAGCACAAACAGGCCCTCTTGTCCGAATATACATTTTATACGGAGGTACACTTAAGTGCAGCATACTTGGTAACTGAATACAACTGCTTTCAATCAATGCTGATAATAGTTGTAGAAATGATAACTTTAATGGATAAAATGGAGGTATGATGCCATTTCTGTTACTTCAATCGCAACCTACTAAAACTTTCAACTCCTTTTGTAAGAAAACTATCGCTTTTGGTTTATAACAGAGGAGCCCGGACCCACATTTCGCGCGTATTCTTTTAAACCCGTGCAGTGAATCAAACATTGAAAATCAATGATATCGCTGCACGCATTATAAAGAGGGTTCCCGTCTAAACCAAAAACCAAGACACTGTGCAGTACACCTGTAGAAAAGAATCGATTTTCATCTCAGCATCCATTAAAAATCCGAGATCGCTTAAACCATTTGAAAGCGATGCTGTAAATGGAACAAGCAAGCGATCCAGAAATGTAGATGACCCGTCCCTGAATAATGATTCTACATTTCCCCGAACAGGACCTGATTTTTAAACACGGGCATTTTATGTAAACATAAGTGTTTACCTAAAACACAAATCTTGCAGCCAAGATTCAAATAGCCTTTAAAGCCCTATTTAAAAAGAGGAATACAAGGATTTCAAAAGTAGGCGTTTTAAGACACAGGGGTTTAAGTGAAATGTGATATGTGTGTGTTGTTGGCCGTGTCAGCAGCGGTTAGTTTCCCAGCCAGGGAGTCCACTTGTTGGAGTAATTAAGTCTAACCCAAGTCTGCCCAACCTGCCTAAATTGGCCGCTGCACGGTACATGTCCCAAATCATCTACTGTGGTTAAAATTGTTTGTTTTTAAAGTTGTACAAGACTGAACAATGCAACCATAGGTGTGACTTCCTTTTTCTACTTATACGCTTTAACTTCCTAAACCACGGCATTCCAATGAGTCAATTAAATAGACTTAATTCGAATACTCTGCCGCATTTCGGAATTAAGGGTGAAATGTCGTGTTTACACACACAGCTAAAATTCAAGCAACCAACTGACATTTTATATAATCATTTGTATCTCGTACTTCTCTGTACGACAGAGTTGTTGTCGATGCCAGGTCAACTAGACCAGATATGATTGAAGAGCTGTCAAGCTCTCGTCCACACAAGTTCCACCAAAACACTGAGATAGCGTTCGTGTAAAATCCTGAACCCAGCGAAAAATTGTTTCCCAGATTGAGTTTCCATTGCTGAGCAAAGGGAAGATTGTTAATCCAGCATGTGTCAATCACCTATCATTCAGCAACAACTGGGGGTGCGGGGAGGGGGTCCTTTTTGTGATAATCAAGGATTATAATTAATTTTAGTTTGGGCTATGTGCGTGTGAGAGAGATGGGCGCGGGGGCACAAATATTACACAGTCCTCCCTCGCTTCATATAAACAAACTAAAACTCCCAAAAGCATGCCCCACATTTCTTAACAGGTTAATAATGTGTTCGGCTGCATTGTAGTCTATCCAATCTTCGATTATAATCGACAATATCGACAATGTTTATTTTCATTACGCCCCTTCATTTTAAAAAAAAACATATATATAAATATAATCCAAGGTAGCTTCTAATTGGTACTGAACCTTTGCAAAGCCGAATACAACGTGTTGATTATTCATGATTTTTTTCCGCTTCCTCTTCGAGCTAGAAGTGCTTCAAGTTATTAATTAAAATGTGTTTTTAGTAATTATTAAGGAAATAAATCGCAATAGTCGTTTAACAATCGCATTAATGGCTTTAAAATTAGGCAGCTTTGAGTAAGCCTTGGTTTCCATTGTGACGCTGCTTAGTGCCACAAACCCTGTTTATGATTCGCATGCATTGTTGGCAAGTGCATTCGTGGAATGGAGAGACTGTTTTTTTAAAATTAAGAAATGAAGGTGAAGAGCCGATGCCCGTGGTGCGGGACCCGCCAAGGTCGGGAAGATTGGAGCAGGTTATGGGTAAACCGGGAAGCAGTGATTAGCTGATGCTGAGCGTGTGTTTCGAAGCCTGGCGGTTCTGGCAGGAAGGGGAGACTGTGGGGAGCAAGGAGTTACAGAGCAAACGACAGTAACATGATTATTATGTACTGTAAAAAGGCCAACATCGCCGCAACTAATAACTGTGGATCTCACCTTTATTCTCCGAACGCAAGGGTCCCTGAGCGCTTATTGGAATGCTGTACAATTACCACTGATAATAACTCCTCTCTCCCAAAAGTTAACATTAGCACCACTAACTCCCGGGAGCAACCTCCCGCATAAGGCTCAGCTAGTGTCGTGTGGCGATACATGCATGCAGCCGACTCTCGGAGCCTTCAGCTACTGATTATATATATTTTTTAAAAAACTATTGTAATATTTGACTGCTTGTTTGAATGTATCTTATTCGGGAAAACATTGGCAATTGCTGAACATTGTTGACAAAACATCCCTAAACAAACGCGTCTCAAAAAAGACTTACACCTTAAAATGACTTAACTCCCAGTTTTGGAAAAAATATTTGCTTTGGACACTTACACCCACTTTTTCCGCGTATCTGCATCGCATTTTATTTCGCCTTTAGATTTCTTAAAACAAATACGTTGTTCTTCATTGCCACTCAATGTCTACACCTGTTACCCGTTGTGGAAGGAACCGCAGGAATGGTTATAACAATCGCCCAAATTCCTGACTTGCTTAAACTCAATGATAACAGCAAATAAACAATAAACGTAACTATTCATTCATAAAAAATACCGTGTAAATAAACCTCCTTGATCATTGCAATGTTTGGAATATATATCAAAAAATTAATATCTGTGAACATTTTTGGAATAATTTAAAGAGTTTTATTTGTGATTTTAAAAAATATATATAAATCGATCAGCAAGTTATATTTTGCACCAAGGAGAAGTGACTTTGACCTGAAAGTGCTTATGCAACCCCAGAGAATGCAGAGTGTGTGTAATGTTGTGTGAGATGTTCGCAAGTTCTAATGTTTAAAAAGTCCTATGCTGTAGTATCGCGAAAAGTTGTTTTACAGAAAACTGCCGCCGCAGCCCTGAAACAAATCTGGCAGAAAACGTTCGCTGACGAATTCAGTGTGAGGTGATCTATGAGCAACATTTCAGAAACTTTGCTTTTTAAATAAAAACACATTACCTATTATGACAAGTTTTGTTTCGATAATGCCAAGATCTACCAGAGATCAACGGGTTTGGCTGGATTGTACAAAGCATTATTCAGGCCGCTTGACTTTGCACATTCAATTCATAAAATGTCCATTTTAAACTGACCATGTGGACATATGCGTTGAGACAGCACCAGTGATGTTAATGTCCTCGCTGAGTGGGTAAAGAGAATACTGTCTCTATTGCCACTGGATTAGTTTTCTGTGTGTCTCTAAATATCCCAATACTCCCCCAAAAATGCCCCAAACTCAAACTTCTAGAGCTTAGACCTTGCACTCCGCCCCACCCTCCCTCCCTTAACACATTTACAAAACAGTTCAACTGCCTTCACCTATGTATAGTCTTTCAACAAAGAACATATGAAATGTGGCGCAGGCAATTTTTTTTTTACCCTCTTCGCTTGCCACTCGTGATAAGAAAATGCCAAAAGCTTATAACGACGTCGGCATAACATGTTTTCTCAGTCTTTTATCTTTTCAGGTGTGTTTCCTGGGTTTTAGTTCTTCCCGCATCGCGCGGGTATTTAATTTACGGTCGGCAGGTGGCAGCAGCATCCCACAGTTCAGTGAAATGACTATTCCTGGTACCCAATCTGAGCGCATTTGGTGGAATAAGTGACGAGAACTGCGACCCGCCGTGCAAAAAGAGTTAGAAAGAAGCATGGTAGAGACAGACCGTTGCATTTGTTACATTCAGAAACAGTAGCGTCATTCAAAGTAATAACACAGAACTTAGGTTCAGCTCTCTGCTCCCGTTGAAGAAAACACCAGTGTCGAAAGTGTAGCGAAAGCACAAACGTGTTGCAATTATTAAATGACTGCTCGACTATGTTGCGACCCAAACGCTGGCTCGCAGCTAAAAAAAATCGCTTTTAATCTTGGAAAGGCGGCTTCGAAAGGGTGGATTGTGACAATTGTGTAGACACGGTGATGTAAAATGTCCCTCTTAACTTTGACAATATGAAATCGTCCGCAAATTCTACATCTGAAATATTTTTTTCTTTCCCTGAAGTAACGCCGTAGTTATTGCTTCTCCCGTTAAACTGGGGAGATCCCAAATGTTTCAGTGAAGCACGCAATTGTTTGGAGTGCGAAAAAAAAGGTGTGTGTTTCGCCCGAAAGGTGCTCACTGCTCCCGGATACCTTTGCTATCGCGTTCATGCCCAATTTGCAGCCTTTCATCAATACATTTGACACATGAATGAATGAATGAAGTCCGGTTTTTTTTGCATCCCATTCACAATTTTGGGGAGAACACGTTCGGGCAAATGCGAGAATCGGTTTCATTTACAAGGGCGCTGCTGTGTTATTTTTTTGGGGAACAGGTTTCCTTTCATCTGAAAAGATCATCATTGGGGCACCGCACATTTTATTAAACACTTAACATCACTACATGAGCAGCGTCTGCGATTTCCAGAACAACGTACCTCTTAAATTCGCGGTTTTATTATTAAATAGAAGAAAGCGGTCAAACTGAAATCTCACCCAATGCAGCACATCGGAGACACAACACATCAGGTCACCGAGTACAGAAAGCACTCGTTCTCCTAACTGCGGAACTCGGTGGGCCTTCTAAAGTTGTGTCGTTAGATGGAGTGGCAAACCCATCGAGTTTAATCTGTTGGCGACTTGAAACACAATTTGAGAGGGGAGGCGGGAGGGGGGGAGAGAGAGACACACACACAGTCACTGCTAAACCTTCAGCTATCGCCGGATTTAGGTAGTGCATTTCACCACTCAAGTTTTATTCACACAATCACCCAACCCAGCGGCTTGTGGAGTGTGGGAGACAGGGCCAGTTAAATAATTGTCGCGCGGAGTGCTGCTAACTTGCAACGGGAGACAGGATGGAAAGCAAGGTTAATCTCAGATGGTCAGCCTATCCTGGGTAACTTCTCAATGCAAGTGTCAGGTTGTCGAACCCAATGTGCTGGGCACTGCCAACACTCACTGCCAAGTCTCTGAAAGAACGCACAGGTTTGTGCGGAATGTATATGTATCCGCTAACGAGGAGGGTTTTGTTTCTCTTTATATTTATAAATACATTGGGAAGTTGCGCCGCTGTTGTGCGTAAGGGAAAAGCGGGGGAGGGGGAAGCGGGAGGGGGAATAGATAAATAAATACAGCGGCAATAACGTGTTGAAGCCCCTTTTTCTGTGATGTGCCTGCTTCTCCTGCAACCCTAAACCGCCAAGTGTCGCTGAAATAAGACAGTGTAGAACAGACATGACCTTTATTTATATCCCCCTGCTTCTGTCTGACTGAACTCCAGTGCACTTCAAATGACAGGTTTTAATAGGAAAACTAAATCACCTGTACAAGCCTTTCGCCTGCTTTTATATTTTGGGATTGTTGCCGGTTTTCGAGGGGTTCCGATATAACTGCGTGTTTCAGTAAAACCGCCTTTCTCAATTGCTATATTTGAAATGATTGTTCGGTGTGTCTAAAACAGAAAAAAAGGGGGGGAGGGGGGTGCTGCTGGTGACTGACCAGGGAGGGGACACGGCGACAGAAGTGAAGGTGTAAATTCAATGCTGGCTGAACTTTTAAAGAAATGTGCAGCCCCAACTCGCCAGAGGATATTTTATTATTAAACTCTGTATTAACACGGAGGGATAAAACACTGCGGACACAAAATGAAAAATTAACTCGGACGGTTCTGCGAATTATTTCAACACAAATAATGAAAGCTTGTTTCTCGCATCAGCGTGAGTTCCAATCAAGAGCAACTCATAAGTGTCTGTTCATTTAAAAAAAAATAATATATATTACAAACCGACCGGATTCTTTCAAAAAGAGTAAGTCTCCTAACTGAGAAACCTCCTCTTGTCGAGGCTAAATCTTGTCAGACATACAGTAGACAAGGGCAACTAACAAAGTTGATTTTAAAA